>NC_091993.1:70132027-70851908 GCF_044704955.1 Pristiophorus japonicus | reverse complement strand
GGAGAGAGTGGGAGCAGGAGTAAGAGGGAGCAGGAGAGGGGGAGCAGGAGAGAGAGGGAGCAGGAGAGAGGGGGAGCAGGAGAGAGGAAGCAAGAGAGAGAGGGAGCAGGAGAGCGAGGGAGCAGGAGAGAGGGTGCCGGAGAGAGAGAGCAGGAGAGTGAGGGAGCAGGAGAGAGAGGGAGCAGGAGAGAGGGAGCAGGAGAGAGGGAGCAGGAAAGAGAGGGAGCAGGAGAGAGGGAGGAGGAGAGAGGGAGCAGGAGAGAGAGGGAGCAGGAAAGAGAGAGAGCAGGAGAGAGAGAGAGCAGGAGAGAGGGAGCAAGAGAGAGAGAGCAGGACAGAGCGAGCAAGAGAGAGATGGAACAAAAGAGAGAGAGAGCAGGAGAGAGGGAGCAGGAGAGAGGGAGCAGGAGAGAGAGAGAGCAGGAGAGAGAGAGCAGGAGAGAGAGAGCAGGAGAGAGGGAGCAAGAGAGAGAGAGCAGGAGAGAGGGAGCAGGAGAGGGAGCAAGAGAGAGGGAGCAAGAGAGAGAGAGCAGGAGAGAGAGGGAGCAGGAGAGAGGGAGCAGGAGATGGCAGGAGAGAGAGGGAGCAGGAGAGAGAGAGCAGGAGAGAGAGCGGAGAGAGGGAGCAGGAAAGAAAGGGAGCAGGAGAGAGAGTGCAGGAGAGAGGGAGCAGTAGAGAGAGGGACCAGGAGAGAGAGAGAGAGAGAGAGAAAGAGGGAGCAGGAGAGAGTGAGCAGGAGAGAGAGGGAGAGAGAGAGTGAGAGAGAGAGAGAGAGAGAGATCAGGAGAGAGAGAGAGAGGGAGCAGGAGAGAGAGAGCAGGAGAGAGGGAAAAGGAGAGAGAGGGAGCAGGAGAGAGAGAGAGAGCAGGAGAGAGGGAGCAGGGCAGAGAGAGGGAGCAGGAGAGAGAGGGAGCAAGAGAGAGAGAGCAGGAGAAAGAGGGAACAGGAGAGAGAGGGAGCAGGAGAGAGGGAGCAGGAGAGAGACGGAGAAAGAGAGAGAGAGCAGGAGAGAGAGGGAGCAGGAGAGAGAGGGAGCAGGAGAGAGAGGAAGCAGGAGAGAGAGGGAGCAGGAGAGAGAGGGAGCAAGAGAGAGAGAGCAGGAGAGACAGGGAGCAGGAGAGGGGGAGCAGGAGAGAGAGAGCAGGAGAGAGGGAGCAGGAGAGAGAGGGCGCAAGAGAGAGAGAGCCGGAGAGAGTGGGAGCAGGAGAAAGAGGGAGCAGGAGAGAGGGAGCAGGAGAGAGAGGGAGCAGGAGAGAGGGAGCTGGAGAGAGAGGGAACAGGAGTGAGGGAGCAAGAGTGAGAGAGGGAGCAGGAGAGAGAGAGCAGGAGTGAGAGCAGGAGAGAGAGTGAGCAGGAGAGAGAGAGCAGGAGAGAGAGGGAGCAAGAGAGAGAGAGCAGGAGAGGGGGGAGCAGGAGAGAGAGAGCAGGAGAGAGAGGGAGCAGGAGAGAGAGGGAGCAGGAGAGAGAGAGCAGGAGAGAGAGGGAGCAGGAGAGAGGGAGCAGGAGAGAGGGAGCAGGAGAGAGAGAGCAGGAGAGTGGGAGCAGGAGAGAGAGAGCAGGAGAGAGAAGGAGCAGGAGAGAGGGAGCAGGAGAGAGAGAGGGAGCAGGAGAGAGAGGGAGCAGGAGAGAGAGGGAGCAGGAGAGAGGGAGCAGGGGAGAGAGAGGGAGCAGGGGAGAGAGAGGGAGCAGGGGAGAGAGAGGGAGCAGGGAGCAGGGGAGAGAGAGGGAGCAGGAGAGAGAGGGAGCTGAAGAGAGGGAGCAGGGGAGAGAGAGCAGGAGAGAGAGGGTGCAGGAGAGAGAGGGAGCAGGAGAGAGGGAGCAGGGGAGAGAGAGGGAGCAAGAGAGAGAGAGCAGGGAGCAGGGGAGAGAGTGGGAGCAGGAGAGAGAGGGAGCTGAAGAGAGGGAGCAGGAGAGAGAGGGAGCAGGAGAGAGAGGGAGCTGAAGAGAGGGAGCAGGAGAGAGAGGGAGCAGGAGAGAGAGGGAGCAGGAGAGAGAGGGAGCAGGAGAGAGAGGGAGCAGGAGAGAGGGAGCAGGGGAGAGAGAGAGAGCAAGAGAGAGAGAGCAGGGAGCGGGGGAGAGAGAGGGAGCAGGAGAGAGAGGGAGCTGAAGAGAGGGAGCAGGAGAGAGAGGGAGCAGGAGAGAGAGGGAGCAGGAGAGAGAGGGAGCAGGAGAAAGAGGGAGCAGGAGAGAGAGGGAGCAGGAGAGAGGGAGCAGGAGAGAGAGGGAGCAGGAGAGGGGGAGCAGGAGAGAGAGGGAGCAGGAGAGAGGGAGCAGGAGAGAGAGGGAGCAGGAGAGAGAGGGAGCATGGGAGAAGGAGCTGGAGAGAGAGGGAGCAGAGGAGAGGGAGCAGGAGAGAGAATCAACAGAAGAGAGAGGGAGCAGGAGAGAGAGGGAACAGGAGAGAGATGGAGCAGGAGAGAGATGGAGCAGGAGAGCGAGGGAACAGGAGAGAGAGGGAGCAGGAGAGAGAGAGAGCAGGAGAGAGAGAGAGCAGAAGAGAGAGGGAGCATGAGAAAGAAGCAGTAGAGAGAGAGAGCAGGAGAGAGGGAGCAGGAGAGAGAGAGCAGGAGAGAGAGGGAGCAGGAAAGAGGGGGAGCCGCAGAGCGAGAGCAGGAGAGAGGGAGCAGGAGAGAGAGGGAGCAGGAGAGAGAGAGCAGGAGAGAGACAGAGAGGGGGAGAGAGAGCAGGAGAGAGAAGGAGCAGGAGAGAGAGAGCAGGAGAGAGAGGGAGCAGGAGAGAGAGAGCAGGAGAGAGGGAGCAGGAAAGAGAGAGCAGGAGAGAGAGGAAGCAGGAGAGAGAAGGAGCAGGAGAGAGGGAGCAGGGGAAAGAGAGGGAGCAGGAGAGAGAGGGAGCAAGAGAGAGGGAGCAAGAGAGAGAGAGGGAGCAGGAGAGAGAGGGAGCAGGAGAGAGGGTGCAGGAGAGAGAGGGAGCAAGAGAGAGGGAGCAGGAGAGAGAGGGAGCGCAGAGAGAGGGAGCAGGAGAGGGAGCAGGAGAGAGAGAGAGCAGGAGAGAGAGAGAGAGAGAGCAGGGGAGAGAGAGCAGGAGAGAGAGGGGGCAGATAGAGAGAGAGCAGCAGAGAGAGAAAGAGCAGGAGAGAGAGGGAGCAGGAGAGAGAGAGCAGGAGAGAGAGGGAGCAGGGGAGAGGGAGCAGGAGAGAGAAAGAGCAGGAGAGAGAGGGAGCAGGAGAGAGAGAGCAGGAGAGAGAGGGAGCAGGGGAGAGGGAGCAGGAGAGAGAAAGAGCAGGAGAGAGAGGGAGCAGGAGAGAGAGAGCAGGAGAGAGAGGGAGCAGGAGAGAAGGGGAGCAGGAGAGAGGAAGCAAGAGAGAGAGGGAGCAGGATAGCGAGGGAGCAGGAGAGAGGGTGCCGGAGAGAGAGAGCAGGAGAGAGAGGGAGCAGGAGAAAGAGGGAGCAGGAGGGAGAGGGAGCAGGAGAGAGAAAGCAGGAGAGAGAGCAGGAGAAAGAGGGAGCAGGAGAGAGAGGGAGCAGGAGAGAGAGCAGGAGAGAGGGGGCAAGAGAGAGAGAGCAGGACAGAGGGAGCAAGAGAGAGGGAACAAGAGAGAGAGAGCAGGAGAGAGGGAGCAGGAGAGCGGGAGCAGGAGGGAGAGAGAGCAGGACAGAGAGGGATCAGGAGAGAGGTAGCAGGAGAGAGAGAGCAGGAGAGAGGGAGCAAGAGAGAGAGTGCAAGAGAGAGAGAGCAGGAGAGAGAGGGAGCAGGAGAGGGCAGGAGAGAGAGGGAGCAGGAGAGAGAGAGCAGGAGACAGAGGGGAGAGAGAGAGCAGGAGAGAGAGGGAGCAAGAGAGAGAGAGCAGGCGAGACAGGGAGCAGGAGAGGGGGAGCAGGAGAGAGAGAGCAGGAGAGAGGTAGCAGGAGAGGGCAGGAGAGAGAGGGAGCAGGAGAGAGGGAGCAGGAGACAGAGGAGAGAGAGGGAGCAGGAGAGAGAGGGAGCAAGAGAGAGAGAGCAGGCGAGACAGGGAGCAGGAGAGGGGGAGCAGGAGAGAGAGAGCAGGAGAGAGGGAGCAGTAGAGAGAGGGACCAGGAGAGAGAGAGAGAGAAGGAGCAGGAGAGAGAGAGCAGGAGAGAGAGGGAGAGAGAGAGAGAGAGAGAGAGAGAGAGAGCAGGAGAGAGCGAGCAGGAGAGAGAGGGAGCAGGAGAGATAGAGCAGGAGACAGAGGGGAGAGAGGGAGCAGGAGGGAAAGGGAGCAGGAGAGAGAGAGCAGGAGAAAGGGAGCAGTAGAGAGAGGGACCAGGAGAGAGAGAGAGAGAGAAGGAGCAGGAGAGAGAGAGCAGGAGAGAGAGGGAGAGAGAGAGAGAGAGAGAGAGAGAGAGCAGGAGAGAGCGAGCAGGAGAGAGAGGGAGCAGGAGAGTGAGAGAGCAGGAGAGAGGGAGCAGGGGAGAGAGAGGGAGCGAGAGAGCAGCAGAGATGGAGCAGGGGAGAGAGAGGGAGCAGGAGAGAGAGAGAGAGCAGGAGAGAGAGGGAACAGGAGAGAGAGGGAGCAGGAGAGAGGGAGCAGGAGAGAGACGGAGCAAGAGAGAGAGAGCAGGAGAGAGAGTGAGCAGGAGAGAGAGGGAGCAGGAGAGAGGGAGCAGGAGAGAGGGAGCAAGAGAGAGAGAGCAGGAGAGAGAGGGAGTGGGAGAGAGAGAGCAGGAGAGGAGAGAGCAGGAGTGAGGGAGCAGGAGAGAGAGGGAGCAGGAGAGAGGGAGCAGGAGAGAGAGTGAGCAGGAGAGAAAAGGAGCAGGAGAGAGAGGGAGCAGGAGAGAGGGAGCAGGAGTGAGAGGGAGCAAGAAAGAGAGAGCAGGAGAGAGGGGGAGCAGGAGAGAGAGAGCAGGAGAGAGAGGGAGCAGGAGAGAGAGGGAGCAGGAGAGAGGGAGCAGGAGAGAGGGAGCAGGAGAGAGTGGGAGCAGGAGAGAGGGAGCAGGAAAGAGACTGAGTACGAGAGAGAAGGAGCAGGAGAGAGAGATCAGGACAGAGAGGGAGCAGGAAGGAGGGAACAGGAGAGAGAGAGCAGGAGAGGAAGAGGGAGGGAGAGAGGGAACAGGAGAGAGGGAGCAAGAGAGAGAGAGCAGGTGAGAGGGGGAGCAGGAGAGAGAGAGCAGGAGAGAGAGGGAGCAGGAGAGAGAGAGGGAGCCGGAGAGAGAGGGAGCAGGAGAGAGGGAGCAGGAGAGAGAGGGAGCAAGAGAGAGGGAGCAGGAGCGAGAGGGAGCAGGAGAGAGAGAGCAGGAGAGAGAGAGAGAGGGAGCAGGGGAGAGAGAGCAGGAGAGAGAGGGAGCAGGAGAGAGAGCAGCAGAGAGAGAGAGAGCAGGAGAGAGAGGGAGCAGGAGAGAAAGAGCAGGAGAGAGGGAGCAGGAGAGGGAGCAGGAAAGAGAGGGAGGAGGAAGAGGGAGCAGGAGAGAGAGGGAGCAGGAAAGACAGAGAGCAGGAGAGAGAGGGAGCAAGAGAGAGAAAGCAGGAGAGAGAGAGAGCAGGAGAAAGAGGGAGCAGGAGAGAGAGGGAGCAGGAGAGAGAGCAGGAGAGAGGGAGCAAGAGAGAAAGAGCAGGACAGAGGGAGCAAGAGAGAGATGGAACAAGAGAGAGAGAGAGAGCAGGAGAGAGGGAGCAGGAGAGAGGGAGCAGGAGAGAGAGAGGGCAGGAGAGAGGGAGCAGGAGAGAGGGAGCAAGAGAGAGAGAGCAGGAGAGAGGGAGCAGGAGAGGGAGCAAGAGAGAGGGAGCAAGAGAAAGAGAGCAGGAGAGAGAGGGAGCAGGAGAGAGGGAGCAGGAGAGGGCAGGAGAGAGAGGGAGCAGGAGAGAGAGAGCAGGAGAGAGAGCGGAGAGAGGGAGCAGGAGAGAAAGGGAGCAGGAGAGAGAGAGCAGGAGAGAGGGAGCAGTAGAGAGAGGGACCAGGAGAAAGAGAGAGAGAGAGAGAGAGAGGGAGCAGGAGAGAGAGAGCAGGAGAGAGAGGGAGAGAGAGAGAGAGGGAGAGAGAGAGAGAGAGAGAGAGAGAGCAGGAGAGAGAGAGTGAGGGAGCTGGAGAGAGAGAGCAGGAGAGAGGGAGCAGGAGAGAGAGGGAGCAGGAGAGAGAGAGAGAGCAGGAGAGAGGGAGCAGGGGAGAGAGAGGGAGCAGGAGAGAGAGGGAGCAAGAGAGAGAGAGCAGGAGAGAGAGGGAACAGGAGAGAGAGGGAGCAGGAGAGAGGGAGCATGAGAGAGATGGAGCAAGAGAGAGAGAGAGCAGGAGAGAGAGGGAGCAGGAGAGAGAGGAAGCAGGAGAGAGAGGGAGCAGGAGAGAGAGGGAGCATGAGAGAGAGAGCAGGAGAGACAGGGAGCAGGAGAGGGGGAGCAGGAGAGAGAGAGCAGGAGAGAGGGAGCAGGAGAGAGAGGGAGCAAGAGAGAGAGAGCCGGAGAGAGTGGGAGCCGGAGAAAGAGGGAGCAGGAGAGGGGGACAGGAGAGAGGGAGCAGGAGAGAGAGGGAGCAGGAGAGAGGGAGCAGGAGAGAGAGGGAACAGGAGTGAGGGAGCAAGAGAGAGAGAGGGAGCAGGAGAGAGAGAGCAGGAGAGAGAGCAGGAGAGAGAGGGAGCAGGAGAGAGAGAGCAGGAGAGAGAGGGAGCAGGAGAAAGACGGAGCAGGAGAGAGGGAGCAGGAGAGAGAGCGCAGGAGAGAGAGGGAACAGGAGAGAGGGAGCAAGAGAGAGAGAGCAGGAGAGAGAGTGAGCAGGAGAGAGAGGGAGCAGGAGAGAGGGAGCAAGAGAGAGAGAGCAGGAGAGAGAGGGAGTAGGAGAGAGAGAGCAGGAGAGAGACACAGAGGGGGAGAGAGAGCAGGAGAGAGAGGGAACAGGAGAGAGAGAGCAGCAGGTAGAGAGAGAGCAGGCGAGAGAGGGAGCAGGAGAGAGAGAGCAGGAGAGAGGGAGCAGGAGAGAGAGAGCAGGAGAGAGAGGGAGCAGGAGAGAGAGGGAGCAGGAGAGAGGGAGCAGGGGAAAGAGAGGGAGCAGGAGAGAGAGGGAGCAAGAGAGAGGGAGCAAGAGATAGAGAGGGAGCAGGAGAGAGAGGGAGCAGGAGAGAGGGTGCAGGAGAGAGAGGGAGCAAGAGAGAGGGAGCAGGAGAGAGAGGGAGCGCAGAGAGAGGGAGCAGGAGAGGGAGCAGGAGAGAGAGAGAGCAGGAGAGAGAGAGAGAGAGCAGGGGAGAGAGAGCAGGAGAGAGAGGGGGCAGAGAGAGAGAGAACAGCAGAGAGAGAGAGAGCAGGAGAGAGAGACAGCAGGAGAGAGAGGAGAGAGAGACAGCAGGAGAGAGAGGGAGCAGGAGAGAGAGGGAGCTGGAGATGGGGAGCAGGAGAGAGAGGGAGCTGGAGCGAGAGAGCAGGAGAGAGAGGGAGCAGGAGAGAGGGAGCAGGAGAGAGAGGGAGCAGGGGAGAGGGAGCAGGAGAGAGAAAGAGCAGGAGAGAGAGGGAGCAGGAGAGAGAGAGAGCAGGAGAGAGAGGGAGCAGGGGAGAGGGAGCAGGAGAGAGAAAGAGCAGGAGAGAGAGGGAGCAGGAGAGAGAGAGCAGGAGAGAGAGGGAGCAGGGGAGAGGGAGCAGGAGAGAGAAAGAGCAGGAGAGAGAGGGAGCAGGCGAGAGAGAGCAGGAGAGAGAGGGAGCAGGAGAGAAGGGGAGCAGGAGAGAGGAAGCAAGAGAGAGAGGGAGCAGGAGAGCGAGGGAGCAGGAGAGAGGGTGCCGGAGAGAGAGCAGGAGAGAGAGCAGGAGAAAGAGGGAGCAGGAGAGAGAGGGAGCAGGAGAGAGAGCAGGAGAGAGGGAACAAGAGAGAGAGAGCAGGACAGAGGGAGCAAGAGAGAGGGAACAAGAGAGAGAGAGCAGGAGAGAGGGAGCAGGGGAGAGGGAGCAGGAGAGAGAAAGTGCAGGAGAGAGAGGGAGCAGGAGAGAGGGAGCAGGAGACGGAGCAGGAAAGAGAGGGAGCAGGAGAGAGGGAGGAGGAGAGAGGGAGCAGGAGAGAGAGGGAGCAGGAGAGAGAGGGTGCAGGAGAGAGAAAGCAGGAGAGAGAGCAGGAGAAAGAGGGAGCAGGAGAGAGAGGGAGCAGGAGAGAGAGCAGGAGAGAGGGAACAAGAGAGAGAGAGCAGGACAGAGGGAGCAAGAGAGAGGGAACAAGAGAGAGAGAGCAGGAGAGAGGGAGCAGGAGAGAGGGAGCAGGAGGGAGAGAGAGCAGGAGAGAAAGGGATCAGGAGAGAGGTAGCAGGAGAGAGAGAGCAGGAGAGAGGGAGCAAGAGAGGGGGAGCAGGAGAGAGAGAGCAGGAGAGAGGGAGCAAGGAGAGGGCAGGAGAGAGAGGGAGCAGGAGAGAGAGAGCAGGAGACAGAGGAGAGAGAGGGAGCAGGAGAGAGAGGGAGCAAGAGAGAGAAAGCAAGCGAGACAGGGAGCAGGAGAGGGGGAGCAGGAGAGAGAGAGAGCAGGAGAGAGGGAGCAGTAGAGAGAGGGACCAGGAGAGAGAGAGAGAGAGAGAGAGAGGGAGCAGGAGAGGGCAGGAGATAGAGGGAGCAGGAGAGAGAGAGCAGGAGACAGAGGGGAGAGAGGGAGCAGGAGGGAAAGGGAGCAGGAGAGAGAGAGCAGGAGAGAGGGAGCAGTAGAGAGAGGGACCAGGAGAGAGAGAGAGAGAGAAGGAGCAGGAGAGAGAGAGCAGGAGAGAGAGGGAGAGAGAGAGATAGAGAGAGAGAGAGAGAGCAGGAGAGGGAGAGCAGGAGAGAGGGAGCAGGAGAGAGAGGGAGCAGGAGAGAGAGAGAGCAGGAGAGAGGGAGCAGGGGAGAGAGAGGGAGCGAGAGAGCAGCAGAGATGGAGCAGGGGAGAGAGAGGGAGCAGGAGAGAGAGGGAACAAGTGAGAGAGAGCAGGAGAGAGAGGGAACAGGAGAGAGAGGGAGCAGGAGAGAGGGAGCAGGAGAGAGACAGAGCAAGAGAGAGAGAGCAGGAGACAGAGGGAGCAGGAGAGAGAGGGAGCAGGAGAGAGAGGGAGCAAGAGAGAGAGAGCAGGAGAGACAGGGAGCAGGAGAGGGGGAGCAGGAGAGAGGGAGCGGGAGAGAGAGGGAGCAAGAGAGAGAGAGCCGGAGAGAGTGGGAGCAGGAGAAAGAGGGAGCAGTAGAGGGGGAGCAGGAGAGAGGGAGCAGGAGAGAGAGGGAGCAGGAGAGAGGGAGCAGAAGAGAGAGGGAACAGGAGTGAGGGAGCAAGAGAGAGAGAGGGAGCAGGAGAGAGAGAGCAGGAGAGAGAGCAGGAGAGAGAGGGAGCAGGAGAGAGAGAGCAGGAGAGGGAGCAGGAGAGAGAGGGAGCAGGAGAGAGGGAGCAGGAGAGAGAGCGCAGGAGAGAGAGGGAATAGGAGAGAGGGAGCAAGAGAGAGAGAGCAGGAGAGAGAGTGAGCAGGAGAGAGAGCGAGCAGGAGAGAGGGAGCAGGAGAGAGGGAGCAAGAGAGAGAGAGCAGGAGAGAGAGGGAGTAGGAGAGAGAGAGCAGGAGAGGAGGGAGCAGGAGGGAGGGAGCAGGAGAGAGAGGGATCAGGAGAGAGGGAGCAAGAGAGAGAGAGCAGGAGAGAGGGGGAGCAGGAGAGAGAGTGCAGGAGAGAGAGGGAGCAGGAGAGAGAGGGAGCAGGAGAGAGAGAGCAGGAGAGAGAGGGAGCAGGAGAGAGAGGGAGCAGGAGAGAGGGAGCAGGAGAGAGAGAGATCAGGAGAGAGAGGGAACAGGAGAGAGGGAGCAAGAGAGAGAGAGCAGGAGAGAGAGGGAGCAGGAGAGAGAGGGAGCAGGAGAGAGGGAGCAAGAGAGAGAGAGCAGGAGAGAGAGGGAGTAGGAGAGAGAGAGCAGGAATGGAGGGAGCAGGAGAGAGAGAGCAGGAGAGAGAGGGAGCATGAGAGAGGAAGCAGGAGAGAGAGGGAGTAGGAGAGGGGGAGCAGGAGAGAGGGAGCAGGAGAGAGGGAGCAGGAGAGAGGGAGCAGGAGAGAGACTGAGTACGAGAGAGAAGGAGCAGGAGAGAGAGAGCAGGAGAGAGACAGAGAGGGGGAGAGAGAGCAGGAGAGAGAGGGAGCAGGAGAGAGAGAGCAGCAGAGAGAGAGAGAGAGCAGGAGAGAGAGGGAGCAGGAGAGAGAGGGAGCAGGAGAGAGGGAGCAGGGGAAAGAGAGGGAGCAGGAGAGAGAGGGAGCAAGAGAGAGAGAGCAGGAGAGAGAGAGGGAGGAAGAGAGAGAGGGAGCAGGACAGAGGGAGCAAGAGAGAGGGAGCAGGAGAGAGAGAGAGCAGGCGAGAGAGAGAGAGAGAGCAGGGGAGAGAGAGCAGGAGAGAGAGGGGGCAGAGAGAGAGAGAGCAGCAGCGAGAGAGAGAGCAGGAGAGAGAGGGAGCAGGAGAGAGAGAGCAGGAGAGAGAGACAGCAGGAGAGAGAGGAGAGAGAGACAGCAGGAGAGAGAGGGAGCAGGAGAGAGAGGGAGCAGGAGATGGGGAGCAGGAGAGAGAGGGAGCAGGAGCGAGAGAGCAGGAGAGAGAGGGAGCAGGAGAGAGGGAGCAGGAGAGAGAGAGAGCAGGAGGGAGAGAGAGCAGGAGAGAGAGGGATCAGGAGAGAGGTAGCAGGAGAGAGAGAGCAGGAGAGAGGGAGCAAGAGAGGGGGAGCAGGAGAGAGAGAGCAGGAGAGAGGGAGCAAGGAGAGGGCAGGAGAGAGAGGGAGCAGGAGAGAGAGAGCAGGAGACAGAGGAGAGAGAGGGAGCAGGAGAGAGAGGGAGCAAGAGAGAGAAAGCAAGCGAGACAGGGAGCAGGAGAGGGGGAGCAGGAGAGAGAGAGAGCAGGAGAGAGGGAGCAGTAGAGAGAGGGACCAGGAGAGAGAGAGAGAGCAGAAGAGAGAGGGAGCAGGAGAGGGCAGGAGAGAGAGGGAGCAGGAGAGAGAGAGCAGGAGACAGAGGGGAGAGAGGGAGCAGGAGGGAAAGGGAGCAGGAGAGAGAGAGAGCAGGAGAGAGGGAGCAGGTGAGATAGAGGGAGCGAGAGAGCAGCAGAGATGGAGCAGGGGAGAGAGAGGGAGCAGGAGAGAGAGGGAACAAGTGAGAGAGAGCAGGAGAGAGAGGGAACAGGAGAGAGAGGGAGCAGGAGAGAGGGAGCAGGAGAGAGACAGAGCAAGAGAGAGAGAGCAGGAGACAGAGGGAGCAGGAGAGAGAGGGAGCAGGAGAGAGAGGGAGCAAGAGAGAGAGAGCAGGAGAGACAGGGAGCAGGAGAGGGGGAGCAGGAGAGAGGGAGCAGGAGAGAGAGGGAGCAAGAGAGAGAGAGCCGGAGAGAGTGGGAGCAGGAGAAAGAGGGAGCAGTAGAGGGGGAGCAGGAGAGAGGGAGCAGGAGAGAGAGGGAGCAGGAGAGAGGGAGCAGTAGAGAGAGGGAACAGGAGTGAGGGAGCAAGAGAGCGAGAGGGAGCAGGAGAGAGAGAGCAGGAGAGAGAGCAGGAGAGAGAGGGAGCAGGAGAGAGAGAGCAGGAGAGGGAGCAGGAGAGAGAGGGAGCAGGAGAGAGGGAGCAGGAGAGAGAGCGCAGGAGAGAGAGGGAACAGGAGAGAGGGAGCAAGAGAGAGAGAGCAGGAGAGAGAGTGAGCAGGAGAGAGAGGGAGCAGGAGAGAGGGAGCAGGAGAGAGGGAGCAAGAGAGAGAGAGCAGGAGAGAGAGGGAGTCGGAGAGAGAGAGCAGGAGAGGAGGGAGCAGGAGGGAGGGAGCAGGAGAGAGAGGGAGCAGGAGAGAGGGAGCAGGAGAGAGAGTGAGGATGAGAGAAAAGGAGCAGGGGAGAGAGGGAGCAGGAGAGAGGGAGCAGGAGAGAGAGGGAGCAAGAGAGAGAGGGAGCAGGAGAGAGAGAGCAGGAGAGAGAGGGAGCAGGAGAGAGAGGGAGCAGGAGAGAGGGAGCAGGAGAGAGAGAGAACAGGAGAGAGGGAGCAAGAGAGAGAGAGCAGGAGAGAGAGGGAGCAGGAGAGAGAGGGAGCAGGAGAGAGAGGGAGCAAGAGGGAGAGAGCAGGAGAGAGAGGGAGCAGGAGAGAGAGGGAGCAGGAGAGAGAGGGAGCAAGAGAGAGAGAGCAGGAGAGAGAGGGAGCAGGAGAGAGAGGGAGCAGGAGAGAGAGGGAGCAAGAGAGAGAGAGCAGGAGAGAGAGGGAGTAGGAGAGAGAGAGCAGGAATGGAGTGAGCAGGAGAGAGAGAGCAGGAGAGAGAGGGAGCATGAGAGAGAGGGAGCAGGAGAGAAAGGGAGTAGGAGAGGGGGAGCAGGAGAGAGGGAGCAGGAGAGAGGGAGCAGGAGAGAGAGGGAGCAGGAGAGAGGGAGCAGGAGAGAGACTGAGTACGAGAGAGAAGGAGCAGGAGAGAGAGAGCAGGACAGAGAGGGAGCAGGAAGGAGGGAACAGGAGAGAGAGAGCAGGAGAGGAAGAGGGAGGGAGAGAGGGAACAGGAGAGAGGGAGCAAGAGAGAGAGCGCAGGTGAGAGGGGGAGCAGGAGAGAGAGAGCAGGAGAGAGAGGGAGCAGGAGAGAGAGAGGCAGCAGGAGAGAGAGGGAACAGGAGAGAGGGAGCAGGAGAGAGAGGGAGCAAGAGAGAGGGAGCAGGAGAGAGAGGGAGCAGGAGAGAGAGAGCAGGAGAGAGAGAGAGAGAGGGAGCAGGGGAGAGAGAGCAGGAGAGAGAGGGAGCAGGAGAGAGAGCAGCAGAGATAGAGAGAGCAGGAGAGAGAGGGAGCAGGAGAGAGAGAGCAAGAGAGAGGGAGCAGGGGAGAGAGAGCAGGAGAGAGAGGGAGCAGGAAAGAGAGGGAGCAGGAGAGAGGGAGCAGGGGAGAGAGAGGGAGCAGGAGAGAGAGGGAGCAAGAGAGAGAGAGCAGGGAGTAGGGGAGAGAGAGGGAGCAGGAGAGAGAGGGAGCAAGAGAGAGAGAGCAGGAGAGAGAGAGGGAGCTGAAGAGAGGGAGCAGGAGAGAGACGGAGCAGGAGAGAGAGGGAGCAGGAGAGAGGGAGCAGGAGAGAGAGGGAGCAGGAGAGAGAGGGAGCAGGAGAGAGAGGGAGCAGGAGAGGGGGAGCAGGAGAGAGAGGGAGCAGGAGAGAGGGAGCAGGAGAGAGAGGGAGCAGGAGAGAGAGGGAGCAGGTGAGAGGGAGCTGGAGAGAGAGGGAGCAGGAGAGAGGGAGCAGGAGAGAGAGGGAACAGAAGAGAGAGGGAGCAGGAGAGAGGGAACAGGAGAGAGAGGGAGCAGGAGAGAGAGGGAGCAGGAGAGCGAGGGAACAGGAGAGAGAGGGAGCAGGAGAGAGAGAGCAGGAGAGAGAGGGAGCAGGAGAGAGAGAGCAGGAGAGTGAGAGCAGGAGAGAGAGGGAGCATGAGAAAAAAGAAGTAGAGAGAGAGAGCAGGAGAGAGTGAGCAGAAGAGAGAGAGCAGGAGAGAGAGGGAGCAGGAAAGAGGGGGAGCAGGAGAGAGAGAGCAGGAGAGACGGAGCAGGAGAGAGAGGGAGCAGGAGAGAGAGAGCAGGAGAGAGACAGAGAGGGGGAGAGAGAGCAGGAGAGAGAGGGAGCAGGAGAGAGAGAGCAGCAGAGAGAGAGAGAGGGCAGGAGAGAGAGGGAGCAGGAGAGAGAGAGCAGGAGAGAGGGAGCAGGGGAGAGAGAGCAGGAGAGAGAGGGAGCAGGAGAGAGAGGGAGCAGGAGAGAGGGAGCAGGGGAAAGAGAGGGGGCAGGAGAGAGAGAGAGCAGGAGAGAGAGAGAGAGCAGGACAGAGGGAGCAAGAGAGAGGGAGCAGGAGAGAGAGAGAGCAGGAGAGAGAGAGAGAGCAGGGGAGAGAGAGCAGGAGAGAGAGGGGGCAGAGAGAGAGAGAGCAGGAGAGAGAGGGAGCAGGAGAGAGAGAGCAGGAGAGAGAGACAGCAGGAGAGAGAGGAGATAGAGACAGCAGGAGAGAGAGGGAGCAGGAGAGAGAGGGAACAGGAGATGGGGAGCAGGAGAAAGAGGGAGCAGGAGCGAGAGAGCAGGAGAGAGAGGGAGCAGGAGAGAGGGAGCAGGAGAGAGAGGGAGCAGGGGAGAGGGAGGAGGAGAGAGAAAGAGCAGGAGAGAGAGGGAGCAGGAGAGAGAGAGCAGGAGAGAGAGGGAGCAGGGGAGAGGGAGCAGGAGAGAGAAAGAGCAGGAGAGAGAGAGCTGAAGAGAGGGAGCAGGAGGGAGAGGGAGCAGGAGAGAGAGGGAGCAGGAGAGAGAGGGAGCAGGAGAGAGAGGGAGCAGGAGAGAGGGAGCAGGAGAGAGAGGGAGCAGGAGAGAGAGGGAGCAGGTGAGAGGGAGCTGGAGAGAGAGGGAGCAGGAGAGAGGGAGCAGGAGAGAGAGGGAACAGAAGAGAGAGGGAGCAGGAGAGAGGGAACAGGAGAGAGAGGGAGCAGGAGAGAGAGGGAGCAGGAGAGCGAGGGAACAGGAGAGAGAGGGAGCAGGAGAGAGAGAGCAGGAGAGAGAGGGAGCAGGAGAGAGAGAGCAGGAGAGTGAGAGCAGGAGAGAGAGGGAGCATGAGAAAAAAGAAGTAGAGAGAGAGAGCAGGAGAGAGTGAGCAGGAGAGAGAGAGCAGGAGAGAGAGGGAGCAGGAAAGAGCGGGAGCAGGAGAGAGAGAGCAGGAGAGAGGGAGCAGGAGAGAGAGGGAGCAGGAGAGAGAGAGCAGGAGAGAGACAGAGATGGGGAGAGAGAGCAGGAGAGAGTGGGAGCAGGAGAGAGAGAGCAGCAGAGAGAGAGAGAGAGCAGGAGAGAGAGGGAGCAGGAGAGAGAGAGCAGGAGTGAGGGAGCAGGAGAGAGAGAGCAGGAGAGAGAGGGAGCAGGAGAGAGAGGGAGCAGGAGAGAGGGAGCAGGGGAAAGAGAGGGTGCAGGAGAGAGAGGGAGCAAGAGAGAGAGAGCAGGAGAGAGAGAGGGAGGAAGAGAGAGAGGGAGCAGGACAGAGGGAGCAAGAGAGAGGGAGCAGGAGAGAGAGAGAGCAGGAGAGAGAGAGAGAGAGAGCAGGGGAGAGAGAGCAGGAGAGAGAGGGGGCAGAGAGAGAGAGAGCAGCAGCGAGAGAGAGAGCAGGAGAGAGAGGGAGCAGGAGAGAGAGAGCAGGAGAGAGAGACAGCAGGAGAGAGAGGAGAGAGAGACAGCAGGAGAGAGAGGGAGCAGGAGAGAGAGGGAGCAGGAGATGGGGAGCAGGAGAGAGAGGGAGCAGGAGCGAGAGAGCAGGAGAGAGAGGGAGCAGGAGAGAGGGAGCAGGAGAGAGAGGGAGCAGGGGAGAGGGAGCAGGAGAGAGAAAGAGCAGGAGAGAGAGGGAGCAGGAGAGAGAGAGCAGGAGAGAGAGGGAGCAGGGGAGAGGGAGCAGGAGAGAGAAAGAGCAGGAGAGAGAGGGAGCAGGAGAGAGAGGGAACAAGAGAGAGAGAGCAGGAGAGGGGGAGCAGGAGAGATAGAGCAGGAGAGAGGGAGCAAGGAGATGGCAGGAGAGAGAGGGAGCAGGAGAGAGAGAGCAGGAGACAGAGGAGAGAGAGGGAGCAGGAGAGAGAGGGAGCAAGAGAGAGAAAGCAAGCGAGACAGGCAGCAGGAGAGGGGGAGCAGGAGAGAGAGAGAGCAGGAGAGAGGGAGCAGTAGAGAGAGGGACCAGGAGAGAGAGAGAGAGAGCAGGAGAGAGAGGGAGCAGGAGAGGGCAGGAGAGAGAGGGAGCAGGAGAGAGAGAGCAGGAGACAGTGGGGAGAGAGGGAGCAGGAGGGAAAGGGAGCAGGAGAGAGAGAGCAGGAGAGAGGGAGCAGTCGAGAGAGGGACCAGGAGAGAGAGAGAGAGAGAAGGAGCAGGAGAGAGAGAGCAGGAGAGAGAGGGAGAGAGAGAGAGAGAGAGAGCAGGAGAGAGAGAGCAGGAGAGAGGGAGCAGGAGAGAGAGGGAGCAGGAGAGAGAGAGAGCAGGAGAGAGGGAGCAGGGGAGAGAGTGGGAGCGAGAGAGCAGCAGAGATGGAGCAGGGGAGAGAGAGGGAGCAGGAGAGAGAGGGAACAAGGGAGAGAGAGCAGGAGAGAGAGGGAACAGGAGAGAGAGGGAGCAGGAGAGAGGGAGCAGGAGAGAGACAGAGCAAGAGAGAGAGAGCAGGAGACAGAGGGAGCAGGAGAGAGAGGGAGCAGGAGAGAGAGCGAGCAAGAGAGAGAGAGCAGGAAAGACAGGGAGCAGGAGAGGGGGAGCAGGAGAGAGGGAGCAGGAGAGAGAGGGAGCAAGAGAGAGAGAGCCGGAGAGAGTGGGAGCAGGAGAAAGAGGGAGCAGGAGAGGGGGAGCAGGAGAGAGGGTGCAGGAGAGAGAGGGAGCAGGAGAGAGGGAGCAGGAGAGAGAGGGAATGAGTGAGGGAGCAAGAGAGAGAGAGGGAGCAGGAGAGAGAGAGCAGGAGAGAGAGCAGGAGAGAGAGGGAGCAGGAGAGAGAGAGCAGGAGAGGGAGCAGGAGAGAGAGGGAGCAGGAGAGAGGGAGCAGGAGAGAGAGCGCAGGAGAGAGAGGGAACAGGAGAGAGGGAGCAAGAGAGAGAGAGCAGGAGAGAGAGTGAGCAGGAGAGAGAGGGAGCAGGAGAGAGGGAGCAGGAGAGAGGGAGCAAGAGAGAGAGAGCAGGAGAGAGAGGGAGTCGGAGAGAGAGAGCAGGAGAGGAGGGAGCAGGAGGGAGGGAGCAGGAGAGAGAGGGAGCAGGAGAGAGGGAGCAGGAGAGAGAGTGAGGATGAGAGAAAAGGAGCAGGGGAGAGAGGGAGCAGGAGAGAGGGAGCAGGAGAGAGAGGGAGCAAGAGAGAGAGGGAGCAGGAGAGAGAGAGCAGGAGAGAGAGGGAGCAGGAGAGAGAGGGAGCAGGAGAGAGGGAGCAGGAGAGAGAGAGATCAGGAGAGAGAGGGAACAGGAGAGAGGGAGCAAGAGAGAGAGAGCAGGAGAGAGAGGGAGCAGGAGAGAGAGGGAGCAGGAGAGAGAGGGAGCAAGAGGGAGAGAGCAGGAGAGAGAGGGAGCAGGAGAGAGAGGGAGCAGGAGAGAGAGGGAGCAAGAGAGAGAGAGCAGGAGAGAGAGGGAGCAGGAGAGAGAGGGAGCAGGAGAGAGAGGGAGCAAGAGAGAGAGAGCAGGAGAGAGAGGGAGTAGGAGAGAGAGAGCAGGAATGGAGTGAGCAGGAGAGAGAGAGCAGGAGAGAGAGGGAGCATGAGAGAGAGGGAGCAGGAGAGAAAGGGAGTAGGAGAGGGGGAGCAGGAGAGAGGGAGCAGGAGAGAGGGAGCAGGAGAGAGAGGGAGCAGGAGAGAGGGAGCAGGAGAGAGACTGAGTACGAGAGAGAAGGAGCAGGAGAGAGAGAGCAGGACAGAGAGGGAGCAGGAAGGAGGGAACAGGAGAGAGAGAGCAGGAGAGGAAGAGGGAGGGAGAGAGGGAACAGGAGAGAGGGAGCAAGAGAGAGAGCGCAGGTGAGAGGGGGAGCAGGAGAGAGAGAGCAGGAGAGAGAGGGAGCAGGAGAGAGAGAGGCAGCAGGAGAGAGAGGGAACAGGAGAGAGGGAGCAGGAGAGAGAGGGAGCAAGAGAGAGGGAGCAGGAGAGAGAGGGAGCAGGAGAGAGAGAGCAGGAGAGAGAGAGAGAGGGAGCAGGGGAGAGAGAGCAGGAGAGAGAGGGAGCAGGAGAGAGAGCAGCAGAGATAGAGAGAGCAGGAGAGAGAGGGAGCAGGAGAGAGAGAGCAAGAGAGAGGGAGCAGGGGAGAGAGAGCAGGAGAGAGAGGGAGCAGGAAAGAGAGGGAGCAGGAGAGAGGGAGCAAGAGAGAGAGAGGGAGCAGGAGAGAGAGGGAGCAAGAGAGAGAGAGCAGGGAGTAGGGGAGAGAGAGGGAGCAGGAGAGAGAGGGAGCAAGAGAGAGAGAGCAGGAGAGAGAGAGGGAGCTGAAGAGAGGGAGCAGGAGAGAGACGGAGCAGGAGAGAGAGGGAGCAGGAGAGAGGGAGCAGGAGAGAGAGGGAGCAGGAGAGAGAGGGAGCAGGAGAGAGAGGGAGCAGGAGAGGGGGAGCAGGAGAGAGAGGGAGCAGGAGAGAGGGAGCAGGAGAGAGAGGGAGCAGGAGAGAGAGGGAGCAGGTGAGAGGGAGCTGGAGAGAGAGGGAGCAGGAGAGAGGGAGCAGGAGAGAGAGGGAACAGAAGAGAGAGGGAGCAGGAGAGAGGGAACAGGAGAGAGAGGGAGCAGGAGAGAGAGGGAGCAGGAGAGCGAGGGAACAGGAGAGAGAGGGAGCAGGAGAGAGAGAGCAGGAGAGAGAGGGAGCAGGAGAGAGAGAGCAGGAGAGTGAGAGCAGGAGAGAGAGGGAGCATGAGAAAAAAGAAGTAGAGAGAGAGAGCAGGAGAGAGTGAGCAGAAGAGAGAGAGCAGGAGAGAGAGGGAGCAGGAAAGAGGGGGAGCAGGAGAGAGAGAGCAGGAGAGAGGGAGCAGGAGAGAGAGGGAGCAGGAGAGAGAGAGCAGGAGAGAGACAGAGAGGGGGAGAGAGAGCAGGAGAGAGAGGGAGCAGGAGAGAGAGAGCAGCAGAGAGAGAGAGAGGGCAGGAGAGAGAGGGGAGCAGGAGAGAGAGAGCAGGAGAGAGGGAGCAGGGGAGAGAGAGCAGGAGAGAGAGGGAGCAGGAGAGAGAGGGAGCAGGAGAGAGGGAGCAGGGGAAAGAGAGGGGGCAGGAGAGAGAGAGAGCAGGAGAGAGAGAGAGAGCAGGACAGAGGGAGCAAGAGAGAGGGAGCAGGAGAGAGAGAGAGCAGGAGAGAGAGAGAGAGCAGGGGAGAGAGAGCAGGAGAGAGAGGGGGCAGAGAGAGAGAGAGCAGCAGCGAGAGAGAGAGCAGGAGAGAGAGGGAGCAGGAGAGAGAGAGCAGGAGAGAGAGACAGCAGGAGAGAGAGGAGATAGAGACAGCAGGAGAGAGAGGGAGCAGGAGAGAGAGGGAACAGGAGATGGGGAGCAGGAGAAAGAGGGAGCAGGAGCGAGAGAGCAGGAGAGAGAGGGAGCAGGAGAGAGGGAGCAGGAGAGAGAGGGAGCAGGGGAGAGGGAGCAGGAGAGAGATAGAGCAGGAGAGAGAGGGAGCAGGAGAGAGAGAGCAGGAGAGAGAGGGAGCAGGGGAGAGGGAGCAGGAGAGAGAAAGAGCAGGAGAGAGAGAGCTGAAGAGAGGGAGCAGGAGGGAGAGGGAGCAGGAGAGAGAGGGAGCAGGAGAGAGAGGGAGCAGGAGAGAGAGGGAGCAGGAGAGAGGGAGCAGGAGAGAGAGGGAGCAGGAGAGAGAGGGAGCAGGTGAGAGGGAGCTGGAGAGAGAGGGAGCAGGAGAGAGGGAGCAGGAGAGAGAGGGAACAGAAGAGAGAGGGAGCAGGAGAGAGGGAACAGGAGAGAGAGGGAGCAGGAGAGAGAGGGAGCAGGAGAGCGAGGGAACAGGAGAGAGAGGGAGCAGGAGAGAGAGAGCAGGAGAGAGAGGGAGCAGGAGAGAGAGAGCAGGAGAGTGAGAGCAGGAGAGAGAGGGAGCATGAGAAAAAAGAAGTAGAGAGAGAGAGCAGGAGAGAGTGAGCAGGAGAGAGAGAGCAGGAGAGAGAGGGAGCAGGAAAGAGGGGGAGCAGGAGAGAGAGAGCAGGAGAGAGGGAGCAGGAGAGAGAGGGAGCAGGAGAGAGAGAGCAGGAGAGAGACAGAGAGGGGGAGAGAGAGCAGGAGAGAGTGGGAGCAGGAGAGAGAGAGCAGCAGAGAGAGAGAGAGAGCAGGAGAGAGAGGGAGCAGGAGAGAGAGAGCAGGAGTGAGGGAGCAGGAGAGAGAGAGAGCAGGGGAAAGAGAGGGTGCAGGAGAGAGAGGGAGCAAGAGAGAGAGAGCAGGAGAGAGAGAGGGAGGAAGAGAGAGAGGGAGCAGGACAGAGGGAGCAAGAGAGAGGGAGCAGGAGAGAGAGAGAGCAGGAGAGAGAGAGAGAGAGAGCAGGGGAGAGAGAGCAGGAGAGAGAGGGGGCAGAGAGAGAGAGAGCAGCAGCGAGAGAGAGAGCAGGAGAGAGAGGGAGCAGGAGAGAGAGAGCAGGAGAGAGAGACAGCAGGAGAGAGAGGAGAGAGAGACAGCAGGAGAGAGAGGGAGCAGGAGAGAGAGGGAGCAGGAGATGGGGAGCAGGAGAGAGAGGGAGCAGGAGCGAGAGAGCAGGAGAGAGAGGGAGCAGGAGAGAGGGAGCAGGAGAGAGAGGGAGCAGGGGAGCGGGAGCAGGAGAGAGAAAGAGCAGGAGAGAGAGGGAGCAGGAGAGAGAGAGCAGGAGAGAGAGGGAGCAGGGGAGAGGGAGCAGGAGAGAGAAAGAGCAGGAGAGAGAGGGAGCAGGAGAGAGAGGGAACAAGAGAGAGAGAGCAGGAGAGAGGGAGCAAGAGAGGGGGAGCAGGAGAGATAGAGCAGGAGAGAGGGAGCAAGGAGATGGCAGGAGAGAGAGGGAGCAGGAGAGAGAGAGCAGGAGACAGAGGAGAGAGAGGGAGCAGGAGAGAGAGGGAGCAAGAGAGAGAAAGCAAGCGAGACAGGGAGCAGGAGAGGGGGAGCAGGAGAGAGAGAGAGCAGGAGAGAGGGAGCAGTAGAGAGAGGGACCAGGAGAGAGAGAGAGAGCAGGAGAGAGAGGGAGCAGGAGAGGGCAGGAGAGAGAGGGAGCAGGAGAGAGAGAGCAGGAGACAGTGGGGAGAGAGGGAGCAGGAGGGAAAGGGAGCAGGAGAGAGAGAGCAGGAGAGAGGGAGCAGTCGAGAGAGGGACCAGGAGAGAGAGAGAGAGAGAAGGAGCAGGAGAGAGAGAGCAGGAGAGAGAGGGAGAGAGAGAGAGAGAGAGAGCAGGAGAGAGAGAGCAGGAGAGAGGGAGCAGGAGAGAGAGGGAGCAGGAGAGAGAGAGAGCAGGAGAGAGGGAGCAGGGGAGAGAGTGGGAGCGAGAGAGCAGCAGAGATGGAGCAGGGGAGAGAGAGGGAGCAGGAGAGAGAGGGAACAAGGGAGAGAGAGCAGGAGAGAGAGGGAACAGGAGAGAGAGGGAGCAGGAGAGAGGGAGCAGGAGAGAGACAGAGCAAGAGAGAGAGAGCAGGAGACAGAGGGAGCAGGAGAGAGAGGGAGCAGGAGAGAGAGGGAGCAAGAGAGAGAGAGCAGGAGAGACAGGGAGCAGGAGAGGGGGAGCAGGAGAGAGGGAGCAGGAGAGAGAGGGAGCAAGAGAGAGAGAGCCGAAGAGAGTGGGAGCAGGAGAAAGAGGGAGCAGGAGAGGGGGAGCAGGAGAGAGGGTGCAGGAGAGAGAGGGAGCAGGAGAGAGGGAGCAGGAGAGAGAGGGAATGAGTGAGGGAGCAAGAGAGAGAGAGGGAGCAGGAGAGAGAGAGCAGGAGAGAGAGCAGGAGAGAGAGGGAGCAGGAGAGAGAGAGCAGGAGAGGGAGCAGGAGAGAGAGGGAGCAGGAGAGAGGGAGCAGGAGAGAGAGCGCAGGAGAGAGAGGGAACAGGAGAGAGGGAGCAAGAGAGAGAGAGCAGGAGAGAGAGTGAGCAGGAGAGAGAGGGAGCAGGAGAGAGGGAGCAGGAGAGAGGGAGCAAGAGAGAGAGAGCAGGAGAGAGAGGGAGTAGGAGAGAGAGAGCAGGAGAGGAGGGAGCAGGAGGGAGGGAGCAGGAGAGAGAGGGAGCAGGAGAGAGGGAGCAGGAGAGAGAGTGAGGAGGAGAGAAAAGGAGCAGGAGAGAGAGGGAACAGGAGAGAGGGAGCAGGAGAGAGAGGGAGCAAGAGAGAGAGAGCAGGAGAGCGGGAGCAGGAGAGAGAGGGAGCAGGAAAGGGAGAGCAGGAGAGAGACGGAGCAGGAGAGTGGGTGCAGTAGAGAGAGGGAGCAGGAGAGAGAGAGCAGGAGAGAGGGAGCAGGAGAGAGAGATAGCAGGAGAGAGAGGGAACAGGAGAGAGGGAGCAAGAGAGAGAGAGCAGGAGAGAGAGGGAGCAGGAGAGAGAGGGAGCAGGAGAGAGGGAGCAAGAGAGAGAGAGCAGGAGAGAGAGGGAGTAGGAGAGAGAGAGCAGGAATGGAGGGAGCAGGAGAGAGAGAGCAGGAGAGAGAGGGAGCATGAGAGAGAGGGAGTAGGAGAGGGGGAGCAGGAGAGAGGGAGCATGAGAGAGAGGGAGCAGGAGAGAGGGAGCAGGAGAGAGACTGAGTAGGAGAGAGAGGGAGTAGGAGAGAGAGAGCAGGAGAGAAAGAGGGAGGGAGAGAGGGAACAGGAGAGAGGGAGCAGGAGAGAGGGAGCAGGAGAGAGAGGGAGCAGGAAGGAGGGAGCAGGAGAGAGAGAGCAGGAGAGAAAGAGGGAGGGAGAGAGGGAAGAGGAGAGAGGGAGCAAGAGAGAGAGAGCAGGTGAGAGGGGGAGCAGGAGAGAGAGAGCAGGAGAGAGAGGGAGCAGGAGAGAGAGAGCAGGAGAGAGAGGGAGTAGGAGAGAGCAGGAGATAGAGGGAGCAGGAGATGGAGTGAGCAGGAGAGAGAGGGAGCAGGAGAGAGGGAGCAGGAGAGAGATTGAGCAGGAGAGAGGGAGCAGGGGAGAGAGAGGGAGCAAGAGAGAGAGAGCAGTGAGCAGGGGAGAGAGAGGGAGCAGGAAAGAGAGCGAGCTCAAGAGAGGGAGCAGGGGAGAGAGAGCAGGAGAGAGAGGGTGCAGGAGAGAGAGGGAGCAGGAGAGAGGGAGCAGGGGAGAGAGAGGGAGCAAGAGAGAGAGAGCAGGGAGCAGGAGAGAGAGGGAGCAGGAGAGAGAGGGAGCTGAAGAGAGGGAGCAGGAGAGAGAGCGAGCAGGAGAGAGAGGGAGCAGGAGAGAGGGGGAGCAGGAGAGAGAGGGAGCAGGAGAGAGAGGGAGCAGGAGGGAGGGAGCAGGGGAGAGAGAGGGAGCAAGAGAGAGAGAGCAGGGAGCAGGGGAGAGAGAGGGAGCAGGAGAGAGAGGGAGCTGAAGAGAGGGAGCAGGAGAGAGAGGGAGCAGGAGAGAGAGGGAGCAGGAGAGAGAGGGAGCAGGAGAGAGGGAGCAAGAGAGAGAGGGAGCAGGAGAGAGAGGGAGCAGAAGAGAGAGGGAGCAGGAGAAAGAGGGAGCAGGAGAGAGAGGGAGCAGGAGAGAGGGAGCAGGAGAGAGAGGGAGCAGGAGAGGGGGAGCAGGAGAGAGAGGGAGCAGGAGAGAGGGAGCAGGAGAGAGAGGGAGCAGGAGAGAGAGGGAGCAGGGGAGAAGGAGCTGGAGAGAGAGGGAGCAGGAGAGAGGGAGCAGGAGAGAGAATCAACAGAAGAGAGAGGGAGCAGGAGAGAGAGGGAACAGGAGAGAGATGGAGCAGGAGAGAAATGGAGCAGGAGAGAGAGGGAGCAGGAGAGAGAGAGAGCAGGAGAGAGAGAGAGCAGGAGAGAGAGGGAGCATGAGAAAGAAGCAGTAGAGAGAGAGAGCAGGAGAGAGGGAGCAGGAGAGAGAGAGCAGGAGAGAGAGGGAGCAGGAAAGAGGGGGAGCAGCAGAGAGAGAGCAGGAGAGAGGGAGCAGGAGAGAGAGGGAGCAGGAGAGAGAGAGCAGGAGAGAGACAGAGAGGGGGAGAGAGAGCAGGAGAGAGAGGGAGCAGGAGAGAGGGAGCAGCAGAGAGAGAGAGAGCAGGAGAGAGAGGGAGCAGGAGAGAGAGAGCAGGAGAGAGGGAGCAGGAGAGAGAGAGCAGGAGAGAGAGGGAGCAGGAGAGAGAAGGAGCAGGAGAGAGGGAGCAGTGGAAAGAGAGGGAGCAGGAGAGAGAGGGAGCAGGAGAGAGGGTGCAGGAGAGAGAGGGAGCAAGAGAGAGGGAGCAGGAGAGAGAGAGGGAGCAGGAGAGAGAGGGAGCAGGAGAGAGGGTGCAGGAGAGAGAGGGAGCAAGAGAGAGGGAGCAGGAGAGAGAGGGAGCGCAGAGAGATGGAGCAGGAGAGGGAGCAGGAGAGAGAGAGTGCAGGAGAGAGAGAGAGAGAGAGCAGGGGAGAGAGAGCAGGAGAGAGAGGGGGCAGGAGAGAGAGAGCAGGAGAGAGAGGGAGTCGGAGAGAGCAGGAGATAGAGGGAGCAGGAGATGGAGTGAGCAGGAGAGAGAGGGAGCAGGAGAGGGGGAGCAGGAGAGAGAGGGAGCAGGAGAGAGGGAGCAGGAGAGAGAGGGAGAAGGAGAGACGGAGCAGGAGAGAGTGAGCAGGAGAGACAGGGAGCAGGAGAGAGGGAGCAGGAGAGAGAGGTAGCAGGAGTGAGAGGGAGCAGGAGAGAGGGAGCAGGAGAGAGAGAGCAGGAGAGAGAGGGAGCAGGTTAGAGAGGGAGCAGAAGAGAGGGAGCAGGAGAGAGAGAGCAGGAGAGAAAGAGGGAGGGAGAGAGGGAGTAGGAGAGAGAGAGCAGGAGAGAGAGGGAACAGGAGAGAGGGAGCAAGAGAGAGAGAGCAGGAGAGAGAGGGAGCAGGAGAGGGAGGAAGCAAGAGAGAGGGGGAGCAGGAGAGAGAGAGGGAGCAGGAGAGAGAGAGAGCAGGAGAGAGAGGGAGCAGGAGAGAGAGAGCAGGAGAGAGGGAGCAGGAGAGAGAGGGAGCAGGAGAGGGGGAGCAGGAAAGAGGGAGCAGGAGAGAGGGAGCAGGAGAGAAAGGGAGCAGGAGAGAGGGAGCAGGAGAGAGGGAGCAGGAGAGAGAGGGAGCAGGAGAGAGAGAGCAGGAGAGAGGGAGCAGGAGAGAGAGGTAGCAGGAGAGGGGGAGCAGGAAAGAGGGAGCAGGAGAGAGGGAGCAGTAGAGAAAGGGAGCAGGAGTGAGGGAGCAGGAGAGAGAGGGTGCAGGAGAGAGGGAGCAGGAGAGAGAGGGAGCAGGAAAGAGGGAGCAGGAGAGAGAGCAGGAGAGAGAGGGAGCAGGAGACAGAGGGAGCAGGAGAGAGGGAGCAGGAGAGAGAGATCAGGAGAGAGAGGTAGCAGGAGATAGAGGGAGCAGGAGAGAGGGAGCAGGAGAGAGAGGGAGCAGGAGAGAGGGAGCAGGAGAGAGAGGAAGCAGGAGAGAGAGAGCAGGAGAGAGAGGGAGCAGGAGAGAGAGAGCAGGAGAGCGGGAGCAGGAGAGAGAGGGAGCAGGAAAGGGAGAGCAGGAGAGAGACGGAGCAGGAGAGTGGGTGCAGTAGAGAGAGGGAGCAGGAGAGAGAGAGCAGGAGAGAGGGAGCAAGAGAGTTAGAGCAGGAGAGAGGGAGCAGGAGAGGGAGCAAGAGAGAGTGAACAAGAGTGCGAGAGCAGGAGAGAGAGAGAGAGCAGGAGAGAGAGGGAGCAGGAGAGTGGGAGCAGGAGAGAGAGAGAGCAGGAGAGAGAGGGTGCAGGAGAGAGGGATCAGGAGAGAGGGAGCAGGAGAGAGAGAGCAGGAGAGAGGGAGGAAGAGAGAGAGAGCAGGAGAGAGGGAGCAGGAGAGGAGGGAAGAGCGAGGGAGCAAGTGAGAGAGGGAGCAGGAGAGAGGGAGCAGGAGAGAGAGCAGGAGAGAGAGGGTAAAGGAGAGAGAGGGATCAGGAGAGAGAGAGCAGGTGAGAGGGAGCAAGAGAGAGAGAGCAGGAGAGAAGGAGCTGGAGAGGAAGCATGAGGGAGGGAGAAAGAGAGAAAGCAGGAGAGAGAGGGAGCAGGAGAGAGGGAGCAGGAGAGAGGGTGCAGGAGAGGGAGCAGGTGAGGGGGAGCAAGAGAGAGGGAGCAGGAAAGAGGGAGCAGAGAGAGGGAGCAGGAGAGAGGGAGCAGGAGAGAGGGAGCAGGAGAGAGGGAGCAGGAGAGAGGGAGCAGAGGGAGCAGAGAGAGGGAGCGGCAGAGAGGTCGATCTTGTAGAGGCATTACCTGTTTAACAGGGTGTACAGGCAGAAGCTCAGATTCCTTGACCTCAGTCGAGCAGTGGGCGGCAACAAATGCATCAGGCAGGTGACTGACGGACTGTTTGCCAGGGCTGACAATTATGTCAACTTTGCCTGTAATGACAGTAGTCAGAATGAGCAGGTTTGTACCCCACAGCTGCAGCATGTCATCAACTACACACACGTGGCACACTGTACATCCCCAGATCAACCAGGAGCATTTGTCAACCACATGGGCTTCCACTCCATCAACGTGCAGCTGGTGTGCAACCACAAGGAAATGTTTCTGCAGGTGTGCGCCAGCTTCCTGGGTAGCTGCCGTGATGCTTTCATCCTGCGGCAGTCTAAGATCACTGAGGTCTTTGGACCTATGATCAGATTCAAGGGGTGGCTGTTCGGGGTCAAGGGATGCCCACTTCAAACTTGGTTGGTGACACCCATGAGAGACCCAACCAATGAAGCCTAAGAGCTGTACAATGAATGCCATATGACAACCAGATGTATCATTGCACAAGTGCTCGACGTGCTCAAGATGCGCTTCAGGTGCCTGGACAGATCTGGAGGCGCCCTTCAGCGCTCACCAGCCAGGGTGTCCGGAATGGTCGTGGTACGCTGAACTCTGCACAATATTGCACAGCGGTGAGGTTTGGAGCTGCAGGAGGAACAAGATGCAGAGCGCAGATCGTCTGCGGACAAATCCGAGGAGGAGGAGGAGGAGGATTGGAGGCTGAAGGTGGTGCCTGAATGCTGCATCAGCCGGCCTGTGATGTCGGGGATTCCCTTATAGTTGTACGGTTCAGTTAGTTACCATCAGTGGACCAATGTAACATCCACATCCAACAACTACTCTCATTGCAACGCCGCCCCCCTCCCCAATTCCACTGACACAAAGCAAGCAACCACCCATTACATAGAAACATAGAAACATAGAAAATAGGTGCAGGAGTAGGCCATTCGGCCCTTCTAGCCTGCACCGCCATTCAATGAGTTCATGGCTGAACATTCAACTTCAGTACCCCATTCCTGCTTTCTCGCCATACCCCTTGATCCCCCTAGCAATAGAAACATAGAAAATAGGTGCATCCCCCTACCCCATTGGTCCCCGGTAATTCATGCCTTCCCAATCATCAACAAACACTGAAAAGACGAGTTGCCAGCCAGCAATCAGGAATGGGCAACGCGGGAATGTGCCGCAGAATATAACAATTTATGGGATTCTACTAAACAATGGAAACTTAACAACATAACCTTTGGTCAAACATCCATCTGAATACCCCTTGTGCAATGAAAAAGCTTTATTCTTCCATTTCCTGCCGCTCCATCGAGGTGAATTTAGGGTTAGGGTTAGGGTTAGAGTTAGAGTAGGGTAGGGTTTCTGCAGAGGTAGAGGCAGGCTGCTCAGATCCTGCTATGACTGCTGAGATGTTTTTGACCGGGACCACCTCTCGGTGTTGGGGCCCATGAGGGTCCCCCAAAGTCTGCTCCACCTGCAACTGTGTGGGGGGTGAGGGGGCAGACTCAGCCGTCGGGGGAGGAGGCAGCATGTCGGATACTGGCAGCGGGTGAGGAGTGGAAGCTCTTTGAGTGGAATTCCCACTTCCACGACCCATCGTCCCGCTCCTGGGCCAGCCACACGTCACCCCTTCCCCTCTCACTGGCAAGCAGTATGGAGCAGATTAAGAGCCTGCTGTAGGCCTCGGCTAAGATATCTGTCGCCCTACTTAAGGTGCCACACACATTGGCATCCAGAGTCTGCACGGCAGTGGGCAAGGCCTGCGTGGACTCTTTTGATTGGCGCGACTGATGTTCCACGGAGCTGGCCAATTCTATTCACGGAAGAAGACATCCTCACAAAGCCCTGTGACATCAACCCACTGGAGGGTGCTGAGCACCTCGAGTCTCGACACCGAGAGCATACAGATATCAAGCGCAGGCAGCGGAAAGAGCATGCGGCAAACCTGTCCCACCCTCCCTTACCTTCAATGACTGTCTGTCCTACCTGTGACTGTTCAGCCACCTAAGGACTCATTTTAAGAGTGGAAGCAAGTCTTCCTTGATTCCAAGGGACTGCCTATGATGATGGGTCAATGCCTCACAGATTCTCTGCTGCCCCTCAGCGATTATCCTTTGTATCCGAGCTTGGAGGAGGCTCCAATATCTAACTGTTGGTTTGTTGTCTGGGAGGTTCATGGACCCCTGCTTCATGCGTGATGCCCCACGGAGAGAAAAGATGTGAATTAGTTCTGGCAAGGTAGGAATGTTGACACTCATCATTCCGAAGATCATATTTCAGTCGCTGAAATCGAGTCAACATGACTGGGTGTTGTTTAATTCTGTCACCAGGTACCTGGGAGGTCCATCTTCAATGGCCAGAGATGTTGACATGTCACTGATTTCCAGTGTCTCCCCCTCTGCAGCTGTCAGCTGCACGCTAGGACCACCTCCGGTTCTCTCCCTCTCCCTAGTGTTCTGTGCTCGCTTCTTCTGCAACGGGGGAAAGAGCAGACTTATGGCACATAAGTCACAGGATATGTGACTGTAATGGCACTTGTTCACCGATGGGTGAGGGTGACTATCAGAGGCAGACACCAAATTAGATAAGGATCCGGGTGAGTGGGAGTAGACGAGGATGTGAGGAAGTGCATAGAAAGAGAAGGTAAGTGGGTGTAAGGAGTGATGTGAAGACGTAGGCTTGACAAGGTCCATGAGGGGGGAAGGCTGATGCGGGATGTAGGTGAATGTGCAACTGTACTCACCTTTGCTGACGTGGTTATGTCATTAAAGCACTTCCTGCGCTGAATCCAGGGGCGTGGCCACAATGCTCCTGCTGCTGAGCTCCTGGGCCAGCTCCAGCCATGCCTTCTTTGTGGTAGCACCACGTATCTTCCTCCCATTGCTGGGGAACCGGATCTTTCTCTGCCTCCTCACTGCCCCCGGCAGTACTTCAAGGGAGGTGTCATTAAATCTTGATGTAGCCAACGCCCATGCCCGCCCTGAACCCGTTCCAATATTTCTCCTTCACTTTGCTGCGACTCCCAAATCTTCCAAATTCTATGCTTGGATTGGCGTTTTACATGCTGCAGTTGCGATGGCGCCATTCGGGCCCTCACTGCACTCACTGTTGCGCACTGGCGACGCCAAACCCGCAAGAAATATTATAATGTGGTGAAACTGTACATTGCCAGGCATCGAGACTTCCTCCAGGTTTCACCCCCAATATCCCACTCCCTCACTCCGAACACACTTCAGAATTATAATTGGGCCCAGTATTGCAGCTCAGGCCCAACCAGCGCTACATAAAGGTTTCGCATATCTTCCTTGCTGATGACCTGGCCTCCTCCTCCAGCACAATGGCTGTGACCACCCCGATCTTCCACTCTGAACACCAGTGGACCACTGGCCCTCCCAATGCCTGCTCCCAACCAAGTCTCGGACCACCTACCATCTCAACAAAGGCCGCTACTCAGCGCCGAGCTTACGGCCAACATCTCGCCGTAAGCAACTAGACTCATACAGCTTATATCTCAGTTATAGAATAGCACAGTTAGTTAGATCGAGAATAATGACCTTTTTAACACCGTCACATGCTAAATCTGGCCGAGTGAGAGCACCACGAGTACAAGGTCATCAAAGGTGATGATGGGCTTGGATCGGAAGCGATGTGGCACGAAGTGACTGGTAGTGAATGACAAGTTGTTTTGCCAGTGTTGACTGGGAATTCCCTGTTCATTGTTTCACCCACACCCATGGTACATTTATAGAATGTACAGATCTGCTGTTGCTTACAACACCTGGCAAAGGAAGTATTAAAAACATTTTTCAAAAACACTTACAGTTCCTTGCACAATACCTCGATATATTGTTTTAATCTACAGAAATAAGAGAAGTACTTTGAGCACAAGTACTTTCCCTTTTTATGTCAAAGAACATACGCACAGATATAGATATATTTGATTGTAATTTTAGATCATTCAAGCCCACAGTTTGCTTGGAAACATTTAATTCAGTCAGACTTTGCTCTCAGTCAAGCTACCGACAGCAATAATAATATTATGAGTTTATTTCAGTTGAATTAGGTTTTGTGTTGAATTGTGGTGTCTCCTTAGTTTGAGTGGGGTCACTTGTGCAGTTGCCGTTGTGTTAGTGGCACAGGGGCAACCCAGGGTCACTATTGGTTTATTTAGAGTAGGTGAGTGAGCACTGACTGACTGGGCAGGCCACATTGTCCACATGCCAGACACGAGACTCCCAAAGCAAGTGCTCTACTTGGAGCTCCTTCACGGCAAACGAGCCAAATGTGGGCAGAGGAAATGTTACAAGGACACCCTCAAAGCCTCCCTGATAAAGTGCAACATCCCCACTAACACCTGGGAGTCCCTGGCCCAAGACTGCCCTAAGTGGAGGAAGTGCATCCGGGAGGGCGCTGAGCACCTCGAGTCTCAACGCCGAGAGCATGCAGAAAACAAGCGCAGGCAGTGGAAAGAGCGTGTGGCGAACCAGTCCCACCCACCCCTTCCCTCAAAGACTATCTGTCCCACTTGTGACAGACTGTGGCTCTCATATTGGAATGTTCATTTTTAGAGTGGAAGCAAGTCTTCCTCAATTCCGAATGTCTGCCTATGATGATGATGACTGGGCAGCGGGGCAATGGATGGACAAGATGGAGCTCCAGTCTACCCCAGCTGCCACTGGAGCCCTGGTGCGGATTGCAGGAAGGAACGGGTCTGTCAGGGACCCACAGCGTGCCTGAGAGCAGACTGACGAACTGCTCCAAAAACATTTCTTTCAGCTGGAGCAAACAATCTCACAGCCAACCCCCTCCCCCCACCCCCCACCTCCCCCAGTGAAGCAGACAAACATGGAAAGGTACTGCCGAGAGCCTTGCAGCACGATCAAACGGGTAGAAGCAGTGCTCTTTCAACGCCTCCCTTCCTTCCCTGGGGAGCACCTTTGTGAGAAGTTTCTGACACATTCCTGTTTCTCTGTGGATGCAACTTAAACCCTTGCCAGGGTGGCGGAAAGGCAAACAACAAACTGGAAGATCGAGTTTGGCACTCTTGCTGTTTGTTTTCGAAAAGGCAAATCCTCCCTCTCCCTCAACAACAGCAATGTTGAATGCTCCCACATAAATCAGGTTAAGTGGATGTGATTGTTCCCGGACTGGGTGGGACCTGAACACCAGCAGCTGGAGCTCCCACCGTTTCCTCTCAGAAATGTCTGGGGGGTGGTGTCGCTCCCGCATGCTCGGGGTGGGGGGGGGGGGGGCGGGGGGGAGGAATGGTGTCTGTGTGCTAAGGTATTTAAAAAAATATCTCTCATACATTGAGTTGTACAATCAGATCAGCAGCGGGAAAACAAAGCCTCAGAATCTACATCGGAGTAGGGCATTCAAGGTGCGGCGGGAGATCGTGGCGGAGGTGCGGCGAATGTTTGTGGCGGAGGAGTGGCGAGAGATCGTGGTGGAGGTCCGGTGGATGAGTGTATGGGGCCCAGAAGAGGCGAGGGCCCAGGGGCAGCACGGGCCAGCCCACACTGCGATGTGTGTGCACACTAGGTCTGCGCAGCAGAGCAGGTCTCCAGTCGTCCTGGTTAACCCTTGCCACTGGATAAAGGCCTAGCTCTGTTGAGCCCGTGTGGTGGCTGATATGCAACGGTCACCACACGTTAAACAAATCCATGCACAGGCATCTTCCACCCGCACTGGAGTTCAGGACTGGAATATGTTGATTGAAATATCTGTGAACTCATGTGGAAGCAAGTCATCCTCGTTCGAGGGACTGCCGATGATGATGATGTCCAATATTCAACACAGCTTCTTAGGCCCGGTTACAGTTACAAGGTTCACGCTGCGACAGATTGCAAATCAACAGGTTCATATGCCGAGGCCCCCCAATTTCCTGAAATATAAACAGAACGTGCTGCAAACACTCAACAGGTCAGGCAGCATCTGTGAAGAGAGAAGCAGAGTTAACGTTTCAGGTCAAAACCCCTGGGCGCCCGATGTGCTGCTCCAGCCCCACGTTGCAGTTCTATAAAACTCTGGTTAGACTGCATTCAGAGCACTGCGTTCAGTTCCGGGCCCCACACCTCGGGAAGCATGTATTGGAAGGGGTGCAGCATGATACCAACAACAACAACAACTTGTATTTATATAGTGCTTTTAACATAGTAAAACGTCCCAAGGCGATTCAAGTGTTATAACACAAACATTTGACACTGAGCCACATAAGAAGAAATTGCGGCAGATGACCAAAAGCTTGGTCAAAGAGGTAGGTTTTAAGGAGCGTCTTAAAGGAGGAAAGAAGAAGAAGAAAAAGACTTGCATTTATATAGCGCCTTTCACAACCACCGGGCGTCTCAAAACGCTTTCCAGCCAACGAAATACTTTTAAAGTGTAGTCACTGTTGTAATGTCGGAAATGCGACAGCCAATTTGCAATGCTCCCACAAACAGCAATATGATAATGACCAGGTAATCTGATTTGTTATGTTGATTGAGGGATAAATATTGGCCAGGAAACCGGGGATAACTCTCCTACTCTTCTTCGAAATAGTGCCATGGGATCTTTTACAACCACCTGAGAGAGCAGATGGGGCCTCGGTTTACCGTCTCATCCAAAAGAGAGGTACAGAGGCGGAGACGTTTAGGGAGGGAGTTCCAGAGCTTAGGGCCTGGGCAGCTGAAGGCACGGCACCGATGGTTGAGTGATTATAATCAGGGATGCTCAAGAGGACTGACTTTGAGAAGTGCAGATATCTCGGGGGGTTGTGAGGCTGAAAGACATTACAATGATGGTGAGGGGCGAGGCCATTGATGTATTTGTAAACAAGGATGTGAATTGTAAAATCAAGGCGTTGCTCAACCGGGTACCAATGTAGGTCATGGAGCACAGGGGTGATGGATGATCGGGACTTGGTACAAGTTAGAACACGGGCTGCCGAGTTTTGGATGACCTCAAATTTACGTAGGGTAGAATGTGGGAGGCCAGCCAAGAGTGCATTGGAGTAGTCAAGTCTAGAGGTAACAAAGCCATGGATGAGGGTTTCAGCAGTAGATGAGCTGAGGCAGGGGTGGAGGCGAGCGATGTTACGGGGGTGGAAATAGGTGGTCTTAGTTATGCCGCGGATATGTAGCCGAAAGCTCATTTCATGGACAAATATGACACCTAGATTGTGAATAGTCTGGTTCAGCCTCAGACAGATGTAGGCAGAGGGATGGAGTCGGTGGCTAGGGAACGGAGTTTGTGGCGGGGACCCAAGACAATGGCTTCGGTCTTCTGAATATTTAGTTGGAGGAAATTTCTGCTCATCCAGCACTGGATGTCGGACAAGCAGTCTGACAATTTAATAGGGGTCGAGAGAAGTGGTGGTGAGGTAGAGCTGGGTGTCATCAGTGTACATGTGGAATCTGATGCTGTGTTTTCGGATGATATCTCCAAGGGACAGTATATAGATGAGAAATAAGAGGAGGCCAAGGACAGATCCTTGGGGGACACCAGAGGTAACGATGCGGGAGTGGGAAGAAAAGCCATTGCAGGCGATTCTCTGGCTACAACTGGATCAATAAGAATGGAACCAGGCGAGTACAGTCTCACCCAGCTGGACGATGGTGGAGAGGTGTTGGAGGAGGATGGAGTGGTCAACCGTGTCAAAGGCTGCAGACAGATCGAGAAGGACGAGGAGGGATAGTTTACTTTTGTCACAGTCACAAAGGATACCAGGGCTAAAAGGGTTAAATTATGAGGACAGGTTTCCTAGACTAGGCTTATATTCCCTTTATAGAAGATGATCTAATTGAGATGATTAAAGGAGTTGATAGGACAGATAGAGAGAAACCATTTACTCTGGTAGAAGAGTCCAAAACAAGAGGGCATAACCTTAAAACTAGAGCTCGGCCGTTCAGGAGTGATGTCAGGAAGCACCTCATCACAGGAGATAAGATACAGATTAGCTATCACCTCATTAAATGGCAAAACAGGCTCAAGGGACTAAATGGCCCACTCATGTTCCCATAGCGAAGACCCTGTTTCAGATCCCGGGGCCTGGGCTATTTTAATGTCGGGGGCAGTCTGTCAGCACCTACAAGGATGCATCAACAGCACCCGCCCCACCCTGCCCAGAGCCGCCCAGACCTGCTCCATCTGAGGATACATTGGGGCCAACTGGGGCTGAAGGAAAAATGTGAATTCCTGGAGCTTTCCGTTTAATTTTGCTTTCAGATGAGCCCTTCCTTAGCCCAATCACAGATCAGAGCCTCATGGCAGCTCTCCACTCTCAGCTTTAAAAACATTGTCTTTAATTTGTTCCTGGGATGTGGATGTCGCTGGCAAGGCCGGCATTTATTGGCCATCCCTAATTGCCCTTGAGAAGGTGGTGGTGAGCCATCCTCTTAAACTGCTGCAGTCCGTGTGGTGAAGGTACTCCCACAGTACTGTTAGGGAGTTCCAGGATTTTGACCCAACAACGATGAAGGAACGGCGATATAGTTCCAAGTCCGGATGGTGTGTGACTTGGAGGGGAATGTTGTTTCCATGTGCCTGCTGCCGTGGTGGAGGGAGTGAGTGTTTAAGGTGGTGGATGAGGCGCCAATCAAGCGGGCTGCTTTGTCCTGGATGGTGTGGAAAGTATTTTTATCTAAGCTGATACCATACGGTATTTGTGTGCCTTTTGATTAAAATGGAGTCCTGGCCCTTCCAGAACTTTCTGCATTTTAGCAGTCAGCTTGCATAAACAGCTAAACCTGCTGTTAGATGGCTGATGGCCATCAGACAGCTAGGAGACAAGTCATGCTGAGACAAGTAACCCCCCATGGTGCTCTCCTATTGTCTACACTACAGGAGTTCCATGTCACCCCACCCTTATCTTCTAGCCATTATCTCTTTCCGAGATCTCATCCATTTGATGCAAACAGATAAACTGACCAGGAAATTGAAACAATCCTGACACCATACAAGACAGGTGATAGCCCATTACCTATGACTCATGGAGTAATGGCCGTTTGGCTTTCTGATAACCCTGACAAAAGGAAATATCTGGATATCATGTCAGGACCAGGATATAGTAATTAACTCTTTATCTGTATTCACTGACAGTGAGACAGAGCAATACACAGGGAGAGGCCAGAACTTTGGTTTTACTGTATAAATATCTTGTTAAACTGAACCATTTTCGGAGGTGTTCACTTAGCCCTTGACTGAGTGTGACCTACCCCTTGCGAGCAAGTAAAGTAAAGAAACTTCTACCGGAGCTGTAAGTGTCGGAGTCATTCTTTTCGGAGGTCGAGATTTCGACAGTTATACTTGGAGGTCCCACCGAGATGCATACTCTCTGTCCTGTGAGTAAAACGGATACAGGCATAGTGCCTCTCCAGTGAAAGGCTTCGGTGGCCAAACAAGGTGAGCCTTTTGCTCACAAGAGGTTTCTTCACTGTTGAATCGCAGATGTAATCTGTTGTCCACAGCAGAGGTACTGCATCTACAAGACTCGGCATTTAAAAGTTAAAGGTATTTTTTTATAACCATTTCTTTCTCAGCTCGCCAGCAGAAGAGAACAGGTTCTGGAAAAAATCTCGAGACAGCCCGGGGAAGGTTTCAGTAGGTAAGGGAGCGCTAGTCGATCGAAAAGGGTTCCAGGTTCTTATGTGATAAGATTTTTATTGTTTTTAATTCGGAAGGGGTTCTTATGTGATAAGACTATTAAAAAAAAAAGAAAGCGCTAATCGATCGAAGGTTCTTATGTGATAAGATTTTTATTGTTTTTAATTCGGAAGGGGTTCTTATGTGATAAGAGTACAGGAAAAAAAAAGAAAGCGCAATCGATCAAAGAGTTTGGGTACGGAACCATTAAAAAGGAAACTTCTACCGGAGCTGTAAGTGTCGGAGTCATTCTTTTCGGAGGTCGAGATTTCGACAATGGTGTCGAGCTTCTTGAATGTTGTTGGAGTTACACTCATCCAGACAATTGGAGAGTATTCCATCACACTCCTGACTTGTACCTTGTAGATGGTGGAAAGGCTTTGGGGAGTCAGGAGGTGAGACACTTGTCGCAGAATACCCAGCCTCTGACCCGCTCTTGCAGCCACAGTATTTATGTGGTTGGTCCAGTTAAGTTTTTGGTCAATGGTAACCCCCAGGATGTTGATGGTGTGGGATTCAGCGATGGTAATGCTGTTGAATATCAAGGGGTGGTGGTTATCTCGCTTGTTGGAGATAGTCATTGCCTGGCACTTCTGTGGCACAAATATTACTTGCCACTTATCAGCCCAAGCCTGAATGTTGTCCAGGTCTTGCTGCATGTGGGCATGGACTGCTTCATTATCTGAGGAGTTGCGAATGGCACTGAACACTGTGCAATCATCAGCGAACATCCCTACTTCATACCTTATGATGGAAGGAAGGTCAATGATGAAGCAGCTGAAGATGGTTGGGCCTAGGACACTGCCCTGAGGAACTCCTGCAGCGATGTCCTGGGGCTGTGATGATTGACCTCCAACCACCACAACCATCTTCCTTTGTGCTCGGTATGACTCCAGCCAGTGGAGAGTTTTTCCCTGATTCCCATTGACTTACATTTTATGAGGGCTCCTTGATGCCACACTCGGTCAAATGCTGCCTTGATGCCAAGGGCAGTCACTCTCACCTCTCCTCTGGAATTTAGCTCTTTTGTCCATGTTTGGACCAAGGCTGTGATGAAGTTTGGAGCCGAATGGTTCTGGAGGAACCATGATCTGGCGTGAGTTGTGCTGCAGCCTTCTAATGACTTAAAGAATGACATATCCGGGTCAACCCAGGTATTCTCCCTTAACATGAGGCAGATGGAAGATCCATCCATGGTTCCTCCCAGTGCTATTTAAATGACCCGTACAAATAGGACAGAATCCTGGCCGAATCCTCCAGCTCGACAACCCTCCATTTCTGACTTCTTCTGCATCCCCGACTTCCTTCACTGTTTAGGCCCCAAGCTCTGGAATTCCTGACCTAAACCCTTGGCCCTCTCCGCTCCTTCTTTAAGACGTTCTTTGCAAGCTACTTCTTCGAGCAAGCTTTTAGATACCCATGCTCCTTCGTTGTCTCAGTGTCAGTACTTGTCTGATTTACGATCCTGTGATGCGCCTTGGGATTTTTTTACTATCTTAAAGGCGCTATTTAAATGCAAGTTGCCGTTGTTGTTGTAACCGGGATCTACCTCAAATCCCACGTTCCGTTTCCCGGGCTGAAGTCATCCTTTCCACCCTCTCTAGCCCCAGGAAATGTGGGATCCAAGAGCCCTAAAAAAGCCCAATAGTTCTGCACAGGACTGAGATCACACTCTGCAGGCTACTGAGGGGGAACTCTTTTACAGGGGCCTTAATGTAGTTCTGTTTTGATTGTATTGTCATTGTTCCTTCCCATGGTCAGATATCCTGCCTCTAACCCCCTGCCAGGGGCACTCTGTCATTACATTGAACTATTTATATTAACGACAGAAATCCTTTCATGTTTTTTGCAGAGAGACCTGACCCGTACAGATAGTCTTACTTTGAATAATGTGGGCTTGTGTCAGCTGTGGCTCGTGTGGGAGTGGTCTCAAATCTGAGTCAGGGGATTGTGGGTTCAACTCCCACTCCAGAGACACTCCAGTGCAGCACTGAGGGAGTGTGGCACTGTCGGAGGTGCTGTTTTTCAGATGAGACGTTAAACCGAGGCCCCGTCTGCTCTCTCAGGTGGATGTAAAAGATCCCAGGGCACTATTTCGAAGAAGTTAACCCCGGTGTCCTGGCCAATATTTATCTCTCCACCAACATCACTAAAACAGATTATCTGGTCATTACCACATTGCTGTTTGTGGGAGCTTGCTGTGCGCAAATTGGCCACCGCGTTTCCTGCATGACAACAGTGACTACACTCCAAAAGTACTTCATTGGCTGTAAAGCGTTTTGAGACATCCTGAGTTTGTGGAAGGTGTGATATTTTCTTCATGACATCACAAACACACACATTCTAGAAGATGGCTCCAATACATCATGTGACTTTTATTGTATTTACAGCAGTAGTTGCATTATCACAGTAGTCCACTAGGCGGAGCAGTAGTCCACAAGGTGGCGCTCTATGGAGGCAAGTGATTTCTCTTTTCTTTTTGTATATAACGCAAGGGGCAGAGTTTAGTGTGATTTCAAGTTTCCTGCAAAAATCCCGTGCTCCAGCCATGGGGAATTTTCCTTGCTGGGATATAAATGGCCCAATGGTCAGTCACTAACTGGAGTAGGGCAGCTTGCTTCCCTCTCCGACTTAATCTCTGCTCTGACGGTCTCCCCAGAGGCACCAGCTGCCGTCAGGAATAGGGTTGCCTTTCGGAGGCAGGTTAAGGGGTCGGGTGACAGCTCGAGTTCCCATGATGCAAGTCCCCCCGAGAGCTGGAATAATGGAGTTGTTGATTAATAAATGCCTCCTGATCATCATACAATGCCAGTGGATTTGAAAAATCCGACTTTTGCCGCCTGATTTACATTCTTGCAATTTCTGACAGCCCATTCAATAAATAAAGGAACACTTGGACAAGCGGTGACTTGAATCAGTAACGCACCGTGAACATGCAAAGAATTTCGGAGGAATTTCTTTACACAGAGAGTAGTGAGAATGTGAAACTCGCTGTCACATGGAGTAGTTGAAAGAGAGAGTGCTGACACATTTAAAGGGAACTTTGATGCTCACACAATGGAGAAGGGAATAGAGAGATATGGGAGGGGGGCAGGGTGGGACGAGCCAATTACAGTGGGAGGAGGCTCATGTGGAGTATAAACACTGGCAAGGAGCAGTTGGGCCGAATGGCTGGTGTCCGTGAGGGAGATTCTAATTAAATTCTATTTGGGGGTCAGTGTACTCGGGTTTGCCTGTGAAGTGCCTTGAGACGTTTTACTACATTAAAGGCACTATATAATTGCAAGTTGTTCTTGTTGTTTGGTCCTGCACAATTGGCTTCAGCCCATAGGTTTTGACAGTACAAGACCGCTCAGGATTGAAAGAACAGAAGTATCCTCAGACACGTGTAACCGCTCATCATCGTCATAGGCAGTCCCTCGAAATCGAGGACGACTTGCTTCCACTCCAAAAGTGAGTTCTCAGGTGACTGAGGAGCCCAATACGGGAATTGCAGTCTCTGTCACAGGTGGGACAGATAGTCGTTGAAGGAAAGGGTGGGTGTGGAGTCTGGTTTGCCGCACGCTCCTTCCGCTGCCTGCGCTTGATTTCTGCATGCTTTCAGCGACGAGACTCGAGGTGCTCAACGCCCTCCCAGATACTCTTCCTCCACTTAGGGCGGTCTTTGGCCAGGGACTCCCAGGTGTCAGTGGGGATGTTGCATTTTATCAAGGAGGCTTTGAGGGTGTCCTTGAAATGTTTCCTCTGCCCACCATGGGCTCGCTTGCCGTGTAGGAGTTCCGAGTAGAGGGCTTGCTTTGGGAGTCTTGTGTCCGGTATGCGGACAATGTGGCCTGCCCAACGGAGCTGGTCGAGTGTGGTCAGTACTTCAATGCTGGGGATGTTGGCCTGATCGAGAACTCTGATGTTGATGCGGCTATCCTCCCAGGGGATTTGCAAGATCTTGCGGAGACATTGTTGTTGGTATTTCTCCAGCAATTTGAGGTGTCTACTGTATATGGTCCATGTCTCTGAGCCATAGAGGAGGGCGGGTATCATTACAGCCCTGTAGACCATAAGCTTGGTGCCAGATTTGAGGGCCTGATCTTCGAACACTCTGTTCCTCAGGCAGCCGACGGCTGCACTGGTGCACTGGAGGCGGTGTTGAACCTCGTCATCAATGTCTACCTTTGCTGATAATAGGCTCCTAAGGTATGGAACGTGGTCTACATTGTCCAGGGCCGTGCCGTGGATCTTGATGACTGGGGGGCAGTGCTGTGTGGTGGGTCAGGTCGGTGGAGGACCTTTGCCTTACGGATGTTTAGTGTAAGGCCCATGCTTTCGTACGCCTTGGAGAAGATGTTGACAATCACTTGGAGTTCAGCCTCTGTATGTGCGCAGACACAAGTGTTGTCCATGTACTGTAGCTCAACGACAGAGGATGGGATGGTCTTGGATCTAGCCTGGAGACGGCAAAGGTTGAACAAGTTCCCACTGGTTCTATAGTTTAGTTCCTCTCCAGCGGGGAGCTTGTTGAGCGTGAGATGGAGCATTGCAGCGAGGAAGATTGAGAAGAGAGTTGGCGCGATTACGCAGCCCTGCTTGACCCCGGTTCAGACGTTGATTGGGTCTGTGGTGGATCCGTTGGTCAGGATCATGGCTTGCATGTCATCACGGAGGACAAACTTTTGGGGCAACCGAATGAGATGAGGACACTCCTTGGTCCCTCGCGTTTAACATTAGTGTCAAAGGCCTTTGTAAGGTCAAAGAAGGCCTTATACAAGGGTTGGTGCTGTTCCCTGCATTTCTCTTGTAATTGTTGCGCCGTAAAGATTATGTCCGTTGTGCCTCATTGTGGACAGAATCCGCACTGTGACTCCGGGAGGAGCTCCTCAGCCACAGGGAGGAGACGGTTGAGGAGGATTCTAGCGATGACTTTCCTAGTGGCTGACAACAGGGAGATTCCTCTGCAGTTGCCGTAGTCAGACTTGTCCTCTTTTTTAAAGATGGTCATGATAACTGCATCTCTGAGATCTCCCGGCATGCTCTCCTCCTTCCAGATGAGAGAGATGAGGTCATGCATTCGAGCCAATAGTACCTCTCCGCCATACTTTAGTGCCGCAGCGGGGATTCCATCCGCTCCCGTGCCTTGTTGTTCGTGAGCTGACGTATCATATCATATCATATCATCATATCAACATATCAACAGTGAAACTGGACCACTGAACTGAAGAGATTCTTGAATCGGCTAACAAGATCGTACAGAGCACTCTGGCAGTCCAGGACACAACTTTATAACTGGCTCATCTACATGTTGCCCCTTGACAACATTATACGAAAACACGGAGTCAGTTTCCCATGTACACTGACAACACCCAGCTCTACCTCTCCACCACTTCTCTCGACCCCGCCACTGTCTCTAAATTGCCAGACTAATTGTTCAACATCCAGTACTGGATGAGCACAAATTTTCTCCAATTAATTATTGGGCAGACCGAAGCCATTGTCTTTGGTACCCGCCTCAAACTCCGTTCCCTAACCACTGACTCCATCCCTCTCCCTAGCATCTGTCTGAGGCTAAACCAGACTGTTCACAACCTAGGTGTCATACTTGACTCTGAAATGAGCTTCTGGCCACATATCCATGGCATAACTAAAACCGCCTATTTCTACCTCCGTAACATTGCCCCTCTCCACCCCGCCTCAGTTCATCTGCTGCTGAAACCCTTATCCATGCCATTATTAACTCTAGACTTGACTATTCCAACACACTCTTGGCTTGGCCACTGTTGTGTATCTGTAAAGCATGCACTCCCATGTTCCGCCACCAGGGAGCGCATTCCCTGAAGTCCCAAGGGATCCAAGCATCCCTTGGGAGCACTGTATATAAGCCAGCCCCTAAGGCCTGTTACTCACTCTGGAGTGTCTTAATAAAGACTGAGGTCACTGTTACTTTAACCTCCCTATGTGCAGTCTCATCTGTGTTAGGAATACAACAACTGGCGACGAGTATACGCATCCAATGCAAAGATGCAGAAAACTGTGGGCATCCAGGAGAAATTCTTGGAGGGTGAGGACTGGGAAGCCTATGTTGAACGGTTAGACCAGTACTTTGTAGCCAACGAGCTGGACGGAGAAGGAAGCGCTACAAAAAGGAAAGCGGTTCTCATCACAATCTGCAGGGCACCAACCTACAGCCTCATGAAGAATCTTCTGGCTCCGGTGAAACCCACAGATAAGTTGTATGAGGAGCTGTGTACACTGGTTCGGGAGCATCTAAACCCGAGGGAGAGCGTGCTGATGGCGGGTTATCAGTTCTATACGTACCAGCGATCTGAAGGTCAGGAAGTGGCGAGCTACATCGGCGAGCTAAAGCGACTTGCAGGACAATGTGAGTTGATGGCTACCTGGAGCAAATGCTCAGAGACTTTTTTGAACTGGGCATTGGCCACGAGACCATCCGACACAAACTTTTGACTGTAGAGGCACCGACCCTCAGTAAGGCCATTGCGATAGCACAGGCGTTTATGTCCACCAGTGATAACACCAAACAAATCTCTCAGCACACAAGTTCATAAATTAACTGGAACTGTGTTTGCGAGCAGAAATGTACAGGCCTCAGGTGACCCAGATGACTCAGAGTCCGCAACAAAGGATGAATGCAAGGCAATTCACACCTTGTTGGCGTTGTGGAGGCTTCCATTCAGCCTATTCATGCCGCTTCAAAGGGTATGTTTGCAAGAGCTGTGGAACAATGGGGCACCTCCAACGAGCTTGCAGACAAGCTGCAAGCTCTGCAAAACCTGCTAACCACCACGTGGCAAAGGAAGATCTGTCCATGGTGGACCAAAGCAATTTCGAGCCTCAGAGAGAGGAGGCAGATGCTGAAGTACACGGAGTGCACACATTTTCGACGAAATGTCCACCTATAATGCTAAACGTAAAATTGAATGGCTTACCCGTAGCCATGAAACTGGACACTGGCGCTAGCCAATCCATCATGAGTAAAAAGATGTTTGAGAGACTGTGGTGCAACAAGGCACTCAGACCAGCCCTGAGCCCCATCCACACAAAACTGAGAATGTACATCAAAGAGCTTGTCACTGTCCTGGGCAGCGCCATGGTCAAGGTCACCTACGAGGGCACGGTGCACAAACTGCCACTCTGAATTGTCCCGGGCGATGGCCCCACACTGCTTGGAAGGAGCTGGCTGGGCAAAATCCACTGGAACTGGGATGACATCCGAGTGCCATCACATGTCGATGAGGCCTCATGTACCCAGGTTCTTAACAAATTTCCTTCTCTTCTTGAGCCAGGCATTGGAAACTTTTCCGGGGCGAAGGTGCAGATCCATTTGGTCCCAGAGGCACGGCCCATTCACCACAAGGCGCGAGCGGTATCTCACATGATGAGGGAGAGAGTGGAAATCGAACTGGACAGGCTGCAACGCGAAGGCATCATCACCCCAGTGGAATTCAGCGAGTGGGCCAGCCCGATTGTTCCAGTACTCAAAAGTGATGGCACCGTCAGGATTTGCGGCGATTATAAAGTAACTATTAATCGTTTCTCGCTACAGAATACCCGCTACCTAAGGAAGACGACCTATTTGCGACGCTGGCAGGAGGCAAGACTTTCACCAAGCTTGACCTGGAGGAGTCTTCGAAGGGCCTCACCTGCATCAACACACACAAGGGACTGTTCATCTACAACAGATGCCCCTTTGAAATTCGGTTGGCTGCAGTGATCTTCCAGAGAAACATGGAGAGCCTATTCAAATCGGTACCACACACGGTGGTTTTTCAGGACGACATATTGCTCATGGGTCGGGACACTGCCGAGCCCCTACAAAACCTGGAGGAGGTCCCCCAGTGACTGGATCACGTAGGGCTGCGGCTGAAGAGGTCAAAATGCGTCTTCATGGCAACAGAAATGGAGTTTTTGGGGAGAAAGATCGCGGCGGATGGCATTCGGCCCACAGACGCTAAGACAGAGGCTATCAGGAACGCGCTCAGGCCACAGAACGTCATGGAGCTGCGGTCGTTCCTGGGACTCCTCAACTATTTTGGTAACATCCTACTGGGGTTAAGCACCCTCTTAGAGCCCCTGCATGTGTTATTGTGTAAAGGTGAGAACTGGGTATGGGGAAAAAACCAAGTAATTGCTTTTGAGAAAGCCAGAAACATTTTATGCTCCAACAAGCTGCTTGTATTGTATAACCCGTGTAAAAGACTTCTGCTAGCATGTGACGCATCGTCGAACGGAGTCGGGTGTGTATTACAATAAGCTAACGTTGCGGGGAAGTTGCAACCTGTCGCCTATGCTTCCAGGAGCTTGTCTAAGGCTGAGAGGGCCTACAGCATGATTGAGAAAGAGGCATTAGCATGTGTGTTCGGGGTAAAGAAATTGCATCAGTATCTGTTTGGTCTCAAATTTGAGCTGGAAACCGATTACAAACCCCTCACATCCCTGTTCGCTGAAAACAAGGGGATAAATACTAATGCCTCAGCCCGCATACAAAGGTAGGCATTCACGCTATTAGCGTATAACTATATCATCTGCCACAGGCCAGGCACCGAGAACTGTGCGGATGCTCTCAGTCGGCTACCATTGCCCACCACGGGGGTGGAAATAGCGCAGCCTGCAAACTTGTTGATGGTGGCGCAGCCCGCAGACTTGTTGGTGGTCATGGAAGCATTTGAAAATGATAAATCGCCTGTCACGGCCCACCAGATTAGGACTTGGACCAGCCAAGATCCTCTGCTGTCCATAGTAAAAAAACTGTGTACTGCATGGGAGCTGGGCCAACATCTCCGTTGAAATGCAAAAGCTAATCAAGCCGTTCCAGCGGCAAAAGGACGAGCTGTCCATTCAGGCAGACTGCCTGTTGTGGGGTAACTGCATAGTGCTGCCCAAAAAGAGCAGGGAGACGTTCATCTCGGATCTCCACAGCACACACCCGGGTATAGTAATGATGAAAGCGATAGCCAGATCCCATGTGTGGTGGCCTGGTATCAACTCTGACTTAGAGTCCTGTGTACGGCAATGCAGCGTATGTGCTCAGTTGAGCAACGCGCCCAGAGAGGCACCACTAAGTTTGTGGTCCTGGCCCTCCAGACCATGGTTGAGGATCCATGTCGACTATGCAGGCCCGTTTCTCGGTAAAATGTTCCTGGTGGTGGTGGACGCTTTTTCAAAATGGATTGAATGTGAAATAATGTCGGGAAGCATCGCCACCGCCACCACTGAAAGCCTGAGGGCCATGTTTGCCACCCACGGCCTGCCTGACATACTGGTCAGTGACAACGGACCATGTTTCACCAGTGCCGAATTTAAAGAATTCATGATCCGCAATGGGATCAAACATGTCACCTCGGCCCCGTTTAAACCAGCCTCCAATGGGCAGGCAGAGCAGGCAGTACAAACAATCAAACAGAGCCTTAAACGAGTCACAGAAGTCTCGCTCCAAACCCGCCTGACCCGAGTACTGCTCAGCTACCGCACGAGACCCCACTCGCTCACAGGGGTGCCCCCGGCTGAGCTACTCATGAAAAGGACACTTAAAACCAGACTCTCGCTGGTTCACCCCAACTTGCATGATCAAGTAGAGAGCAGGCGGCAGCAACAAAATGTTCGCGCCACTGTATCACGGGAAATTGATCTGAATGACCCTGTGTATGTGCTAAACTATGAACATGGTCCCAAGTGGATCGCGGGCATGGTGATAGCTAAAGAAGGGAGTAGGGTGTTTGTAGTCAAACTAGACAATGGACAAATTTGCAGAAAGAACCTGGACCAAACGAGGCTGCGGTTCACAGACTGCCCTGAACAACCCACAGCAGACACCACCTTTTTTGAGCCCACTATACACCCAAAGGATCAACGACACCACGCCGGACCAGGAAATCAAACCCATTACGCCCAACAGCCCAGCAAGGCCAGGCTCACCCAGCAGCCCTGCAGGGCAAACAACATGCCAGCCCAGCGAGGGCACAGCCAACACACCAGAACAGACATTTGTACCGAGGCGGTCCACCAGGGAAAGAAAGGCTCCCGACCGCCTCACCTTGTCAATAGTTTTCACTTTGACTTTGGGGGGGGGGGAGTGATGTTGTGTATCTGTAAAGCATGCACTCCCATATTCCGCAACCAGGGAGTGCATCCCCTGAAGTCCCAAGGGATCCCAGCATCCCTTGGGAGCACTGTATATAAGCTGGCCCCTAAGGCCTGTTCCTCACTCTGGAGTGTCTTAATAAAGACTGAGGTCACTGTTACATTAACCTCCCTGTGTGCAGTCCCATTTGTGTTTGGAATACAACAGTGACATTGTACCCTGCGTAAACTTGAGGTCATCCAAAACTCGGCAGCCCGTGTCCTAACTCGCACCAAGTCACGATCACCCATCACCCCTGTGCTCGCTGACCGACATTGGCCCCCGGTTAAGCAACGCCTTGATTTCAAAATTCTCATCCTTGTTTAAAAATCCCTCCAGGGCCTCACCCCTCCCTATCTCTGTAATCTCTTTCAGCCTCACAACCCCACGAGACATCTGCACTCCTGAAATTCTGCCCTCTTGAGCATCCCTGATTATAATCGCTCAACCATCGGTGGTTGTGCCTTCAGCTGCCTGGGCCCTAAGCTCTGGAACTCCCTCCCTAAACCTCTCTGCCTCGCTCTCTCTCTTTCCTCCTTTAAGACGCTCCTTAAAACCTACCTCATTGACCAAGTCTGCCGTAATTTCTTCTTGTGAGGCTCAATGTCAAATTTCAGTCTTATAACACTGCTGTGAAACACCTTGGGACGTTGTACGACGTTAAAGGCGTTATATAAATACAAGTTGTTGTTGTTTTCTCTGCTCTCCCAAGCTGGCATTGCCCCACAGTGTCACTGTCACACCTGGTGGAGATGAATGTAGCCCCATCTGCTGGCACAGCTGGTGTACTGCATGGTTCGCTGGTCCTGTTATTAATTGACAGCAGAAGACTTCACTCGTAAATTATTTTCTATATTGTTTATATGCACCATTGATCACTGTAACTGAGCAGCCTCGGGCACATTCAGCTTTTCACATGGCAGCTTTCATGTGGCCCAAGTTACATCTTGTAGATCAATCATTAAAAGGCCTGTTGGATCAATGGCAAATCCCAGATTCCCAAATCCCTCCTCACAGATCGAGGAACTGTACAGTCAGCTCTGTGGGGAGATGATCTCTCCACCCTGGGGCATATTTAACAAGCTGATCTGATGAGTGGATACACGTGTCTGTGTTTCAATCCTGAGCGGTCTTGTGCTGTAGAAACCTATGGGCCGAAGCCAACTGTGCAGGTCCAAATAACAAGAACAACTTGCATTTATATAGTGCCTTTAATGTAATAAAATGTCACAAGGCGCATCACAGGAGCGTTATAAAACAACATTTGACACTGAGCCACATAAAGAGAAATTAGGGTAGATGACTAAAAGCTTGGTTAAAGAGGTAGTTTTAAGGAGTGTCTTAAAGGTGGAGAGAGAGAGAGAGGTAGAGAGGTGGAGAGGTTTAGGGAGGGAGTTCCAGAGCTTGGGGCCTAGTCAGCTGAAGGTTGACCACCGATGGTGGAGCAATTAAAATCAGGGATGCTCAAGAGGCCAGAATTAGAGGAGCACAGATATCTCGGAGGGATGTAGGGCTGGAGGAGATTACAGAGATTGGGAAGGGGTGAGGACGGGGAGGGTTTTGAAAACAAGGATGGGAATTTTAAAATCGAGATGAAAAGAGTAGGGGGAAAAGATGAGGTAAATCGTGTAACGGCAGTCTGGGTTTTAAAAGCCTTCCTCAGGAAGAAAGGTTGACTGAGGAGATAAGCAGCGCGACAGTTTTGAGATAACTGGTAACGTCAGAGCGGGTGACGATGGAATGAATCTCCATTTGAACAGAGGACGCAGGGAGCAGAAAAAATGTACAGGACATTATCATTGCAACTTAGGAGTAGGAAGAGAGGACAGTTCAGAGGAGCACAGACACTGTTCGAATCGGTAAAATAAAGAGACACAAAAAAAGACTGAGATGGAGAAAGGAGATTTTGGAAGTTGTGAGGGAGAGCAAGCTGGTCCTGTATCATGTTCAGCGGCATGAGAAGAGCTGGTGCAGAGATGTGCCTTACTGCCTATAGAAATAGAATTGAACGCTTGGATGGCCATGGGGAGTCTACAGAGGTCAGAGTTACTAGTGTGACCAATCCCCATAGCGGCCCAATATATCTGCATCTGTTTGTTCTTCCCAGTTTCCGTTAAGTCACAGAAGTTCCAATCCGTATGGTTGTGCAGGGACCATTCTACACACTGTCTCACTGTGTTACCCACGCAAAGATATACTTGCACACACATGGACACACATACCCACACACACAAACGCGCGCACACACACGGACACACGGCAGGGACCAGGAACAGGAGCTCTGCCTGGTATTCTCCACTCTAGCCCAGGGATGCATAACGTAATAGCAATGTCCATACTGCTACCCAATCAAATCAGCAGGAGACCAGGAACTAGTCCTGGGCCTGCCCAGCCTGTTTAGTTCAGCTACGCATCGGAGAGAGTCATTGGGCCATGAGGAGGGTTCACTGGACCGTGGGGGAGACTGGGCTGTGGGGAGACTGGGCCATGAGGGGGGGTCACTGGGCCATTGGGGGGGGGGTTCACTGGGCCATGAGGGGGGGTCACTAGGCCGTGGGGGGGGGGGGGTCACTAGGCCATGGGGGAGACTGGGCCATGGGGGAGAGGAGCTCCTGGTTTCCCTGTACATATTTGTCCCTGTGCCCAAAGGCGATCCAAATATCAGTTTGCCCAAATAAAGGGCATCTAATAAAGAGACCCCAGCCCACAGCCCCCACCCTGTCCTGCAGCTGTGTGTGCGGGTACTGAGCTTCCCACCTGTCCCACGAGCACATCACTGGGAGGGATTTCCCTGCCTCGTAAGCTCCCACTTTCTCTTGCTGTGAGTTTGTGCCAATGTTTTGTGGCCTGTCGGGCTTGCCTTACTGAGGATGTGGGGCCAGTGCGATGACCCGGTGCACAGACAGGGTCAGGATGCTTGGATACTGCGTGCAGGAGGCCGGAGTCAGCAGAGCAAGTCCGTGCCGCCTGGGGGAGAAATTCAGCTGCTTAGCGCGCGTCCCATTAGTGCCTGGGGCGGGGTACCGGGCGCCGTGGGGTGAGCGACCGGGTGCGGAGAATGCAGCAATACCTGCGATCCTCAGTGCCGGTTTAGCACCAACGCTTATCGCCTGGCCCTCTAGCGCCTCGCAGATTGTGACGTCATAAAGTGCCCTGCGCTCCGTTACCGCCCCGGATGTGAAATTGCCTCCCGCCCCCTGCTGTATCGCCAAGCGTGAACAACGGCAGGAAGAGGAGGCGTTGTCACCTCGGCTGGCCACTGGGGGAGCGCTAATTAAAGGCAATGATTTTCAGGTAGGCCAACCTTTATTCTTTGCACCAGTCTGGTGCCTGCTGAATGTTTTCCATGTTTTATTGCTGTGCGATGTCCCAGCCTTCCACTGTGTGAGAGTGTTTGGGGCTATCATGGCAGTCGCGCAGGTCACCTGGCAACGCAGAAATGCCGATGAGTAGGTTGTGCACTATCGTTGCCCCTACCCTTTAAGCGCGGGAAGCAGTCTCTGATGCTGTTAGCGATGGGCTCCACATTGTTCTGCCGCTAGCGCCCTGCTCTCGGACTTTAGCGGCCCGAGAGAAGTGGTTAGCGCTTGATTTAACGCTCCATTTCCCTCTTGGAGTGCTAAAGCTGAATTTCCCGGCAGGAGCGAATCATTAGGGCCTGGTGTTACTGTTTGTACTTTGCAAAAGTTAACGCCCCCAACTGGGGCACAACAGAATTTCTACCCCAGGTGTCCCAATTCTCCACCGCAGTAAATAAATCTCATAATATTTCAAAGGAAATGATAATTGTTAGGAATAAATACTCAAGTCGGCGTGGCGATTTAACGGCTGGTTTTATTTCAGGCTCTGGAACATTCTCCGCCAAGGTGTAACATTCGGGAGCACGGTGAGAGCCTGGTGTTCTACAGAATGCCAGGGCGCCCTCTGGTGTCCCACGAACAAGGTGCAAGTACAATACATGTCAATGGGCAGCACTTCCATTAAACACTCCTAATGGGCTGCAGTCCTTCGGGACCACCCTTGGAGAAAGCAGCCATTTGATTCCTGCTCCCTGGGGAGGAGTTTACTATTGCCCTCAGGTGGTTGGTCTCTCTCACTGGTGGAGGATACACCCCCAATCGTTTTACCCCGGCTCTCTCTGACAGATACTGACTGATTTGCTGCGATAGATCGCCAGCATTTGCAGTTTTCCTTTATAATTTCCACCGGCTTAACAGCTCTTTTGAGAGGACGCTGTGAACCCCTTGAAGTGAAAGAGGTGCACTTTTTCCTGAGATTACTCCCTCAGTCTCTGCCCGGAAGACATGCTGGTGTGCCGCTATTAAAATAATTCGCATTGTCTCGCTTGGTGAAGCCTGTGGTTTTGTATCTCCGTCCCCCCAGGAGCCACACTGGCATCACTGATGGGAATGAACACCCCCCGGGGAGTGGCTCCATTCATGCCAGGGGTGGGAGGAGGGGTCCTTCAACTTCAGAAGAGCCAGTTGATGTGGAGCCACTTCAGCCCCCCTCGCCCTCCCTGGAAACATGCTGGCGATATAATGGGTGGGGCAGGGCACTGGTTAACGCACTTGCGTAAAATACTGCGGTGTGTTATTTTAAAATCGTGTGTGAAAGAGACTTTCCACGAACACGTTAAGCAGAGAATGTTAAACTCCCAGTATGCCGCACACCAAGGCTGGACTCTGGTGCCCGATTATATTGCCAGCTCTAATGAATGAGAAAATGTTTGCCAAAGCACAAAACATACAGGTAGGTGCTTGACATCATCACAGATACTCTGCTGCTGAGGAAAATTAGAAAAAGACATTAAAAAATTAGGGATATGAACTAAAAATATTATATAAGTTAGGGTTATTAATTAAAAATATCATTCTATTATTCTCCTCTCCAACCTCATAATATTGACTCAATGTGCAAAAAAACACCAAAGTGTTGCCTCCATTTTGGAAACCGTGCGTTCCAGTCACACAGTTTTACCAGGGAGCCAAGTACTTCTTTAGTTCCAAGTTCTATTGCCCTGGCCAGTCCACGAGAAAACTCTCACACAACATTGCAGACATGCTAGCCACCGACATTGTCTCTTTATTCTAAAACTAGTCTTACATCTTAAGTAAAGCGCACTTCAGTAGCGATGTCCGTGCTGTGTGTGCGGGGTGGGCCGCACGGGTCATTCACACGCCAGCTTCCCGTCGAAGCTGGAGAGGGCGATGGCGAAGGCCTGGACAGCACACATCGGGTAGCTGTAATCCATGGTGAACGCATCGTCCGCCACACGTCCAAACTGCATCACAATGTAGTCAGCTGGGAGCGACAGAAGAAGCAGAGGCTGGTTTTACACCGACAGACAATGCATTCAAACCCTCACTGAACAGCTTTTAAAATGGTCATCCTCATCCCTCGAGGGAGCGCTCAAAAAATAATGTTATTCATTGTCCCCTTCCCCTCCCTTGGGTCACCAACCCTCCAGGATTGTCCAGGAGACTCCAGGAATTAAAGATTACTCTCCTGCTGTAATGCATTTGCTTCATGGGTTGTTGGCTTAAGAATTCATTGCAGCACATTGCTATTAAGAACTAGTTGGTTTATTAGCAAAAGGTTTAACAATCACACTACACATTACCAGTTCATCCACCAGGCTCACAACTGCCTGCCTCATCGTGAATGACCTAGGCTCCATTGACTGGGGTTTTATTAAGTCTTGTGAAGATCATGTGACTGGCTCAGCCATTCACAATGCAACAGCTCTACAAATCTGTGCGCGTTCTCGCAGGTGCATAGATTACAGCAAAAAAATGGTGTGCTTCTTAATTTTATTTTGAACACTTTCATTTATTAGTTATAAAAATATTAGAGATTGGATGAAAAGGGCTGTTTGATTGACAGTCAAGAATCATCCAATTGTATAACCAATTGGCATGGGAAGGCAGAACCCCTGAGGATGGATGTGTCGGGCGACCAATAGCGGGCGTGTGGGGGCAGGGCGAGGGGAAATGAGAGGTCATGTGACGAGACCTCCAGGAATGTCGCCACCCAGGGTTGGTAACGCTCTCCCCTCCCCCCCGCCTCGCCCCAGAACTGAAGGGTCAGATGATTCCTGTCACATGGCTACAGGCTCTGGTATCTCACCTAAGGGGCCACTCTTTCCGTGCGAGCCTAGGCAGCAAGTTTCAGCAAGCTGCTTCACCAGGGGAGGGAGAACATAAGAACATAAGAAATAGGAGCAGGAGTAGACCATACGGCCACTCGAGCCTGCTCCACCATTCAATAAGATCATGGCTGATCTGATCATGGACTCAGCTCCACTTCCCCGCCTGCTCCCCATAACCCCTTATCCCCATATCGATTAAGGAACTGTCTATTTCTATTTTAAATTTATTCAATGTCCCAGCTTCCACATCTCTCCGAGGCAGCGAATTCCACAGATTTACAACCCTCTGAGAGAAGAAATTTCTCCTCATCTCAGTTTTAAATGGGTGACCCCTTATTCTAAGATCATGCCCTCTAGTTCTAGTCACCCCCATCAGTGGAAACATCCTCTCTGCATCCACGTTGTCAAGCCCCCTCATAATCTTATATGTTTCAATAAGATCGTCTCTCATTCTTCTGAACTCCACTGAGTAGAGGCCCAACCTACTCAACCTTTCCTCATAAGTCAACCCCCTCATCCCCGGAATCAACCTAGCGAACCTTCTCTGAACTGCCTCCAAAGCAAGTTTATCCTTTCGTAAATATGGAAACCAAAACTGCACGTATTCCAGGTGTGGCCTCACCAAACCTTGTATAGCTGTAGCAAGACTTCCTTGCTTTTATACTCCATCCCCTTTGCAGTAAAGGGCCTTCCTGATCACTTGCTGTACCTGCATACTAACCTTTAGTGTTTCATGCACAAGTACCCCCAGGTCCCGCTGTACTGCGGCACTTTGCAATCTTTCTTCATTTAAATAATAACTTGTTTTGATTTTTTCTGGAAAAGTGCATGACTTCACACTTTCCAACATTATACTCCATCTGCCAAATTTTTGCCCACTCACTTAGCCTGTCTATGTCCTTTTGCAGATTTTGTGTGTCCTCCTCAAACATTGCTTTTCCTCCCATCTTTGTATCGTCAGCAAACTTGGCTACATTACACTCAGTCCCTTCTTCCAAGTCATTAATATAGATTGTAAATAGTTGGGGTCCCAGCACTGATCCCTGCGGCACCCCACTAGTTACTGGTTGCCAACCAGAGAATGAACCATTTATCCCTACTCTCTGTTTTCTGTTCGTTAGCCAATCCTCTATCCATGCTAATATATTACCCCTAACCCCGTGAACTTTTATCTTGTGCAGTAACCTTTTATGTGGCACCTTGTCAAATACCTTCTGGAAGTCCAAATACACCACATTCACTGGTTCCCTTTTATCCACCGTGTTCGTTACATCCTCAAAGAATTCCAGCAAATTTGTCAAACATGACTTCCCCTTCATAAATCCATGCTGACTCTGCCTGACCGAATTTTGCTTTTCCAAATGTCCTGTTACTGCTTCTTTAATAATGGACTCCAACATTTTCCCAACCACAGATATTAGGCTAACTGGTCTATAGTTTCCTGGGGAGTCACCAAAGCCCTCGCTCGATGTGACAAATGGCGGCAGGAGTCAGGGGGCATCCATCTGGAGCGGGAATCCTAGCTGAATTTCTGTCCCTCACCCCCCCTGCCCCCCGCCCTAGTTCCTCCGTGCTGAGAGCAATTGTACTGTTCCCACTGCCACTTGCAGCTCAGATCAACCAAGCGGGGAGGGAGCCCAGCATCTTCGAGTCAATGCTGAAATGACCACCTCCTCATCCCGTCAGTGATTGCGCCTGGAACCTGAACTGATCCAAATGTGGCCAACATCCACGCATACTCGCGGAGACCTGAGAGGACCCGTGGTGCGTCTGGCTAATTTTGTGAATGAAAGGCGAGTGAGATGTGAGCGAGATATCACTCAGGGATGCCATACTACTGTGGCACTTTGAAGCAGTAATGTGAGGCAGGGTGGAATTATGGCTTTGCGATTGGGAACAGTCATGTAGTGGTTATGTCAGAGAATAATAATCCAGTAAGCGTGAGTTCAAGTCCCACTATGGCAGACTGAGAGTTTGGATGTAGTAAAACGATGATCAATGTAAGTGACCATGACTCTATCAGATTGTTGTAAAAAGCCGACAAATTCGTTCATGCTCTATGGGGAAGGAAACCTGCCGTCCTTACACAGTCTGGCCCATACGTGACTCCAGTCCCACGCTAACGTGGTTGACCCGTAACTGCCCTCTGGCGTGCCCGAGCCAGCCGCTCAGTTGTAACAAACTGCTCCCAGCAGTTTAAGAAGTTGGCTCACTGCCATCTTCTCGTAGACAGCAGGGGATGGGCAATAAATGCTGGCCTGGCCAGCGACGCCCACATCGCGAGGATGAAGTTATTAAAAGCATGCGCACTGCCGATCTCCCAGACACAGCTTTGTCGCTGGAGGGGAGAGGCTGACTGGAAGACCAGTCACTCTCCAAAGACAGGGGAGGAGAGGGCCGAAAAACTGCAACCTGAGAACAGAGGCAGTCGCAGTGTCAAACAACAGTGCTGCTTTACAAAGACCTTAATGTTCCAGCACTCGCTGTAAGCACGCCGGATCGGAGATGGAACTCACCATCGTTCTCATGGACAATCTGGAAATTTTTCACTGAGGCGTGCGTCACTCTCCCGTAGAAGTTCAACACGTAGGACTGAGTATCGTCGTTCCACACTGGGGTCTTGTTGTGCAGTTCGATTAAGTTCTCCGCATTTTTATTTTGCCATCTCGAGAGCAGGCCCTCTTTGTCCTAATGGGATGACCACATTTCTTTAGCGGGCAACAGGCATCGGCTCACGTTCCTCTCCAAACACAGGCCCCACCACACCCAACAACCGGGGGACAACAATTCGGGCGCAAACCTTCAGCTCAGTGCCAAGGGCAGAATGTGAGGCCGAATGTGCTGGGGGTTCAGGGGCTGCTCCAGGCCGCCACAAGCTGGGACTTGTTACTTTACTCTGCTTGATACAAAATGTAAACTGATTGATGAGGGGCGTGCGTGTACTTCACAGAATCTGGGCAATTGTTTAGAAATGGGGTGGAATAGTTTACTACAGTGTGGGGAGGGGGGGGCGGTGAATGGTTTACTCCAGTGTTGGGGGGGGGGGGGTGCAGTGAATGGTTTAGTCCAGTGTGGGGGTGGTGGGGGCAGTGAATGGTTTAGTCCAGTGAGAGGCGAGGTGGGGGTTTAAAAAATTGGTTTCTGGGATGTGGGCGTTGCTGGCAAGACCGGCATTTATTGCCCATTCCTAATTGCCCTTGAGAAGGTGGTGGTGAGCTGCCTTCTTGAACCGCTGCAGTCTGTGTGGTGAAGGTACTCCCACAGTGCTGTTAGGGAGGGTGTTCCAGGATTTTGACCCAGCGAAGATGAAGGAACGAAGATAAATGTCCAAGTCAGGATGGTGTGTGACTTGGAGGGGAACGTGGAGGTGATGGTGTTCACATGCGCCTGCTGCCCGTGTCCTTCTAGGTGACAGAGGTCGTGGGTTTGGGAGGTGCTGCCGAAGAAGCCTTGGCAAATTGTTGCAGTGCATCTTGTAGATGGTACACACTGCAACCACGATGCGCCGGTGATGGAAGGAGTGAATGTTTAAGGTGGTGGATGGGGTGCCAATCTCGTGGGCTGCTTTGTCCTGGATGGTGTCGAGCTTCTTGAGTGCTGTTGGAGCTGCACTCATCCAGGCAAGTGGAGAGTATTCCATCACACACCTGATTTGTGCCTTGTAGATGGTGAAAAGACTTTGGGGAGTCAGGAGCTGAGACACTCACCGCAGAATACCCAGCCTCTGACCCGCTCTTGTAGCCACAGTATTAATGTAGCTGGTCCAGTTACATTTCTGGTCAATGGTGACCCCCAGGATGTTGATGGCACGGAATTCAGCGATGGTAATGCCTTTAAACATCAAGGGGAAGTGGCTGGATTCTTTTTGTTGGAGATAGTCATTGCCTGGCACTTGTGTGGCGCAAATGTTACTTGCCACTGAACAGCCCAAGCCTGAATGTTGTCCAGGTCTTGCTGCATTTGGGCACGGATTGCTTCATTATCTGAGGAGCTGCGAATAGAACTGAACACTGCAATCATCAGTGAATATTCCCACTTCTGACCTTATGATGGAGGGAAGGTCATTGATGAAGCAGCTGAAAATGGTTGGGCCTATGTCATTGCCCTGGGGAACTCCTGCAGTGATATCCTGGGGCTGTGATGATTGACCTCCAACCACCACAACCATCTTCCTTTGTGCTCGGTATGACTCCAGCCAGTGGAGCGCTTTCCCCGATTCCCATTGAGTTCAGTTTTACTAGGGCTCCTTGATGCCACACTCGGTCAAATGCTGACTTGATGTCAAGGGCAGTCACTCTCACCTCACCTCCAAAATTCAGTTATTTTGTCTATGTTTGGACCAAGGTTGTAATGAGGTCTGGAGCCAAGTGGTCCTGGCGAAACCCAAACTGAGCATCAGTGAGCAGGTTATTGGCGAGTAAGTGCCGTTTAATAACACTGTTGACAACACCTTCCATCACTTTGCTGATGATTGAGAGTAGACATGGGGCAGTAATTGGACAGGTTGGATTTGTATGGCTTTTTGTGGACAGGACATACCTGGGCAGTTTTACACGTTGTCGGATAGATGCCAGTGTTGTAGCAGCTTGGCTAGAAACGCAGTTAATTCCAGACCACAAGTCTTCAACACGACAGCCAAGATGTTTTCGGGGCCCATAGACTTTGCTGTATCCAGTGCGTCAGCCGTTTCTTGATTTCAAGTGGAATGAATCAGACTGACTTCTGTGATGGTGGGGACCTCAGCAGGAGGCCAAGATGGATCATCCACTCGGTGCTCCTGGCGGAACATGTTTGCAAACGCTTCAGCCTTGTCTTTTCCACTTGCGTGCTAGGCTCCGCCATCATTGAGGATGGGGATATTCATGGAGATTCCACCTCCCGTTAGTTGTTTAATAGCCCACCACCATCCACGACTAGGTGTGGCAGGACTGCAGAGCTTTGATCTAATCTGTTGATTGTGGGATCGCTTAGCCCTGTCTATGGCATGCTGCTTCCGCTGTTTAGCATGCATGTAGTCCTGTGTTACAGCTTCCCCAGGTTGGCACCTCATTTTTAGGTACGCCTGGTGCTGTTCCTGGCATGCTCTTCGACACTCCTCATTGAACCAGGATTGGTCCCCTGGCTTGATGGTAATGAGTGAGGGTTATGCCGGGCCATGAGGATACAGATTGTGGTGGAATACAATTCTGCTGCTGCTGATGGCCCACAGCACCTCATGGATGCCTATGGAGCTGCTAGATCTGTTCTGAATCTACCCCATTTAGCATGTTGGTAATGCCTCACAACACAATGGAGGGCGTCCTCAGTGTGAAGACAGGATTTCATCTGCGGTGGTCACTGCTGCCAATGATGTCATGGACAGATGCATCTGCGACAGGTAGATTGGTGAGGACGAGGTCAAGTAGGTTTTCCCCTTGTGTTAGTTCTCTCATCACCTGCCGCAGGCCCAGTCGGGCAGCTATGTCCCTCCAGACTCGGCCAGCTGTCTGTAGTGGTGCTATCGAACCGCCCTTATTGACAGACACTCCAGCAGGAGGCTGAATGGTTTACTCCAGTGTGGGGGAGGGGTGGGATGGTTTACTTCAGTGTGGGGGAGGGGTGGGATGTTTTACCACAGTGCGGGGGAGGGGTGGGATGGTTTACTCCAGTGCGGGGGAGAGGTGGGATGGTTTACTCCAGTGCGGGGGAGGGGTGGGATGGTTTACTCTGGTGCGGGGGAGGGGTGGGATGGTTTTTTCCTGTGTGGGGGAGGGGTGGGATGGTTTACTCCGGTGCGGGGGAGGGGTGGGATGGTTTACTCCGGTGCGGGGGAGGGGTGGGATGGTTTACTCCGGTGCGGGGGAGGGGTGGGATGGTTTACTCCAGTGTGGGGGAGGGGTGGGATGGTTTACTCCGGTGTGGGGGAGGGGTGGGATGGTTTACTTCAGTGCGGGGGAGGGGTGGGATGGTTTACTCCGGTGTGGGGGAGGGGTGGGATGGTTTACTCCGGTGCGGGGGAGGGGTGGGATGGTTTACTCCAGTGTGGGGGAGGGGTGGGATGGTTTTCTCCGGTATGGGGGAGGGGTGGGATGGTTTACCCCAGTGCGAGTGAGGGGTGGGATGGTTTACTCCAGTGTGGGGGAGGGATGGGATGGTTTACTCCGGTGCGGGGGAGGGGTGGGATGGTTTACTCCGGTGCGGAGGAGGGGTGGGATGGTTTAGTCCGGTGTGGGGGAGGGATGGGATGGTGTACTCCGGTGCGGGGGAGGGGTGGGATGGTTTACTCTGGTGCGGGGGAGGGGTGGGATGGTTTACTCCGGTGCGGGGGAGGGGTGGGATGGTTTACTCTGGTGTGGGATGGTTTACTCCGGTGTGGGGGAGGGGTGGGATGGTTTACTCTGGTGCTGGGGAGGGGTGGGATGGTTTACTCCGGTGCGGGGGAGGGGTGGGGTGGTTTACTCCGGTGCGGGGGAGGGGTGGGATGGTTTACTCCGGTGCAGGGGAGGGGTGGGATGGTTTACTCCAGTGCGGGGGAGGGGTGGGATGGTTTACTCTGGTGCGGGGGAGGGGTGGGATGGTTTACTTCAGTGGCAGGTAGTCTCCAGCAACATGTGGCCCTGGTATCTCGGATCAGAGCCGGGTTGAGGGACAAGGTGTTTGGTTAAAGGTAACAAAGAATGGGCACTTTTAATGTTTTGCTCCAACTCACGTTGCGCGGTCGGAAGGGAATGCGTTCCTGGTCCTCATCCATCGCTGGGATGATTACTGTCATCTTCCTGGGGCCTTTGAATCCAAGGACATTTGTCTCCTGTAAACAATTTACAACTTTGTGTGACGCTTCATTAAAACACACGGGCGCCACGTCGATCAGAACGCTGTAACATGTGCCCAGGTTCACGGTTTATCTGTCCGTACAAAGTCTCTCTGACTAAGTGTAAACCTTGCCCCACATTAAATCCCCTGATCTGACACTTCCAACATGGAGCAGGAGACAAATACAGCCTCAGTGTGAGGGGAGTCCAAGGGACAGAGGTTCAAAGTGTAGACCCTGTCTTGCTTCACAGAAGCTGTGATTGTGGCAATTGGGCCTTGTGGTCGCAATTTACAGGAGGGTCTCAATTCTGGATTGGCCCGAGGGTCAGCTGGAGAGAAACACGATAGTGGACCTCATAGGGTATCAGAGAGGAATTTTCCAATTTTTATTTTGCTAAGTGGCCTGTTTTTAAAATAACCCAGTTTTTCTGCCTCTCCCAGGAGATGACATGTCCTCGTGCAGGTGGGTTGTGTCTGTATTGTGAGGCCGAAGGATGGGCTGAATGGCCCAGTATGTTTTCATATGTTTATATGTCTTCAGTCGTTCCCATGTTGAACCCTGGTCATCTATAAGGAGGTACCTTTGAGGGTAACGCCCAATCGGTCCAGCCCAGCTGGTGGTCTCCTCCTCAAAGGAATCAGGATGTGCCAGGATGTGGGCAGGAAGCGCCAGGATTTGGGCAGGAAGTGGTAGGATGTAGGCCGGAAGTGGTAGGCTGTGGGCAGGAAGTGGTAGGATGTAGACAGGAAGTGGCAGGCTGTGGGCAGGAAATGCCAGGATGTGGGAAGGAAGTGGCAGGCTGTGGGAAGGAAGTGGCATGCTCAGGGTAGGAGCAGCAGGCTGGCAGTAGTTGCAGGGCCTGCTCATGACCTAGCAAGCGAAGGTCGAGCCTCAGAGCCATGTCTCATTGAGGAGGAGGCTGCCATCACGCTCACTCCTGCTGAGAATGTGAATAGAAGAGTTGTGAATGTGTCAGTTGAAAAGGATCATGGGAAGATAGCTAAAAGAAAATGTCAAGCTGTGATATTTGCAATGTCGACACAAAAAGGGGTTACTCAGAGTTGTGGTCAAACACGAGTTACGCGAAAAAGCAAAGTCAGGCATGAGTCAGACGAGGGGCTGCTATAACCAGCCGTAAAATAGGGAAATGCTATGTAAAACGAAACTATAAACACATCCCTGGAGCCCGCCCTATTTGGAGAGTTGTTAGCCTGCAATTGGGTATGCTATGGGGGAAGTCGACCAATGATTGTATAAACTGAGTGCCACTCAAATATGTTCTGCTGTAACAATGTATAAATATTGAGCTTTTGTACTGTTACGAGACTTGTCAAGAGAGAGGTGGACACGCTCAAATCGAGGGTATTCCCTTTATCTTAACAGGTCCCGGCCGGAGAATCTCGAATAAAGATCTTATGCTGCTAAGACTAAAAGTGTTCGTGTGTCAGTGAATTCGCTGAAACAGATTGAAGGGAAAAGAATCCAGTATCTACACTGCTACTGAGGTGGCCCTGAGATAGAGCCCTGGCTTAGGTCAGAGAAAGCACACATTAGGGTGGACTTTGTGATCAGTTGCCCAATGGCTGTAAAGTGGGCCTCCCTGATTCGGAGAACGGGTGCCGATGCATTGCAACAGATTTCTGCTCATTGCGTGCTCCGCCTCATTTCCTGCTCAGGGTTGGTATTGGTGCCAGACAATTGGCCAGTTTGCCGCTTAGGCACTGATGACATCATTTAGACATTCACATCACTTCCTGCTACCGTGTTTCCTGCGTTTTGGGACATCCCAAGGTCATGAAAAGTGCTATTGAAATGCAAGTCCTTGCTTTCTTTCTATGAAAGTATAATACAAGCCTACAGCTGGCGAAAGGTAATTTGGTAAGACAATCTCGTCTCTTGACACTTACGTAAACGACGGCTGAAATCTCCTGACGGACGTTGGAGCGATTGATCTTTCCCCTCTCAGGGTTGACCCCATTGTCAAACACTGTAAACTTGGTCCCCATCAGGTTCGACCTTAGAAAGTTCAAACAGACCGAAATAAAGCTGGGCTACACCAAGGGCCACTAATTATCAACACAGTCACAAAGGGAGCAAGGGAGAGAAAGAGTTCAAGAGGTGAGCATACGACCATTCAGGTAATGATGAATAGGGAAGGACAGTCTGGTCCATCCAGCCAGTCACGTGTATACCTTGTGTATGACAATATAAACAATCTGTCTCCATCCCATCCAAAACCATGTGATTCCCTGGGAGAGGCGACAAATCAGATAAAATCTCAGACCCCAAACAAAATCCGTCTACGACTACCCCCGCCTCCCCCCACCTTTACACGATCAAAACTAATCCAGGAGATGATTCCGGTGGTGACTAATGCCATACAGTATTTACCTTTTGTACAAGGTGATCCCTGCCCCAGCCAGAAACAGGTCTAGCCCTTGCTTGAAGGAATTCCATCGCACGAGACAGCAGCCTGGTCCAGAGGTCCACCATTCTCTGGGAAAAGACCCAAATCCTGACCTTATATAACGTGTGACCCCCTGGTCCTCCCGAACCACCTCCTACAGCAGACCAGGATAGTATTTTTGGTGAACCGAGCGCTGGATTTGTGTATCTGCTTGTGCGTGACAGAGCCACCCGCTACAGTAATGGACTAGTTTATGGAAGATGCCAAGGAGTGCTTCGTCACACCGCAGGTGATCAACAGTTGGATTTGGTCATTGGTAAGGTTGGAACATAAGAACATAAGAATTAGGAGCAGGAGTAGACCATTCGGCCCCTCGAGCCTGCTCCATCATTCAATGAGATCATGGCTGATCTTCTACCTCAACTCCACTTTCCTGCACTGTCCCCATATCCCTTGATTCCCTTAATATCCAAAAATCTAGCAATCTCCATCTTGAATATACTCAAAGACTGAGCATCCACAGCCCTCTGTCCTTCAGGATTTTTTCCAATAATTTTCCCATCACTGAGGTTAGGCTGACAGGCCTGTAATTACTCAGCCTATCCCTTTCTCCCTTCTTAAACAAGGGTTCCGCATTATCAATCTTCTAGTCCTCCGGCACCATGCCTAAATCCAAAGAGAACTGGAAAATGATGGTCAAAGCCTCTGCAATTTCCTCTTTTGCTACGCTCAACAGCCTGGGATGCATTTCATCTGGGCCTGGAGACTTATCCACTTTCAAAGCTGCTAAACCTCTTAATACCTCCTCTCTCATTATGTTTATTTCATCCAGAATATCACACTCCTCCTCCATAGCAATATTTGCATTACCTCTTTCCTTTGTGAAAACAGATGCAAAATATTCATTAAAAATCATACCAACATCTTCTGCCTCCACATAAAGATTACCCTCATGGTCTCTAATAGGCCCTACCCTTTCTTTAGTTATCCTCTTGATTTTAATATATTTATTGAATATCTTTGAGTTTTCCTTGATTTTAATTGCCAAGAATTTTTCATGCTCTCTCTTAGCATTCCTAATATCCTTTTTAATTTCACCTCTGAACTTCCTATATTCCTCCAGAGATTCTACAGTATTTAGCCCTCGGTATGTGACATAAGCTTCCCTTTTTTTCTTTTTCCTCCCCTATAGGACCCTAGACATCCAGGGGGCTCTAGAATTGTTATTCCCACCCTTTTGCTTTAAGGGCATATGTTTGACCTGAGCCTTTCGGATCTCCTCCTTGAATGCCTCCCGCTGTTCCAACACTGATTTACCCACAAGTAGCTGTTTCCAGTCCACTGTGGCCAAATCACTTCTCAACTTAGCAAAGTTATCTTTTCCCCAATTTGGGACTTTTATTCCTGGCCTATCCTTGTCCTTATCCATAACTACCTTGAATCTGACTGAATTATGGTCACTAGCACCCAAGTGCTCTCCCACTGATACCCCTTCCACCTGCCCAGCTTTATTCCCCAAAACTAAATCCAAAACCACCCCCTCTCTTGTTGGGCTTGTTACATACTGACTAAAAAAGTTATCTTGAATGCATTTTAGGAATTCCACACCCTCTATACCCTGCACACCATATTTGTCCCAATCAATATTAGGATAGTTGAACTCCCCTACTATTACTGCCCTATCGTTTTTGGACTTCAGAGATTTTCCTACATATTTGCTCTTCTATCTCCCTCCCACTGTTTGGGGGTCTATAATACATGCTCAGCAGTGTGATCGCCCCTTTTTTATTATTCAATTCGACCCATATGGCCTCGTTTGATGATCCCTCTCACATATCATCCCTCCTCATAGCTGTAATAGTTTCTTTAATCAATGCCGCGACCATTCCTCCTTTTTACCCCCTCTCTGTCTTGTCTAAAAATCCTGTAACCAGGAATATTGAGCTGCCAAACCTGCCCCTCTTTTAGCCATGTCTCTGTAATGGCTATAATGTCATACTCCCAAGTGTATACCTGTTCTCTCAGCTCAGTTTATTTGCTATACTCATTGCATTAAAGTATATATCATTTAACACAGGAAGACCTCCTTGATTACTACTTACTAACCCTTGTTTCCTCTGTCTTATAAATTTACTTTCTACATTCTTGCTTTGCAATTTCAGCTTTACTTCCTTCCCTATTGAATTTGTTCTCAGGTTCCCATCCCCCTGCCAAGTTAATTTAAACTCTCCCCAAAGCACTAGCAAAACTCCCTGTGAAATTCCATTTGCCTTTCTGATTACTTGCTGTACCTGCATATTAACTTTTTGTGTTTCATCCCTATGTACTGCAGCATTATGCAATTTTTCTCCAAATAATAATTTGCTTTTTTATTTTTTCTACCAAAAGTGGATAACCTCACACTTTCGCACATTATACTCCATCTCCCAAATTTTTGCCCACTCACTTAGCCTGTCTATATCCCTTTGCAGATTTTTTGTGTCCTCCACACAACTTGCTTTCCCACCATCTTTGCATCATCAGCAAACTTGGCTACATTACACTCGGTCCCTTCATCCAAGTCATTAATATAGATTGTAAATAGTTGAGGCCGCAGCACCAATCCCCATGGCACCGCACTAGTTAAAGTTTGCCAACGGGAAAATGACCCATTTATCCTGACTCTTTGTTTTCTTTTGGTTAACCAAACCTCTATCCATGCTAATATATTTATCCCAACATCGTAAACTTTTATCTTGTGCAATAACCTTTTATGTGGCACCTTATTGAATGCTTTCTGGAAATCCAAATACACCACATCAACTGGTTCCCCCTTATCTACCCTGCTCGTTACATCCTCAAAGAACTCCAGCAAGTTTGTCAAACATGATTTGCCTTTCATAAAACCATGCAGATTCTGCTTGACTGAATTATGCTTTTCCAAATGTCCCGCTACTGCTTCCTTAATAATGGACTCCAGCATTTTCCCAACGACAGATGTTAGGCTAACTGGTCTATAGTTTCCTGCTTTCTGTCTCCCTCCTTTTTTAAATAGGAGTGTTACCTTTGCAGTTTTCCAATTCGTTGGAACCTCTCCAGAATCCAGGGAATTTTGGTAGATCACAACCAATCCGCTATCTCTGCAGCCACTTCTTTTAAGACTCTAGGATGTAAGCCGTCAGGTCCAGGGGATTTGTCCACCTTTGGTCCCATTATTTTACTGAGTACTTCTTCAATAGTGATAGTAATTGTTTTAAGTTCCCCTCTCCCTATATCCCCTTGATTATCCACTATTGGGATGTTTTTAGTGTCTTCTACCTTGAAGACTGATACAAAATATCTGTTCAAAGTCTCTGCCATTTCCCTGTTCTCCATTATTAATTCCCCAGCCTCAACCTCAAAGGGACCAACATTTACTTTAGCCACTCTTTTCCTTTTTATGGGCCCAAATTTCCTCATGAGTTGCACTGTTTTTTTTGGTGTAACTTGATTTTTCTGGTGTATCCTTTTAGTTGCAAATATGGCCATTTAATTTGCGCCAGTGTAAGTGAGTTAGTTAGGTTTTTTGTTGGGTCAGTTTTTTTTTCCAAAAGGGGCAGTCCCAACCACTTACACCATTTATGCCAATTTGGCCAGAAAGAAGTTGTACTAAACTAATTTAGGGCAGTGTATGTGTCCACTTTTGTCCGCACAGAAAGACCTTACTTACAGTTAAGGAATCGGTGCAAGTAACTACATTTAAAGCATCACCAAGCACCAAACAAAGCACAAAAAGTAATAAGCAATTAATTAACACATAAAATATAAGGAACCCTGCCTCTAAAGCACCAAGACCAAAGTAATAAGCAATCAATAAATAACAAATAAAAAAATAGAAGGAACCCTGCACCTAAAGCACCAAAATCAATCAGTAAATAACAAATAAAAAATAGAAGTCCTACCTTAGGGAACACAGCGGGCCGCCGATGAGGGAGCCCTTTCAGCCAGGGCTAGGAGGGGTGGAGGGAGGGGGGGGGAGGTGAGGGAGTGGTGGAGAGAGGAGAGGGGGGGAGAGGAGGAGGTGGGTAGGGGGGCAAGGGGGTGAGAGGAGGGGGGAGGTGGATGTACCCTCTTGCGAATCACATCTAAACTGATGTCCAGCATGGCATCAAACACCTGCATGAATTCCCGGTTCATCTGGTCGAGAGTTACAAACCCAGACCCCCAGAAACTCTTCAGGAGTTTTACAATCAGGTCAGAGGCGTCGCCACTGGTGGACTCAAGAACCATCACCACGGGCCCCTCCCAGGCCAAAGTTCCAGCTTGATTTTCTGAAAGTGTTTCTAATCTGTAAATCCCCTAATTCAAGCCTGAAAGGAATCAACTCATCTTTTGACATGAAGGGAAGAAAACAATCAGATGACACATGTGCAGACTCTGACCGCCGATGAGAGAGCCCATTCGGCCTGGGCTTGGGACGGCGTGCTTCGGGCCCCTCCCACACAGCCTGCAGCGCGTGCTTGCAGAAACGGCCTGCCAGGAGCTACTGCACATGTGCACAGATTCTGGCTCCATCCCCAATCCATTGGACCACACTGCACCACGATGGCAGAGAGGCTGGGGAGCGGCCAGAATACGGAGGTCTTTTTTCGGCACACTTGGAGGCGGAGAAAAGCGACGCACTTCGAGTGAGGGTGCCAGAAAACAGGTTAGGGAAATTCTAGCCCTATATACCTGCAGAAACTTATACTATCTGTTTTTATATTTCTTGCTAGTTTACTTTCATAATCTGTCCTCCATCTCTTTATTATTTTCTGGTTTTTAAAAGTTTCCCAATCCTCTGGCCTCCCACTCGTCTTGGCCACTTTGTATGCCCTTGTTTTCAATGTGATACCATCCCTTATTTCCTTAGTTAGCCACGGATGGTTATCCCTTCTCTTACAGTCTTTCCTTCTCATTGGGATATATTTATGTTGAGAGTTATGAATTAACTCCTTAAATGTCCACCACTACTCATCAACCATCCCACACTTTAATCTATTTTCCCAGTCCACTTTAGCCAACTCTGCCTTCATACCTTTATAGTCTCCTTTATTTAAGCTTAGTACGCTGGTTTGAAATCCAACTTTCTCACCCTCCAACTGAATTTGAAATTCAACCATGCTATGATCACTCTTTCCTAGAGGATCCTTTACTATGAGATCATTTATTAATCCTGTCTCATTACACAGTAGCAGATCTAAGATAGCCTGCTTCCTGGTTGGTTCCACAACATACTGTTCAAGGAAACTATACCGGATACACTCTATGAACTCTTCCTCAAGGCTACCTTGGCCAATTTGATTTGTCTAATCAATATGAAGGTTCAAATCACCCATGATTATTGCCGTTCCTTTTTTGCAAGCCTCCATAGATTGTGAATAGCTGAGGCCCAAGCACCGATCCTTGCGGTACCCCACTAGTTACAGCCTGCCAACCCAAAAATGATCCGTTTATTCCTACCCTATATTTTCTGTTCATTAATCAATTCTCAATCCATGCTAGTATATTACCCCAAATCCCATGAGCCCTCATTTTGTTCAATAACCTCTTGTGTGGAACCTTATTGAATGCCTTCTGAAAATCCAAATACACCACATCCCTTATCTATTCTGCTAGTTACAAATTCAAAAAACTCTTAACAGAGTTGTCAAACATGATTTCCCTTTCATAACTCCATGTTGACTCTGCCCAATCCTATTATTATTTTCAAAATGCCCTGTTACCACATCCTTAATAATAGATTCTAGCATTTTCCCTACGACTGATGTCAGACTAACTGGTCTGTAGTTCCCCGTTTTCTCTCTCCCTCCTTTCTTAAATAGCGGGGTTACATGAGTTACCTTCCAATCTGCGGGAACCGTTCTAGAATCTATGGAGTTTTAGAAGATGACAACCAATGCATCCACTATCTCTATAGCCACCTCTTTCAAAACCCTAGGATGTAAGCCATCAGATCCAGGGAGTTATCAGCTTTCAGTCCCATTAATTTCTTCGGTACTATTCTTTTTACTAATACTAACTTCTTTCAGTTCCTCATTCTCGCTAGACCCTAGGTACATCATTTTTTCCAGGAGGTTTTTTGTGTCTTCTTCCATGAAGACAGACACACAGTGTTGTTTAATTTCTCTGCCATTTCCTTATTCTCCATTATAATTTCTCCTGTCTCAGCCTGTAGGGGACTCACATTTACTTTTGCTAATCTTTTCCTTTTTACATACCTATAGAAGCTTTTACCGTCTATTTTTATGTATCTCACTAGTTTACTCTCATATCCTATTTTTCCATTCTTTATCAATTTCTTGGTCCTCCTTTGTTGAATTGTAAAATCCTCCCAATCCTCAGGCTTACTGCTCTTTTTGACAACATTATAAGCCTCTTCCTTTGATCTAATACTATCTTTAACTTCTCTTAGCCATTGTTGGACCACTTTTTCCTGTGTGACTTTTGTGCCTTAAAGGAATGTGTGTTTATTGTAAATTATGTATTTAAATGCTAGCCATTGCTTATCTACCATCATATATTTTAATGTAGTTTCCAAATCTACCTTAGCCAACTCTACCATCATACCTACATAGTTTAGATTTTGTTTAGATTTAAGACCCTAGTTTCAGACTTAACTAAATCCCTTTCAAACTTAATGTAAAATTTTATCATATTATGGTCACTCTTCCCCAAGGGCCCCTTTACTACAAGGTTATTAATTAACTCTTTCTCATTGCAGAATACTATGGAGCCGATTTTCATCAAGGCCTCCGCCGCCCAAGTGCCTCCCAAAGTGCTGCCGAGGTACCGGACGGTACTTTGAGTGGGATATTCATCGCCGCGGTCCCTCGAAGGTCGGCGGGCGGCAAATGGACGATGTACGCCGCCAATCTGGGCGGCAGCGGGCAGGAGGTCTCATTCTCGCCGGCAGAGGCGCTTGCCGCCCAAGTGCTGCCGAGGATGGAGTCGGGCCCACGGAGGGTCGAAGAGCTGGAAAAAAAAATCATCAGTAAAAAATACAACTATCGGACCTTCAGGGGACCCCATCCAGGTGAGTCGCTGTGGAAAAAAATATATGAAATGTTCACTTACTTTTTTGTCAGGTTCTTCATACTTACCGTCGGGGACAGACCAGCCTCCAGCCAGCGGTCCAACCCCATTCTGGCGACGACTCCCGCCCGCAGGAATCTGGAAGCTCGGCGGGCGGGATGTCAGTTGCGCCACTCGGCCGGCCACTGACGTCAGCGGGCGATTCCCGGCGGCTCTCCCCGCCCTGCCCGCTCCAGCCCACCCCGAAAGTGGCACTGGGCAGATCTTTCAGAGGAATGTTGGTGGCAGTGGGCGGCAGCAGTGGTGAGTTGCCTGTTCCCGAGTTGGTTCCTCAACATCCTGATCTAGAAAACTATCTTGTATACATTCCATGAATTCGTCCTTCACACTATTACTGCAAATTTAGTTTGCCCAGTCTCTATTTAGATTAAAGGCCCCCACGATTATTGTTGCATGCACCTGTACTTTCCTGGTTTATACCGTACTCTACGTTACCACTACTACAGAAGGGATGGGCAAACGGTAAGAGGCACAACCTGAGCTTTCCAATGAAGTTCTCTCCTCCTCGGGACAGGTCCGTCGGATCGATTGAAATGAGGTAATTGGACGTCTTGCTCTTCTTCCGCTTCCTCCCAGCGAGCAGGAAAACCTGTGAGGAAGGAGGGATTTAGTTAGACGCACAGTTACTACCCAGATTAGCCAATGATGTAATGTGCGAATCTAAATTCCAATCGGTTCAACCTCGACTGTTCATTAATGTGACTTTCAGCACTGAGTAACCTCTGGTTCAAGTGGACCAGTGTAATGCGAGCGTTACTGTGTCGTGCCGTGAGCCACTGTGCAGCCTGGGATGTCAGTCATTCTATAACATGTGACGGTGTTTGTGGCCAGCTTGCCAACTCTGCTGATCGAACTAATGACCCAAATGTTCAGATCCCTACATTTACTGACCCTCCCACCTCCCTCCCTCACTGGTGACTTGCTGCATCATTTTCAGATAGGCTACGGGAAGGAGAGCTCAGTGAACGGATGCAACGTTCCATTACTTTCTTTCTGGAGAGACAAGAACAGTATCAAATCCTCCCCGCAGAAGCATATCTGTGTCACATTAATACTGATGGATGTTGAGAAGTCCACTGTTGTCCTTAAATGGGGCATATCTTCTGCTAAGTCAACCACAGTTCCCAACTGTTCTCATGGGAAATGTTGCGATATTTACTAGTATCCCTCTGCTACCCTTTGTTAGTGCTAGCTAACGATAGCCTGGAATGTATCGTGGAGCTTTGGGCTCTGTGTGCAGCTCTGCGCTGAGGCTGTGTGGAACTGTGCGTTGGCCTCGGTGTGGAGCTCTGCGCTGAGGCTGTGTGTGGCACTGCACTGTGGAGCTCTGTGCTGAGGCTCTGTGTGGAGCTCTGTGTTGGCCTCAGTGTGGAGCTCTGTGCTGAGGCTGTGTGTTGGGCTCTGTGATGAGGCTCCATGTGGAGCTGTGTGTGGAGCTCTGTGCTGAGGTTTTGCGCTGGGCTCTGCGCTGAGGCTCTGTGTGGAACTCTGTGTTGGCCTCGGTGTGGAGCTCTGCGCTAAGACTGTGTGTTGGGCTCTGCGCTGAGGCTTTGTGTGGAACTCTGTGTTGGCCTCGGTGTGGAGCTCTGTGCTGAGGCTGTGTGTGCAGCTCTACGCTAAGACTGTGGGCTCAATTTTGCCCAACCCCTTTTTTCGGCGCATTTGACTTTGCATGCTGGAAACGGCCCCGGAAAAAAGTCACCCATCCTGGCCACTCTTCTGAGTCCCCGGAGTCCCAGCGTGGCGTGCATTCCGAAGTGGGGGGGCGGAGCAACAGGGCAGCGCCGAAAACAGTAAAACAGTGCTGGCACCTGCGCGAATGCACAGTGGTATCGGCCCGATGTGCGCGCATGTGCAATAGCGGCGAAACTTGGCACTACGTAGCGGCGCCCCCCCGCCCCCCCCCCGTGACATCGTGGCCAGCAGCTCGCATTTCTCCGGTCGCTCTGGACTCCCGGTGCGTGTCTTCCCACCTCTATCCCAGGCTGAATGGCCTCACGCACAGGCCGGCCCGCTTCCTTCTTCCCGGGCCGACTTCAAAGATTAAGGTAGGATTTACTTCATTTTTATTAGTATTTTAATTGTTTGAGCTTTTCCTTGCAATGTTTGGTGCTGGGTTGGCCTCTCCAGTTCCCTTCCCTCCCCTATCCCTGCCGAATGTGCGCTGCTTTTTCTTCACTGCCCGCAAGGTTTTTCAGAGCTGGCCACATACGCTGATCTAAGTGGATCTAGAGTACGTTTTTGCTGGCCAAAGTGGCATAAATGGCCAAAACTGGTGTAAGTGTCTGGGAATGCCCCCTTTTGAAAAAAAAACTGACCTAAAAAAAAATCATACCTAACTGACTTACTCTGGAGCAAATTTTTGGGGAAAAATGGCATTTTTTAACTTCTGCCAGAAAAAACAACTTACTCCAAAAAAATTGATGCAAGTCATTGCCAAAATTGGGCCCATTGTGTTGGGCTCTGTGCTCAGGCTCTGTGCTGAGGCTCCGTGTGGAGCTCTGCACTGAGGCCGGTGCTGATGGTAATGGTTGCTCCATCTGTAATTGAATCTTTTAAAGTTTTTCTTTTGTAGAATATTGATGCACTAGGCAGTCACAGTTAGAGTGGAAAACAATGTTACAGCTAGTTAAAAATGTTGTCCGACTGTAAAATGTAACTGGGTCTCTGTCAGTCACGGAATAACCTAGCTCTTCCACTGTTCCCTGCCCAGCATCTTCTGCTTGCTTTTTAAAGAACTTCTTAATCAGCCAAAGCAAAGTTTACACTGTGAAAACCAGAGGCCAAACACCAGTAAGGATGGGGACAGCTCAGTCAGAGATATTCATGAGATAAAATCTGATAAAAGGCCACAAAAAATTCCTAACCAAACTAGAATTGCCAATCCATCTCAACCCTCGGCACCTGAAGGAAGGCCCGCAGATTCCGCCGGTGTATTTTGCTACACATCGCCGAGAGCATGCAGAAACCAAGCGCAAACAACGGAAAGAGCGGGCGGCAAACCAGTCCCATCCACCCCTTCCCCCAACGACTGTCTGTCCCACCTGTGACAGGGACTGTGATTCTCATATTGGACTATTCAGCCACCTAAGGACTCATTTTTAGAGTGGAAGCAAGTCTTCCTCGATTCCGAGGGACTGCCTATGATGATGATTTTGCTACTCTACCTTTTTACTCTCGTCTGTGTCCAGGTGTAGGTAGTACGTGGGGTACAGGCCTCGGTCCATGCCTTTCTTGTCTCTCGTGACTCTGCACTTGATGGTCACGCCCTGCGCTGCAGGCCTCAACACAAACTTCTCCAGGTCGTCGACCTCCACGATGGGAGACTCTGCCCTGGATGTAACGCTATCCTGGAAACAGAAAATGGGTGATGACCCACCCTGACATGATCAGCGCTCCACTGCGGACTCGAGCAGGACATCATCTGCCCTGCTCTAGCAAACATCACCTCTTCCACCCCTCAGTGCAGCCATCGGTTGGTGGATCACTAGATTGTCTGCTCGCTCTCATTTCTGATATATGCGGGAGCGCATACAGCGCAGTTTGTACATAAGCAGGAGGACGTTGAAGATTTTTTAGAACTGGGTGGCCACCTCTTGATATTAAGGGTTAGTCAGGAATGAAGGTGGGAATTTTAACTCCTGGGCGGGAAACCAGCCTAGCGAGCGGCAGGCCTGTGCGGAAGTGGCAATGGGAGGCCCAGCCCATTTTGATGCCCAGTTCCCATTGACAAGCCATGGCTGACTTTCCAACCAGGAAGTCAGCGGGAAGCAGCATCAAATTTGGCAGCTCGGAGGCTTTTCGCCAGGCCCAAGGTAAGAGTGGGGTCAGGGGCTCCAGGCTGGTCAATGGTTGGGGGTGTGGGGGCGTCCGGCCAAGGAAAGCCCAACTTGCCTTGTGGGGCTGAGAGGGACACACCTACACCTCGCGTGGCCCCACAAGAGAAAGGATTAAATATACCTTCGGTGGTTTTGGCCAGGTACTTGCTGTCAGAGTGGCCACACTGCTGACCCCCTGGTCACAGTGGTGTCAGGGTCCCATTGATGTAATAGGCCCCCAATTCGTGTTAATGCATGAAGGCTCCTGCCTGACTCAGACTGGCTCCTCAGACCCTGAAAAATCAGGGATTCTGAAAGCACAGTGGATCGTGGACGGGAAGGGTAGTGGTCCTGCTCCATTGTAACTGCGCCTGGATCCCCCTGACCGAGGCCAGCTGAATTTGCCCTTCAAGAAGTCTGTGCCATGGGCACAGTGGGTACAATCCAACTGGTCGTCCCTTGGGTGACCTCAGTCCTCTCACGTTTAAGGCTGAAGAATATCGGATTCTCAAGTCGTGTTACTGAATGGTGGCAGCATTCATTTAGCAGTCAGTGGCACGAATGTAAGGCTGGTGATACAACCCCCACTGCACTCATGGTCATCTCAATGCATGTCCTATCCCGGTGCCTAACCCCTTAGCAGCAACTTGTGATCTCTGATGTACCCACACAAGATAGTCATGTGTCAAAAATATCCCATTTCATAAGAACATAAGAAATAGGAGCAGGAGTAGGCCATTCGGCCCCTTGAGCCTGCTCCGCCATTTAATACGATCATGGCTGATCTGATCATGGACTCAGCTCCATTTCCCTGCCCGCTCCCCATAACCCCTTATTCCCTTATTGTTTAAGAAATTGTCTATTTCTGTCTTAAATTTATTCAATGTCCGAGCTTCCACAGCTCTCTGAGGCAGTGAATTCCACAGATCCACAACCCTCTGAAAGAAGAAATTACTCCTCATCTCAGTTTTAAATGGATGGCCCCTTATTCTAAGATCATGCCGTCTAGTTCTAGTCTCCCCCATCAGTGAAAACATCCTCTCTGCATCCACCTTGTCAAGCCCCCCTCATAATCTTATACGTTTCGATAAGATCACCTCTCATTCTTCTGAACTCCAGCTTCCTGAAGGTTACCCTGACCAATTTGATTTGTCCAATCAATATGGAAGTTAAAATCACCCATGATTATTGCTGTTCCCTTTTTACAAGCCCCCACTTTTTTCCTGGTTTATGCTCCGACCAACAGAGTTGCTACTGTTAGGGGGCCTATAGACTACACCCACCAGTGACTTTTTCCCTTTGTTATTCCTTATATCCACCCAAACTGTTTCAACATCCTAATCATTTGAGCCAATATCGTTTCTCACTATTGCAGTGATTCCATTGTAGTGAGCTACCCACCTCCTTTTCCTTTCTGTCTGTCCTTTCGGATTGTCAAAAATTCCTGAATATTTAATTCCCAGTCCTAGTCACCTTGCAACCACATCTCTGTAATGGCTATCAAATCATACCCATTTGTCTCAATTTGTGCCATCAACTCATCTATTTTGTTACAAATGCTAGGTGCATTTGGACAAAGTGCCTTTAAATTTGTTTTTTTACCCTTTTTTCCTACTTGTTTCCTCTCTCCTTCAAACTCACTTACTTTATTTTTGCTTTCTAATTCCAGCTTTACTCCCCTCCCTACTGAATCCAGTTTCAGGTTCCCAGCCCCCTGCCAAGCTAATTTAAATCCTCCCCAATATCACTAGAAACCCCCCCCCCGCGAGGATATTGGTCCCGGCTCTGTTGAGGTGCAACCCGTCCGGCTTGTACAGGTCCCACTTCCCCCAGAAGCGGTCCCAATGCCTCAGGAAACTAAAGCCCTCCCGCCTGCAACATCTCTCCAGTCAGATATTCATCTGCTCTATCCTCCTATTTCTGTACTCACTCGCTCCTGGCACTGGGAGTAATCCGGAGATCACTACCTTTTGAGGTCCTGCTTTTTAATCTCTCTCCTAGCCTTCCTTCCTTTAATCCTTGGCAGACCCCCAGTTCTCGACTATGGCCATTCACTTCTGCGACCAGTCCAGCCTCACACTGCCACACTTACTCCGTTACCATGTCCATCTCCTTCCAGTTTTTATCTCGCATACACTGGCTGGGTTCCTGACTCTGGCATCAGTCCCACTCTCCAATTACTGTCAATGGGGGCCCTGTTGCCTTCCAGAGTATCGGAAGTTAATCAAACCACGGGTGGTTCAACGGGATCAAGAACTACTTCACAGTGTCTGGATTATACTAAAAATAAACTTACATTTTTTGATTTTTTCTTTGAAGCTTTCCCCTTTCTATTGCTGTTCTTTTGTGCGATTGTGTTTTCTTCATCCTCATCATCGGATCCTGTCAGATCAGAGACATATGGTTACTCACAGCCAGAGAGATTATCTCAACCTGGTGCGTGTGATGGGCGCAGGAATCACCATATCTCATCGGAACAAGAGTAGGCCATTGAGCCCCTCAAGCCTGTTCCACCACACACTGAGATCATGGCTGATTTGTGACCTAATTCCATCCCTTAATACCTTTGGTTAACAAAAATATATCAATCTCAGATTTAAAATTAACAAGTGACCTGGCATCAACAGCTTTGTGGGGAAAGAGTTTCAAACTTCTACCATACTTTGCCTGTAGAAGTGTTTCTTAACTTCACTCTGGAAAGGCCTGGTTCTAATTTTTAGACTATGCCCCCTATTCCTAGACTCCCCAACCAGTGGAAATAATTTATCTCTGTCTACCTTATCAGTTTCCATTAATAGCTTAACAACTTCGATCAAATCACCCCTTGGTAGGAAAAAATTAAAGACAAAGTATTATTTAAATGATGATGGCTTGGGAAATGTCGATGTACAAAGGGACCTGGGTGTCCTTGTACACCAGTCATTGAAAGCAAACATGTAGGTGCAGCAAGCAGTTAGGAAGGCAAATGGTATGTTGCAAGAGGATTTGAGTACAGGAGCAAGGATGCCTTACTACAGTTATACAGGGCCTTGGTGAGACCACACCTGGAGTATTGTGTGCAGTTTTGGTCTCCTTATCTAAGAAAGGATATACTTGCCATAGAGAGAGTGCAGCGAAGGTTCACCAGACTGACTCCTGGGATGGCAGGACTGTCGTATGAGGAGAGATTAGGTTGACTAGACCTGTATTCACTAGAGTTTAGAAGAATGAGAGGGGACCTCATTAAAACGTATAAAATTCTGACGTGGTTGGATAGACTGGATGTGGGGAGGATGTTTCCCCTGGTTGGGAAGTCTAGAACAAGGGATCACAGTCTCAGGATACGGGGTAGGAAATTTAGGACTGAGACGAGGAGAAATTTTTTCACTCAGAAGGTGGTGAACCTGTGGAATTCTCTACCGCAGAAGGCTATGGAGGCCAAGTCACTGAATATATTTAAGAAGGAGATAGATAGATTTCTAGATACAAAATACATCAAGGGGTATGGGGAAAAGCGGGAATATGGTCATGATCATATTGAATGGCGGTGCAGACTCGAAAGGCCGAATAGCCTACTACTGCCCCTATTTTCTATGTTTCTATTAACCTAAATTCCAGGGAATATAGCACTAGTTTGTGTAATCTCTCCTCGTAATTTAATCTTTGGAGTCCAGGTATTCTGGTCAACCTACGCTGCACTCCCTCCAAGGCCAATATATCCTTCCTAGTGCTTCAGGTGTGGTGCCCAGACCTGCTCACAGTGCTCCAGGTGTGGTGCCCAGACAAGAACAAAGCCACAATCTGGCCCAGCCCATAGAATCATAGAATCATAGAAAATTACAACACAGAAGGAGGCCACTTGGCCCATCGTGTCTGTGCCAGTCGAAAGAGAGTTACCCAGCCTAATCTCGCCTTCCAGCACTAGGTCTGTAGCCCTGTAGGTTACAGCTCTTCAAGTGCACATCCAAGTACCATTTAAATGTGATGGGGGTTTCTGTCTCTACCACCCTTTCAGGCAGTGAGTTCCAGACCCCCACCACCCTCTGGATGAAGAAATATTTCCTCATCTCCCCTCTAATCCTTCCACCAACTACTTTAATCTATGCTCCCTGGTTATTGACTCCTCTGCTAAGGGAAATAGGTCCTTCCTCTACACTCTATCTTGGCCCCTCATAATTTTATACACCTCAATTAAATCCTCCCTCAGCCTCCTCTGTTCCAAGGAAAACAACCCCAGTCTTTCCAATCTTTCCTCATAGCTAAAGTTTTCCAGTCCTGGCAACATCCTTGTAAATCTCCTTGGCACCCTTTCTAGTGCAATCACATCTTTCCTGTAATGTGGTGACCAGAACTGCATGTAGTACTCAAGCTGTGGCCTAACTAGTGTTTTATACAGTTTGAGCATAACTTCCCTGCTCGTATTCCATGCCTCAGCTAATAAAGGAAAGCATGCTTTTTTAACTACCTTATCGACCTGTCCTGCTACCTTTAAGGATCTGTGGACATATACTCCAAGATCCCTCTGTTCCTCCACATCTCTCAGTATCCTCCCATGTATTGTGTATTCCCTTGCCTTGTTGCCCCTCTCCAAATGCATTACCTCACACTTTACTAGAGTGAATTCCATTTGCCACTTTTCTGCCCAACTGACCAATTCATCGATATCTTCCTGCAGTCTGGAGCTTTTCTCCTCACTGTCAACCACACGGCCAATTTTTGTATCATCTGCAAATTTCTTTATCATGCCCCCTACATTTAAGTCTAAATCATTAATACAGTATATACTACAAAAAGTAAGGGACCGAGTACTGAGCCCTGTGGAACCCCACTGGAAGCAGCCTTCCAGTCACAAAAACTCCTCTCAACCATTACCCTTTGTTTCCTGTCACGGAGCCAATTTTGGATCCAATTTACCACTCTCCCTTGGATCCCATGGGCTTTTTCCCATCAATGCAGGCAGGACAATTGAGTACATTAGACAATAGAAACATAGAAACATAGAAAATAGGTGCAGGAGTAGGCCATTCGGCCCTTCTAGCCTGCACCGCCATTCAATGAGTTCATGGCTGAACATTCAACTTCAGTACCCCATTCCTGCTTTCTCGCCATACCCCTTGATCCCCCTAGCAGTAAGGACCTCATCTAACTCCTTTTTGAATATATTTAGTGAATTGGCCTCAACAACTTTCTGTGGTAGAGAATTCCACAGGTTCACCACTCTCTGGGTGAAGAAGTTCCTCCGCATCTCGGTCCTAAATGGCTTACCCCTTATCCTTAGACTGTGACCCCTGGTTCTGGACTTCCCCAACATTGGGAACATTCTTCCTGCATCTAACCTGTCTAACCCCGTCAGAATTTTATATGTTTCTATGAGGTCCCCTCTCATTCTTCTGAACTCCAGTGAATACAAGCCCAGTTGATCCAGTCTTTCTTGATAGGTCAGTCCCGCCATCCCGGGAATCAGTCTGGTGAACCTTCGCTGCACTCCCTCAATAGCAAGAATGTCCTTCCTCAGGTTAGGAGACCAAAACTGTACACAATACTCCAGGTGTGGCCTCACCAATGCCCTGTACAACTGTAGCAACACCTCCCTGCCCCTGTACTCAAATCCCCTTGCTATGAAGGCCAACATGCCATTTGCTTTCTTAACCGCCTGCTGCACCTGCATGCCAACCTTCAATGACTGATGTACCATGACACCCAGGTCTCTTTGCACCTCCCCTTTTCCTAATCTGTCACCATTCAGATAATAGTCTGTCTCTCTGTTTTTACCACCAAAGTGGATAACCTCACATTTATCCACATTATACTTCATCTGCCATGCATTTGCCCACTCACCTAACCTATCCAAGTCGCTCTGCAGCCTCACAGCATCCTCCTCGCAGCTCACACTGCCACCCAACTTAGTGTCATCCGCAAATTTGGAGATACTACATTTAATCCCCTCATCTAAATCATTAATGTACAGTGTAAACAGCTGGGGCCCCAGCACAGAACCTTGCGGTACCCCACTAGTCACTGCCTGCCATTCTGAAAAGTACCCATTTACTCCTACTCTTTGCTTCCTGTCTGACAACCAGTTCTCAATCCATGTCAGCACACTACCCCCAATCCCATGTGCTCTAACTTTGCACATCAATCTCTTGTGTGGGACCTTGTCGAACGCCTTCTGAAAGTCCAAATATACCACATCAACTGGTTCTCCCTTATCCACTCTACTGGAAACATCCTCAAAAAATTCCAGAAGATTTGTCAAGCATGATTTCCCTTTCACAAATCCATGCTGACTTGGACCTATCATGTCACCTCTTTCCAAATGCACTGCTATGACATCCTTAATAATTGATTCCATCATTTTACCCACTACCGATGTCAGGCTGACCGGTCTATAATTCCCTGTTTTCTCTCTCCCTCCTTTTTTAAAAAGTGGGGTTACATTGGCTACCCTCCACTCCATAGGAACTGATCCAGAGTCAATGGAATGTTGGAAAATGACTGTCAACGCATCCACTATTTCCAAGGCCACCTCCTTAAGTACTCTGGGATGCAGTCCATCAGGCCCTGGGGATTTATCGGCCTTCAATCCCATCAATTTCCCCAACACAATTTCCCGGCTAATAAGGATTTCCCTCAGTTCCTCCTCCTTACTAGACCCCCCCGACCCCTTTTATAACCGGAAGGTTGTTCGTGTCCTCCTTCGTGAATACCGAACCAAAGTACTTGTTCAATTGGTCCGCCATTTCTTTGTTCCCCGTTATGACTTCCCCTGATTCTGACTGCAGGGGACCTACGTTTGTCTTTACTAACCTTTTTCTCTTTACATATCTATAGAAACTTTTGCAATCCGTCTTAATGTTCCCTGCAAGCTTCTTCTCATACTCCATTTTCCCTGCCCTAATCAAACCCTTTGTCCTCCTCTGCTGATTATATCACTGTGCAGTCTGCTGGCTTACTTCACCTGAAGGTCTTGCTTGGGTTTAGTAATGACTATTAATGAGCTATAATTATGTAATTAACTCCCTCCTGAGGGAAATCCTTATTAGTCAGGAAATTGTGTTAGGGAAATTGATGGGATTGAAGGCCGATAAATCCCGAGGGCCTGATAGTCTGCATCCCAGAGTACTTAAGAAAGTGGCCCTAGAAATAGTGGTCATTTTCCAACATTCCATGGACTCTGGTTCAGTTCCTATTGATTGGAGGGTAGCTAATGTAACCCCACTTTTTAAAAAAGGTGGGAGAGAGAAAACAGGGAATTATAGACCGGTTAGCCTGACATCAGTCATGGGGAAAATGCTGGAATCAATTATTAATGATGTAATAACAGCACATTTGGAAAGCAGTGACATGATCGGTCCAAGTCAGCATGGATTTATGAAAGGGAAAACATGCTTCGCAAATCTTCTAGAATTTTTTGAGGATGTAACTCGTAGAGTGGATAAGGGAGAACCAGTGGATGTGGTGTATTTGGACTTTCAAAAGACTTTTGACAAGGTCCTACACAAGAGATTAGTGTGCAAAATTAAGGCACATGGTATTGGGGGTAATGTATTGATGTGGATGGAGAACTGATTTGCAGACAGAAAGCAAAAAGTGGGAATAAATGGGTCCTTTTCAGAACGGCAGGCAGTGTCTCGTGGGGTATCACAAGGTTCAGTGCTGGGACCCCAGCTATTTACAATATATATTAATGATTTAGACGAAGGAATTGAATGTAATATCTCCAAGTTTGCAGATGACACTAAGATGGGTGGTAGTGTGAGTTGTGAGGAGGATGCTAAGAGGCTGCAGGGTGACTTGGACAGGTTAGGTGAGTGGGCAAATGCATGGCAGATGCAGTATAATGTGGATAAATGTGAGGTTATCCACTTTGGTGGCAAAAACAGGAAGGCAGATTATTATCAAAATGGTGACAGATTAGTAAAAGGGGAGATGCAACGAGACCTGGGTGTCATGGTACATCAGTCACTGAAAGTAGGCATGCAGGTAAAGCAGGCATTAAAGAAAGCAAATGGCATGTTGGCCTTCATAGCGAGAGGATTTGAGTATAGGAGCAGGGAGGTCTTACTGCAGTTGTACAGAGCCTTGGTGAGACCACGCCTTGAGTATTGTGTGCAGTTTTGGTTTCCTAATCTGAGGAAGGACATTCTTGCTATTGAGGGAGTGCAGCGAAGGTTCACCAGACTGATTCCTGGGATGGCAGGACTGACATATGAGGAAAGACTGGATCAACTAGGCTTATATTCACTGGAATTTAGAAGAATGAGAAGGGATCTCATGGAAGCATTTAAAATTCTGACGGGATTGGACAGGTTAGATGCAGGAAGAATGTCCCCGATGTTGGGGAAGTCCAGAACCAGTGGTCACAGTCTAAGGATAAGGGGTAAGCCATCTAGGACCGAGATGAGGAAAAACTTTTTCACCCAGAGAATTGTGAACCTGTGGAATTCTCTGCCACAGAAAGTTGTTGAGTCCAGTTCATTGGATATATTCAAAAGGGAGTTAGATGTGGCCCTTATGGCTAAAAGGATCAGGGGTATGGAGAGAAGGCAGGAGTGAGGTACTGAAGTTGCATGATCAGCCATGATCATATTGAATGGTGGTGCAGGCTCGAAGGGCCGAATGGCCTACTCCTGCACCTATTTTCTATGTTTCTATGTTCCTGTTTCCATATTCACTTTGAATCTGGGATATCCTTTGAGTCAGAAACATCGGGCAATGTGATAGGTCATTAAATGTTTGCCAACCTTTCTTTACCCCTTGGTAGAGGAGTTCTCAGATAGCACTGTATGTGTTCTGCAGAAAATGGCCAGCGTTTTAAAAGCTAGATGCAACTTCATATTGATTTATTTTTTACTCTATTGTCCCACCATAGACTCTGCTGTTGATATTCTTTCTGCTGCCATTAGGGGGTGTGCTGCACAGACCATCGCTTGTGGGTGCCCTCATTGCTGTGCCCTGCCCTGCCCTGCCAACAGGCAATGCCTCTCCAGAGTATGTCCGACCCTGAATTCTTCCCTGTCTCCCAGGATGGCGCGCAGTCCTACCACACATTGAAGGGTTGAAATTACACTTTAAAGGTGGGGTTTACACCTTGGTGCAAGTATGCAGACAACCTGCTATTGAAGTAAGTAATGCGGTAAGTAATTAATTGCCCTCCCCCTGCCCCCCTCCCCCCTCCCACCCTGCTATCCAAGTCAACATAACAGCCTGTTATAAGGTGGGAATTCATAAGATGGGTCACAGAGACAAAGGATTTCCAGAGATGTAAAGTTAATGCGAATGTATATATATCAGGAAAGGATGAACATGCTGGGTCTGTTTCCTCTTGAAAAAAGAAGACTGAGTGGAGACCTAATCAAGGTCTTTAAAATGATGAAAGGTTTTGATAGAGTGGATACAGAGAGAATGTTTCCACTTGTGGGGAAGACTAGTGGCCTTCAATCTAAGATAGTCACCAAGAAATCAAGTAGGGAATTCAGAAAAAACTTCTTTACCCAGAGAGTGGTGAGAATGTGGAACTCACTACCACACGGAATGGTTGAAGCAAATAATATTGATGCATTTAAGGGGAGACTGGACAAGCATATGAGGGAGAAGGGTTATGAGGGTTATGTGGATAGAGTTAGATGAGGAAGGACAGGAGGAGGCTCGAGTGGAACATAAACGCTGGCAAGGACTGGTTGGGCCGAATGGCCTGTTTCTGAGCCGTATATCCGATGTAATCCTATGTAATCAATTACTCTGAGATTTTTAACTTTAAAATTCCTATTCTGCTCACTGTTGGTGAATATATTACTGTGACGGTAACAACACCTTTAATGTATAAAGTCCCAAGGTGCTGCACAGAGGGTTCATCATAAAACAATGGGACTTGGAGCCAAAAGATGAGACAATAGAAAGGTTGACCAAAGTCTTCACATTAAGGAGGATCTTACAGGAGTCGAGGGAGGTGCCGAGGTGGAAGGATCCACGGAGGAAATTCCAGAACTTGGGGTCTAAGCAGCTGAAGGCATGGCCACCAATGGTGGAACAATGAGAATGTGGTGTGCACAAGAGGCCAGACAGAGGAATGGAGAGCTCAAGGGATGGGGCGGGTTGTAGCGCTGGTGGGCGGGTGAGGCCATGGAGAGATTTATCTACAAGAATGGGAATTTTATATTTGCAGCATTGGCAGGGGTGGAGCCAGTGGGCACAGGGATGATGGGAGAATGGTACTTGGTGCGAATTAGGATATGGAATGATGGGAGAATGGGACAGAGCGAGTTAGGATACGGAGTGATGGGAGAAAGGGGTGATGGGAGAATGGGACGGAGCGAGTTAGGATACGGGGTGATGGGAGAATGGGACGGAGCGAGTTAGGATACGGGGTGATGGGTGAAGGGGGTGATGGGTGATGGGTGAAGGGGGTGATGGGTGAATGGGGTGATGGGTGAACGGGACCGAGTGAGTTAGGATTCGGGGTGATGGGAGAAGGGGGTGATGGGAGAACGGGACGCAGCGAGTTAGGATACGGGGTGATGGGTGAACAGGACTTGCTGCGAATTAGGATACAGAGTGATGGATGAACGGGATGGTGCGAGTTAGGATATGGGCGGCAGAGTTTTGAATGAGCTCAGGTTTATTTGGGTTGAAGATGGAAGGAGAGCATTGGAATAGTCAAGTCTGGAGGTGACAAAAGCCTGGATGAGGGATTGAGGGGCAGATGGGATGAGGCCGGTGTAGAGGCTGTCGATGTTATAGGATGCAGGTGGTCTTTCTGATAGAGAGCATATGGCCTTGAAAGCTCAGCTCGGGGTCAGATAAGAGGCCGAGGTTGTGAACAGTCTAGTTCAACCGGAGACAATGGCCGGGTTAGGGAAGGAATCGGTTACAGGAGTACAGAGTTTATGGCGGAGCCGAAGGTGATGTCTTTGATCATTCCTATGTTTTACTGCAGGAAACTACAGCTCATCCAGGACAGGCAGTCTGATGACACAGGGGCTGTGCAGGGGTCGAGAGAGTTGGTGGAGCTGTGTTTCGTTAGCGTACAAATGGAAGCTGACCACATGTCTGAGTATGATGTCTCCAAGGGCAGCATGTAGATGAGGAAATTAAAGGGGCCAAGGTTAGATTTAATTTATAAAACAGTATCCAGTGGGACTTCTGGTTATTGATCCAGCAGGATAGATAGGTAGTAACCAGTTGAATTTATATTCTATGTAGCTAATATTCAATCTCTGGTCTCTACTCCTGATTGCCAACAGCTTCTTCAACAACAAACCCGTGACCTGCCCCATATAGGACAGCAGTGGGTGCATCGAAACACCACCATCTCCACGTTCCCCTCCGTTACACAACATTCTGACTTGGACATATACCATCGTGTCTTCATCATCACCGAGACAAAATCCTGGAACTCCCTCTCTAACAGCACTGTGGGAGCACCTTCACCGCACGGACTGCGGCGGTTCAAGAGGGCGGCTCACCACCACCTTCTCCAGGGCAACTAGGGATGGGCAATAAATGCCGGCCTTGCCAGCGATGCCCACATCTCGAGAATTAATAAATAGAAAATATACTGAAGGACATTGGGCACCCACCACTGCATTACCAGCCTCATTGCGTCAGAATAAGTGTGCAGGCACTCTGATCATCTCACAATCTCCAGTACCCGTGGTGTTCATTTATTAAGGCCGTACTGCCTGCTGTTTTTGTCACCCAAAAGTGGGAATGCCAGCTGGCCAGTAAGTAACCTTATGCACCCATCCCTCTGACTTCAACTACAGACTCAACTTAGCTCTGCCATTCGAATCAGGGACCCTGCACTAAACACAGACAAAACAACACATTTTAGGGACCAGGTCCAAAGAAACCTAACAAAGTGAAATTGATTCATTGCTAGGCATGTGATGGCACTTATGGATGATTCATATCCTATGCAATCTCTGATGGGATGATAATCAAGCAGCCTCAAGGACACCTGGGGCTCATGACATGTTAACCTGACAATGGGATGTGCAGCTGCTGTGGAACATCTGGGGGTAGAATTTCCATAGGGGGATTCATCCGATTTTTGGTGGAAGACAGTGGGAACCCTGAAAAAATGACTGGAAGAAGCGTTTCTCCAGGGATTTGGTTGGAAGTTACGGAGGGAGAATGGGAGAACCCCATGGGAATTACTGGTGCTAGATTTCTGGTTTATTCATTCAGTGGATAATGGAATTCACATGGTTTACATTTCCCCGTACATGGTTTGGCCTCTTCCCCCACAGATGTTTACCATTAGGTTACCATTCCATGTCCGTGTCTATCCATCAGCCATCTTTCACGTGCCAGCCCAGTCCCCCTGACCACTGGTAGGCTATCACCCTGTGCAATCTATCCCAAACACGTTCAATCTCACCTGACCCCAAATCCTGATGACCTCCCAACACTGGACAGTCAGAAGGAGCAGGTTCCTGGGTTGGTTTCCATCCTCCCTAGCCCAGAGATTCTGGGCCAATTCAAGCATTATCATCACTGCCAACTAACTCAGTACAGAGCACACATCAATCTGGGTATGGCTAAACACCACATGTTATCGGCCAGTCGAATCAACGATTGCTGACACTAACCGCTGCATTAAGGTGTACGGAAGATCGGTTACTTTAAGTTTCTTTAAAACATTTAAGCATCCATGGATAGCCTTTTTCTGTTATTGTTACTGAGAACCCCAGGTGATGGGTCAAGGTCCATTGTGCAGGAGAGGTTAAAGATTAAAAAGAGCAAGGGAGAAGGCGACATATATCAGGATGGAGTGATTAGGTGACACCAAGGCTTGGTATTAAAAACCTTGTAGCTTTCAGGAAGTGGAGGAGACTGAGGGAATAAGGGTAATCCACAGGAGATGGTGTGATGGGGGTAATTGTAACTTGGGGCGATGGTGTAAAATGGGTGATATTGAATTTGGCGCCCATTATAAACCCAGCATGATTCTCCTCTCCATGGATGGGAAAATCAGGCGGGTTGTAAAATGGACTACCAATTCGATGTCGTCTAATTTATACCAACCAAAGTTAGAATTACCCGCCATGGTGTCTTGATTTCAATGCAGTCAGGGTGTATGGAGCGTACCCATCACTGTCATGCTGTAAAAGTAAACCAATTGTCCAGACTCTACTAAAGATTGTGGGTCACATCTAGGGATAGGACAGCCTGACTCATTGAGGGAGATGTGAAGTGAAGGGTAAGGGGGAAGTGTGAGAGATACTTGTTGATGCAGCGAGCTGTAACCTTTCTTTTGGCTCTTTCTCTCCTTTTTAGCGGCACCAGCCTGGAACATATTGGCCGTATTCTTCTTCTGCTTCTTCTTGACTTTTGTTGCTTTTGGATTGGGTTCTGAGTCCTCATTCTCATCCTGCTCTGACTGGGCTTCTGGGCAGTGGAGAGATAGAAGGTACAGAAGGAAAGGAAGAAAAGATTAACAGATTGAAGCAAAAGATGGAGGGAAGCAAATGATTCAAAGAGCCTGAAGAAAACTAAAATACTGTAATGGTCGGAGCTTTTTGACAGCTTGTAGTTACCGTATCCTGTCTTGCCGCTTCCCGCCACTGGGTGGTGTTTTTTGCCATTACAGTCGAGAGCCGGAAAGACAGGGAGAGAGAGAAGCCACATGATCTGCCTCCATTTTAGCTAGAAATATCTTTAACTTTTGTTAATCGGAAATGAGACTTCTGTGTTTGTGAACCTTCCTAGAAGTACAGTTATGTAAATAATTTCTCCTTATCCAATCGTTCTGGAATTATTGTATTTTATCTTTGATGTACAGTAAGAGATAATTAACTTCTCTTCAAGCTGCTTTGTAAATCATTTCTGTGTATTACAAGAATTCTAGACCTGTCTTTATTTTTGCCAACAGTTCACACAATATTTATTAAAGAATTTGGATTCTGAAGCTCTGACCTTTACCCATATTTCTTGGTGTAGTGTTGAAGCTAGCTGGAGAATCAGAGTTATCGCTTGCCATATGCTACACTCTGACAAAACCAGTACAAATACATTGTGGGTAATTTTGACCTTGGGCGACATTGACTCAGCCATCTGTCATACATCTCTCCTGATTTCCATTTCCATTTCCATCGAAGTCCCTCGCCCATTTACACCATCGCCCAAAATTAAAATGATCCCCATTGTGCACAATTGATTTAAATTGATTCTGCTTTCCCAAACACCTATGTAAGTGGAGAGCTGGTGACCCAGTATTAGAGAGGATGGCAAGGGCAGTGAGGCTAAACACCCCAGTTTCCTTTACCATTGATACAACTGGATGACCTTTGACTGAATTTAATCTAAACCTGGACCACTAAAAGCACCTTCCCAAATCCAGAATACAATTTTCCAGGCCCAAGACTCCATTAAATAGAAAGAATCCCTTTACTGGGATGTACACTTATCTGGTTTTTGACCCAATAGTCCAGTTTTTCAGTGGAGTCTCTGGAAATAGAATGTAAATCTATGTATCTTGCGTTGCGATGGGGTTAGTAAGGTTTTCAATCAATCTCCCATCCCTCACACCTTGCCCAGTTTTGGACTTGGGAATTGCTGCCAACCTTCCATGATGTCTTTTCAACCCACCTTTGCCGCATAGAATCATACAGTGCAGATGGAGGCCATTCGGCCCACTGTGCCTGTGCTGGCTCTTTGAAAGAGCTGTCCAAATAGTCCCACTCCTGCAATAATTCTGCGAGTCTTTCCTTTTCAAGTATGTAACCCAATTCCCTTTTGAAAGTTACTATTGAATCTGCTTCCACCAACCTTTCAGGTGGTGCGTCCCAGATCACAACAACTCGCTGCTTAAAAAAAACATTCTCCCCATCTCCCTTCTGGTTCTTTTCCCAATTATCCTGTGTCCTCTGGTTAGTGACCCTCCCGCCAGTAGAGACAGTTTCTCCTTATTTACTCGATCTGGCTCGCTGGGCGTCATCGGGGATCAAGGATCGGGTGAGGTAGGTGAGTCGACGCCGAGGAGGAGGCTGCTGAACGGGGGAAGAGGTCCAGATCATCATCGCAGGAGGCCCGGTCGTTGTTGACAGTCCGGTCATCATTGCCGATGGGTGGTGCGGTGGGAAGCCTGAGGTAGGCCTGAACTTGTGGGATTCGCAGGGTTGGGTTTAAAGTAAGGATTTAAGTGAATAATTAGGGTCTATTAGGGCTAGGGGAAGTTTAGACTGTGGGAGGGGGGAGGTTGAGGGTGGAAAGTTGCCAGATGGCAGAAGATGGGACAGGCGATTGGGCCTTCACCACCACCCCCCCACCCCCTCCAGTGCCGATCGCGTCCCCTCCAACGGCGATCGGGCCCCCTCCCCAACAGCAGTGACAAATGGGCCTCTCCTCCATGACGGCGTCTGGGCCTCCTCCAAGACGCTGGACCGCCCGTGGCGACAGATGACCTCCTCCTCAATGGCAACCGGGCCTCCTCTCCTACAATGGCGGTTGGCCTCCCCTCCTCCTTCAGCGACGACTGGAGTTCTCCTTCCCCACTGGTGACCTGGCCTCTTCTCCTCCTCCAGTATGTAGTGAGTATCATGGCTGTGAACACCCTGACCTTCCACTCTGAACCCCAGTGGGCCACTGACCCTCTCAATGCCTGCCCCTAACCTAGCCTCAGACCACCTACCACCAAGGGCGCTACCCAGCGCCGAACTTGCAGCCAACATCTCGCCGTAGGCAACTAGGCCCATAAAGCAGTGCCTGGCCTCCAGTCGTCTTGAACCCCCCTTGCCACTGGACCAAGACCTTGCTCAGCTAAGCCCGTGTGGTAGCTGGTGTGCAACGGCCACCCCACGTTAAAAGAACTCACCTAGGCATTTCAGCTTCATCATTTACTCTATCAAACCCCCACCAGTGCGAGTTATACCTATTATTCCACAGGGAATCGTAGAAAACAGAATCAAGGTGCTGTGATGTGAAATGAGAGTGTTATTGAGAGGAGAGTGAAGCTGACCTTTCTTTCTGCTTCGGCCTTTTTTCTCGGCCCCAGCCTGAAACACCAGGGTGGGATCCTTTTTCAGAGTTTTCCCGGTTTTCCCTCTGGCCTTAACATCGGGCTCACTTTTGTCTTGCTCTGAGTCCCAGTCGGTGAATGATGCAAAGGCAAAGGGGTTGAAGAAGAAAAGCCAGTGAGGGCGGCGAGATAGAAAGAGGACAGAGAGGGTGCAGGGGACTCAGAAAAGCTGTTCTCAGAGGGGAAACTTAGCAACGTTTCAAACACTTGCATTTTCATTAACAATTTATCAGATTTGCAATTGTTCTAATGCACAAAGAATCACAGAGATAGAAGAGAGACAGAGAGAGGCTTGCATATATGTAGTGCCTTTCAATTCCTCAGGATATCCCAAAATGCTTTACAACCAATTTTGAAGTGTAGGATATATGGCACAGCAAGCTCCCACAGACAGCAATGTGATATTGACCAGATAATCTATTTTAGTGGTGTCCGTTGAGGGATAAATATTGGCCAGGACACTGGGGATAACTCCCCTGCTCTTCTTCAAAATAGTGCCATGGGATCTTTTACATCCACCTGAGAGAGCAGACAGGGCCTCGGTTTAACGTCTCATCTGAAAGACGGCACCTCTGACAGTGCAGCACTCCCTCAGTCTAGATTTTGTGCTCAAGTCTCTCAAGAGAGAGAAGGAGAATTTTTCTCTTTCAATCCTTTCATAATGAATTGTGCAGATTAATAATAGTGTCAAATCAACAAATTATGAACTGAATTACAGATCGTGGGAATACTGCTTTATTTGTCAGGGTAAATACAAGAGATGTAAATGAATCCCAATATCAGTCCTTTAGTGTAAGAATGGCAAGTACCTAATAAGAAGCAAAATCCAGACACATAAACTGGGATAAAGCAACTAAAACTCCCGATTAAGACCTGACATATCATTATTCAGGACCTGTTGCAGGCACCCTAGTAGTAAGGGTGTAATATATATAGCTCCACCCAGTGGACTACTGTGGTAATGCAGCCATTGTTGTTTACAACAATAAAGTGGGAACATGACAGGTTCCTGACTTTATCAACAATCTTAAAATCTGTGCGTTTGTGTGTGTATACATGTGACTGTGTGTGTGTATATATGTGTGTGTGTATGTGTGTATATATATATGTGTGTGTTTTTGTATATATATATATATATATATGTGTGTGTGTATCCATGTCTGTGTGTGAGTGTATATGTGTGTGTGTGTATATGTGTGTATGTATATATGTCTGTGTGTGCGAGTGTATATGTGTGTGTGTGTATATGTCTGTGTGCGAGTATATATGTGTATGTGTGTGTATATGTGTGTGTGTAACTATGTCTGTGTGTGTGTGTATATGTGTGTGTGTGTGTGTCTACGTGTGTATATGTGTGTGTGTATATATGTCTGTGTGTGTGTGTCTACGTGTGTGTGTGTGTGTGTATATGTGTGTGTGTATATATGTCTGTGTGTGTGTATATGTGTGTGTTTGTGTCTATGTGTGTATATGTGTGTGTGTATATATGTCTGTGTGTGTGTGTGTCTATGTGTGCGAGTGTATATGTGTGTGTGTATATATGTCTGTGTATGCGAGTGTATATGTATATGTGTGTGTATATATGTCTGTGTATGCGAGTGCATATGTATATGTGTGTGTATATATGTCTGTGTATGCGAGTGTAAATGTATATGTGTGGGGAGGCCCCAACCTGCGAGAAACCATCAATGGCAGGTCGGGGCCATAAAAGGAGCAGGGTGCGGCCCAGGAAGCAGCGTGAAGGCAGGCCACTACAAGGTACAGCGCGAGCTGGTGCAGGAGGGCAACGGCAGCAAAGAGTGACGTCAGCAAGGTCCAGGTCGGTGATTGGAGCGTGGGCAGATACAGCAGGAGAAGCGAGATCAGGGCAAAGGAGCAGCGAGAGACTGTGGAGGGATGTGATCAGGGGCCAAGGGAGGAGTGAGGGATGTGATTCGGGGCCAGAGGCCCAGGGGCAGCACAGGCCAGCCCACACTGCCATGTGTGCGTGCACAAGGTCTGTGCAGCAGAGCTGCTCTCCAATCGTCTTGGTTAATCCTTGCCACTGGACCAAGACCTAGCTCTGTCAAGCCCGTGTGGTGGCTGGTGTGCAACGGCCACCCCACGTTAAAAAAATCCAAGTACTGGCATCTTCTCTGTTGGGGAGGAGTTAAACTAATATGGCAGGGGGATGGGAACCTATGCAGGGAGACAGAGGGAGACAAAAAGGAGGCAAAAGCAAAAGACAGAAAGGAGATGAAGAAAAGTGGAGGGCAGAGAAACCCAAGGCAAAGAACAAAAAGGGCCACTGTACAGCAAAATTCTAAAAGGACAAAGGGTGTTAAAAAAACAAGCCTGAAGGCTTTGTGTCTTAATGCAAGGAGTATCCGCAATAAGGTGGATGAATTAACTGTGCAAATAGATGTTAACAAATATGATGTGGTTGGGCTTACGGAGACGTGGCTCCAGGATGATCAGGGCTGGGAACTCAACATCCAGGGGTATTCAACATTCAGGAAGGATAGAATAAAAGGAAAAGGAGGTGGGGTAGCATTGCTGGTTAAGGAGGAGATTAATGCAATAGTTAGGAAAGACATTAGCTTGGATGATGTGGAATCTATATGGGTAGAGCTGCAGAACACTAAAGGGCAAAAAACGTTAGTGGGAGTTGTGTACAGACCTCCAAACAGTAGTAGTGATGTTGGGGAGGGCATCAAACAAGAAATTAGGAGTGCATGCAATAAAGCTGCAGCAGTTATAATGGGTGACTTTAATATGCACATAGATTGGGCTAGCCAAACTGGAAGCAATACGGTGGAGGAGGATTTCCTGGAGTGCATAAGGGATGGTTTTCTAGACCAATATGTCGAGGAACCAACTAGGGGGGAGGCCATCTTAGACTGGGTGTTGTGTAATGAGAGAGGATTAATTAGCAATCTCATTGTGCGAGGCACCTTGGGGAAGAGTGACCATAATATTGCATTCTGAATTAGGATGGAGAATGAAACAGTTAATTCAGAGACCATGGTCCAGAACTTAAAGAAGGGTAACTTTGAAGGTATGAGGCGTGAATTGGCTAAGATAGATTGGCGAATGATACTTAAGGGGTTGACTGTGGATGGGCAATGGCAGACATTTAGAGACCACATGGATGAATTACAACAATTGTACATTGCTGTCTGGCGTAAAAATAAAAAAGGGAAGGTGGCTCAACCGTGGTTATCTAGGGAAATCAGGAATAGTATTAAAGCCAAGGAAGTGGCATACAAATTGGCCAGAAATAGCAGCGAACCTGGGGACTGGGAGAAATTTAGAACTCAGCAGAGGAGGACAAAGGGTTTGATTAGGGCAGGGAAAATGGAGTACGAGAAGAAGCTTGCAGGGAACATTAAGGCGGATTGCAAAAGTTTCTATAGGTATGTAAAGAGAAAAAGGTTAGTAAAGACAAACGTAGGTCCCCTGCAGTCAGAATCAGGGGAAGTCATAACGGGGAACAAAGAAATGGCAGACCAATTGAACAAGTACTTTCGTTCAGTATTCACTAAGGAGGACACAAACAACTTCCGGATATAAAAGGGGTCAGAGGGTCTAGTAAGGAGGAGAAACTGAGGGAAATCTTTATTAGTCGGGAAATTGTGTTGGGGAAATTGATGGGATTGAAGGCCGATAAATCCCCAGGGCCTGATGGACAGCATCCCAGAGTACTTAAGGAGGTGGCCTTGGAAATAGCGGATGCATTGACAGTCATTTTCCAACATTCCATTGACTCTGGATCAGTTCCTATCGAGTGGAGGGTAGCCAATGTAACCCCACTTTTTAAAAAAGGAGGGAGAGAGAAAGCAGGGAATTATAGACCGGTCAGCCTAACCTCAGTAGTGGGTAAAATGATGGAATCAATTATTAAGGATGTCATAGCAGCGCATTTGGAAAATGGTGACATGATAGGTCCAAGTCAGCATGGATTTGTGAAAGGGAGATCATGCTTGACAAATCTTCTGGAATTTTTTGAGGATGTTTCCAGTAAAGTGGACAAAGGAGAACCAGTTGATGTGGTATATTTGGACTTTCAGAAGGCTTTCGACAAGGTCCCACACAGGAGATTAATGTGCAAAGTTAGAGCACATGGGATTGGGGGTAGTGTGCTGACGTGGATTGAGAACTGGTTGTTAGACAGGAAGCAAAGAGTAGGAGTAAATTGGTACTTTTCAGAATGGCAGGCAGTGACTAGTGGGGTACCGCAGGGTTCTGTGCTGGGGCCCCAGCTGTTTACATTGTACATTAATGATTTAGACAAGGGGATTAAATGTAGTATCTCCAAATTTGCGGATGACACTAAGTTGGGTGGCAGTGTGAGCTGCGAGGAGGATGCTATGAGGTTGCAGAGTGACTTGGATAGGTTAGGTGAGTGGGCAAATGCGTGGCAGATGAAGTATAATGTGGATAAATGTGAGGTTATTCACTTTGGTGGTAAAAACAGAGAGACAGACTATTATCTGAATGGTGACAGATTAGGAAAAGGGGAGGTGCAATGAGACCTGGGTGTCATGGTACATCAGTCACTGAAGGTTGGCATGCAGGTACAGCAGGCGGTTAAGAAAGCAAATGGCATGTTGGCCTTCATAGCGAGGGGATTTGAGTACAGGGGCAGGGAGGTGTTGCTACAGTTGTACAGGGCCTTGGTGAGGCCACACCTGGAGTATTGTGTACAGTTTTGGTCTCCTAACTTGAGGAAGGACATTCTTGCTATTGAGGGAGTGCAGCGAAGATTCACCAGACTGATTCCCAGGATGGTGGGACTGACCTATCAAGAAAGACTGGATCAACTGGGCTTGTATTCACTGGAGTTCAGAAGAATGAGAGGGGACCTCATAGAAACGTTTAAAATTCTGACGGGTTTGGACAGGTTGGATGCAGGAAGAATGTTCCCAATGTTGGGGAAGTCCAGAACCAGGGGTCACAGTCTAAGGATAAGGGGTAAGCCATTTAGGACCGAGATGAGGAGAAACTTCTTCATCCAGAGAGTGGTGAACCTGTGGAATTCTCTACCACAGAAAGTAGTTGAGGCCAATTCACTAAATATATTCAAAAGGGAGTTCGATGAAGTCCTTACTACTCGGAGGATCAAGGGGTATGGCGAGAAAGCAGGAATGGGGTACTGAAGTTTGATGTTCAGCCATGAACTCATTGAATGGCGGTGCAGGCTAGAAGGGCTGAATGGCCTGCTCCTGTACCTATTTTCTATGTTTCTATGTTTTCCACCCTTCGGGTTCCTCATTCGAAACACCTGTGAACTCATCCTTTTTTTTGGTGTGGGAGCAAGTCATCTTCGTTTTGAGGGACTGCCTATGATGATATGTGTGTGTGTGTATATGTGTGTGTGTGTATATGTGCGTGAGTGTATATATGTCAGTGCTGGGACTGAAAATATGTAAAATGACCCATTACAGTTTAGGAATGCGGCTGTGTGATATTATGATTCAAATACTTTAAAATAAACAGGTTAGCTCCTCCATTAAATCAGCAAAGTCATTAGTTTTCACACATCAATATCACACTGTGTAGTTTCCAGCTTTCCTTCCTTCCTTGCTTTCAAGCGTTCATGGTTCAAATAATTTGTTGCAGCCAAACACACAGACTTTACGAGTTGGCAGGGAGCAACTGACTTTGAGGTTATTAGGAAAATAAGCAGCATGTTGCGAATGACACATACTCTGAGTAGGACGGTACCATACACAGTCACACAGGCCAGAGCCTCACTCAAGCTCACAGCTCTGAATCCACCCGGTAAATCCCTGACGTGTTTTTGCAGGTCTGGTAGTTCTATTTGCGGTAGATTATATTTTTGGTTTGCATATTTTCCATTGCTGAAGTCAAACGTCCCATCAGGAGATACATTCACATAATTATCTGACAGCAGCCCCTTTTCAAGATGGCCACCCGCACATCAATGTTATAATTGTCAGAACCTGTGTGAGTAAAGAGAGCTGGGCTATCGAAATAGAATACAGATCAGGGAGATATCAGGATGGAAACAGCAGATACCTGCAGCAAAATAGTCATTCCTCACCCTCTGCGCACATACATTGTGTACACCCACCCTTACCCAACTGCACACATTCACCATGCACTCCTGCAAGCAGCATCCCCATACACACCGCCATCAGATTACCCCTACTTACAACTATACACACACATACCATGTAAACATACACGTATACCCATGTACATGCACAGATGCCCATATGCTCCCACACAGCCAAGCATAGTGGTATGCACGCACACACACACACACGTGGGTACACACACATATTTATACATACTAGTGTGTACACACACACACACGAGTACACACACATAATCATACACACTAGTGTACACACACACACGCACACGCACACATGAATACACACACATATTCATACACACTAGTGTGTACACACACAAACACATGGGTACACACACATATTCATACACACTAGTGTGTATACACACACACACACATGGGTACACACACATATTCATACATACTAGTGTGTATACACACACACACACATGGGTACACACACATATTCATACACACTAGTGTGTACACTCACACGTCTTTGAATGTGACTCTAGTTGAATGCCTGACCTTTCTGTTTTGGCTTTTTCTCCCTTGAGACCTTGTTTTTCGTGCGTTTTTTGGCAGTCACTTCTACTGCCTCTTCCTGCACCTTGTTCTCGTTATCCTCATCCTCCTCCTCAGACGCCTCTGTGATAAAGGTTTAATAAATAAAAATGACAACATGAGGAGATTCTATGCACAAATAAGCTCAGAGCCAGTGATATCTGAGGCATTGCAGTATAGTTGGTGTCCCATCAGCGGAACGGACGTGTATTATTGTGTGGTTATGGAAACAGCGCACACTATCCATGATCTGATTTAATGAACACTGACCATGAACGATGAACATGAACCATGGACCATGAACCATGAACCATGAACAGCTCTTTCAGGGAGGTATGGTTTAACATGGGAGAATAGTTATACATAGGTGTCACAGTTTCTGAGTTTCTACACTTGATATTCACTCAGATTCAATGTGACTAGTCACTGCCATAAGTGAACCTCGTGATCCCGACGAGCCGAAGTGCACCCTTTTTTACCCCATAAACAACAGCATGGTCGAAAGATCAGAACAGAGAATCCTTCCTCCATATAGTGGTGATGGGTATAAATGACGCCTCTCTTTGTGGATAAAAAATCTACTGAGTCAAGACACAAGTTTCGAACCAACACATAGTTTTATTTATATGAGATTGCCCATGGGAACAGTACTGATTGGCTGCGCTTTAGTGGTGACAAACACTCCTGGTCCTCCCAGCTCTACATTCAGGTGAGTTACTTATTGTTCAGCAGGCGATCCCAGGGACTGACCTATCCTGAGTGCAGCCTGCAATGGTGCTGGCGATGGCAATGGTTGCTGAGACAGCCAGTCTCGGGAGAGGGGACCTCAGGCAGGCAATAGGCTCCTTGTTTGCATATGCTAAGGGCCGAATGCTCACTTCAGGTGTGGGTAAAGGTGCCTCTTGCTCGTCCTTACTCAACACGCGATAACTTGCTGGAGTTTGTGGGCTCAGTGGTTGGGGAAACCTCACGCGTGTGGGACAGGTGGAGCTTTCTGATAAAGAGAGATGGGAATCTGAGCTGGAGTGGAGAGAGACTCCTCCAGTTGGCAAGCAGGTGCTGTCTTCAAAAAAACGGAGATGACATTGGTATTTTTGTGATAGGAACTGAGGCAGGGCTTTGGAATGATACAGTAATCATATGATCACCGAATGTGTTTGTTTTTAATTGCTCAGTCCACGGTCAATGTATAAGACCAGGACCACCACTCGGCACATGTCACACAGGAGGCACCAATGTGTTGCACTGCGGCCTTTCAGTCCCTTCTTCAGATACGGAATGCAAGTCTGAAAAACTAAACCACAAATCTTAACACAAGAAGCATCGAGGAGCGTGGGCGATCGGTGAGATGACGCAACATGCTGGCATTCGCAGTTTGCAATGTGGTTATTCTGCTGGCTGCGAGTGTGTGGGGTGGGGGGAGGGGGGATAGTGGGGGGGGGAAGTACTCTCAGTGGGGAGGGATAGTGGGTGGGGGTAAGTGTGGGGGGGGGTTAGTGTGGGGGGGGTATGGATACTCTCAGTGTGGGGGGGGGTTTAAGGATACTCTCAGTGTGGGGGCGCAGTGTACGGATACTCTCGGTGTGGGGGGGATGTACGGATACTCTCAATGTGTGGAGGGGGGGTTGTATGGATACTCTCAGTGTGGGGGGGATGTACGGATACTCTTAATGTGGGGGGGGGGTGTATGGATACTCTCATGGTGGGGGGGATGTACGGATACTCTCAATGTGGGGGGGGGGTGTATGGATACTCTCAGTGTGGGGGGGGGGGTGTATGGATACTCTCAGTGTGGGGGGGGAGGTGTATGGATACTCTCAGTCTGGGGGGGTATGGATACTCTCAGTGTGTGGGGGGGGGTGGTGTATGGATCTCAGTGTGGGGGGGATATGGATACTCTCAGTGGGGGGGTTATGGATACTCTCAGTGTGGGGGGGGAGGTGTATGGATACTCTCAGTGTGGGGGGGTATGGATACTCTCAGTGTGGGGGGGGAGGTGTATGGATACTCTCAGTGTGGGGGGGTGGTGTATGGATACTCTCAGTGTGGGGGGGGGTTATGGATACTCTCAGTGGGGGGGGGGTGTATGGATACTCTCAGTCTGGGGGGGTTGGTGTATAGATACTCTCAGTGTGGGGGGTGGTGTACGGATACTCTCAGTGTGGGGGGGGTATGGATACTCTCAGTGTGGGTGGTGGTGTACGGATACTCTCAGTGTGGGGGGGTTGTATAGATACTCTCAGTGTGGGGGGTGGTGTACGGATACTCTCAGTGTGGGGGGTGGTGTACGGATACTCTCAGTGTGGGGGAGGTGTATGGATACTCTCAGTGTGGGGGGGGGGGTGTATGGATACTCTCAGTGTGGGGGGGGTGTATGGATACTCTCAGTGTGGGGGGGATGTACGGATACTCTCAGTGTGGGGGGGGGGGTGTATGGATACTCTCAGTGTGGGGGTGTTTACGGATACTCTCAGTGTGGGGGTGGGTGTATGGATAATCTCAGTGTGGGGCGGTGTACGGATACTCAGTGTGGGGGGGAGGTGTATGGATACTCTCAGTGTGGGGCGGTGTACGGATACTCAGTGTGGGTGGGAGGTGTACGGATACTTAGTGTGGGAGGGTGTATGGATACTCTCAGTGTGGGCGGGAGGTGTATGGATACTCTCAGTGTGGGCGGGAGGTGTATGGATACTCTCAGTGTGGGCGGGAGGTGTATGGATACTCTCAGTGTGGGGCTGTGGTGTATGGATACTCTCAGTGTGGGGGGGTGGTGGTGTATGGATACTCTCAGTGTGGGGGGGGGGGTTATGGATACTCTCAGTGTGGGGGGGTGGTGGTGTATGGATACTCTCAATGTGGGGGGGGGGGGGGCGCGGCTGTGCCAACAAACTCAGCCACTAACACCTCTGTAGGGGGCTCCTTGCTTCTCAGCTTTGCCTGTCTGCGTGTGGCTCAGTGTGTAGTGCTTTCTCCTCTGATCAGAAGCTGGTGGGTTCAAGCCCCACTTCCAGAGACTTGAGCACAAAATCAAGGCTGACTCTCCAGTGCAGTGCTGAGGGAGCGCTGCAGTGTCGGAGGTTCTGTCTTTGGGATGAGACGTTAAACCGAGACTGCAATTGATCTCAGGAATGGGTAAACGATCCTATGGCACTATTTGAAGAAGAGCAGTAAAGTTCTCTTCGGTGACCTGGCCAATATTCCTTAACCAACATCACTAAAGTCATTGTCACATTGCTGTTTGTGGGAGCTTGCTGTGTGTAAACTGGCTGCCGCGTTTCCCACAGTACAGCAGTAATCAAAAGCACTTCATTGGCTGTAAAGTTCTTTGGGATGTCCTGAGTTGTGAAAGATGCTATATAAATGCAAATCTTTCTTTTCCTTTAAAGTTGGTCATCTTGGGGCATAAATAATATACATATTGGATTAATTTTTCTATCTTATGATGTATAGAAACACGTGGAGCATTGGGCTCCAGCCCTGTACCTTGCTGTTGTTTTCTGGGTGTCCTTCCGACAGTGAAATAGGAAGCGGGATTCTCCTTTTTCTTCTTGGGGTCTCTGATGAACTTGTCGTACGGATCTTTCTCTGGCTCCGGATCCTCCGCCTTCACTTTCTTCTTCCTTGGTTTCTTTTCTGTACCATCTTTTTTGAGTGTGTGCAGGTCCGGAAGGGGGAGAGCAAGCAATGTCGGTGGTGAGAGACTTCCGCAACAACCACAAAGGATCTGTTGAGCAAGCTGGCCGTGGGTCTACAGCTGCGGGGGAGCGGAGGCCTACTGAGGATCTGTGCAGGTCAGGGGTCGAGGGGGGTCAGGGGTCAGGAACAGGGGGCACCTGATGGACACACATTGAGGAATAGTTTGATAAGCAATACAACCTATGGCTGAGGGCATAACACGAAGGACAACATTGGAGGCACTTAATATAGATCTTGCCCATCGGTATATAAATGAGATAAAGACACAGTTCCTCTCGGTGTGCTCTGTACACACAAATAGCAAAGGAATAAACCTATAAACCCCGCGTTACATTTATTGAACATTAACTTTTAATTAAATTGGGAAAAAAGTGCTGCTGAAAGCAGGTGAAATGCTCACCTCTATTAAATAGTATTTAAGTCATTCAAGCCATTAACTGGCTCTCTGTGATTGGAGTATCCGTAATGTCTTCCCCTCCATTCCATTCTTCACCAATCCGCACTGAATCACTTGTCTACCTTTCAGTCTCCAGTCCCAATGCTGGGTGATACCTGCCCACACCCACCACAGGCGCTGACTCACCAGCCTCGTGGTTGCAGTGTTTTCTGGGTTTTAATGTCAGAATTCCAGCATTTGCAGCTTTTATTTTGGGTTTTCTTTCTCTCGCTAGGTGTTAGTTACTCTAAGTTCCCTGGTTCACTCATTTACAGCATGAAATATGATGGGTAGGTTGGTTCATAAACATGTCTAAAATGATAAACATGAGGATGGGGGTGGGGGGGACGGGGTCGGGTGGGAACGAGAATTCCTGTGGTCACTGTGGTGCATTCATCTGTATGCAAAGATTTCCTCCTCTCAGCATGTCTAACAGTATGTGCCTCATTCAGCAACATATCAAGTCACTGTGCATAGAACCATAGAACCATAGAATCATAGAACCATACAGCACAGAAGGAGGCCATTCGGCTCATCATGCCTGTGTTGGCTCTCTGAAAGAGCTATCCAATTAGTCCCACAACCCTGCTTTTCCCCCATAGCCCTGCAAAATTTTCCTTTTCAAGTACCTGTATATATTCACTTCCCTTTTGAAAGTTACTATTGAATCTGCTTTCACCTCCCTTTCAGGCAGTGCCTTCCAGATCACAACAACTCGCTGTATAAAAAAATGCCTCCTCTTCTCCACTCGCCTTTAGTATAAACCCTCCCCCGTGCTCGGAAAACCTGGCCCAGTCCTTGTGGGGGCCTGAGTGTCAATAAACCTTCGAACCGTGACACCAACACTGAGCCTAATCCATTGTTACCACAATGACCACATACCTTCACTTTCCAGCTCATGGCCCTGGATAGTGGTCAGGAAGCCCGCCTGCAATTTCCCCCCCTCGGGCCTAAGGGAGGCCAATTGTAGAGCAGTGACTCTGATCTAAAGAGGTGCTACGCTGCCTTGCTGCTCCCAGTGTCACAGCAGGCTCCGATGGTCCTGAACAACCATGCATTGCATGGGCCTGGAATTTCCCTATCACCGCTCCTGGTGCAGCCCGGGGTATGTCTCTCGAACATTGCGCGTGCCCAGCTTGGGCCGTTCTCACCGTTACAAACTAATGGCACTGTCCGCCTGTCTTACTTTGGTTCACGGTCTTCGCTTCAACCAATGGGGTCTGTTCGTCGGGGCGTTTAGTCTTCGTCTTCTTCAGCTTCTTGTCCTTGGATTGAGGCATCTGCGGCTCCTGGCGTTTCTTTCTCTGTTTCTGCTCCAGCAGTGCACGCTGTGTGGACAGGACAGGGAAGACAGCTGTTAGCAGGGGTAGACTCAGGCCATTGGGGGCAAGAACGATCCAGAATCAGACATGGAAAGGAGAAAGCGGGTCAATATAAAACACTCTCAGTATAAAATGTAATGCACGTCTAAATCAATTAAAAGAGCTGGATACTCCCCAGTACTTCCCCTTCATTAATATCTGTAATCAGTTAACTTCTGACAGAAAAATGCAAATGCCAAATCTGTTGAATTGAGTGGTTGGCACTACATCAGTGTCAGTCAGTGCCTTTGCCCTCTGGCGACATCGTTAAGTCTCCCCAGGATTCATCTCCCTTCTTAACCAGTTTCTTAAACGATAAAGGAATAAGGGGTTATGGGGAGCGGGCAGGGAAGTGGAGCTGAGTCCATGATCGGACCAGCCATGATCTTATTAAATGGCGGAGCAGGCTCAAGGGGCTGTATAGCCTATTCCTGCTCCTATTTATTATGTTCTTATGTTGTCTGAAAAGTGTGCACTGAAATCCATTAAGTACCAACATTATAACGATGCTGCACATTTTATCTGTGGAGTTTGCCTGGGAGATTAATTTAGATTGTGCAAAAAACTAGATAGAAAATGTCAGGTGGAACCGCTGCAATTATAAAACCCCTCCCTGGTCCTGTGGAATTTCCACTAGTGTCAGCACAGCAGCTCACACCTTGATCTAAGTGAAGTGATGATAAGATCATCATCATCAGAGGCGGTCCCTCGAAGCGAGGATGATTTGCTTCCACACCGAAAAGGGATGAGTTCACAGGTGTTTCAATGAAGGACCTAATATTCCAGATCCTGAACTACATCCTGAAGGGTGGAAGATGCCTGTGCGTGGCTTTTTTTAACGTGCGGTGGCCGTTGCACACCAGCCACAACACGGGCTTGACAGAGCTAGGTCTTGGTCCAGTGGCAAGGATTACCCAAGACGACTGGAGACCTGCTCTGCTGCAGGGACCTAGTGCGCACACATATCGCAGTGTGGGCTGGCCCATGCTGCCCCTGGGCCCTCGCCTCTTCTGTGCCTCGAACTCACACCTCTCCTGGGCCCCGATCACATCCCTCTACGAACTCTTGCCGCTCCTTCACTAACTGCTAACCCCAAAGATTCACCAGCAAGCTCTGATTGGCTGATTCACCGACCCAGACTTTGTGAATCTTTAATTTAACAACATCTCCATGGGAGAGGCAGAGCAGTGAGGAAAAATAACTGTGCAGTATTTTATAACCTCTTTCTGTGCAGGATTACAATAATAGTGATTGTTTGCACTACACATTGGAAGTTATTTCCTGCAGAACACCGGCAGGCAAGTGCCTCGGGGATTATGGGCCTTCTGGCACAATTCTGTAATAGCATCTCTTCCTACAAAACTGTTCAAGGCTCTCTTCTCATCAGGAATCTGGGGACAGGAGTCTCATTCCAGACTTTTCCTGCCTGTTGGGAAAAACATGCAAGTGTCTTCCCCAGACCCCCAGCATGTTAGTCTTACCAGATCTGTGAGGTTAAAGGTCACACAATGACCAACTGTAAACAGTATTGTATCTGCAATGGCTGAAGTGCAAACCAATTCCTTTCACTAAACTACGAGGAGAAGAAGGTAGGTTGTTGTTAAACCCAGAGAGTCCCTCCATGTACCATCCCAGATAGACACTTCTCCACAGAGCTCCTCCCACTACAATGGACTTTCAAAACGCCTTTGATAAGTAGACAGACATGACTGAGGTCTGATCCTGTGGAGTCAGGGGACAAGTAGCAGAATGGATAGCAAACTGGCTACAAAACAGAAAAACCGAGAGTCGGAGTTAAAGGTAGTTACTGAGACTGAGGGAAGGTGGGACCACTTGCATTGCTCAACATTTACATAAATGATTTAGACTCAGGATTTATGGATGACACCAAATTGGGGGTACAGTTAATACTGAGGAAGACTGTGACAAAATACAAGAGGACATTAACAAATTTGCAGAAAGGATGTGTAATTGGCAAATGAATTTCAACAACAACAACAATTTGTATTAATATAGCGCATCTAGCGTGGTAAAACGTCCCAAGGCGCTTAACAGGAGTGCTTTAAGATAAAAATTTGTCATCGAGCTACATTAGAAGAAATTAGGGCAGATGACCAAAAGCTTGGTCAAAGAGTTGGTTTTAAGGAGTGTCTTAAAGGAGGAAAGAGAGGTGGAGAGGTTTAGGCAGGGAGTTCCAGAGCTTGGGGCCTAGGCAACAGAAGGCATGGACACCGATGGTTGAGCGATTGTAATCAGGGATGCTCAAAAGGGCAGAATTAAAGGAGCGCAGCTGTGGGGCGGGAGGAGATTAAAGAGATAGGGAGGGGTCAGGCCATGGTGAAATTTGAAAACAAGGATGAGAATTTTGAAATCGATGAATTGCTTAATCTGGAGTCAATGTAGGTCAGCGAGCACAGGGGTGATGGGTGAATGGGACTTGGTGCGAGTTAGGACACAGGCAGCAGAGTTATGGATGACCCCAAGTTTACGTAGGGTATGTTATATATGTAAACTTGTATTTACTCTGTACAGCCACTAGATGGCTCATCCCCTGGAGTCCCAAGGGATCCCATAATCCATTGGGAGCACATGTATTTAAGGAGGCCTCACAGGTTGGAGAGGCACTCTGGACACCTGCAATAAAAAAATAAGGTCACACTTTACGTTGAGCTCACAGAGTTCAAGTCTGACTCTTTCTCCATACATAACAATTGATGACGAGATACAGATAGCGAACCCAAAGATGCAGAGAAAAGCAGGCATCCTGGAGAAATTCTCGGAGGGAGATGATTGGGAAACTTTTGTGGAATGACTCGACCAATACATCGTAGACAACGAGCTAGATGGGGAAGAGAACGCTGCCAAACGAAGAGCGATCCTCCTCACCGTCTGTGGGGCACCAACGTATGGCCTCATGAAAAATCTGCTCACTCCAGTGAAACCCACTGAGAAATCATACGACGATTTGTGCACACTGGTCCGAGAGCATTTGAACCCGAAGGAAAGCGTTCTGATGGCGAGGTACCGGTTCTATACCTACAAAAGGTCTGAAGGCCAGGAAGTGGCGAGTTATGTCGCCGAGCTAAGACGCCTTGCAGGACATTGCGAATTTGAAGGATATTTGGAGCACATGTTCAGAGACTTTTTCGGACTTGGCAGTGGCCACGAAACCATACTTCGCAAACTTTTGACTGTAGAGACCCTCACCTTGAGCAAGGCCATAGCGATAGCCCAGGCGTTCATTACCACCAGTGACAATACGAAGCAAATCTCTCAGCACACAAGTGTTGCTACAAGTACTGTGAACAAAGTGATGTTGTTTTCGAATCATAAGGTACAGGGCAGGTCACACATGCCTGCAGCTGCACGTCCGCAGATGTCTCAGAGTCCACCATCAAGGGTGATGAATGCAAGGCCATTAACACCTTGTTGGCACTGCGGGGGTGACCATCGTTTCCATTTATGCCAATTCAAAGGATACGTTTGCAAGGGCTGTGGAACAATGGGACATCCCCAACAAGCGAGCTGCACAGCCTGTTAAACCTGCAAACCACCATGTTGCAGAGGAGGACAGATTGACGAAGGATCATGATGAACCAGAGCCTCAGACCAAGGAGGCAGAGGTACATGGGGTACACAAATTCACCACGAATTGTCCCCCGATAATGCTGAAGGTTGAACTAAATGGACTCCCGATGTCAATGGAGCTGGACACGGGCGCGAGCCAGTCCATCATGGGCAAAAAGACTTTCGAAAGGTTGTGGTGCAACAAGGCCTCAAGGCCAGTCTTAACTCCAGTTCGCATGAAACTAAGAACTTACACAAAAGAACTGATTCCTGTAATCGGCAGTGCTCCCGTAAAGGTCTGGTCCCACGCTGCTCGGCAGGAGCTGGCTGGGAACGATACGCTGGAACTGGGACGACGTTCGAGTGCTATCACCCGCTGACATCACTTCGTGTGCCCAGGTCTTAAACAAATTTCCTTCTCTGTTCGAACCAGGCAACGGGAAATTCCAAGGAGCAAAAGTGCAGATCCACCTAATTCCGGGGGCGCGACCCATCCATCACAAGGCGAGAGCAGTACCGTACATGATGAGAGAAAGGGTAGAGATCGAGTTAGACTGGCTGCAAAGAGAGGGCATCATTTCACCGATCAAGTTCAGTGAGTGGACCAGTCCTATTGTCCCAGTCCTCAAGTGAGATGGCACTGTCATAATCTGTGGCGATTACAAAGTAACTATTAATCGTTTCTCCCTGCAGGACCAATATCTACTACCAAAGGCCGACGACCTCTTTGCAACGCTGATGGGAGGAAAGACGTTCACGAAGCTAGATCTGATTCAGCCTACATGATGCAGGAACTGGAGGAATCATCGCAGGCCCTCACCTGCATCAACACGCACAAAGGTCTTTTTATTTATAACAGATGCCCATTTGGAATCCGATCAGCAGCGGCAATATTCCAGAGAAACATGGAAAGCTTACTGAAGTCGGTCCCGCACACTGTGGTCTTCCAGGATGACATCTTGGTCACAGGTCGGAACACAGTCGAGCATCTGCAGAACCTGGAGGAGATTCTTAGTCGACTCAACCGCGTGGGGCTCAGGTTAAAACACTCGAAGTGTGTTTTCCTGGCGCCTGAAAAACGAAGATGGAGGCAATCGAGAATGCACCGAGGCCACAGAACGTGACAGAGCTGCGGTCGTTTCTGGGACTCCTGAACTACTTTGGTAACTTCTTACTGAGTCTCAGCACCCTGTTAGAACTGTTAGCGTTAGTGTTTTCTTAGAAGAATCACTCAACACTCAGGGTCGGTTCCAATGCTGAAGCAGCTTTATTACGCTCAGCGGGAAGGAAAAACTCAGGACCGTATCCAGGTTTCTCTTCACAGAACAAAGAGTTACATGTACCTTTATATGTTTTACAACAGTTAAAAAACAGCTTACTGCAGTTACACAGCTCATCACGGCTGGACACAAGCCAATCATAACGATTATAGATTACATATAGGTTTTTTAATCCAATAGAATTCTCCTAGTAACCAGGGAACCATTGTCAATTTGGGTTGATCGATGACTTTATATGTTCTCTCCCTAGTTCTTTCATCTGGGAGAAATAATTGGTTTGTAGCCTTGTTTACAGCAAATGGTTTCCCTCTTATCTTACTTCCTGGGGAATTAATTGGTTTATGGCCTTGTTCACAGGAGATGGCTTCCTTCTTATCTCTGCCTTCCCAGGCATTCCTACAGTGGGCCTCACAGGGTTATTGCTCGGTCAGTGAACGTTCAACAGTTCACAGTTTGACTACCTGATTTCCCATAATGCCTGGGCAGCCATTTTATGTGTGTGTCCATTTAAGCTTATGTGAGTTCTAAATATCCAGCAGGTGCCTAATGCCTAAGTCTATATATATCTTTCGACTCTCTACAACAATTCCCCCTTTCGGTAAAGGGACTAGCCCTAGTCCCCTTTTAACCGAAATACTGCCTTTATCTGATATTTGTGCACGGCCCGGTATTCCTTGCCTCAACGTGCTGGCCAGTCACGCGGTTTCAGGAGTTCCGGTTGCTCAAATCAAATTAACAAAGGCTAGCTCCTCCCGTCCCCTTATCAAACAGACTTGTTTAATATCCAGGGAACGGTGATTGGTCCGTTTCTGCCGTTTGTGGCGCCTGCATACCTGGCAGGCCATCACGCCCCATGTTATTGCTAAGATTAATTGTATTCCGACCAGTGTGTGTGAAATAATTCGAATCCATGGGTGGATGTTCACATTTATTCCCCAGTCCCAGACCTTTCTCCACCAACTCTGACTTTGTAAGTCTACCTCGGTATCTTCTTTGATTTTAGTTTGTAGCTGGTGATAGAGTTTTACAGATTGACCCACTCTGAGCCTTAACTCCCGTAATACTTCGGTTAGATGTGGGATAGGGACCTGCTCTGGCTCGTCATAATCCTGCAAATGATCATGGAGCTGATCAGTTACTTCAATAACTTCGGACTTCCGGCGCCTAATCTGGGTGATATGCGCTTGCCCGATCGCGACAGGTCGTAGTGGTGTAAAGCAAAAGTTTGGCTGCGGTATAGGGCACTGCAGGTCATTATACTGGTATGAACGCTCAGTAGTAGAGACGCAGTATCTTCCCCTCCCTCCGTAGCCTGCCCTCGCGAAGTGCATGTGTGCGGGCACTATTTCTAGTACACACCCATTGGTTCGGTTAAACCCGCACTCGTCTAGTTCGCCTCGGCCCACCGGGTGAGGGCATACTGTGATTTCCCCCCTTTGCTTGCAATCTGCTAGGGAAATCCCGGTAAGTATGTTGTTTCGACGAACGGCAGAGGTGGTGGTCAGGTAGTAGCGTATGGAGACATTTTCCCGTATTACTCCGATATTCTCTAGTTGGTATAAGGGGAACGGCCCTGAGTCCGGCGTTGCTATGGGGATCAACAGGACTATCCCTATCCCGGTAGTCCTACCCATCTGGCAATCTGGAATTGCGGGGTATACTCGGGTCAGTCCCTTCAGAGTACAATTATCCAGTGTCCCCCTTTGGTTCGCCAACTGAGCTAAATGTGAACTGTCTATCCAATCGGGTACCTCCCCGCGTTGGATCTGGTTGAGGTTGTGGCGGATCTGTCCCACCATCCACAGACCATAAGCATGACAGAGTTGCCCCTGTCTTTGCTTTATTGTATCTTCTTGTTCTCTATCAATGAGGTGATTGATGGTTTTAGCGTGAGCTTCCAGGACTGAGATGCCATCCAACTGGATTTCGGCCCCCTCCTTTCCTAGGTTGGCCTGGTCTTCCTGGTTTTGCTCCACCCTCTCCAATAACCCCTTCATCACCCCTTTAAGCTGTTCTACCCTCTCATTTAGCCCTTGTATGTCTATCGAGTTCACTACGGAGGTTCCTGTATTGAAAACGGTAGCAACATCATTTACTATTTCCCTCTTCACCCTGGGTGCTAACCCCTGTCCCCGGAACTTACTGGCACCCATGGCATCGGCAGCCTGCTGCATTACGACTTTACTTAATACATTGTACATCTTCCTTGACTGTTCGGTACAATATTCCGGCATCTGGATGCCTGAAATATTGATCAGAACAGGCACAATTTCATGTTTAACATTATCATACAATAATTCCCCTTCGTTGTACATTGCAATCCCATTTTCTGGTCCCTTAGTAGTTATGGGACAAGGCAGTTCTTCGGGCAATGTAGTGATTCTTATGGGGCGCGGTGTCGGAGGGGGTGAGAAACATACATACAATTATATTGCAGCCGCCCCCGCCTCCTCGTAATACCCACACAGCCCCATTCCCTTCTTGCGGATGACTGATTGCTGGGATTGTCCCGGAGGCGCGCAAATTATGCCGAAAGTACATTCATCAGGCCCTTTGACATCCCTCCGTTTAATGCATCTGCTCCTTATACCCGTGGAGCACTGTACACATACTCTTATTCTTATTAGGATTCTTATTAGGATTCACTTGTAACCATGCATTAAAATAAGTCCTGTCCTTGCTCCAGTCCTTGGTTGCTGGGATGCACATTCCGTCCGTTAAATTAAACAAGACTCCATAGTTCATATCGTTGTTTATTTCCAGCGTGCTCTGCTGTCCGTCGGTGTTGCCCAGGGTACGTGCATGTCGCAGGGCTATCCATATTACGAGTAGCGCCTTTCGTATTCCCATTCCGGTAAGTATTATCTGTAATTTTAAACAGACGGCCTGGTCGTCACCAGGGGTTAAGTTTTTTTGCTCTACGAGTGTCCCTGTCACCCTGCAAAATCAGAAGGACAAGGTTATAATCGAACCATTTCGAGCTGAATCTGTAGGGCGTGCGCCCGTGTCTTTACCCACTTAAATATTACCCAAACTCCTATTATGACCAAGGCCAAAGCTATTCCTCCAAACATCGCTGTCTGCTTTACCGTTAGGTTGGGTTTGTGGACTACACCTACCCACCGTGGGGTACATTGGCTCTATTGCCAGAGGTGATGGTGCTATGGCTGCGCACTGCACTATCCGTCTAGTCCCGTTATCTCTTCCAGCCTGTTTATCTTAGCTTTTAACTCTTCAATTTGTTTTATTGAATATCTATTTCTTTATTGTATCAGGCAAGTATTATTACATAAGCTAGTTCTGTTTTTATTTTTGTTTCCTCTGTTAGGTGAGTCCTTTTTTTCCCTATTAAGAAATCCAAATTAATAATGTTCAGTATAAAACGGCTGTCAATGGAAAGGGTTAACTCCTTTCCAGGTTTGTAAAAAGACCTGATGTCATTACGTGACTTCACGTAATCATCTGAAAAAAAAGTCTTTGTGCCTTCAAAACTGGCTTCGAAATTAGGAATCCGTTAAACAGCATAAATCATTAGAGTAAACTCCAATGTTTTCTTAACTTCTAATTCAAGTACTTGCCAAAGAATTTTTTTTTTTTAAATTGTTTTAAAACAAGACCACACATACAATAGCAATTTTGTTTACTGAAATTCAATTCTGTGTTTTTTTTTATTTCTCTCTTTCTCCTCGTTATCTTCAAAACCCTCCTGCTTGTTTAGACTGTTCGGGACATTTTGGAAATCTTTTCAAACTGCATTGAAACTTTTTCATAATTGAAAATTCAAATCCATGTAGAGTGTTTTTTACTTATTCCAATTTTTTTTTTTTTCCTCTTCTAATTAAACCAATATCTTTTTCACAGCAAACATCAACTAGTATTTAGTAAGTTATGTCTTTTTCCATTTAGTCCGTTACATCTTTTTTTTTTTTTTTCTTTCTTCAAATTAGGTTTTGTATTTTACACGGAGGGTTCGTAACTCCATAAAGTTGTTAATTTGTTTACTTTCAAAGTGGCGTCTTTATCTTTTTCTTTTTCTCCATAACTGGAATGGAGACCAGCTTTGAGAGTTTGAGTGCTGCCTTTCGTTATCTCAAAATGCTCCAGTTTCAAAGCCGTTACTAAAGCTTGCTGTTTTTTAACATTTTCCAAAAGTTCCTTTTACACCTTCGCAGATAGCTCGCCACTTGCCCAGGAGTTTGACCTGATCAGATTTAATTTAATCTTTTTTTTTTAAATCCACCTCAGTATTTCCTGTGCCTTCTCTGAATATCTCAAAATCCCAATTCAAACTTTGTAATTTCAATCTTTATTTGAAACTTTTTTTTTAGAAGCTCTTTTTTTTTAAAGCATTCTTTATCTCATTCCGAGACTAAATTTATGTCTTTCAACCCAATCAATCATTGCATGTTTACTTTCGGCAAGTAAGTGAGCATGTCAAATAAATATTTTGCTCAACAAACCTATTCTTTATTTGTTTATTCTCCTAGCTCCGTAACTTATCATCCGAATAAATCCACACCTGCGTTTCTAACTTAAATGTCTTAAAACTTCCCACATACAGGACAACATTACAAAGGGTTTAAAAAAAAAGACTTTCACTCTGTTTCTAAAATAAACAGACACTTGCATTCCTCTTCCAACCAGGCTTTCGGAACATGAAAACATAAAACAAAAATTCATTCTGCAGTCAAAAATCACACAGACACTTCTCACTCAACGATCAGACATTTACAACAGTCTCTCTTCTTGTTTTGGCCGGCTCTATTTTTGGATCCATGACCTTTCAGGGAATTCGTAGTTTTATCTAAATAATTCCTCACATAACTAATTAGCTTCTTTTGTTTTTCCGCCAGGTGGCGGGTAAGCGACCCTTCTGGTCCCCACTCGAGTTTACTTGTTTTCATGGCCATTCCTGGGTAGGACTACTACCGTTAGGAATCTACTCTCAGAGGTCCGCTTTCTTTCTAGCGCGACTTGTAGTAAACTGTCTCTTGGCTACTGTCAGGTCACAAGTTCTGCTGTTGCACAAACTTATACAATTCTTAAAAACGCGTTTAAGCAATTCCCGCAGTGCTCTACATATCCTTAACGACTACCTACCACCGCTCAGCCTGTTGGTCCGACCCTGTTCACAGGTTTGGATTCCGTTAGCCGCTGTACACCGCTTGGTTCTATCCCGGGGTATTTCAAATTACACTACTGGGTCCGGAAGATGTCTCTCGGTATCACGATCCCACGGTCTAAGTGTGTTCCCTACGCCTACTTGGTTCCTGGCCGTCACGTGGGACAAAAGTCCTCTTAATTCAGGCTCAGGCTAGGCGTTTGAGATATTAGACCGTCTCCTCATGTCGATCAACCAGCTTCCACCTTCCGCACCCTTTATACTTAAAAATTGTTTTTTTATACTCACCCGGGTTTTTTCCAAGGGCGTCCAGCGACTCCGGGAAATCCCGTCGACTACGCCATTGTTAGCGTTAGTGTTTTCTTAGAAGAATCACTCAACACTCAGGGTCGGTTCCAATGCTGAAGCAGCTTTATTACGCTCAGCGGGAAGGAAAAACTCAGGACCGTATCCAGGTTTCTCTTCACAGAACAAAGAGTTACATGTACCTTTATATGTTTTACAACAGTTAAAAAACAGCTTACTGCAGTTACACAGCTCATCACGGCTGGACACAAGCCAATCATAACGATTATAGATTACATATAGGTTTTTTTAATCCAATAGAATTCTCCTAGTAACCAGGGAACCATTGTCAATTTGGGTTGATCGATGACTTTATATGTTCTCTCCCTAGTTCTTTCATCTGGGAGAAATAATTGGTTTGTAGCCTTGTTTACAGCAAATGGTTTCCCTCTTATCTTACTTCCTGGGGAATTAATTGGTTTATGGCCTTGTTCACAGGAGATGGCTTCCTTCTTATCTCTGCCTTCCCAGGCATTCCTACAGTGGGCCTCACAGGGTTATTGCTCGGTCAGTGAACGTTCAACAGTTCACAGTTTGACTACCTGATTTCCCATAATGCCTGGGCAGCCATTTTATGTGTGTGTCCATTTAAGCTTATGTGAGTTCTAAATATCCAGCAGGTGCCTAATGCCTAAGTCTATATATATCTTTCGACTCTCTACAACAGAACCACTGCATGTTTTACTACGAAAAGTGAACGAATGGGTTTGGGGCAAAAGCCAAGAAAATGCCTTTATAAAAGCGAGAAAATTGTTTTGCTCAAACAAATTGCTTGTGTTGTATGATCCATGTAAGCGTTTGGTACTAGCATGTGATGCATCGTCATATGGTATCAGGTGTGTATTGCAACAAGCTAATGATTTCGGGAAACTGCAACCGGTTGCTTATGCATCCAGGAGTCTGTCTAAGACTGAGAGAGCCTACAGCATGATTGAGAAAGAAGTGTTAGTGTGTGTCTATGGGGTAAAGAAAATGCATCAATACCTGTTTGGGCTAAAATTCGAATTGGAAACTGACCATAAGCCACTTATATCCCTGTTTTCCGAGAGTAAAGGGATAAATACCAATGCATCGTCCCGCATCCAGAGATGGGCGCTCACGTTGTCCGCATACAACTATGCCATCCGCCACAGGCCAGGCACAGAAAACTGCGCCGATGCTCTCAGTAGGCTGCCATTGCCCACCACGGGGGTGGAAATGGCGCAGCCCACAGATCTAGCCATGGTTATGGAAGCATTTGAGAGTGAGCAATTACCCGTCACTGCCCGGCAGATCAAAACGTGAACAAGCCAGGACCCCTTATTATCTCTAGTCAAAAGCTGTGTGCTTCACGGGAGTTGGTCCTGTCTCCCAGTGGAAATGCAGGAAGAGATAATGCCATTCCAGTGGTGCAAAGATGAAATGTCTATTCAGGCAGACTGCCTTCTGTGGGGCAATCGAGTAGTGGTCCCCAAGGAGGACAGAGACACCTTCATCAATGACCTCCACAGTACCCACCCAGGTATCGTAATGATGAAAGCGATAGCCAGATCCCACGTGTGGTGGCCCGGTATCGATGCGGACTTAGAGTCCTGCGTTCACAGATGTGATACATGCTCGCAGTTAAGCAATGCACCCAGGGAGGTGCCGCTAAGTTTATGGTCTTGGCCCTCCAAACCGTGGTCTAAGGTACACGTCGACTATGCAGGTCTGTTCTTGGATAAAATGTTCCTTGTGGTTGTAGACGCGTACTTCAAGTAGATTGAATGTGAGATAATGCCAACTTGCACGTCCGCTGTCACTACTGAAAGCCTGCGGGCCATGTTTACCACACACGGCTTACCCGCTGTCCTGGTGAGCGACAACGGAACATGCTTTACCAGTGCTCAGTTCAAAGAATTCATGACCTGTAACGGGATCAAACATGTCACATCTGCCCCGTTTAAATCAGCGTCCAATGGTCAGGCAGAGAGAGCAGTGCAAACCATCAAGCAAGGCTTGAAGAAGGTAACTGAAGGCTCACTGCAGACTCGCCTATCCCCAGTCCTGCTTAGCTACTGCACGAGACCCCACTTGCTCAATGGGATCCCACCTGCTGAACTGCTCATGAAAAGAACACTTAAGACAAGGCTCTCGTTAGTTCACCCTGTTCTACATGTACAGGTAGAGAGCAGGCGGCTTCAACAAAGTGCATACCATGATAGCGCAAATGTGTCACGCGAGACTGAAATCAATGATCCTGTATTTGTATTAAATTATGGACAAGGTCCCAAGTGGCTTCCCGGCATTGCGGGGGCCAAAGAGGGGAGCAGGGTGTTTCAGGTCAAACTTTCAAATATACTCATTCACCGGAAACACTTGGACCAAATCAAACTCAGATTCATGGACTATCCTGAGCAACCCACCTTGGACCCTACCTTTATTGATCCCCCAACATATACACCAGTGGCAACCGGCACCACAGTTGACCACAAAGCAGAACCCATCATCCACAGCAGCCCAGCAGGGTCCAACACACTAGGCAGCCCCGCAAAGCCAGCTGCACAGCAGCCCAGCGAGGGCCCAACAAATGATTCAACAACACCAGCTTTCACATTGAGACGATCAACCAGGGCAAGAAGGGCCCCAGATCGACTCACATTGTAAATAGTTATACTATTGACTTTGTGGGGGGAGTGTTGTTATATATGTAAACTTGTATTTACTCTGTACAGCCACCAGAGGGCTCATCCCCTAGAGTCCCAAGGGATCCCATAATCCCCTGGGAGCACAGGTATTTAAGGAGGCCTCACAGGTTGGAGAGGCACTCTGGAGACCTGCAATAAAAGACTAAGGTCACACTTTACTTTGAGCTCACAGTGTTCAGTCTGACTCTTTCTCCATACATAACAAGTTAGAATGCAGAAGACCAGCCAAGAGTACGTTGGAATAGTCAAGTCGAGAGGTAACAAAGGCATGGATGAGGGTTTCAGCAGCAGATGAGCTGAGACAGGGGCAGAGACGGGCGATGTTACAGAGGTGAAAATAAGCGGTCTTAGTTATGCTCCACCTTTGGTGGCCGTGCCTTCAGTTGCCTCGGACCTAAGCTCTGGAATTCCCTACAAAAACCTCACTGCCTCTCTTTCTTAGATAAGTGTGAGGAGGTGTAGTTTGGTAGGAGGAATAAGGAAGTCACATATTCCTTGGAAAATCTAAATGGGGTAGAAGAGCAAAGGGATCGAGGGGTACACAAATCATTAAAAGTAGCAACACAGGTTCACAATGTCATAAAAACTGCAAACAAATCTAGAGGAATAGAATTCAAAAGCAGAGAAGTTTTGTTAAACTTGTGTAGAACATTGGTTAGACCACACTTAGAGCTCTGTGCATAGTTCTGGTCTCCATCTTACAAAAGCGATATAGAAGCACTGGAGAAAGTGCAAAAAAGATTTACAATAATGATACCAGAACTGAGAGTGTCAGAGAAGGCTGAACAGGCTGGGGTTCTTTTCTCTAGAAAATAAAAGGCTTGGCGGTGACCTGATAAAGGCTTTTAAAATAATGAAGTGGTTCAATAGGGTAGACTGAGGAAAGCTGTTTGCACTTGGGGGAAAAGTACAAAATTAACAGTCATACTTATGAAATAGTTACTGATGAATCCAGAATTCAGAAGAAACTTCCTTACTCAAAGAGTGATGAGAATGTGGAACTCGCTACCACATGGAATGATTGAGGCGATTAGCATCGATTCATTTAAGGGAAAGCTAGATAAGGGAGAAAGGAATAAAAGAGTATGCTGATTGGGTGAGATGAAATAAGGTGAGGAGGCTGGTGTGGAACACAAGCACTAGTTGGGCCGAATGGCCTGTTTCAGAGCTGTATAATTCGACGTAATTCTATGTAATCCCAGATAGGCACTTCCCCATGGAGTTGTGCACAGTGGCTAATCATTTTATTTAACATTTTAAGTTTTTCATACTGATTATTGACATGGCTACAGCACTGATCTGCAGGAGTGCCTGCTCCCTGCAGGTTGGGTGAACTGGGATGTTTCAGGCAATAGCAGCTCATGCCAATTCCTTTGCTGCTTCCTCAGGAAGGAATCCATTGACTTCATTCACCTTGTTATATCAACTCCATGTGGCCTGCAGCAGTTGGTGCATGGACGACCTCTATAAACGAGGTTAGGAAGATGCTAAATTCCTCATCATAAAATTATTCCTGTGCTGGGGTTAAGTATCTGTCTGTGAGAGAGAAAACCCTCCATTTTAAAGTACCCATAGTAAACAATCGAGTCTGCTGCATGGACAACTTTTTGATTTTTGATGTAAAGAATCACCTCATGAAAGTGTTTCTCATATGTTGGGACATTCCAAAGATTAATGGTTTGGCCGAGCCAAGTGGAACTGAAAATTGCCGATTTCAGGTTGAGGCATTGCCGGATGCATTTTCTTCAGTTGGAAAATGGAACTCATCCATCCATCAGTAGTGAGGGCACACCAAATAAACAACTGGATTGGTCTCGATTCAATGGGAGAGCTGGTTGCTCAGTCACCATTTTATAAACATGGTCCTCCTGAGTCTGATGCTCCAAACCAATGGATCAGTGCAATTACTGCCCAGTCATGGCTACAGACAGGAGAAAAACATGGGCACAAGCTCATGTGACTTTGAAGAGGAGGCCAAACGTTCCACAGTCCTGTTCGGCCCCTGAACATTTCCATCGTCGGAACTCCTGGACCCTTCAGAACTGGTCCTCGGAGATTCAGGCTTTTATTTATTTTTGTTTGTTGTACCTGTCTTCACACAGGAACCTAAAATGTATTTCATTTGTTGATCTTAGTGGCCACTGGATAACATTTTGTCCCTGATCTCTGAGGTAGCCAAACATTTGCCTAAATTCAGAACCCAATGTGAGGGGCAATGGCCCATAGTGCAGGACACCAACAAGACTGAAGAATAAAAGCGATGAGGTGAGTCAGGAAGCAATGATTGGGCCTATGATAGGAGGAGAAAGGAAAGGCTGAGTGAGATAAGAAGTGGCAAAGTTTTGAAGAATGAGTTAGAGTGATGTGAGGTCTGGTGCATGTAGGGAGTAGGAGGTGTGAAGAGGTGTATTTGGAGTTTAGAAGGAACAAGAAAGCAAAGCCTATTGGATCACAGTTCATAGTATTGGTGATAACACAGAGAAGGACAAGAAAGGTTGTGATGGAGAGACAGCAGTCAGAGGCTCCTGGGAAGAGACAGTTCATTGAAAAGAAAGAGGAAACTGAGCTTTGTGGAGGGGATGGAGAGTTTCACCTGTCAGAGGATAGTGAAGGCAAGAAGGTCACTAGAGGAAAGGAGGACTAAAGTGGAACCAAAGATGGTCATTGGATTGAATTTGGCAGAGACCCGAGGAAACTGTGGCTGTAATTTCCACTTCACCGTTGAGGGAAAGGACTGGCAGAACAGATCGTCTGATCGGTCTCGAACTGCCCGACTTTCATTTCCAACAATTTCAGCGCAAAGAATCTTCTATAATGAACGACTGATCTTCCCAAGCAGTGAAGGTGAACGTCACCCCGTGTGTCTTTGAAGAATTGAAAGAGATGAGAGGGGTACGGTGTGTACTGTATGCAGCCATGAGTTTGTTCACAGGTTTGTACAGCTGTTGAGTTGGGAGTGGCTTAGCCAGTCACGTGATGTTTACAAGACTCAATAAAACCCCAGCCAGTTGGGTTCGGTGGATCCACGATAAGGCAGATGGTTGTGAGCCTGGTGAATGAACTGGTAATGTGCCGTGTGATTGCTAATAAACCAACTGGTCCTTAATAGCAATGTGTTGCTATGAATTCTTAAGCAAAGAACCCATGAAGCAAATACATTACAGGGTGAAATTTGATTGGGTGGGAATGTAAAATGGACGGTATCGGACCGGCCACCTGTTATTCGTCCCGGCTCATATTCAGTTCCTTTTACTTCAACAGAATGGAATATAGCACGGGGCATATAGTTGACTACAGAGGTGACATCGTCCACACCCAAGCCAAATTTCACCCCAAAGAACTTCATCATCCCATTGGACGGTGTGAAGAAAATCAGAGAATGGCGATTCAGACACTGGATCGCTGATAAATAGGTGGAGGGAGTCGGACCCTGACCAAGGTTTGGGGGGGGGGGGTCCATGGTGATGTCAGATGATTGATCAAGAGCAGAGTTACAGAGGCATGCCCCATAGGCAACAAGGTCAGCAGTGAGCTGGGCACCCTGATAACCGTTCTGTGCCATCATGGACTAGCTTGAGCTTTCAAGGTTAAAATGGGTCAAATGCAAGTGAGCATGCTGGTCTGCACTTAACTGGGAAAATATTCTGTGCTGCAGCGATAACTCTGTGGGAATGGATTCGAGCATGCTGAGATGCCTTGAACTAAGAAAGCTTAACTTCCATTGGATAGAAAAGTCTCTAATCCCATCGATCAGAGTTAGATTTTAAACCAATATTCAAAACAGTAGACTAATGCATTAAACACTCTTCCATTAGTATCTCACAATGTAATTTCAGGGCCCTTATATTATTAAAGTAAACCTCCCTCCCTCTCCCCTCCTGCCTTGATCAACTGCGCACTCATCCACTCTCTTGTAACATACGTTTCTGCCATCAAACAACAACTAATGTAAATCTCAGCAATAGAAGTGAAGGGAGACGAGAGGCTCATCATTCATTGCAGGGGCAGAGCGCAGCCCCCATCAGTGCGTTCTTTCAGGGGTTTCCACTCTCTTCCACAGCACACTGTCACCATTGTTTCAAACACGGAGCACATGTATTTTTAGCCTTTAAGAGCATTTGACATGTGGCTTCACTGAAGGAAGTAATGCAGACAAGCTGTGGCTCACCCAGCATGATGTCTACATGTCTCCATCAGACAACGCAGCCCATCAGAAGTGCTCTATTCTCGTACACTTTACAGTTGTAGGGCTGCAATTAGTTCTCACTCAGGTATTGTTTGCCATGTGTGGGTTGAAATTGTTAACATTTTGGTACAGAATTGCTCTCTCCTCTATTTCACTGACCCATCTAAACTCAACGGGCTGAAATTTCTCGAGCCCAGAGCAAACCACAGCTCAACATCACATTGCCGCAGAAACAGTCACTAATACCATTCATTATCAACTCTCGGGGTTGGATTTTGGGCTTTTGCGATTTCGGGGCGCTAATAGCAGCAGGGCGTTAAAGATAGCGCCTGAAAATAGTTTGCGCCCTCAACTGCAAGTTTAGGCAAAAATGTAAGATGGAGGAGTGTTGGCGTTAACTCAGGCGTTGCACAACGGACTTTGTGCGCCTGAGCCGAAACTCGCGGCGGTGAAGAAGTTTCAATGTTGTTTAGTGCCCTGCAATATAACGTTGTGTATTGTATGGTTTTATTTTTGTGACTTTGCTGAAGTTAATAATCAGCGTTTGCCATTGGTGTCTTGTGCATCATTCCAACGTTCACCGGATACCTGTCTTTATGGGAGCACATAGTGTGTCCTGTATTAGCTCCAGCCTTCTCACACACTGCTCCTCAGAAAGCTAGAGGACTGAGCATTGGTGCCTATAAACCCGTAGAGGGTAAGCCCTCCTCTCCTGATGTCTTCGGCCTCTTCTCATCCGTGGGCCGACATGGAATAACACGGAGCATGATACTCTGCAGAACTAGTAATACCCCCATTAAATTCTCTCACTGAAGTTGTAAGGGCACTGTAATTGCAGATAAAAGTGAAGTTTGCAAGTCGGAGCTTCACGCACCGTGATGTGCGCAACCGTTGTAGTCAATGTGGCCTGAAATGTAGAATCCTCCTCACTACATTTAAAAATGCTGCCAATACCGCCTTCTGCACCCTAGGAATGTCTGTTTTTTTAGGCGTTTCCTGGGGCGGGCGATAAATGAGGTGTTAAGGCCGAAAGTTCCATCCGGGGTGCTCGCGCAGCATTGCACGACGATTGACGTCATCGTCAAGCTAAAAACGGAGGGCGGGGCGGTAAGTTTTTGTGCCAGCGCTCATCATTATCATCATAGGCAGTCCCTTGGAATCGAGGAAGACTTGCTTCCACTCTTAGCATGAGTTCTTAGGTGGCTGAACAGTTCAATACGAGAACCACAGTCTCTGTCACAGGTGGGACAGATAGTCGCTGAGGGAAGGGGTGGGTGGGACTGGTTTGCCGCACGCTCCTTCCGCTGCTTTCGCTTGGTTTCTGCATGCTCTCGGCGATGAGACTCAAGATGCTCAGCACCCTCCCGGATGCACTTCCTCCACTTAGGGCGGTCTTTGGCCAGGGACTCCCAGGTGTCAGTAGGGATGTTGCACCTTATCAGGGAGGCTTTGAGGGTGTCCTTATAGCATTTCTTCTGCCCACCTGGGGCTCGTTTGCCATGAAGGAGTTTCGAGTAGAGCGCTTGCTTTGGGAGTCTCGTGTCTGGCAGGCGAACAATGTGGCTCGCCCAACGGAGCTGCCGGCGCTAACCATTAGCTGAATCTACCGCCGGGTGGTAAATCCTGGACGCCCGGCATTACGCCCATTAACAGCATTTAACGCCTCACCGGGACACTAACTGAGGTGCAAAAGAGCCGAAATTCCAGCCCTAAGTGCCTGCGGTGGATCAGTTGTCCCACTCTTACCTCTGGGTCAGCAAGATATGGGTTCAAGCCCCACTCTCGACACTTGAGCACAAAATCTAGGTTGACACTCCCGTCCTATGTGCAAAGTGGCTGTCACGTTTCCTACATTACAACAGTGACTACACCTCAAAAGTAAAGTGCATTGGGATGTCCTGAGGTCATGTAAGGCGCTATATAAATGCAAGTTCTTTTTTTCTTGGTAGAATTTTCCAGAAGTCAGCTTGACTTTTCAAGCGGTTGTACTGACGTATCAATCGTTAAAACTCAAGGTCGGGGACAGGAACATCATCTCACACACAGGAAGCAGCGTGCACTGTGCCAGCTTTGACAAATGCAACTAGAAAACCAAATTAAACAGTCTTCACCCCAAACCTGCAACAAATGTTCCCACATATAGATTTTAACATAGAGTTCATAGAATAATACAGCACAAAGGAGGCCATTCGGCCCATCGTTTCGGTGCCTGTGCCGGCTCTCTGAAAGAGCGATCCAATTAGTCCCACTCCCCCGCTCTTTCCCCGCAGCCCTGCAAATTTTTCCTTTTCAAGTATATATCCATTTCACTTTGAAAGTTACTATTGAATCTGCTTCCAGCACCCCTGCAGGTAATGCATTCCAGACCATTACACCTCGCTGTGTCAAAGAAAATTCTCCTCATCTCGCCCTGATTCTTTTGACAATTATCTTAATTTTGTGTCCCCTGGTGCTGACCTATCCATCAGTAGAAACCTCCTTGTTTACTCTATCACAACCCCTCATAATTTTGAACACCTTTATTACATTTCCCCTTCATTTCTCAGCTCCTCCAGTCTCTCGCGTGTCTGACTAACTTGATTGAATTTTTTGAGGAGGTAACAAGGAGGGTCGATGAGGGTAGTGCGTATGATGTAGTGTATATGGACTTTAGCAAGGCTTTTGATAAGGTCCCACAAGGTAAAAGCCCATGGGACCCAGGGCAAAGTGGCAAGTTGGATCCAAAATTGGCTCAAAGACGGGAAGCAAAGGGTAATGGTCGATGGGTGTTTGTGTGACTGGAAGGCTATATCCAGTGGGGTTCCGCAGGGCTTAGTACTAGGGGCTTAATTTTCCCCAATGCCTTTTTTTGCCGTATTTCAAGAGTTATGCCCGTTTTTTTTGGCCACGACTACTCCAAAAACATACTTGCAAGTTTTCCCGTTCTATTTTTTTTAATTGGCGCCGCGCAGCCTGTCCTTTAGCTTCGGGGGGTGGGGGGTGGTGGAGCCTAAAGTCTGCGCTGAAAAAACGATGCCCCTCTTCTGCGCATGCGCGGGAAAAAATTGATCTTTTTTACGTGACTGCTATGGCGTGCATGCCCAGTACACCTCCTGGTCTGCATTCGGTCATTTTTAAAGAGCCAGTTGTGTGTGAGAACTTTAATTCTCAGTGGAAAAATTGGAGCTGCAATATGCAATGTGGCTCAAGGACCAAAAATTTCTCACAGGATGAAGTGGAGGCACTAGTTACTGTAATTGAGGCCAGATGGCATGAGCTGGACACCAGTAGAGGTCACATAAAAGTTTCACCAAAAGAAGTGAAGAAACGCTGGAACCAACTTGCAGAAGATTACTGTGCAATGGTGACCACCCCGAGGTCTGGGGCCAGTGCAAAAAGAAATGACAGGACCTTGGTCAAGTAGTTAGTGTAAGTAAGATTTTCATTTATTCACTGGAATTGCAATTGTAAATGTGACTATCGGTATGTCCCACCCAGCAGAAAGACACCCTCTTTAAAAAGTTATATTTTCATCTTTGCAGAGGAAGGTGGCACACAACAAAATGGAAAGAACTCGAACAGGAGGAGGCCCAGCAAATCTGCATCCACTGACACCCTTGGAAGAGAGGGTTACTGTTTTGATGGCTCCTGCCTGGAGAAAAGCAACCACCACTACACAAGCTGGGCCCACACTCGAGGGAGAGGGCAAGTCCTACAAATTCCACATTCTGGCTTTGCTGAAAGTTAAGTACTGCACGGGCTAGCCATGCTTCGGTTCATGGGGATGTCTCCGTCAGCTACGCTTCGGTTGATGCAATGTGCCATCATTCATCATGTTCCTTCAAATGAGCCTGCTGCCTGTGCTGTGTGAGCCTACTCATACCACCATGCCCCCTCCTCTGCTGCTAACCATTTGTCTGTTCTGTTATATTTTACAGAACTTGAAGCCAACCCTGACAAGGCTGAAGCTGATGCAGAAGAAGATTCAGACGTGGACAAACCTGAAGAGGAGAACATCTTCCAATCCGACCTTCCAGACCAAGAGCATGGGGGTGAGGGGGAGGGGTAGGGGGAGGTGATGGATGAAGCCCCCACTGTTGTACTTACTCTGGAGGAGGTGCAGGTGCCGCCCATTGAGTTTTCCTGAATCGTACAAATGTTGGGACATTCCATGGTTTCGTACAGACCGAGGCTGCGGGTTCCAGTGGGATGCAGCAGGTCACACCTATGGTGAAGAGGAGAAGGAGAGCTCGACAGCACTCTCCTGAGGTGCAGGATGCAACAGATGTGGTTCAGATGATGGCAATGAGTGTGGAGTGTGTTAACCTTACGCGATCACTCCTGGACACCATCAGTAGAGTGGGTGATGAGGTATCGGGACTGTTGGGAGAAGTAACAACACTCTCACGAGAAATGGGAACACTGTCTGATCACATGAGGGAGGGACTGTTGCAGGTAGCTGATACACTGTCGGTGAACATGAGCGAGGGAATGTTGCAGGTAATTGATACACTGTCGGGGCACATGAGGGAGGGAATGTCGGAGTTAGCTGTTGCAATAAGGGAACATGCCCAGATCATGCGGCCATTGACAGAATCAACTGCCACTCCCACTTCAATCCCCAGACCAGCCTCTGAAGAGGCCCAAGCCGGGCCTTCCACATTAACGCCTGCCCCCGCACCCCCCCATCAAGAAGATGCTCAAAAGAATAAGCTTGGTACCAACCCGAAAAACACTGTGCTACTGCCTGCAGGCAGGGATGACGTCACCAAGACCAAGCGCAGCGGGCGGTCTTAGAATAAGGTGGAGGAGAGATGGGTGCAGCCTTTCTTTGCTGCTGCTGTTGTTGTTGTTATTATTAATGTTATTACTGTTGTAACTGTTCTCAAATTAAAAGTTTTTTGTAAGTGATGTAAATTTACAAGTTTAAAAGTTTGTAAGTGATCATAAAATTTTTAAGTGATCTTAAAGTTGTAAGTGATCTTAAAGTTTATAAGTGATCTTAACTGAAAACTTTAAAGTTTGAGACAAGAATATTTTTTTTAAGTTAAGTACAAACAAATGTTAAACTTTTGAATAAAATAGTTTTAAAATTATAACTGAATCATTTCCATTATTTGTTCCATTAATACAACACCACATTAAGGAACAGCTCCAAACAGTAAACATGGTCCATTGGGAATAGTTGCCGCTTCAGGCAGCAAAGTGTTCATGGATGAGCTGCTGACGCAAGGCTCGAGCAATCGTTAAAGGGCGACAATGGCCCGCCCTCCTCCGCCGCCGTGCTCTGGGTTCAGGTAGTTTCATCATCATCATCATCATCATCCTCCTCATCATCATCATCATCATCATCATCATCATCCACTCTCACCTCAGGTGGGTCTTCTATTACCAGCTGCTGCTGCCTCATGATGGCTAAGTTATGCAGCATGCAACATACAACAGTGAACTGACTGAAGTACAGCAAGTAGCCTCCGGAATGGTCCTCTCTATTATGCTGCACGTTATAATGTGCGACATGTTATATTCCTGGTCAGCTTCCGTCCGGGTTATGAGTAGGGGCTTCATGAGCCAGGTGGCGAGGCCGTACTCTTTGTCTCCCAGCAGCCAGCTCTGCCCTTCTGGTTGCTGCTGAAACATGGCAGATATAGCACTCTCGTGTAGGATCAATGCATCATGGGTGCTCCTAGGGTATCTTGCATCGACTGACATGATGCGATGCATGTTGTCACACACGAGCTGCACATTCACAGAGTGGAAGCCTTTTCTGTTCCCGTACATCTCGGAATCCTCCAAAGCTGCTCGCAAGGCGACGTGGGTACAATCAATGCAGCCCTGTACCTTTGGGAAGCCAGCAATCCTGGAGAAGCCCACAGCCCTGTCACGCATTGCCTGGCCGGTCATGGGGAACTTTATGTAGTCATTCCTCTGGGCATATAGTGCAGCAGTCACCTGTCGAATGTGTTGCATGTTGAGAAATGGTGCACACATCCCTAGTTGTGGCCTGGAATGATCCAGATGCATAGAATGAAAGTGCAGCTGTAACCTTCACTTCAACTGACAAAGCAGTCCTCCTGACGCTTCTAGGGTGCAGGCCTGCTTTTGCTAACTCACAGATCTCAGTTACAACTTCTTTGTGGAAACGCAGCCTTCTCACACAGTCTGCGTCACTCAGGTGCAGGTATGAACAACTGTCTCGATATTCCCGATGTGGGTAAGGCCTCCTGCCCATCACCCTACGTGCTCTGAGGTTCCTCATGCGATCAATCATCTCCTCCACAGCACCATCATGCAGAAGGCTTGCACGAGGTATGACATTATCAATATTGCCCCCATAATTAAATTGTAGCTTTGCAAGAAGCTCAAAACAGCAGGACAAGGAGTTAAAGCTTCCCTCCTCTTTCTCTCCCCAAGGTCGATGCCCTAGTATGGACAACACCCTGGTCTGCGCATGCGCAATAGGCTTGCTTAGAACGAGAAGCTAGGCATCCAATAAAGACATTTGAGGCAACTAAGTTGAATGCAATTCTTTAATTTTTGATTTTTTTTCAAAGTATCACCCCACCACTGACCGAACGTCTCCTCATCGGGCTCGAGTGTCGGCTGGCAGAATCGCTCCCTCGCCCGGACACAGGGGCTCAGCGTCCATCCACCTCTGCCCCCCTCCTCCTCCTGGGCTTCTTATGAAGCCGAGCCCCGAGCCCCTGTGTCCAGGTGAGAGAGCGATTCTGCCGGCCGACGCACCAACCCTTGAGCCCGGTGAGGAGATTTCCATATTTCCTTTTTGACTTTGAAAAAAATTAAGCTTCATGATACATCTTCTTTGTCATCTTGACTCCCTCGAAAACTTCGCCTAAAAACAATGGCGTCTTTCTGCGCCGATTTTTTAATGTGCGCTGGTTTTTCTTAAGTGTCCAGAAGGTTTTTTGGGAGTGGACACATACGCTGTCCTAGGAGAAATGTAAGTTGGCCAAACTTGCTTAAATGTGAAAAACTGGCACAGGCATCAGGTTATGCAACCTGTGACGCAAAAAAAACTAACCTAAAAAAATCGCACCTAACTGAGTTACGCTGGCACAAAACTTTGGGGAAACTGGGAGATTTTAATTCTGCCAAAAAAATGGTGCAGATATCTGGGGAAAATTGAGCCCCACAAGCATAACCTCCCTGCTATTGTATTCTATGCCTCGGCTAATAAAGGCAAGTATTCCGTATGCCTTCTTAACCACCTTACCTACCTGTCCTGCTACCTTCAGGGATCTGTGGACATGCACTCCAAGGTCCCTTTGTTCCTCTACACTTTTCGGTGCCCCAACATTTAATGTGTATTCCCTTGCCTTGTTAGACCTGCACAAATGCATTACCTCACACTTATCCAGATTGAATTCCATTTGCCATTGTTTTTCCCACCTGACCAGTTCATTGATATCTTCCTGCAGTCTACAGTTATCTTCCTCACTATCAACCACACGGCCAATTTTTGTATTATCTGCAAACTTCTTAATCATACCCCCTTATATTCAAGTCTAAATCATTGATATATACCACAAAAAGCATGGGAACTATATAAAACACTGGTTAGGCCACAGCTTGAGTACTACGTGCAGTTCTGGTCACCACATTACAGGAAAGATATGATTGCACTAGAGAGTATAGAGAGGAGATTTACGAGGATGTTGCCTGGACTGGAGAATTTTAGTTATGAGGAAAGATTGGACAGGCTGGGGTTGTTTTCTTTGGAACAGAGGAGGCTGAGGGGAGACCTTATTGAGCTGTATAAAATTATGGGGGCCTAGATAGACTGGATAGGAAAGACCTGTTTCCGTTAGCAGAGGGGTCAACAACCAGTGGGCATAGATTTAAAGTACAGGCAGCTCTCGATTATCCGTACATGGATCTAACGGAGAACCCACTGCAACGGCATTTTAAAAAACTGTTGCACATGTGAATACCAGCTGACATAATGAGGGTTGTCACTTCGTCCCCAGTCAGGAACAGATGAAAAACAAAACGTATACTGCAGTCGGTTCTGGTTACTTACAGGGAGGTTAAATCATTGGGGGGGATCCTTGGGACAGATGAAATTCCGATACACATGATAGTGTCCCGTGTACAGCTGCACCAAGATGGACATTTCGCTGTTTTTCTAATCTCAGCACCGGATAACAAACTGATCCCAACTGCAACAGAAAGCAACGCAAAGCTCCTGTCCAAACTACAGTATTTATTTTTGGCCTTTAACGTGCTCTTACAGCCCTGGGTGCAATGAATTATTTATTGAATGTTCCCACTCCAGAGAGTTAAAAAATATCCGCATCCAAAACAATAAGATTCACCGTGTCCTTGCCCGCGGTTTTACCTTTCTCTTCACGTGAAAGACCACGGATCAAATTACAGAGGCATTTAAATTACAGCGGCATCTAAAAACAAAACATAACTAACACAGACGATGTGAATCTATTGTCATGTATTTTATTACCTTCACGCTAAGATAACACGCACTAAGCCTTTGTGGTTGGTTCTATCACCATCAAATTTCAGCTCTGAGAAGTGCACGCGCCCTAGTGGCAAAATCATTTACCCGGAATAGCCCAATCCCCGAGGGACCCGGGTAATCGAGAGCTGCCTGCAATTGGTAAGAGGTTTAGAGGGGATTTGAGGGGAAATTTCTTCACCCAGAGGGTGGTGGGGGTCTGGACCTCAGTGCCTGAAAGGGTGGTAGAGGCAGAAACCCTCACCACATTTACAAAGTACTTGGATGTGCACTTGAAGTGCCGTAACCTACAAGGCTACGGACCAAGAGCTGGAAAGTGGGATTAAGATGGATAGTTCTTTGTCGGCCGGCGCGGACACAATGGGCCGAATGGCCTCCTTCTGTGCTGTAAATTTCTATGATTTTATGATTCGACAAAACTGAAGTCCCCTCCTCCCTGGTATCATTCTGGAAAATCCCCTCAGCATGCTCTCCTTCCTAAAGTGTGGTGCCCAGAATTGGGCACAGTCTGGAGCGCATATTCCAGAGCCAATAAAGTGCCCTGTTTTTGATCACTCTCCAATAAAACAAATCAAAAAATAGATTTTTTTTTGTGCTCATCGCTGTGAGAGATGGCAGCTTTGAGAAATGGAACACATTGCCCACTTCAAATATCAAAGGGATTGGTTCTCCTGTCTTCACACCCCCAGTGGGGAGCCTTGTGTATCAGAAGCAGATAAGGGAAATTATCAGGGTTAAATTATGAGGACAGGTTGGTTTGCATTCCCTGGATTATAGAAGGTTGAGGTGTTTAAACTGTTGAAAGGATTTGATAGTGTGGATTTGGAGAATCTATTTCCTCTAGTGGGAGAGTGAAGAACAAGGGGACATAATCTTAAAATTAGAGCCAGGCCTTTTTGGAGAGAAATCAGGACGTACTTTATCAAGCAAAGGGTAGTGGACATGTGGAACTCTCTCCCCCTTAAAGGCTGTGGATGCTGGGGGGGGCTGGGGGGGGGGGCAATTGGAACTTTCAAGAGTGCGATGAATAGATTTTTGTTGGGGAAGGATATCCGGGGACATGGGGCAAAAGCGGGGAGATGGAGTTAAGGCACAGATCAGCCACGATCTAATTGAATGGTGGAGCAGGCTCGAGGGGCTGAATGCCCTCCTCCTGTTCTTAGGTTCATAAGTGCACCTGGATTGCGATAAGTGTTGCGGCAGGTGAAGCTCTCTGTTGGGTGCACGATGTCAGAGAATGATGTGGAAATGTATTTTTATCTAAGCTGATACCATACGGTATTTGTGTGCCTTTTGATTAAAATGGAGTCCTGGCCCTTCCAGAACTTTCTGCATTTTAGCAGCCAGCTTATTATGAACAGCTAAACCTGCTGTTAGATGGCTGATGGTTATCAGACAGCTAGGAGACAAGTCATGCTGAGACAAGTAACCCCCCATGGTGCTCTCCTATTGTCTACACTACAGGAGTTCCATGTCACCCCACCCTTATCTTCTAGCCATTATCTCTTTCCTTTACCTCATCCATTTGAAGCAAACAGGTAAACTGACCAGGAAATTGGATAATCCTGATACAATACAAGACAGGTAATAGCCCATTACCTATGACTCATGGAGTAATGGCCGTTTGGCTTTCTGATAACCCTGACAAAAGGAAATATCATTTCAGAACCAGGATATAGTAATTAACTCTTTATCTGTATTCACTGACTGTGAGACAGAGCAATACACAGGGAGAGGCCAGAACTTGGGTTTTACTGTATAAATATCTTGTGAAGCTGTACCATTGCGGAGGTTTCATTTGGCCCTTGACTGAGTGAAACCTACCCCTTGCGAGCAAGTAAATTAAAAGGGAAACTTCCATCGGAGCTGTAAGTGTCGGAGTCATTCTTTTCTGAGGTCGAGATTTCGACAGGTTATTGGAGGTTCCACCGAGATGCATACTCTCTGTTCTGTGAGTAAAACGGATACAGGCATAGTGCCTCTCCAGTGAAAGGCTTCGGTGGCCAAACAAGGTGAGCCTTTGCTCACAAGAGGTTTCTTCACTGTTGAATCGCAGATGTAATCTGTTGTCCACAGCTGAGGTACTGCATCTACAAGACTCGGCATTTAAAAGTTAAAGGTATTTTTTTTATAACCATTTCTTTCTCAGCTCGCCAGCAGAAGAGAACAGGTTCTGGAAAAAACCTCGAGACAGCCCGGGGAAGGTTTCAGTAGGTAAGGAAGCGCTAGTCGATCGAAAAGGGTTCCAGGTTCTTATGTGATAAGATTTTTATTGTTTTTAATTCGGAAGGGGTTCTTATGTGATAAGACTATTAAAAGAAAAGAAAAAAAGAAAGCGCTAATAATCGATCGAAGGTTCTTATGTGATAAGATTTTTATTGTTTTTAATTCGGAAGGGGTTCTTATGTGACAAGACTATTAAAAAAAAAGAGCGCAATCGATCAAAGAGTTTGGGTACGGAACCTTAAGTTTTATCAGCTGTTATTAGGATAAGTTAAGGACTCGGTCTGTAGTGGCGTACAACGCAGACTGAGAATTTGTTTAGAGGTTATGATTTGTGTACTCACGGGAATATTGTTTGTTGTCCTTGTATTACTGTTGTGTGCAATACCTTTGTGAGTCATTGCCATTAGAGAAACGGGAAGAGTCACTAGGGAAAATTGTGATTCGAAAAAAAAACACAAGGATTGATTAAGAAAAGAAACAGTAACTGATTGATCAACTACGGTTGGTTCGTGCCAACATATCTCACACACCCAGACTGAGCCCGAATTAAGAGCCTTTTCAGGCCACGTAACGGCCAGGAGAAGTGGGCGTAGAGAACTCGGTTGGCCGAAAGGATTGTGAGATCAGAAACTGTGGAAAATCTTAAATGATCCAGAATGGGTGCCGGAGCAAGTTAAAACACCACAAAAGGCACACCAGCCTATGTCATGCTCCAGAATTGTGGTCAGTCTTCAATTGACCAAAGAAACAAAAACCAGTAAAGTGGACTAAGGGTGAAAACAGGCCATTTCCACCCGATGGTTCATTTAATTTAGAGAGAACAACTTGTCTAGAGGAATGTCTTATAAACAGAGATCCAGGTAAAAAAAAAAAGGAAAGTAATAGAAAAGGCCTGGGTTCCGATTCTTCAAGCCCATGTAAAATTAACAGAGGAAGTAAATCAAATGTAAAAAAAAAAAAGAGAACCTGATAGTGACTTATGAAAAAAAAATGAAGCTAGTAAAAGAAAAAGCTTTATTGAATGGAGAGAGACTTGTGAATGTCTTGTCTTTGAATGAGAGTGCGTGAATGTCTTGTCTTTGAATGAGAGTGCTTCTGTCTTTTTAGCAACCATAACGGATGGGTGTTTGTTATGTCGAGGGCGATTCACCTGCTCTACCCGTTCATCCCCCTGCTTTCTCCCTTTAGTACACTGCTTGCTAACTCTTAGGCTCTTCTCGTGTCGTTCCTCAGCTTCCCTTTTCCAATCTCCAAACGCTGACCAATTCACTTTTTTTTTTCCTCTTCGGGTGCCGGAGCAAGTTAAAACACCACAAAAGGCACACCAGCCTATGTCATGCTCCAGAATTGTGGTCAGTCTTCAATTGACCAAAGAAACAAAAACCAGTAAAGTGGACTAAGGGTGAAAACAGGCCATTTCCACCCGATGGTTCATTTAATTTAGAGAGAACAACTTGTCTAGAGGAATGTCTTATAAACAGAGATCCAGGTAAAAAAAAAAAGGAAAGTAATAGAAAAGGCCTGGGTTCCGATTCTTCAAGCCCATGTAAAATTAACAGAGGAAGTAAATCAAATGTAAAAAAAAGAGAACCTGATAGTGACTTATGAAAAAAAAATGAAGCTAGTAAAAGAAAAAGCTTTATTGAATGGAGAGAGACTTGTGAATGTCTTGTCTTTGAATGAGAGTGCGTGAATGTCTTGTCTTTGAATGAGAGTGCTTCTGTCTTTTTTCCTTGTGTCTGGAAACCTGTTTGGAAAAGTTGTGGAGCTGCCTGTTTGTTTTAGCTCCGCCCACTTTTTCAGACAAAGTGAAGTTTTTTAACCCTTCATAGTGTTGTCCTGTATGTGGGAAGTTTAAGACATTTTAAGTTAGAAGCGCAGGTGTGGATTTATTCGGATGAGAGGTTACGGAGCTAGGAAATGCACAAAGGATGGGTTTGTTGAGACATGGTCCCGGTGGTTAAAAGTTGTAATGCTTTTTTTTTAAAAAGCCTTTGTGGGTCTCTCGAGGTGCAGGCTGGGGGAGTACACTCTCATTGTCCTTGGTGTAAATTCTTGGTACAAAAGCTTCTAGCTCAGTAAAAGGATTTTTTTTTGATAAAAGAATGACAGTACAATAATTGAATTGGGATTTTGAGATATTTCAGGTGATCTCCTTGATCAACATTTAGAGTGTATTGGAAAAATCTTGGGTTTGGAAGCCTTTTAATAAGATTAGAAAACAAGTACTTTACATTCTGTGATCTGTGAATCACTATAAGCATAAATGAGAAGTCCGTGTAACACACAGATTTGTCCAGTTCAGAAGCCCACACAAATGGAGGTTTGTCCATGACCTACGAGCTGTGAATGAATCTACTATATTCTCACAATGCTTAAAGGATGTGGAATGAAGTATCCCGGAATGCTTTCCAGAACCTTAAGCAGTCCCTCACTTCAGCACCAGCCTTGGGATTACCAGATTACACTAAGCTATTCAACTTATTTGTGCATCACAAGTCGGGTTTTGCACAATCTGTTTTGACTCAGTTACATGGGGACAGGCAGCGACCGGTAGCGTATTTCAGTACCCAACTAGACCCAGTGGCACGCGGACTACCAGGATGTCTTCCTTCGTTGGCAGCAGCTTATTATGCTATGCAACAGGCTCAGACAATAACTCTAAATCATCAGACCATTTTATATATCCCACACTCTGTCGAGATTTTACTTACTAAATGTGCCACCCAACACCTAACCTCCGCAAGAACCACCAAATACGAGGTCGAACTGTTATCAAATCCGAACCTTGTCATCAAAAGATGTACTACCTTAAATCCAGCCACTCTACTCCCCACGGAAGATGACGGCGAACCCCATTCATGTGAAATGGTAACCGAATTAGTGACTAAACCACGTATCAATCTAACAGATGTACCAATGTGTAACCCTGAGCTAGTGTACTATGTTGTCGAAACAGCCTCTCTTCCAGACTCCTTTTCAGCCCAACAAGCCGAATTGTTTGCGTTAACTCGAGCCTGTATTCTGGCTGAAGGACACACAGTTAATATCTACACTGACTCCAGGTATGCTTTTGGGGTATCACATGACTATGGACAAATTTGGAAGATTCGCGGGTACCTGACTTCTTCAGGAACCCCTATCAAAAATGCAGAACAAGTGGAAAATCTCCTGCGAGCCATTCAATGCCCCTTAAAACTTGCCATTATCAAATGCCAAGCACATACAGGCCAGTCGAATGAGGTGGCACTTGGGAATGCCAGAGCTGATAATGCAGCTAAGTCAGCAGCTCTGTCGAAAGGGGGGATGCAGGTGTCATTGTTCCCACTAAGGAAAAATAATTGCTCAGACCCGCCACCCATTATTAATGACGTGCTGGCCTTTCAGACACAGGCCAGTACGGAGGAGGTGGTGACCTGGACAAAGGATCAATGTTATAAAAATCCAGAAGGAATATGGGTTCACCATGACGGCCGCGTGGTGGCCCCTAGATCCTTACTTCCATGGATTGCCCGATGTGTTCATACATTCACACATGCAGGCAAAGGGGGATTGGCAGATTATATTTTGGCAACTTGGTATGCACCAGGTATTTCGGCAATTGCAAAACAAATCTGTGAAAATTGTGTTACCTGTCAGACAATGAATCCGGGTAAGACGGAAAAAGTAGAATCTGCCTCCCACCCAAATCCAGTCGGGCCTTTTGTACATTTACAAATGGATTTTATTGAATTACCTATGTGTATGGGATTCAAGTATGTATTAGTTATTGTAGATGTGTTCTCTAGATGGATTGAAGCCTTTCCATGTAAAAAGGCCGATGCCACTACTGTTGCTAAATGTTTGTTAAAAGAAATTGTACCGCGCTTCGGAATCCCTGCTAAGCTTTCCAGTGATAACGGGTCACATTTCACGGGAACTGTCATAAGAGAAATGTGTAAAGCTTTACAGATTAATCAACGTTTTCATTGCAGTTATCATCCACAATCAGCTGGACTTGTTGAAAGATATAATGGAATGCTTAAAAATAAGCTGGCAAAACTATGCAATGACACTGGACTGAAATGGACAGAACTGCTGCCCTTAGCTTTGATGGTAATGCGATCTGCAACCAACAGAACAACAGGCTTGTCACCACATGAGATAGTTATGGGACGTCCCCAACGACTACCTTTTACAGCACCATTTACTGCAAAACAGATGGACATCCACAAAATGGAGGCAAATATGTTGAATTATTGTATTGCACTAACCAAATGTATTTCCAGCTTTCATTCACAGGTAAAGGAAGCCCAAGTCAAGCCAGCGGAAGGGAAGTGTCATAACCTGGAGCCAGGGGAATTCGTTTACATCAAGATTTTTAAAAGGAAAAGCAGTCTACAGCCAAGATTCGAAGGACCATACCAGGTCTTGCTGGCGACCAATACTGCAATCAAGGTAAAGGAAAGACCAACATGGATCCACGCATCCCATTGCAAACGGGCACCCGACCAGGAGGAAGGGACGAAGGAATCAGAGGAACAGAAAAAGGAAGACTGAATAAAGAACTGTATGGACTATGGGGACTGATGGTGCTGGGCTTGACAGGGTTTTACTTCACATTATTGATTACACCAGGGGTGCAGACCCACCACCGAAGGGAATTGCACGTAAACGTATTTATGGCACTGAGTCATAGGTATGCTCAAGAAAGAAACTTGTCGAGTTGCTGGATATGTTCCCATGTACCTGTCCACTCCAGGGGGGGTATTCCCCTCAGATCTGTCCCCTTTAACGAATCAGAAATGGTAGAATGGTTGACAGTGCAAAACAGGACAAAACTAACTAAGGGGCCAGAAACAAAGGAGCAAACAGAATGGAGGTCGGCAGGGTATAAACTTACAGCCTTCCAGGGATGGTACCAGCCCAATTATGATAATAACCATCAGCCTCCCTTCCTAAGCATTACTCCCAGAATAGGAAATCCTGAGGGTATAATATGCCTAGTGAGTAATGAGACTAAAAGAAATGGAAATGGAGAGACTGTACAAGATCAGAATGGATTGAGTTGTCCTTGTGAAGGACAAAATGGGGGAATGTGGAAATGTATTTTTATCTAAGCTGATACCATACGGTATTTGTGTGCCTTTTGATTAAAATGGAGTCCTGGCCCTTCCAGAACTTTCTGCATTTTAGCAGCCAGCTTATTATGAACAGCTAAACCTGCTGTTAGATGGCTGATGGTTATCAGACAGCTAGGAGACAAGTCATGCTGAGACAAGTAACCCCCCATGGTGCTCTCCTATTGTCTACACTACAGGAGTTCCATGTCACCCCACCCTTATCTTCTAGCCATTATCTCTTTCCTTTACCTCATCCATTTGAAGCAAACAGGTAAACTGACCAGGAAATTGGATAATCCTGATACAATACAAGACAGGTAATAGCCCATTACCTATGACTCATGGAGTAATGGCCGTTTGGCTTTCTGATAACCCTGACAAAAGGAAATATCTGGATACCATTTCAGAACCAGGATATAGTAATTAACTCTTTATCTGTATTCACTGACTGTGAGACAGAGCAATACACAGGGAGAGGCCAGAACTTGGGTTTTACTGTATAAATATCTTGTGAAGCTGTACCATTGCGGAGGTTTCATTTTGCCCTTGACTGAGTGAAACCTACCCCTTGCGAGCAAGTAAATTAAAAGGGAAACTTCCATCGGAGCTGTAAGTGTCGGAGTCATTCTTTTCTGAGGTCGAGATTTCGACAATGACCTCGCCCGTGTCAGCACCAAGCACTCCCAGCTCAGAACCTGGCCGCATGATTCTGGGGCCTGCTTTCAAACCCAGCCCCGGCTGCTGGGATGAATGCCAGCTACGGCACAGTTAGATACAGAATAAAGCTTCAGCCACCTTGTCGCAACTAGGTATCTCAGCTCCAACCTCAGTAGAGTCATTCCTAATGCACGGGTGTGAGATTTTCAACTTCCTTATGCGGCTTGGAGTCAACTTTTTTCTGATAACGCTCCTGTGAAGCACCTTGGGATGTTTTACTATGTTAAAGGCGCTATATAAATGCAAGTTGTTGTTGTTATGACACCAGCCAGCCTGTGCCCTCTCTAGGCGAGACTACCAATTTCATGAGGGACTAAAGGCAGCTTTGTGCAGCCACGCTCACAAGGAACTGGATTGAGACAGGCCAAAATCAGCTCACGTAAGATCTGTCGCTGGCATTCATCCCAGCAGTCTGGGCTCGGATGGACACCAGGCTATGTTGTAACCTACTGCATCACCCAGTCCCCGGAAGAGTTGTTGATTTGTGATCAGTTTACAGCTCAGTTTACTGTACAATGAACGTAAGGGAGGTTACTTACCCGCCAGAGAGAAATGTAACGAGAGTAAGAAAGGAGAACAGAGAAGGATTTGTTAGAGCAGGCTGGGAGAACAATAAAGGACAAATTTAACAACCATAAATAATGAGAGTAATGAAGGGAAAGGTTACAGATCATCACTGCGGAGCCTAGTAACTATAGTAACTAGTGAATCAGTGCTGCTGCCTGAACCCACTGCAGTGCTATTGATAGTCTAGTTTCCACCATTGTGGGGTTTTTTGATGCTTTTTATTCTCCCTGCTCGCCTGATGACACTGACTCATGCTGGGCTACAGCCCAGGGTGCCCGATCTCACACACATTCATTGTTCTATCACAGGAACCAAGGCCTGGCTTTTGTCCCTGGGGTTCATTACAGCTGAGCCTAATCCTGACTTCATCATTCGTCCACTATACACACGTACACACACCGTAAATGTACACGCACACATACAAACTGCATACACACACCGCATATATACATGCACACATACACACTGCATACATACACATGTACACACACCATATACACACATGTACACACACGCTACATACACACTACATACTCACATACACACACATGACGTACGCGTACGCACACTCAGATACACACACACCCGCAAACACGCATACGCGTGTGCACATGCACACCACACACAGCGTTTTAGGCAGGCATTTCAAGCACCCAGCAATAGGGCCCTGGGAAAGTCACAGTGAGCCGATTGGCGGGATTAACTAGACGGTAAGACCACCAACTCCAGAATTAGACCGTTACCGCCCTGTTATCACGGATATTCCCCAGTGAAAATTGACCTCGCTGTCTCAAGCTCCAAACTTAATTCCTGGATAGATCGGCCTCCCTCCAATCCTGTCCTGATGGACCACCTTTAGTGCACTGGTTTAACGTGTATGTGATAGATTCCTGTGTGTGCCGATGAACAAAGTCATAAAATGATTGAGTGTTACACAAGAGGGAGTTTTAACTGGGAGCGGGATTGGGCTGGGGAGGGAGGTGGGGGAGGGGCAATCGATCCCGATCCTGGTGCCCTGAGTTGCTAGGTGATTTTAAGTCCCGAGCTATATCTGCAGGGGTCTGACAACTGGCACCAGTGGGAGGCTGTAAGTGGCAGGGAGGGGGTCTCAGGAGGGTATGGGGGCCTCAGGGAAGGGTATGGGGGTCTCAGGGGAAGGTCTGGGGGGTGTCAGGGCAGGGTATGGGGGCCTCAGGGGAAGGTATGGGGGTCACAGTGGAGGGTATGGGGGGCTATGGGGAGGGTATGGGGATCACAGGGGAAGGTATGGGGGTCACAGGGGAAGGTATGGGGGTCACAGGGGAAGGTATGGGAGGGTATGGGGAGGCTATGGGGTGGGTATGGGGGCTATGGGGAGGGTATGGGGGCAATGGGGAGGGTATGGGGGTCACAGAGGAGGGTATGGGGGTCACAGGGGAGGGTATGGGGATCACAGGGGAGGGTATGGGGTCACAGGGGAGGGCATGGGGGGGTCACGGGATGGTAAGGGGGTCACGGGAGGGTATGGGGGTCACAGGGGAGGGTATGGGGGTCACAGGGGAGGGTATGGGGGGGTCACGGGATGGTAAGGGGGTCACAGAGGAGGGTATGGGGGTCACAGGGGAGGGTATGGGGGGGTCACAGGGGAGGGTATGAAGGGGTCACAGGGGAGGGTATGGGGGCTATGGGGAGGGTATGGGGGTCTCAGGCCGGGGGGGGGGCTGACAATCCTCTATTGGCCTGCTCCTCCTGGCCCCACAAGGAACACTAAAGCATTTTCCATCAATGGATCTTAGTCCTGGATCCTTTTCCCACTGTCTTCACCTGACAGGAAAACTAGAGCGGCTTCCCCCTACGGCATCAGTGGATATTTAAAGAAGAACCCCGTTGGTTTTCAGGCGGGTGCCCCTGCGCCGCCTGGAAGACGGTGTGATCTGGGCGGGGCATGGGCGGTAACTGCCTGTCCGATTTACCCCAGGAGCACAGGGTTAAAACATTCCCCCACCCCCACCTCCCCACACATAGTGCCAGAATGAACACAACATGGAAATGCACAAAATAGAAAGCTCTGAGATGAGAAAAAATAAAGAAAAACCTGTAGGAAATGAGGAAAGATTGGGATCGCAACTGGCAAGGAGAATGCCAATTAATTATTTATTTGAAGTAAATTAGCGCTTGTAGGAATTTGAGACAGATGCGATAGACGGTTGGTTACATACAGCACCACAATATCTCAACCACCTGCTATTCACAACCAGTTACACCGTATAACCCCATGAGAATTAATGCTTTACATCGTTACCTAACACACTGTGTACAAAGCAGATTAGAAAGAAGAACTTGCCTTTATATAGTGCTTCTCACTGCCTCAGGACATCCCAAACACTTTACAGCCAATGAAGTACTCTTGTAATTAAGGAAATACAGCAGCCCTATGTGCGTCCAGCAAGTTCCCATAATTAGGAATGTGATAATGACCAGATCACCATGTTTATAGTGATGATGATTGAGGGATAAATATGGTTTCAGCAGCAGTGGGGCTGAGGCAAGGGTGGGGGTGGGGGGGGTGGCTGCCGGGGGGATGGGGGGGGCAGGTGCAGACAACTGATGATATCATGGCTCAGAGTTTTAACAATCTGAACTTTGAAACAGCATTCAGAGTGTGGGCATCTCAGAGAGCAACGGAGCCTGAGGTTCAGATTTACTACAATTTAAGGCTTGATTTCAGGCCTTCCTCTGATTGATGTTAGCCCCACTATTCCTCCCTCCACCCCAGAAGACGCTGACTGTTGCTGGGTGAGATTCCACAGCCACCAGCGGCCCACCTGTACCTTGCTCAAGTGGCTGCTTGTCATGCGTGCACCTGGACAATGAGTGCCGGCAGGCTACTTGGCAGTGAGGGGCATCACGGCTGAGCCTGACCCTGCACTCAACACACTTTATAAGGGGGGGGTAACTCCATGGCAAGTTGTTTACAACAGTGACTACATTTCAAAAAGTACTCAATTGGCTGTGAAGCACTTTGGGATGTCCTGAGGTGATGAAAGGCGCTATAGAAATGCAACTTCTTTCATTCGTTTGTCGAGCGAGGCCAGCTGTAGCTCTTCCGCTGCTGAGATCAACTAACTCGCCATGAACAGGGACCAAACCTGAACCGTGTTCGGTATCTCACTGGGCAGTGCACTTAGCAACTTTTCCTTTACAATATTTCATTCAGTAAGTGCCTGGGACTATTATGGGATATACGGCACAGAAACAGGCCATTCGGCCCAACCAGTCCATGCCGCGTTTATGTTCCACTCGAGCCTCCTCCCATCCGTCCTCATCTAAACCTTTTATTCCTTGCTTCCTCAGATCCTTATTTAGCTTCCCCTTAAATGCATCTAAACTTGACTTTATTCACAGATAGCAGGCCGGGATTCAATGCTGAGCTAATTCCCTCAGCTTACCGGCACTGCAACCTCCAGCCATAAAGCTGATCATTCAAAGCTCTTGCAGTGATGTAGAAGACAAGGATTAGAGAAGATATTCTTACACTAATTAACATGCCACGCTGTGTATAGATTTTTCTTTGCTTTATAAGATTCCTACTCCATGTTGTAAGAATACACCATTTTAAAATGGCGGAACTTTAAAATTGACCAAATGCTGTAACCAGCAGACCTTGCGAAGCCAAGAAGCTACTGTGGGAGCTGTCAGTTAAGCAAAAGCTGTACTTTCTCACAGATAGAAGGAGTAACCGACCTTGGACAGAGGGTGGAGTTATCCTGAGGAATTGATAAGACCATCTGTGCACAATGATGTCTTTAAGGAAAATTTTTAACGAACGGATTATTGATAAGGCCATTGAAAAGAACATCACACATTTAATTAACTGACTGCTGAAGAGGAAAAAGACAACGCTGGTCTTACAGAGTGGACCGGTTGCCAACCTTTTAGGTATAAACAATGGTGTGAGAGGATACTGGTGGTGACTTGCTCAGTTACCAACCAGAGCCACGGACTAATTACTGGCCACTTGACCACCGGTACTATTAGTTACGTGTGAGTTTTGCTTAAAGTTGCTTAAGTATACAGTAAATAAACTAAGTAAAGTAAGTGTTACAGGGTAGGTCTATTAAGGAACTGTTGTGTAATGATGCTATGGAATGGTTAATTTTACTCTGCTGTTGAATTTTAAGTAAAGGTTACCCGATGAGGGGAAACGAATCACCCTGTGTCCATGCTGTTGGTCTCACAAGTCGAACTCTGTAAAGTGTAGCTCAAGACAAGATCTTACCGGATAAAACCTATTTTATTAAGGTAAGTCTTGACTCTGTTATAGTAAAAAGAAAAGACAAAATCTTGCAGGCTAAAACCTGTCCTTATAAAAGTGAAGTCTTACAGTGTTGTACATTCTGTTTCACCAGAATGATCCTGGGGCTTTGGGAGTTCAATTATGCATAAACGTGGCTTGTATTTCCTTGAGTATAGAAGATTAATTACATAGAATTACGTAGAATATACAGTGCACAAATAGGCCCTTCGGCCCAACCAGTCCATGTCGATGTTTATTCATTCTCTTCTCAAGCCTCCTCCCATCCTTCCCCATCTAACTATTAGCTTAACACTCTATTCCCTTCTCCCTCATATGCAAGTTTTACTCTTCCCCACAAGTAGAAAAACGATGTCTGCTCCAGCAAAAACTTTCATAATTTTAAAGATGTCTATTAGGTCACCCTCTCAGCCTTCTCTTTTCAAGAGAAAAGAAGTCCAGCCTGTTCATCCTTTTCTGATAAATATAAGCTCACCGTTCTGGTATCATCTTGTAAATCATTTTTTCACCCTCTCCCGTACGTCTATTTTCATTTTATAATATGACGCCCAGAGCTGGGCACAGTGCTCACAGTGTGGTCTAACCAAGGTTTGATACAAGTTTAGCATAACTTCCCTACTTTTAAATTCTATCCCTCTACAAATAAACCCGAGTGCTTGGTTTATTTTTGTTATGGCCTTGTTAACCTGCGTCACTACTTTCAGTGATTTGTGTATTATACTCCCAGATCCCTTTGCTCCACTACCCCATTTAGATTCTTATTTTCAAAGTAATATGTGACCTCCCTTTCTTTTCACATCAAAATGTAAAACCTTACACTTATCTATGTTGAAATTAATTTGCCAATTATATCAAAGTTTATTAATGTTTTCTTGTAATTTGTTTCATCCTCCTCAGTACTGACTATAGCCCCCCCCGCCCACCCGCCCCTCCAATTTGGTGTCATCCACAAATTTAGAATTGTGCTTTTGATTACAAAGTCTAAATCGTTATATATTAATTATAACGGGATTGGACAGGTTAGATGCAGGAAGAATGTTCCCGAGGTTGGGGAAGTCCAGAACCAGGGGTCACAGTCTCAGGATAAGGGGTAAGCCATTTAGGACCGAGATGAGGAGAAACTTCCTCACTCAGAGAATTGTGAACCTGTGGAATTCTCTACCACAGAAAGTTGTTGAGGCCAGTTCATTGGATATATTCAAAAGGGAGTTAGATGTGGCCCTGACAGCTAAATGGATCAGGGGGTATGGAGAGAAGGCAGGAGTGGGTAACTGAGGTGAATGATCAGTCATGATCATATTGAATGGTGGTGCAGACTCGAAGGGCCAAATGGCCTGCTCCTGCACCTATTTTCTATGTTTCTTTGTTTATATTAACATAAATATAAATTGTGAACAACAGTGGTTCCAGCACTGATCCTTGTGGAACACCACGCCCCACCTTCAGCCCCTGTGAATAGCTACCTTTACCCCTACTGTCTGCGTCCTGTCTTGCTGCCTGCTTGCTATCCATTCTGCTCCTTGTGATGGGTGACCTGATCAAAGTGCTTAAATGTTGAAAGGGTTCGATAGGGTAGATACAGAGAAACTAGTTCCTCTGGTGGGTGAATCAAGAATGAGGGAATATAGGGGGCAAAATTTGGTAATGTCCCATTTGGGGCGTTAAGTTTTAACTTTTTGAACAGTTAACACCTGGCGAGATGGACTGCAAAATTGTGGAAAATTGGACATTTTTACCTCTGAAATGAAGGGAGGCGGTATCCGAGGCATTAATAGCCACAGTGGGGCCCGGCTGCAGCGCTTTTACCAGAGCTGTACCCAATTTCAGGTGACTTTTATTCAGCAATCATTAGCCTCCTGCTCATTCCAGTTCTTAAAGGGGATGTCATTTCAGGCAGCACCTGGTCATTTTCAGCATTGCTGGACTTCACTGAGAGCTGGAAGGAAGTTCTGAGATGGCTGCTCCAAATCCTCAGAAGGGCCACTCGGCTCAATGACCCGGCATTGGAGGCAGTGGTGGGGGCAGTGGAGAGAAGGAGGGAGGCACTTTTTCCTCCATCTGGGGGAAGGCCAATGCTGCAGGTTTTTAGGACCATGTGGGCAGAGGTGGCCGCAGAGGTGTCGGCCAGCACCGTGGTCGACAGAAGCCCAACACAGTGTCGCAGGAAATCCAACAACCTCAGTCGGGTGGTCAAGGTGAGTACGTGTTTACACAACTCTTACATACCAGCCTCTGAACCTCTCTCTGTGCACACTCTTCAAACCAGCACTTAACCCAACAGGCAACCCACCAACCATCCGTACCTACTCACAGCCACATCCTCATTTCATGCCTTGCTAACATTCACAGCTATTCAACCATGGCAGGCATAGCTTCTATCTTCTACACACATAGCTGGACCCTTACTCACACAGGTTCCGCTCTTTTTCAGGCCAAGATGGCACATAACAGAAGGGAGCAGCAGCAGACTGGAGGGGGGAAGCTGAACTGTGGCAGCTGACTAACCTGGAGGATCGAGTGCTGCGGCTCATTGGCCCGCAGGTGGTGGGCGCCGTGGCCGGCGGTGACATCAAGCCCGCTGGGGGCAACAATGGTATCTTAATCCCCTCTTCTCTCGTCTCCGTTAAACCAGAGGTCTTATCAATTTCCAGCTTCTCATTCTGTCTGCCTTCCTTGCTCCATTCCTGCTCCCCCTGCCCTCACCTTAACGCAACTTTGTGCCATTTATGCTTTCAGATAACCATGCAGCAGATGACCAGCTTGTGCCTGAGCCTCCCCAACTGAGTCACGAGAGAGAAGAAGAGGGGGATAAGGGGGAGGAGGAGATGGAGCCAAGCACTGCATCACTGCTTCTCTCACTCGCAGGCACCAGCTCAGTTACTGGCACTACGCGGTTAGGTTAGGTTAGTAGAGGGGCCGGCACCGGGGCCTAGCAGGCTACAGCAAGGTCAAGGGGTAAGGGAACCTCGGGAGCCAGCTCCCTGGAGGGTGAGTTCGTGCGCGAGTTCTGCTGCACAGGACTCAGATGTGAACCTCGATGGAGAGGCGTTCACAGTAAAGGTGATGCCCTTGCTCTGGGTGATGATGGGTGCAATGGCAAGGTGCCCGAGAACCTCTCGGCAATGGTAAGGAGCCTGGAGGAGTCCACCTCCTGCATTGCACAGAGCTCTGCGCACATCATGGAGCCCATCATTGCCAGTGTGCAGGCGATGGTGGACTCCCAGAGAGACCATGTGGATCCAGACCTCACATTGCATGTCATGGGTGATGTGGCAGCTTCCATTGTAGCACAGGCAGAAGCAACACAATGTCTTGCTGCTGTAATGGAGTCAATGGTTACTCACACGGAAGCTCAGACTGCTCTCATGCAGTCTCAGCAGAATGCCACGCAGCTCTGACTGCGACCATCGTCGCTGGGTCCACCACTGTCCATCGGGGATCTCACGGTGTCGCAGCAGCTCAGCAAGCTGTCCTGCAGCAGATTAGTGGGGATGCTGAGGTGCTGCCCCGGGGGAATGGCAGTCGGTCAGTAGAGCAGGAACCTGCTGTCCTCTCTCAGGATGCCACTCCGCCATTGCACTTATTGTTACCTGTCACCCAGACTGCCGCCGCCCAGCCTGAGGTGGTGCCATCTACAGCCGGGCCTTCCAGGCCCAGAGCTGGTCGAGGGAGTCCTGCCGGCCATCTGTAGTCTCTGGCCCTGATACACAGCAGCCTTCCACCAGCCGTGCTGCAGCCACTGGGGAGGCACTACGGAGGAGTTTTAGAATAGGTCAACGAAAGAGGGGATATAAGGAAATGCACAAGGGTGATCAATAAATACAGAGTTATACATTTTATTGTTGTCTCATAAATGTTGATTGGAATGTTTAATGTTTGCTGTTGTCTCTCATTTCAATCTTGGGGCTTTGGTATGGAAGGGCAAATTGATGTGGTGATGGGGACATCCACAGGAAGCAGGAAGTGGGATGGAAATCTGGGGAAACGAGCTTTGATGAGACGGTCGCGGACCTCCCTTGCAGGATTGCGATGGACTCGCTGCCTCCTCCATCGCAGGTATTGTTGCTGCTCCTGCTCCTCCTGGTCCTCCTCCTCCTGAAATGGTGCGGCTATGCCTGGTGGCAGTGGCTGTGCTTCATGATGGCCAGGTTGTGCAGCATGCAGCAGACGATGACTAATAGGGGCACCCTGTTTTTTATGTAGCTATGTAATACTTGCCACCAGAGGGTGTGACTGTTGGTCACCTGCACACATGTGCAGGGCCAGTATAAAAGCTTGGCTGCCATGTTGTTTAGGCACTCTAGATTTGTAATAAAGAAGATTGAGGTCACACTAAGTTTAGCTCACAGTACTCAGCCTCTTCTATACATAATACACCCGCTCAGCCGAGTACTCGAGCGGTCAAGGCAATGGAACCGTTGCTTGAGCACTCCGATGGTCTGCTCACGATGTTCCTGGTGGTGGCATGGCTCTCATTGTATGAGTGCTGGGCCCGAGTGTTGAGGTTGGGGAGGGGAGTCATGAGCCAGGTGGAGAGCAGACAGCCCTTGTGTCCCAGCAGCCAACCGCGAGCTTGATGTGGTGGCTGGAAGAGTGCTGGCACACCGGTCTGGGGCAGGATGAAGGCATCGTGGCTGCTGCCAGGATAGCGAGCATTAAGGGTGAGGATTTGGCGTGTGTGGTCACACACCAACTGCACATTAAGTGAGTGGCAGCCTTTGCAGTTACCGAATACCTCAGGTTTGTTATGCAGTGCCCATAAAGCGATGTGGGTGCCGTTAATAGGAAAGATCGCTATCCTGATGAATCCACATGCACACTCCTGCTGCTTCTCTCTGGTTATGTAGTCCCTCCTCATTCTGTAGAGAGCACCCGTGACCTCACCTGGCTCATGACTCCCATCCCCAACCTCAACACTCGGGCCCAGCACTCATACAATGAGAGCCATGCCACCACCAGGAACATCAGTGAGCAGACCATCGGAGTGCTCAAGCAACGGTTCCATTGCCTTGACCGCTCGAGTACTCGGCTGAGCGGGTGTATTATGTATAGAAGAGGCTGAGTACTGTGAGCTAAACTTAGTGTGACCTCAATCTTCTTTATTACAAATCTAGAGTGCCTAAACAACATGGCAGCTAAGCTTTTATACTGGCCCTGCACATGTGTGCAGGTGGCCAACAGTCACATCCTCTGGTGGCAAGTATTACATAGCTACATAAAAAACAGGGTGCCCCTATTAGTCATTGTCTGCTGCATGCTGCACAACCTGGCCATCATGTAGCACAGCCACTGCCACCAGGCATAGCCGCACCATTTCAGGAGGAGGAGGACCAGGAGGAGCAGGAGCAGCAACAATACCTGCGATGGAGGTGACCTCGCAGATGGAGCATCGGACGGCAAGCTGGGAGATATTGCAGATGTCTCCTGTTGCACACTGGAGGGATCCACTGGTGTAGAAATTGAGCGCGATGGTGACCTTGACTGCCATTGAGAGAGCCGTCCTCACCCTGGTCTGGGGCTCGAGGTCTGGTTGCCAGAGACAGCAGAGCTCTGTCACCACGTCCTTGCTGAAACGCAGCCTTCGTGCACACTGCTCCTCAGTGAAATTGATGTAGAACTGCTGCCAGAATATCCGGGGAGGGTAAGGCCTCCTGTTGGGCCTTCTCCTCTGGCCACATCTTGCTGTCCTTGTACCTGTCTTTCTCCCTCCCTCTCTCTCTCCCTCTGCCTTTCTCCCTCTTTCTCTCTTTGCTTCTGCCTTTCTCCCTCTCTCTCTCCCTCTGCCTTTCTCCTTCTGTCTCTCCCTCTGTCTTTCTCCTTCTCTCTCTCCCTCTGCCTTTCTCCCTCTCTCTCTCCATGCCTTTCTCCTTTTATTGCTGTCTCTCTTTCTCTCTGTCTTTGTCTCCGCCTTTGTCTCTGCCTCAGTAACCTCCCACGGTGATGTCGCAGCAGGAGGTCGAATGTCAACACAGGCCCCATGAAACGAGACAAACGTTGCAGAGTCAAATCTGCCCTGAATTAAACAAAGCAATGTTTAAGAGCCAGACAGTCCTTGAGGTGAAAACCGCTGCATTGCTTGCAACAGGCACTCTGCCTATCTGTCAGCAAGCTGGAAATAATAATGGCCAACAGAAAAGTTTTCGACACGATGGCCCCTTTAAATAGCACTACTCCAGCCAACTCCCGCCTGCAACTCGACGGCTGAAGCTGTCATTGTCAGCGCCTTGCGGGCCTTGAGGGGGAGACGCCGAATTTATGGTGGGGGTGGTGGGGGCGGTAATGGGGCAGTGCGCACGGCGATGACATCATCGGCGGGCGTACCTGAGCGGGGCGCTGCTGGTACCTGGTATCGCCTCCAAAAAACCCGAGGCCAATGTTTCTAAGAGCGATTGCCCCGGCGAAAACTGATTTGCACCCTGCTAGCGCCCCCCGGAGGAGCTTATGGGAGGCGCAGATGAGGCCAATTCGGTCCCAATATATTTTAAAATTAGAGCCGGGCCATTCAGGAGTGAAATGAGGAAGCTCTTTTTCACACAAGTGAAATCTAGGTAGTGGGAATCTGTAACTCTCTTCCTCAAAAGGCGGTGGGGATGCTGGGACAATTGGAGCTTTGAAGACTGAAACTGAATGAGTTTTGTTAGGTAAGGGTATCCAGGGATATGGGGAGAGATGGTGACCAACTTGTGCCAACACTACGATCCTGTATATTTTATGCACTATTCACTCTGTGATATCCTCGTGTAACGAAACACTCGGTGTGTGCAGAGTGTGAATTAACATTGTAATTACCCTAGTAAGGTATCATTACAATGGATCAATGGAGCTAAATGCCACAGAAAGGACACGTGTTAGCTGTGGTGCTGAGGCAAGCAATAGGATGCTGAGAGCAGTAGGGCTGGTGTCACAGTGACTTTCACCAAAGAGTTTAATCACAGATGTCGCCAACCACATCCCAGAATATTATCATCGCAGAATGACAGATGGCTATAATAAGGGTTTGTTTGGTTCCAATGTTTTTCCCTTTCATCTCCTGAGGCCACTGCCTGTTGCTGGGATAGGTTACCATGTGTGCCAGTTACCCTTTAGTACCTCATCCAAGCGGTCAGTCTTCAAGAGTTTTACTGCAAATCGAGCAGCCATTTAGCTCATCGTGCCTGCTAGCCACACCATCCAATTCCCCTGCCTTTTCCATTAGCTGTTTAAATTTTCATTTTCAAATATCTATTGGCTTTCGCTTTTGAAAGCTATTTGGATTTTGCGTTCTGCTCCCTCTCCCTCACCCCACCCGTCCCGTTCCTGGTCGGGTAAGCCCTCCCCCTCTGTGTAAAATAAATTAATCATTTAATCTCTCCCTTCATTCTCTCAGCATAGATCTTGAATTTATGCCTTCTAGTTACTGAGTCGCAAAAATAGCTTTTCCTGAATTACTTTTCAGAACCTCTCATAATTTGAACACCTCACCTTCTCAGTCCAATTTGTTTTCCTACACTTTTGTTTGACAACATCTCAAAGTACTTCATTGGCTGTAAATTGCTTTGGGACGTCTTGAAGTTGATTCCGGAGATGAAGGGGTTGTCTTATGAAGAAAGATTGAGCAGGTTGGGTCTATACTCATTGGAGTTTAGAAGAATGAGAGATGATCTTATTGAAACGTATAAGATTAAAAGGGGGCTTGACAGGATAGATGCAGAGAGGGTGAATCTAGAACTAGGGGGCATAGTTTCAGAATAAGGGGTTGCCCATTTAAAATGGAGATGAGGAGGAATTTCTTCTCTCAGAGGGTCGTGAATCTGTGCAATTCTCGACCCCAGAAAGCTATGGAGGCTGGGGCATTGAACATATTTAAGGTGGAGATAGACAGATTTTTGAATGATAAGGGAGTCAAGGGTTATGGGGAGCGGGCAGGGAAGTGGAGCTGAGTCCATGATCAGATCAGCCATGATCTTATTGAATGGCGGAGCAGGCTCGAGGGGCCAGGTGGCCTACTCCTGCTCCTATTTCTTATGTTCTTATGTAAGTCTTTCTATCTCTATCTCCAGGTTGCTGTCACGACAGACAGTGACAGTGAGAACATATCATGCAGCTGATGTTGGAATGCATCACACTGGAGAATTAGCAATGCCATGTGATCCTTGTAAGCGTTTGTCTGATTACACTCCTGTGAAGCGACATTAAGGGCGCTATATAAATGCAAGCTGCTGTTGTTTAGTGAATGATGATGTGATAGTGCTGGTTATCTGGTCAGGCTGAGTCCGGTTCTGATCACCAAGGCAGGACACGAACATCAGAGTCCTGGCAAGGCCATGGGATTGATCTCTCGAGCCAGGGGTCCGAGATATGAGAAAAGGTCAGGCAATGAGACCCTGGTCCTTGTCCAGGAAATGGAGACACACTGGGAAGTGGGGACACACTGGGAAATGGGGAAATGGGGACACACAGGGAAATGGGGACACACAGGGAAATGGCAACACACTCGCAATGGGGAAATGGGGACACACTGGGAAATGGGGACACACTGGGAAATAGGGAAATGGGAACATACTGGGAATTGGGGAAATAGGGACATACTAGGAAATGGGGAAATGTGGACACACTGGGAAATGGGAAAATGGGGACACAAAGGGAAATGGGGAAATGGGGACATGGGGAAATGAGGACACACGGGGACACACGGGGAAATGGGAACACACTGGGAAATGGGGAGGTGGGGACACAGTGGGAAATGGGAAAATACTGGGGAATGGGGAGGTGGGGACACAGTGGGAAATGGGGAAATGGGAACACACTGGGAAATGGGGACATGGGGAAATGGGGACACACGGGGCAATGGGCACACATGGGGAAATAGGGAAATGGGAAAATGGGGACACACTGGGAAATGGGGAGGTGGGGACACAGTGGGAAATGGGGAAATGGGGACACACTGGGAAATAGGGAAATGGGGACACACTGGGAAATGGGAAAATGGGGACACACTGGGAAATGGGGAGGTGGGGACACAGTGGGAAATGGGGAAATGGGGACACACTGGGAAATGGGGACATGGGGAAATGGGGACACATGGGGAAATGGGGACACATGGGGAAATAGGGAAATGGGGACACACTGGGAAATAGGGACACACTGGGAAATGGGGAAATGGGGACAGACTGGGAAATGGGGATATGGAGAAATGGGAAAATGGGGACACACGGAAATGGGAAAATGGGGACACACTGGAAAATAGGGAAATAGGGACATACAGGGAAAGAGGGAAATGGGAAATGGGGACACATTGGAAAATGGGGAAATGGGGGCACACTGGGAAATGTGGAAATTGGGAAATGGGGACACACTGGGAAATGGGGAAATTGTGAGAAATGGGGAAATGGGAACACTGGGAAAAGGGGAAATGGGGACACACTGGGAAATGGGGTAATGGGGACACACTGGGAAATGGGGAAATGTGGAAACTGGGAAATGGGGACATATGGGGAAATGGGGAGATTGGGAAATGGGGACACACGGGGAAATGGGTACATACTGGGAAATGGGGACATACTGAGAAATGGGGAAACACGGGGAAATGGGGACACAATGGGAAATAGGGAAATGGGGACACACTGGGAAATGGGGACACACTGGGAAATGAGGAAATCGGGACACACTGGGAAATGGGGACACACTGGGAAATGGGGAAATCGGGAAATGGGGACAAACGGGGAAGTGGGGAAATGGGGACATGGGGAAATGGGGACACACTGGGAATTAGGGAAATGGGGAAATGGGTAATGGGGATACACGGGGAAATGGGGACACACTGGGAAATGGGGAAATAGGGACACACTGGGAAATGGGGAAATGGGGACATACTGGGAAATGGGGACACACTGCAAATGGGGAAATGGGGACACACAGGGAAATGGGGACACACGGGGAAATGGGGAAATAGGGAAATGGCGACAAACTCACAATGGGGAAATGGGGACACACTGGGAAATGGGGAAATGGGGAAATGGGGTCACACTGGGAAATGGGGACACACTGGGAAATGGGGAAATGCGGACACAATGGGAAATGGGGAAATGGGAATACACTGGGAAATGGGAAAATGGGGAAATGGTTACACACTGGGAAATAGGGAAATGGGAACATATTGGGAAATGGGGAAATGGGGACACACTGGGAAATGCGGAAATGGAGACACACTGGGAAATGGGGAGGTAGGGACACAGTGGGACACATTGGGAAAATAGGGAAATGGGGACACACTGGGAAATGGGGAAATGGGAAAATGGAGAAATGGGAAAATGGAGAAATGGGGACACACGGGGAAATGGGGACACATGAGGAAATAGGGAAATGGGGACACACTGGGAAATAGGGACACAGTGGGAAATGGGGAAATGTAGACACACTGGGTAATAGGGAAATGGGGACACACTGGGAAATATGGACACACTGGGAAACGTGGAAATGGAAACAGACTGGGAAATAGGGAAATGGGGAAATGAGGACACACTGGGACATGGGGAAATGGGAAAACGGGGACACACAGAAATGGGAAAATGGGGACACACTGGGAAATGGGGACATACAGGGAAAGAGGGAAATGGGAAATAGGGACACATTGGAAAATGGGGACACACTGGGAAATGGGGAAATGGGAACACACTGGGGAATGTGGAAATGGGGACACACTGGGAAATGAGGACACACTGGGAAATGGGGAAATACTGAGAAATGGGGAAATGGGGACACACTGGGAAATGGGGACACACTGGGAAATGGGGACACGCTGGGAAATGGGGAAATACTGAGAAATGGGAAAATGGGGACACACTGGGAAATGGGGACATGGGGGCACACTGGGAAATGGGGGAATGGGGACACACTGCAAAATGGGGAAATGGGGACACCGGGACATGGGAACACACTTGGAAATGGGAAAATGGGGACATACTGGGAAATGGGGAAATGGGGACATACTGGGAAATGGGGAAATGGGGACATACTGGGAAATGGGAACACGGGGAAATGATGATGCACTGGGAAATAGGGAAATGGGGAAATGGGTAATGGGGATACATGGGGAAATGGGGAAATAAGGACACACTGGGAAATGGGGAAATGGGAAATGGGGACACACTGGAAAATGGGGACACACTGGGAAATGAGGAAATACTGGGAAATAGGGACACATTGGGAAATGGGGAAGTCGGGAAATGGGGACATACTGGGAAATGGGGAAATGGTGAAATGGGGACACATGGGAAAGTGGGGAAATGGGGACATGGGGAAATGGGGACACACTCGGAATGAGAGAAATGGGGAAATGGGTAATGGGGATACACGGGGAACTGGGCAAATGGGAACATACTGGGAAATGAGGTAATGGGGACATACTGGGAAATGGGGGCACATTGGGAAATGGGGACACGGGGAAATGGTGATGCACTGGGAAATAGGGAAATGGGGAAATGGGTAATGGGGATACACGGGGAAATGGGGAAATAAGGACACACTGGGAAATGGGGAAATGGGAAATGGGGACACACTGGAAAATGGGGACACACTGGGAAATGAGGAAATACTGGGAAATAGGGACACATTGGGAAATGGGGAAGTCGGGAAATGGGGACATACTGGGAAATGGGGAAATGGTGAAATGGGGACACATGGGGAAGTGGGGAAATGGGGACATGGGGAAATGGGGACACACTCGGAATGAGAGAAATGGGGAAATGGGTAATGGGGATACACGGGGAACTGGGCAAATGGTAACATACTGGGAAATGAGGTAATGGGGACATACTGGGAAATGGGGGCACACTGGGAAATGGGGACACACTGGGAAATGGGGAAATGCGGACACAATGGGAAATTGGGAAATGGGAACACACTGGGAAATGGGGAAATTGTGAAATGGGGACAAACGGGGAAGTGGGGAAATGGGGACACACTGGGAATTAGGGAAATGGGGAAATGGGTAATGGGGATACACAGGGAAATGGGGACACACTGGGAAATGGGGAAATAGGGACACACTGGGAAATGGGGACATACTGGGAAATGGGAACACACTGCAAATGGGGAAATGGGGACACACAGGGAAATGGGGACACACGGGGAAATGGGGAAATAGGGAAATGGCGACAGACTCACAATGGGGAAATGAGGACACACTGGGAAATGGGGAAATGGGGAAATAGGGTCACACTGGGAAATGGGGACACACTGGGAAATGGGGAAATGCACACACAATGGGAAATGGGGAAATGGGAATACACTGGGAAACGGGAAAATGGGGAAATGGTTACACACTGGGAAATAGGGAAATGGGAACATACTGGGAAATGGGGACACACTGGGAAATGGGCAAATGGGGACACACGGGGAAATGCGGAAATGGAGACACACTGGGAAATGGGGAGGTTGGGACACAGTGGGACACATTGGGAAAATAGGGAAATGGGGACACACTGGGAAATGGGAAAATGGAGAAATGGGAAAATGGAGAAATGGGGACACATGGGGAAATGGGGACACATGAGGAAATAGGGAAATAGGGACACACTGGGAAATATGGATACACTGGGAAATGTGGAAATGGAAACAGACTGGGAAATAGGGAAATGGGGAAATGAGGACACACTGGGACATGGGGAAATGGGAAAACGGGGACACACAGAAATGGGAAAATGGGGACACACTGGGAAATGGGGACATACAGGGAAAGAGGGAAATGGGAAATAGGGACACATTGGAAAATGGGGACACACTGGGAAATGTGGAAATGGGGACACACTGGGAAATGAGGACACACTGGGAAATGGGGAAATACTGAGAAATGGGGAAATGGGGACACACTGAGAAATGGGGACACACTGGGAAATGGGGAAATACTGAGAAATGGGGACACACTGGGAAATGGGGACACGCTGGGAAATGGGGAAATACTGAGAAATGGGAAAATGGGGACACACTGGGAAATGGGGACATGGGGGCACACTGGGAAATGGGGGAATGGGGACACACTGCGAAATGGGGAAATGGGGACACCGGGACATGGGAACACACTTGGAAATGGGAAAATGGGGACATACTGGGAAATGGGGAAATGGGGACATACTGGGAAATGGGGAAATGGGGACATACTGGGAAATGGGAACACGGGGAAATGGTGATGCACTGGGAAATAGGGAAATGGGGAAATGGGTAATGGGGATACACGGGGAAATGGGGAAATAAGGACACACTGGGAAATGGGGAAATGGGAAATGGGGACACACTGGAAAATGGGGACACACTGGGAAATGAGGAAATACTGGGAAATAGGGACACACTGGGAAATGGGGAAGTCGTGAAATGGGGACACATGGGGAAGTGGGGAAATGGGGACATGGGGAAATGGGGACACACTCGGAATGAGAGAAATGGGGAAATGGGTAATGGGGATACACGGGGAACTGGGGAAATGGGGACATACTGGGAAATGAGGTAATGGGGACATACTGGGAAATGGGGGCACACTGGGAAATGGGGACACACTGGGAAATGGGGAAATGCGGATCCAATGGGAAATTGTGAAATGGGAACACACTGGGAAATGGGGAAATTGTGAAATGGGGACAAACGGGGAAGTGGGGAAATGGGGACATGGGGAAATGGGGACACACTGGGAATTAGGGAAATGGGGAAATGGGTAATGGGGATACACGGGGAACTGGGGAAATGGGGACATACTGGGAAATGAGGTAATGGGGACATACTGGGAAATGGGGGCACACTGGGAAATGGGGACACACTGGGAAATGGGGAAATGCGGATGCAATGGGAAATTGGGAAATGGGGAAATTGTGAAATGGGGACAAATGGGGAAGTGGGGAAATGGGGACATGGGGAAATGGGGACACACTGGGAATTAGGGAAATGGGGAAATGGGTAATGGGGATACACAGGGAAATGGGGACACACTGGGAAATGGGGAAATAGGGACACACTGGGAAATGGGGAAATGGGGACATACTGGGAAATGGGAACACACTGCAAATGGGGAAATGGGGACACACGGGGAAATGGGGAAATAGGGAAATGGCGACAGACTCACAATGGGGAAATGAGGACACACTGGGAAATGGGGTCACACTGGGAAATGGGGACACACTGGGAAATGGGGAAATGCGCACACAATGGGAAATGGGGAAATGGGAATACACTGGGAAATGGGAAAATGGGGAAATGGTTACACACTGGAAATAGGGAAATGGGAACATACTGGGAAATGGGGAAATGGGGACACACTGGGAAATGGGCAAATGGGGACACACGGGGAAATGCGGAAATGGAGACACACTGGGAAATGGGGAGGTTGGGACACAGTGGGACACATTGGGAAAATAGGGAAATGGGGACACACTGGGAAATGGGGAAATGGAAAAATGGAGAAATGGGAAAATGGAGACACACGGGGAAATGGGGACACATGAGGAAATAGGGAAATGGGGACACACTGGGAAATAGGGACACAGTGGGAAATGGGGAAATGTAGACACACTGGGTAATAGGGAAATGGGGACACACTGGGAAATATGGACTCACTGGGAAATGTGGAAATGGAAACAGACTGGGAAATAGGGAAATGGGGAAATGAGGACACACTGGGACATGGGGAAATGGGAAAACGGGGACACACAGAAATGGGAAAATGGGGACACACTGGGAAATGGGGACATACAGGGAAAGAGGGAAATGGGAAATAGGGACACATTGGAAAATGGGGAAACACTGGGAAATGGGGAAATGGGAACACACTGGGGAATGTGGAAATGGGGACACACTGGGAAATGAGGACACACTGGGAAATGGGGAAATACTGAGAAATGGGGAAATGGGGACACACTGGGAAATGGGGACACACTGGGAAATGGGGAAATACTGAGAAATGGGAAAATGGGGACACACTGGGAAATGGGGACATGCTGGGAAATGGGGAAATACTGAGAAATGAGAAAATGGGGACACACTGGGAAATGGGGGAATGGGGACACACTGCGAAATGGGGAAATGGGGACACCAGGACATGGGAACACACTTGGAAATGGGAAAATAGGGACATACTGGGAAATGCGGAAATGGGGACATACTGGGAAATGGGGTAATGGGGACATACTGGGAAATGGGAACATGGGGAAATGGTGATGCACTGGGAAATAGGGAAATGGGGTAATGGGGATACACGGGGAAATGGGAAATAAGGACACACTGGGAAATGGGGAAATGGGAAATGGGGACACACTGGAAAATGGGGACACACTGGGAAATGGGGAAATGGGAACACACTGGGGAATGTGGAAATGGGGACACACTGGGAAATGAGGACACACTGGGAAATGGGGAAATACTGAGAAATGGGGAAATGGGGACACACTGGGAAATGGGGACACACTGGGAAATGGGGAAATACTGAGAAATGGGGAAATGGGGACACACTGGGAAATGGGGACACGCTGGGAAATGGGGAAATACTGAGAAATGAGAAAATGGGGACACACTGGGAAATGGGGACACAGTGGGAAATGGGGAAATGTGGACACAATGGGAAATTGGGAAATGGGAACACACTGGGAAATGGGGACACACTGGCAAATGGGGAAATGAGACACACTGGGAAATAGGCTATTGGAGAAAAGGGGACACACTGGAAAATGGGGAAATGGGGACACACTGGGAAATAGGGAAATGGGGAAGTGGAGACACACCGGGAAATGGGAAAATGGGAACACACTGGGAAATGGGGAAATACTGGGAAATGGGGAAATGGGGGCACACAGGGATATGGGGACACACTGGAAAATGGGGACATACTGGGAAATGGGGAATGGGGAGGTGGGGACACGATGGGAAATGGGGAAATGGGAACACACGGGGAAATGGGGAAATAAGGAAGTGGGGACACACTGGAAAAAGGGGAAATGTGGACACACAGGGCCGCATGGGGAAATGGGGACACACGGGAAAATGAGGACACACTGGGAAATGGGGACATACGGGGAAATGGGGACATACTGGGAAATGGGGACAGACTGGGAAATGGGGAAATGGGGACAGACTGGGAAATGGGGAAATGGAGAAATGGGGAAATGGGGACACACTGGGAAATAGAGCAATGGGGACACACTGGGAAATGGGGAAATGGGGACACACTGGGAAATGGGGAAATAGGAAATGGGGACACATGGAAATGGGAAAATGGGGACACACTGGGAAATGGGGAAATACAGGGAAAGAGGGAAATGGGAACACATTGGAAAATGGGGAAATGGGGACACACTGGGAAATGGGGAAATGGGGACACACTGGGAAATGGGGACACACAGGGAAATGGGGACACACGGGGAAATGGCAACACACTCGCAATGGGGAAATGGGGACACACTGGGAAATGGGGAAATGGGGACACACTGGGAAATAGGGAAATGGGAACATACTGGGAAATGGGGAATGGGGAAATAGGAAAATGCTGGGAAATGGGGAAATGTGGACACACTGGGAAATGGGAAAATGGGGACACACGGGGACGCAAGGGGAAATGGGGACATACTGGGAAATGGGGACACACTGAGAAATGGGGAAATGGGAAGACTGGGAAATGTGGAAGTGGGGGCACACGGAAATGGGGAAATGGGGGCACACTGGGAAATGGGGACGCACTGGGAAATGGGGAAATACTGGGAAATGTGGAAATGGGGACACACTGAGAAATGGGGACACACTGGAAAATGGGAAAATCAGGAAATGGGGACATACTGGGAAATGGGGAAATTGTGAAACGGGGACACACGGGGAAGTGGGGAAATGGGGACATGGGGAAATGGGGACACATGGGGAATTAGGGAAATGGGGAAATGGGTAATGGGGATACATGGGAAAATGGGGACACACTTGGAAATGGGGATGCACTGGGAAATGGGGAAATGGGGACACACTGGGAAATGAGGAAATGGGAACACACTGGGAAATGGGGAAATTGGGACACACTGGGAAATAGGGAAATGTGAACATACTGGGAAATGGGGAAATAGGGACATACTGGGAAATGGGGAAATGGGGAAATAGGGACACACTGGGAAATGGGGACACGCTGGGAAATGGGAAAATGCGGAGACAATTGGAAATGGGGAAATGGGAACATACTGGGAAATGGGGAAATAGGGACATACTGGGAAATGGGCAAATGGAGACACACTGGGAAATGGGCAAATGCGGACACACAGGGAAATGGGGACACACGGGGATGCACGGGGAAATGGGGACACACTGTGAAATGGGGACACACTGGGAAATGGGAAAATGGGGGCACACTGGGAAATGGGGAAATAGGGAAATGGGGGCACACTGGGAAATGGGGAAATGGGGACACACTGGGAAATGGTGACACACTGGGAAATGGGGGCACACAGAAATGGGGAAATGGGGGCACACTGGGAAATGAGGAAATGGGGATATACTGGGAAATGGGGAAATGAGGACACACTGAGAAATGGGGAAATGGGGACACACTGGGAAATGTGGAAATCGTGAAACGGGGACACATGGGGAAGTGGGAAAATTGGAAAATTAGGACATGGAGAAATGGGGACACACTGGGAATTATGGAAATGGGGAAAAGGGTAATGGGGATACACGGGGAAATGGGGACACACTGGGAAATGGGGAAATAGTGACACACTAGGAAATGGGGACACACTGGGAAATGGGGACACACTAGGAAATGGGGAAATGGGGACACACTGGGAAATGGGGACATACTGGGAAATGGGGGCACACTGGGAAATGAGGAAATGCGAACACACTGGGAAATAGGGAACCTACTGTGAAATGGGGAAATGGGGAAATAGGAACATACTGAGAAATGGGGAAATGGAGACATACTGTAAAATGGGCAAATGCGGGCACACGGGGAAATGGGGACACACGGGCACGCACGGGGAAATGGGGACACACTGGGAAATGGGGACACACTGGGAAATGGGAAAATGGGAAATGGGGACACACTGAGAAATGGGGAAATAGGGAAATGGGGGCACACTGGGAAATGGGGAAATGGGAAATGGGGACACATTGGGAAATGGGGAAATGGGAAATGGGGACACACTGGGAAATGGGGACATACTGGGAAATGGGGAAATGGGGACACACTGGGAAATGGGGACATACTGGGAAATGAGGAATTGGGGACACACTGGAAAATGGGGACACTGGGAAATGGGAAATCAGGAAATGGGGACATACTGGGAAATGGGGAAATGGGGAAATTGTGAAATGGGGACACACGGGGAAGTGGGGAAATGGGGACACACTGGGAATTAGGGAAATGGGGAAATGGGTAATGGGGATACACGGGGGAATGTGGAAATGGGGACACACATGGAAGTGGGGAAATAGGGACACACTGGGAAATGGGGACACACTGGGAAATAGGGACTTTGAGAAATGGGGACACACTGGGAAATAGGGACATGGAGAAATGGGGAAATGGGGATATATTGGGAAATGGGGTGATGGGGACATACTGGGGAATGGGGACACACTGGGAAATAGTGAAATGTGGAAATGAAACACACTGGGAAATGGGGACGTACTGGGAAATGGGGAAATTTGGGAAATGGGGACACACTGGGAAATGGAGACATACTGGGAAGTGGCGAAATGGGGAAATGGGGACGCACTGGGAAATAGGGAAATGGGTAATGGGGATACATGGGGAAATGGGGACACAGTGGGAAATAGGGACATGGAGAACTGGGGAAATAGGGACATACTGGGAAATTAGGAAATGGGGACAAACTGGGAAATGGGGAAATGGGGAAATGCGGACACACTGGGAAATGGGGACACATGGGGAAATGGGGCAGAATTATAAGGAGGTCGCTAGATTCTGTGATGGGAAAATTGGGGTGAATTTATTTTCTCGTCTGGATTTATCGCCTGATCTTTCTGTAATGGGTATTTTATTACAAGGAAAAGCACAATCAGTGTTTAAATCATGTACAAATAAGGTTCAGTTTTCACATAAAACTCTTGAAGAAGACACTCATGAAAGCTGTCCCAGATACTGAACTAACTCTTCTTCTGAATGACCGTCTTCTTTGGCAATTGAAGCAAGATGTTCAGGTTTATAATTGGCAATGATGTGCTTGTGAGGCAGATTTTTGCCGACAGTGCATCTTTTGATGAGTGGTGGTCCCTATTTAATTCTCAGAGTGCCACGTCGTTTTCTGCTGACAGCTCTGACTCCAGGAGCGGCCTTGTTGTGGTCCCTACATTTTTCCTCCCCATTCATCCTTCCCACACTTTGGTCTGAGTTGGTGCCAGAGGTACTGATTGGAGCATCTGCTGTCACTGTCACACGACTGGAGATGTTAATAATTGTGTTTGCAGGGAGGGCAAGTTTTAGCAGAATCAATCATCCTTTGATTGAAGTTTTCTTAAGGTTGTGCCTTAAGCCTAACGATGTTTGTGGAGCGATGTGGTATTCAGTGTCAAATTTTGTTTTATAACACTCTTGAGAAGCACCTTTGGACATTTTACTCCGTTAAAGGCGCTATATAAAAGCAAGTTGTTGTATGCACTGCTGCCACAACAGATAGATGAATGGAAGCTTCCACTACTTCCTGATTTAGATCATTTTCCCTCCAACGCTTCCATCAACCTTGCTGGGTTCTTCTCCTGCCGGAATTGTCTGTTTATTGAGATTTCTCACAATAATGAAAACACAGCCTGTTTCTGAGGGTGGATTATGTCCCTATTTCAGGAGGATGTGCTTCACTTTAAACCTCTTCCGTAGGGCTGCCCTTTGCCTGTGGCCTTCCTTAGGATTGGTGTCGCTCTTCCTGAACGCCTTTTATTTCACGCTAAACTGCTGCAATCTTTCCTGCTGTTGTGATCTGGAAGCACTGGCTGAAAGGGTGGTGGTAGCAGATTCAACAGTAACTTTCAAAGGGAACAGGAAATATATTTGACAAGGAATAATTTGCAGGACTATGGAGAAAGAGCAGAGGTGTGAGAGTAATTGGATAAGTCTTCAAAGCGTGGCACAAGTACAATGGTCTCAATGGCCTTCTGTATCATTCCATGAACCCAGACCCTTTTTAGGTGGAGTGGCAATGAATGCATGATCAGGGAATGTGGAGCGTATCCTCTGAGACGGGACAGATGTTTGGACAATGTGGAATGTATTCTCTGAGACGGGACAGATGATTGGACAATGTGGAATGTATTCTCTGAGACGGGACAGATGATTGGACAATGTGGAATGTATTCTCTGAGACGGGTCAGATGATTGGGCAATGTGGAATGTATTCTCTGAGACGGGACAGATGATTGGGCAATGTCGAGTACATTCTATGAGACAGGACAGATGCGACTCAGTCAAGAACACATGACACGCAGCTCATTGCCAGTGGCATTGTGGCTCAGAGTCCAGTGTTGTACAGCTTGAACAATCGGAAAGCTAGGCACATTTCAGAGAACGGGTTCCACCACCAGCACCCCTTTAACCAACAAAATCTCCGGAGGTCTGGGTGATATAATGGGGTGCATTTGGTTTTGTACTTCTGAGACAAAGGTTCAAACGCAGCTCAGACAGATGACATTGAGGCCTCCTCATTCTGACGGCTGTAAGGATTGTCTAAGAAATGAGCTTGGGCACTTTTGATTCAGTTCGTGTGTTAGCATGGACCCACAACACAAAATTACCTCTAATGGGGCTCCAAGTAGCAATAAGTTTGACAGTAAAAGACCTTCATTTACATAGAACATTTCATGGCCTCAGGACGTCCTAATTTACAGCCAAAGAAATTGGAGTGTAGTCACTGTTGTAATGTGGGAAACACAACAGCCAATTTGTGCACAGCAAGCTCCCATGAACAGCAATATGATAATGACCAGATAATCTGTTTTAGTGATGTTGATTGAGGGATAAATATTGGCCAGGAAACCAGGGATAACTCCCCTGCTCTTCTTCGAAATAGTGCCATAGGATCTTCTACACCCATCTGAGAGGGCAGACGGGGCCTTGGTTTAACGTCTCATCTGAACAACGGCACCTCCGACAGTGCAGCACTCCGTCACTGGAATGTCAGGCTAGAATTTGTGCTCAAGTCTCTGGATTGGGACTTGAACCCACAACCTTCTAAAGCAGAGGTGCGAGTCCTATCACTGAGCCATGGATGATGCCATGAGTAGCAGTCTCACTCAGAGAGGCGACAGGAATACTGGGTGATAAATGGAGAGAATGTCACACTGGAGCAGCTACGCAAACACACCTGAAAGGGACAGAAGCGCGATGTTGGGCAAATTAGAGAGATTAATGTTGCATCAGACCTTGTTGTACTGAACCTGGGCCTGCTCAATGGTGACACCGTGTCTGTGGGCAGGGAAGTGGAGCTGAGCCCAAAGTCAGATCAGCCATGATCTTATTAAATAGCGGAGCAGGCTCGAGGGGCCAAATGGCCTACTCCTGCTCCTATTTCTTATGTTCTTATGAAATGAAAATTGTTCCATTCCACGGAGCTAGCACTTGGACGAGGACAAAATAAAAATCAACATTATCCGATAGTTAGCGTATTTCTTTAGTTGATTTCCTGAATACTGTGATTTGATGAATGGGCCTAGTGGTGTGAGTGAGCCTGAGCTGGATTAGTGACCTTGGCCATGTGACACACTGACTGAAACCCAGGGACTTTTGCCGATGTTAATTCAAATCCCTCATATTGTTGCTGTCTGTGACTCTGCCCAGCCCGCAACCCCTTCCCTTCCATGAAGTCAACAGCAACCACTTATCAAAGAAGAAACAAATAAACAAAACCTCAGCAAATACAAGCCAGAATGGTGCTAACGTTTACTCTGTAGCTTTCGGGAACCATTTGATGTTCAAAGGGCTCCTGATGGAGAGTGTGCCACTTTACTCATCTGACGGGTTATTAGCTCGTTCACACTACATGATTCCACAGTTACAAAAAGTTGTAGCTTTTGTGATCTGCTGAAAAGTCACAACTGATAACGATCATAGAATGATACAACACAGAAAGAGGCCAACCAGCACATCGTGCCTGTGCCTGCTCTTTAAAAGAGCGATCCAATTAGTCCCACTCCCCCGCTCTTTCACTGTAGTCGGACAATTATTTTCCTGTCACGTATTTTCCAGTTCCCTTTTTGTAAGTTACTGTTGAATTCTGCTTCCCCACACTTTCAGGCCGTGCATTCCAGATCACAACCTGCTGCGTAAAAACCATTCTCCTCATCACCCCGCCCCCCCTTGGCTTTTTTGCCAATGATCTTAACTCTGTGTCCACTGGTTACTGACTCTCCCACCAGTGGAGGGTTGATCAAAACCCTCATATTGAACACCTCTATTAAATCACCCCTTAACTGTCTCTGCTCTAAGGAGAACAATGCCAGCTTTTCTAGTCTCCCCTTGTCCCTGCTACCATTCCAGTAAATCTCCTCTGCACCCTCTCCAATCACCCATCTTAAACACAGGGCTAATGTTAAGAGTATACTCTCCTGGCCGGCCTTCTGTAAACTCTGTTGCTGGCTGTGTCCTGACTCGCACCAAGTCCCGTTCACCCATCACCTCTGTGCACACTGACCTACAATGGCTTCCAGTCTGGCAGCGCATCGATTTTAAAATTCTCATCCTTGTTTTCAAATGCCTGTGCAATACAGCTGCCAGTATCAGAACCGATAGGCTTTAGCCTAATCCCTGATAGCAAACCTGGAATTAACTTTATAAAGAAATAGCTTCCAAAAAGGAAACTTCATCGAGACGAACATCTTGAAAAGTCTGTAATAAGGTCATTGAGCAGTTCGAGGGTTAACCATTACAACAGACTAAGTCTCAATCCGCTTAGATAAATCCTTCAGGCCCGATACACAGCAACATTATTTTAATTCTGAACTCTTGCAGAGTTGCTTACGTCAATGAGAAACTGTTTCCCATTTAAAAAAAAACGTATTGTTTTCCGACAAACCCCGTTTCGATCCCGATGAGCTGACCACCCTCCATCTCCCACGCATGTTCTCACCTTCTCTGCTGACATCCTTGGCGCAGGGCAGACAGGCGGGCACCCCTGCCAGACACAGGCTCGGGTCTCCGTCAGTCCCTCAGACCAGGCACGCGCTGAGCTGGCTCATCGAGAACAGAAAAGTGTCGACGACAAAATAAAAAATATATAAGTTGCCCCTCAGTTGAGCAGAGGATCCAACAAAGAACGTGGGAATGACGATTGGCCTGGTTCGCAGCACGAGCCTGGTGCTGTGTAACTGGGCCCACCAATCACTGAGCGGATTGACAGCTAAGGTAAAGCTCCCCTCACAAGTCGTCACTTGCACAGAAGCTACCAAGGAGCCACACAGGCAGGGGATGTGGCAGATAACCCTGATTAATCTGTGTACTAGTTGCATCCAGGGACAGACTCACTCAATCACTACCTGACCAGTCCATCCTTGTACCACTGAAATGGTGGCTGTGTCGTTAACATCGCTACATCTGACAGCAGCCCCTTCCCCCCCTCCCGCCCCGCTCCCCCAAAAAATGTTACCACCTGGGAAAACAAAGTATGTTGATAAATGCTAACTGGTCGTGTCATGTAGGAGAGGGCCTGAAGTATTTTTCAACCTCCAATGACCTCAGTAACAGCCAAATATAACATGGGTGTGACTTAGGGGTAATTTTGGTAACGGTGTAAAACGGGCAACCTCGGATCAGCTGCCTGTTGAACATCTCAGTTTTTATTTCCAATGAAGTCAATGGAAATTAAAATGGGATGAGATGTATAACGGAGGGGTGTATTTGCTACTGCCCGTGTTACACTATTGACCAAGGGTAAAGCTCCCCAGTAGTGCGAAGCTCCCTCTGCACCATGACGGCAATGGGCCATATTCTACCATTGGGTCGCGAACTGGTGACAGGCATGTTCTCAGTGTCGTTTATAAATCGCTAGCAAAATGTAACCAACGTGGTTTTGATAACTCCGTTTTCTGCGAATGTGATTTTATTAGTGATAGTGAATTGTTGTGTCCAGAAGAACGATCCTTTAACGTTGCACAAGCCATTTAACTGGTATAAATGCTAAAAAACAAACACCATTAATCCAGCGACAGAGTATTGTGGTAGATCATGCTGTAAAAACTCAGTTCATCCTGATTTACGCACAAGGCCCTAGATGTGAACATAATTGACATTCCTTCTAGTAAATAGATTGAATGATAACAAAACCGCTGTTACATTATGGCACTTGAGATAGAGAAAATAAAAGAGTTATATCACTGAAGATTCCTTTAGCTCATATTAATCATCATTGTTAAATTGTTATTTTTAGATATTAAAACATAAACCTACAAAGCAGGACAGCAGACATTTATTAATGAAGCATGCTCACTGTTTTGGATACAGTTCCTTAGATTATAGTTTATGTTTTAAAACATTAATTTGTGGCTGAGGTTTTCCTATTACAAGAAACAATTTACAGTTCCAGCAAAACACAACTTGTATTTGTATCACAGCTTCAGCAAGAATCATGTCCCAAAGCCGGTCACAGACACAATCCAAAACTGGATGGCAAGTCAAAGTGGGAGGGGTGAGGATAACCAAAAGCTTCTTCAAAGAGGTGGGTTTTATGGAGGTCCTAAAGGAGGAGCTAGATGTGGAAAGGTGGAGGGAATTTCAGAGCTCAGGGCCTAGCCGGCTGGAGGATGGCTGCCAATGGTGGGGTGATGGGAGATGGGGGATACACAAGACTTGCATTTATATAGCGCCTTTCACAACCAATGGACTTATCAAAAGCACTTTACAGCCAATGAAGTACTTTTGTAATGTAGGAAACGTGGCAGCCAATGAGCTCACAGCAAGCTCCCACAAACAGCAATGTGATAATGACCAGATAATCTGTTTTTGTTATGTTGATTGAGGGATAAATATTGTCCAGGACACTGGGGAGAACTCCGCTGCTCTTCTTCATAATGCTGCCATAGGATATTTTACGTCTACCTGAGAGAGCAGACAGGGCCTCAGTTTAACGTCTCAGCTGAAAGACGGCACCTCCGACAGTGCAGCACTCCCTCAGTACTGTCCTAGAGTGTCGCCTAGATTTATGTGCTCAAGTTCCTGGAGTGGGACTTGATCCTAGAACCTTCTGACTCAGAGGCGAGTGTGCTACCCACTGAGACACAGCTGACACTAGAGGCATGAGTCGGTTGAACAGAGGAGGGGATTTAGTGCTGGAGGAGGTTACAGAGATCGGGAGGGGTGGGGACGTGGGGACGAGAATTTTAAATTGAAGACACTGGGAAACTGGGAGCCAATGTAGGTCAGCGAGGACAGAGGTGATGGGTGGCTGAGATTTGGTGTGGGACAGGAAATGGGCAGTAGAGTTTTGGCTGAGCTGAAGTTTATGGAAGGTGAAGGACAGGAGACTGGCCAGGAAAGCATTGGAATAGCTGAGTCTGATGGAAAAGGTATGGATGAGGGTTTCAGGGGCAGTTGGGCTGAGGTAGGGGCGGAGATGGGCGAAGTTATGGAGGTGGAAGCAGGCAGTCTTTGTGATGGAGAGGATATGGGTTTGGAAGCTCAGTTTAAATAGGATTCAGAACCTGCAAACAGACAGCACTTGCGGAGGGGATGGAATTGGAGACACGGTTGAGGAGTTTGTGATGATGGCCAAAGACAGTGGCCTCAGTCTTCCCAATGTTTTGCTGCAGGAAATTGTGCCTCAATCAAGACTGGATGTTGGAAAAGTAGTCTGACACCACAGGGAGACTGGAGAGGCTGAGAGGGGCAGTGTGTCAGCTGATCCAGTGTGTGTGGGTGGTGTGGCCTTGGGATGAGGAAGAGGAGGGGCTGAGAGGTGCAGTGTGTCAGCTGATCCAGTGTGTGTGGATGGTGTGGCCTTGGGATGAGGAAGAGGAGGGGCTGAGTTAGGACTCAATTCATAGAGGCCAGTGTCTAAAGGCTTGTCTCAACCAGTCAGTCCATAAAAATCATTACGTTTAAAGAACCAGAACTTTGTTCAAGAAAGGAGAGATGGTTAAATGCCAGTTTCCCCACAGCTGAAATACTCTAAGATTCGTAATTTGAAGTAAAATGACCGTGCATTTAAAAATTGCACGAATCAGTCAAGGACAGCCAGAATGGGTTTGTTGAAGTCAAGCTGCGATTTGCTAATTTAATAGACTTTTAAAAATAAATGACCGATTTGATAGAATGTGCAGTACTGAGGAGAGTGCTGCACGGTCAAAGATGCTGACTTTCTGATGAGACATTTAAAAAACATTATTTTTTTAATTCATTCATTGGATGCGGGCTGCACTGGCAAGGCCGACATTTATTGCCCATCCCTAATTGCCCTCGGGAAGGTGGTGGTGAGCCGTCTTCTTGAACCGCTGCCTTCGTGTGGTGAAGGTGCTCCCACAGTGCTGTTAGGGAGGGATTCCAGAATTTTGACCCAGCGACGATGAAGGAACTGCGATATATTTCCAAGTCAGGATGGTGTAGGACTTCGAGGGGAACGTGGAGGTGATGGTGTTCCCATGCGCCTGCTGCCCTTGTCCTTCTAGGTGGTAGAGGTCACGGGTTTGGGAGGTGCTGTTGAAGAAGCTTTGGCGAGTTGCTGCAGTGCATCTTGTAGATGGTACACACTGCAGCCACGGTGTGCCGGTGGTGGAGGGAGTGAATGTTTAAGGTGATGGATGGGGTGCCAATCAAGCGAGCTGCTTTGTCCTGGATGGTGTTGAGCTTCTTGAGTGTTGTTGAAGCTGCACTCATCCAGGCAAGTGGGGAGTATTCCATCACACTCCTGACTTGTGCCTTGTCGTGCTTTGGTATATCCGGAGGTCGTGAAAGGCGCTCAAGAGATGCAAGTTTAAAAAAATTGTTTTTGATGATCAGCATTCGAGAGAGTAAAATGGGTGAATATTTTGGGTGGGACCCTTAAAAATAGCGCCTTTCACAACCTCTGGATGCCCAAAAGTGCTTTACAACCAATGAAGTACTTTTGGAATGTGGTCACTGTTGTAATGTAGGAAATGCGGCAGCCAACTTGCGCACAGCAAGCTCCCACAAATATCAATGTGGTAAGCACCAGATAGTCTGTTTTTGTTATGTTGACTGAGGGATAAATATTGGCCAAGACACCAGGGATAACTCCCTTGCTCTTCTTTGAAATAGTGCCATGGGATCTTTTATGTCCACCTGAGAGAGAAGACAGGGTCTCGGTTTAACGTCTTATCTGAAAGACGGCACCTCCGACAGTGCAGCGCTTCCTCAGCACTGCACTGGAATGTCAGCCTGGATTTTGTGCTGAAGTCCCTGGAGTGGGACTTGAACACACAACCTGCTGACTCAGGGGCGAGTGTGCGGTCCACTGAGCCACAACTGCCACATCATCCAATAGCATGAATGGGAGGGAGGTGAAGTGAGCAGGTTCATATATCACAGGGCTAGAAATATGATTGAACTGTAATTTATACCTACAGCTATTTCAGAGAGAAAAATACAGGTGCACAGCACTTTTCTGAAGATGAAATGGTGCCCAAAGGGAGTTTACAAGATGGAGTCAAGTTGTGGGAATTGCTGCATTAAAAGCTTTCAAATCAGTCTTCTTATCAAGGGGGTTGATTATGAGATGTGCGCATGTTTAAGCTGGACCCACCAGCTCTGCCCCCATGCGGGTTTCGCGTGCCACACGTTTCAAGCCCACCCTTTAGCGGGCACCCGAGACACAGCTCTACAGGCACCGCCTCCCAGCAACTTCACCGGGAACCTGCAGTGGGCTCCAGTAACCAGCGGGGCACGGATACTGCTCCGTCGTTGACTCAGAATCACCCTCCGAAGTGGTCGAGCAAGCCGCTCGGTTGTGTCAAAACCGCACATGCAGAAGGTGGCTCACCACCACCTCCTCACGGGGCAGCTGGGGACGGCAATAAATGCCTCACCAGAACGGATCGTGAGAATTGATCAAATAAAAGTGACGGCAGAGGAGTGGCAATTGGAGATCTTGGGCCCCTTACTGGGGTGGATAGATTTTTGTTGGGTAAGGGTGTCGAGGGATACGAGTTAAGGCAGGTAAATGGAGGTGAAGTGCAGATCCGCCCTGAACTCATTGAATGGCGGAACAGGCTCGAGGGGCCGAATGGCCTCCTCCTGCGTTCCCCTGTGAGTGTTATATTGTGAGGTCATTTAAATGTAGCGTTCTGTATTTCGTTCTTGAGTAGACACACACAGGCCGGTTCACATGAACACAGAAGGATTGCAAGCTGAGTGTTTTACTGTTTACTGAGAGGCCTATGTGAAAGGCCAAACCCAAGAGCACAAGAGACCACCCAGGCTGACAAGAGGATGAGTCTGTTCATGCCACAGCATGTGCAACGATGGTCCTGGACTCTGGCCAATTCAAAACCCTGTGGGAATTCTCACTAGCCCCCTCCAGCGAAACCCCAGGACATTAATCAGAACTCCGTGACTCAGCCCTGATCTGCTGCACTCCACAGATGCCTGCCAGACCAGAACAGGGCCCATCGCGTTCCAAATGGAAAGAGGCGGTTCACAAACATGTGTGATCCTGGCTGTTTTTGAGTTTGGGCCTGTACACAGGCTGGCTGCAAACCAACATAGTCCCACACACACACACACACACACACACACACACAGCCTGATTTACCCGGACATAAACAGGGTGCCTTCCTCTTCTGGGCCACAATATGACATATACTGATATGTCCTGACTACACAGTATAAATGCACACAAGGCCCATGCTTGAGAGAAGGTCAGTCTGTGACCTGTCCTTTATTCCTTAGCACTCAAGTGATGAAGGTGGGTGGAGCTTCCCCTTTTATACCTGAAGGTCCAGGTTAGGAGTGTCTCCCACCTAGTGGTCAGTGTTCTTACGATGTACAACTTAGGTCAGTTTATACATGGGTTACAATGCTGGTTGAATACATGACATCACCTCCCCCCCAAAGTCTTATTGGGATCACAGGTTGAGTCTCTCTGGTGGTTTACGCTCCCTTGTAGAGCGCCTGAGTTGGGGCTCCTGTTGTTGGGCGCTGGCCTGAGTGTCTGCTGTTTGCAGTGCCTCAGGCCTGTCCGGACTGCCCACAGTGACTGGGCTCTCCTCCCTTTGGTTCCGGTGTTCGGTCACCTGTGGTGGAGTGAACTCTATATCGTTCTCTTCCTCTGCTTCTTCTATGGGGTTGCTGAACCTCCTTTTTGTTTGATCCACATGTTTGCGGCAGATTTGTCCATTGGTAAGTTTAACTACCAGAATCCTATTTCCCTCTTTGGCAACCACAGTGCCTGTGAGCCATTTAGGCCCTGCAGCGTAGTTGAGGACAAAAACAGGTTCATTTACATCAATACATCGCGCCCTCGCATTCCTGTCATGGTAGTGATATTGTGACTGGCGCCTGCTCTCGACAATTTCTTTCATGGTGGGGTGTATAAGGGATAATCGGGTTTTGAGCGTCCTTTTCATTAGTAGCTCTGCGGGTGGAACCCCTGTGAGCGAGTGTGGTCGGGATCTATAGGCCAACAGGAGGCGTGATAAGCGGGTTTGTAGGGAACCCCCTTGGAATCTGAGCATCCCCTGTTTGATTATCTGCACTGCTCGTTCTGCCTGGCCGTTTGAGGCCGGCTTGAACGGTGCCGTTCTAACATGGTTAATTCCATTGCCTGCCATGAAGTCCTGGAATTCAGTGCTTGTGAAGCACGGGCCATTGACGCTGACCAAGATGTCCGGTAGATCGTGGGCGGCGAACATTGCCCGTAGACTTTCTACCGTGGCAGAGGATGTGCTTGAATTTAAAATGTCACACTCGATCCATTTGGAGTAGGCGTCTACTACAACCAAAGACATTTTCCCCATGAAAGGACCTGCGTAGTCCACATGGATGTGTGACCAAGGCTTGGTGGGCCATGGCCAGGGGCTAAGGGGGGCTTCCCTGGGCGCATGGCCCAGCTCGGCACACATGTTGCACCTGCGAACACAAAGTTCCAGATCTGCGTCTATCCCCGGCCACCAAACATGTGACCTGGCAATTGCCTTTATCGTGACAATGCCCGGGTGCCCATTGTGGAGTTCTCTGATGAACATCTCTCTGCCCATCTGGGGCATGACTACGCGGTTTCCCCACAGTAGGCAATCGGCCTGAATCGAGAGTTCATCCTTGCGCCTGTGAAATGGTTTTAAATTCAGTGCTTGTGAAGCACGGGCCATTGTCGCTGACCAAGATGTCCAGCAGACCGTGGGCGGTGAATATTGCCCGTAGACTTTCTACCGTGGCAGAGGATGTGCTTGAATTTAAAATGTCACACTCGATCCATTTGGAGTAGGCATCTACTACAACCAAAAACATTTTCCCCATGAAAGGACCTGCGTCCCAGTCCCCATTCAGGACACATTTCTTGACTAGAGACAATAGCGGGTCTCTATTTGTCCAGACTTTAATCTGACGGGCTGTCACGGGTGAGCCTTCGCTTCCGAAAGCTTCAACAGCCATGACCATCTCAGCACCATGCTCGGTAGCCCCCTCAGTGGTGGCTAGTGGGAGCCTGCTGAGTGCATCGGCGCAGTTTTCGGTGCCCGGTCTGTGCCGAATTGTGTAGTCATAGGCAGCTAACGTGAGTGCCCACCTCTGTATACGGGCCGATGCGTTTGCATTTATGGCCTTGTTGTCAGCCAAAAGGGACGTTAGGGGTTTGTGATCTGTCTCCAGCTCAAATTTCCTGCCAAACAGGTACTGTTGCATTTTCTTTACCGCATATACACATGCGAGCGCCTCCTTTTCTACCATCCCGTAGCCCCTTTCTGCCTGGGACAGACTCCTGGAGGGATAAGCTACCGGCTGTAACTGACCCTTGGCATTGACATGCTGCAACACACACCCGACACCATAGGATGACGCATCGCACGTTAACACAAGTTTCTTACATGGGTCATATAGCGTTAACAGATTGTTGGAACATAACAAATTGCGTGCTCTATTAAAAGCCCTTTCCTGGCTGTCCCCCCAGACCCATTCGCAACCTTTGCATAGGAGCACATGTAGCGGCTCTAGCAGCATGCTCAATTTGGGAAGAAAGTTACCAAAATAGTTCAGGAGCCCCAGGAACGAACGGTGCTCCATCGTGTTACGGGGTCTGGGTGCTCTCTGGATCGCTTCCGTCTTGGATGCAGTAGGGCTGATCCCATCTGCTGCTACCCTCATCCCCAGGAATTCTACCTCTGGAGCGAGGAAGACGCACTTCACCTTTTTCAGTCGCAGACCTACCCGGTCCAGTCTGCGTAGCACCTCCTCCAGGTTGTGGAGGTGTTCTTCAGTATCGTAACCCGTAATGAGGATGTCGTCCTGAAAAACCACCGTCCCTGGAATCGACTTGAGGAGGCTTTCCATATTTCGTTGGAAGATCGCGGCGGCCGAGCGAATCCCGAACGGACATCTGTTGTACTCAAACAACCCCTTGTGTGTCGTGATGGTGGTCAGCTTCTTCAACTCACTCGCCAGCTCCTGGGTCATGTAAGCTGAGGTCAGGTCCAATTTTGAAAAAAGTTTGCCACTGGAAAGCGTCGCAAAGAGGTCCTCCGCTCTCGGTAGCGGGTACTGGTCTTGGAGTGACACCCGATTGATGGTGGCCATGTAATCGCCACATATCCTGACCGACCCATCTGCCTTGAGCACCGGCACAATCGGGCTCGCCCAGTCACTGAATTCGACTGGCAAGATGATGCCTTCCCTCAACAGGCGGTCCAATTCGCCTTCTATCTTTTCCCGCATCACGTACGGCACCGCTCTGGCCTTGTGGTGTACTGGTCTGGCGTCCGGGTTTATGTGAATCATTACCTTGGCCCCCATGAAAGTGCCAATGCCAGGTTGAAATAATGAGTCAAATTTGTCCAGGACCTGTGAGCATGATACTCGCTCCACAGAGGAAATTGCATTGACATCGCCCCATTTCCAGTTCATGACAGCAAGCCAACTCCTCCCCAGTAGTGCGGGACCGTCCCCTGGGACAATCCAGAGTGGCAACCTGTTCTCCGAATCTTTGTGGGTCACGACTACCGTGGCGCTGCCTCGCACCGGAATGATCTGCTTTGTGTAAGTCCGTAGCTGTGCGTCAATCGGCGATAATTTTGGCCTCCTGGCCTTGGATGCCCACAACTTTTCGAACTGTTTGATACCCATCAGGGACTGGCTGGCACCCGTGTCTAACTCCATTGATACTGGGATGCCATTGAGGAGCACTTTCATCATTATCGGTGGCGTCCTGGTGTATGAACTGTATACGTGCTCCACATGAACTCGCTGAACTTCAGCTTCCAGCGATTTCCCCCAGTGTCTATTTCTGCAATTTCTGCAGGTATTTTGCTCATCTCTGCAAACTCCGGCTGAATGTATGCCTCCACGCCTCCAGCATGAGTTGCGGTTTGAAATAGAAGGTCCCTTGCCAGTCGATCGTCCCTGACTGCCCCTGTTATTGTCCTTGAGTGCACCATTAACAGGTGTTGATGGCCCCATTACTGGCCGCATTGTCCCTTGCAATGGCGTGAATCGCTGTTCAGCTTGCCATTGTCTCTGTCGAACTCCCCCTCTGGGTTCGACTACATGTTGGGGCATGCCTGACTGCCCTTGTCTGCCTGGAGAACTGTGTGCTGCTTTAACAATGTTGAATCTCTGTCCCAACCATTCCTTAACACAGTACCTCTCGTCTGTTCTGCTAGTGGCCATGCTCGCGTGGTTTAAATCCCAGTTTCTTGTCGCCATTGATACGTCTTTACTACACAGTATAAATGCACACGAGGCCCATGCTTGAGAGAAGGTCAGTCTGTGACCTGTCCTTTATTCCTTAGCACTCAAGTGATGAAGGTGGGTGGAGCTTCCCCTTTTATACCTGAAGGTCCAGGTTAGGAGTGTCTCCCACCTAGTGTTTAGTGTTCTCACGGTGTACAACTTAGGTCAGTTTATACATGGGTTACAATGCTGGTTGAATACATGACATATACAGCAGTGTAATAAATAAAGTGAGGCCATTTGCTGATAACACACCCAGATCAATTATTACAGATGGGTGTTTGAAATTGGCTGTGTGACCCGTGGATGCAGCTTGAAATTCTTTTATCTCCCAATTCAACAAGAAGCATTAATCCTGTTTAGTAAAATAATTCCCTCCGCACTCATTGAAACCGTTACTGTTTGTATCATACAGCACGATTACAACCCAATTCAGTCACGAATTCGATTAGATTGAATACTTCAGCGAGGTTGGGGCATCACTGGCTGTCGATGGCAGCGTCGGCCATGACACCTTCCGCGAACAAAAGCTGGAAACCAAGGGGGACAAATTTGAGAGCGTCCGTTTTAAAAGTTGAAAAAACTAGCTGCAGGCGCTAATAATTTTGAAATGTTAAAAATGTTGGCACTTGCGCTCCAGGTAGGAAGTGGGGTGCTAAATCAGGCGCTCCACTTCCTTCCTGGAGAGTAACAGACCACAGGCGGGGCAGTCGTGGTGGTACACTGGGCCGTGCAACGCTGCCGCGTTCCGAGGCTCCTTCCCTCCCTTAAAGAGAAGGGCCATCGCTGCAGGCTCTGCAAGGGAAGGACTTACCAAGTCCCTTCGGGAGTCACGATCCGGCCCGATCAGCCCCATGCACTGCAGCAGAGCGGCGGGCTGATCGATCGCGGCCGAAGAGGAAGCAAAAAAAATGATAAAGACCATTTTGTAATTTTTTTTACTTACCTCGGCTACCTCACCTTTAACCTCTGCCCCCAAAGCGCCCGGCCTCCCGATCAACGCCTCCTGCAGCTGCCGGTGTTTTTGCCCGGCGAGGCTGCGGGGGGCGGAGCCAACGTTCGGGTCCGGGGTACTACCGAGGCGATGCACATGGCAATGACGTCACAATCTCCGGGCGAAAGAGATCGGGGTGCAAAGTGTTACCGTCACCGCTGAATTTAGCGAGAGTCGTTCATCGCGCCGCGCTCGGCCGGTAAGTGATTAGCGCCTCGTTATCGCCCCCTGGAGCCTATAATGGGAGGCACTAAGAAGGCCAATTTCTAAGCCAATGAAAAACTCCATCAGGAACAGGAATTAATCTCATCTTGGGTTCAACTGGCAAACTCATGAAGGTTCACCCTCAATTCACACTTTAGCAGAACTCCTTGATTATTTCCTCAGGACCCTTATTTTCCAGCTGGGACACCATTAGTATTAAACAACCAGAGGCAGCGCTGATTGTAGATCCTTCCTTGGATTGGTTCCTTCAATGTGATTGTAAAGGAAAGGCCTTGCATTTATATAGTACCTTTCATGACATCAGGATGTCCCATTGTGCTTTACAGCCAGAGTAGTCACTGTTGTAATGTAGGAAACGCAGCAGCCAATTTTGTTTTTTAGTGATATTGATTGAGGGATAAATATTGGCTGGGACATCGGGAAGGGAATTCCCTGTTCGTCTTCAACATAGTGCCATAGGATCTTTTAGAACATAAGTGTTATGTATGCATAATGTATGTACTGTAACACTAGACCACTGAATGTATCTTCACACTGTATATACCATACCTGTACCACCAGAGGGTGCTACTGGTGAAACATAGAAACATAGAAAATAGGTGCAGGAGTAGGCCATTCGGCCCTTCGAGCCTGCACCGCCATTCAATAAGATCATGGCTGATCATCCCTTCAGTATCCCTTTCCTGCTTTCTCTCCATATCCCTTGATCCCCTTAACCGTAAGGGCCATATCTAACTCCCTCTTGAATATATCCAGTGAACTGGCATCAACAACTCTCTGCAGCAGTGAATTCCACAGGTTAACAACTCTCTGAGTGAAGAAGTTTCTCCTCATCTCAGTCCTAAATGGCCTACCCTTTATCCTAAGACTATGTCCCCTGGTTCTGGACTTCCCCAACATCGGGAACATTCTTCCCGCATCTAACCTGTCCAGTCCCGTCAGAATCTTATATGTTTCTATGAGATCCCCACTCATCCTTCTAAACTCCAGTGAATAAAGGCCCAGTTGATCCAGTCTCTCCTCGTATGACAGTTCATCCATCCCGGGAGTCAGTCTGGTGAACCTTCGCTGCACTCCCTCAATAGCAAGAACGTCCTTCCTCAGATTGGGAGACTAAAACTGAACACAATATTCCAGGTGAGGCCTCACTAAGGCCCTGTACAACTGCAGTAAGACCTCCCTGCTTCTATATTCAAATCCCCTAGCTATGAAGGCCAACATACCATTTGCCTTCTTTACCGCCTGCTGTATCTGCGTGCCCACTTTCAGTGACTGATGAATCATGACACCCAGGTCTCGTTGCACCTCCCCTTTTCCTAGTCTGCCGCCATTCAGAAAATATTATGCCTTCGTGTTTTTGCCCCCAAAATGGATAATCTCACATTTATCCACATTATACTGCATCTGCCATGCATTTGCCCACTCACCTAACCTGTCCACATCACGCTGCAGCCTCTTAGCGTCCTCCTCACAGCTCACTCCGTCACCCAGTTTAGTGTCATCTGCAAACTTGGAGATATTACACTCTATTCCTTCATCCAAATCGTTAATGTATATTATAAAGAGCTGGGGTCCCAGCACTGAGCCCTGCGGCACTCCACTAGTCACTGCCTGCCATTCTGAAAAGGACATATTTATAGAAGCTTTTGCAGTCAGTTTTTATATTCCCTGCAAGCTTTATATTCCCTGAAGACCTATGGGTCACCTGCACACTGCAGGTAACCAAGTATAAAAGGGAACAAACCTCACTGTGTCCTCACTCAGGGAGCTACAATAAATGGACTAAGGTCACAACATTTCAAGTACAATACCTTACCTCGTGGAGTCATTACTAGAGTGCTTACATATATAATAACTGGCAACGAGATTACAAATTTCCACGTGCAAAATAGCTAACCTAAGCAATTTCCAACAATTCGCTGATGGGGAAGATTGGGAATCCTTTGTGGAAAGGCTCGAACACTTTTTCATCGCGAACGACCTGGCTGGAGACACACTGACCTCTCTGGCAGACAAGCACAGAGCCATCCTGCTCAGCAGTTGTGGGTCCAACGTCCATGGCCTCGTCAGGGATCTGCTAGCCCCAGCGAAGACGACAGCCAAAACGTACGTGAAGTTTGTAACTATAATACAGGAACAGCTCAAACCTAAAGAGAGCATCCTCACAGCCAGACACTGGTTCTACACCCACCGGCGGCCTGAAGGCCAAGAAATCGCAAAATATGCTGCAGACCTGAGACGATTGGCTGTACCGTGTGATCTTGGCGACCACCTCACTGAAGCACTGAGGGACATCTTTGTTATTGGAATCGGCCACAAGGGCTCTCTGCGGACACCACGGTCACCCTGCAGAAGGCAATTAAAGTGAGCCAGGCATTCATGGTCTCGGCCTGCGATTCCAAGAGGATGATGACTCACCCCCAGGACTCTAACTCGACGAATACAGTGAACCGAATGGCGCCTTTCAGAGGCAAGTCTGCTGACCCAAGTCCTGCAACACTGAGTCCGCCACATGGGGCCAACCGGCCAGTCCCATGCTGGCGCTGTGGAGGAAATCACAGGGCCCACCAGTGCTGATACAGAGACTATACTTGCAAGGGTTGTAACACTAAAGGTCATCTCCAGCGAAGTGTAGAAGAAATTTTACTCACTGAGTCGCTGAAGAGTTGGCCGATCACCCGGGCTCCAGCGCTGATGAAGACGAAGAGAGAGTCCAGGAGGCAGCTCAGTCCCAGGAAGAGATGTACGAAGTGTTTACCTGCTCCATCGAGAGTTCCCCGTGGAAAATGGAAGTAGAAATCAACGGTGTTCCAGTCTCGATGGAGGTCGACACAGGGGCAAGCCAATCGCTGATGAACCAGCTGGCCTTCGAGAAACTCTGGGACAATCCCGCCGAACGACCTAAAATGCTCCCAATCCAGGTGAAGCTGCTCACTTACACAAACGACTCCATCCCATTCATTGGCAGCGTGGATGTCCAGGTGTCCTACGGCGGCGCGATGCACAAGCTACCTTTGTGGATCGTTGCTGGTGATGGTCCAACGCTGCTAGGAAGAAGATGGATGAAACAAATCCAAATCTGTTGGAGCTGGGAAAGCCTCCAGGCCCCGGCGATCAACATCCTGCGTGACCCCAAATTTAGATCCATCACAGCACCTGAAGATTCTATCGTCCGACTCGACTGCGCGGCGACGACACAGACCGCACAACTCAACGGCGAGATGATCGAACCCGAACAACCAGACCTCACCCTCCGGGCTCATTGGCAGGACTCCGAAGGAAGAAGATCGGCGCAGATGGTAAATTCTCGGCTTCCGTGGCAGAATCTGGGAAGAAAAGGATCACCACAGCCTACCTCATAGAGGGAAAGAAGATGGTGTCCGCACCACGAGGTGAAGCACTTGAAATCAAGATGGACGCGACCAGACCACGAGCGGCAGCATTGAAGGAGCAACACGTGATGCTGAGCAGCGAACTGGATTGGGGTAAAGATTGCAAGGCTCTCTTAAAGGAGACCGGCAACCCAACACAATTAAAGGGACAGTTCCACTCTTTGTACAGCGATGCCGGTGACACTAATGAAAAAGATGTAATCAACAAATGCAAGTATCTAAATGTAACCTTGCACAGCGACACTGATAGTACACAGGAAAGTGATGTAATTGACAAATGCGAATTTGTAAAGACAACTAACAATGTTGAGTCGGCTGATTGCGGTCGGAGCCAATGTATCATGAACGCTAATGATGAAATGAGATGTGATGTCAGGTTCTACATGCACACCGACAAAGCTAAGGGCATCCTCCCATGGGAAGCACCCAGGTCCAGCGGGCTACCCGATCATGTAGCCTGTGCCTCCGGGACCAATGTGATGCCCCAGGGTGTGTGGCCACACACACAGTAGGAGCATACCCACTGCAGGGCCAGCGATCAATGGATGGCACAGGCACCACTACTGGCACCCTGCCTCAGATCGGCCCTACCCCTCTGGCCACCAGGGCCAGCAACGGGAGCAGGAGGCCAGCACCCTACAGCCCTCCCAACAGGACCTGGGATGACCAGACTCCCACCACCACTGAAGGGCAGCAGGGAGATCCTGCAGCCCTCAACAAGAGGATAGGGACCACACATTTCGGTGGCTTTGCCCACCACTAGGCAACGGCAAAGGCCCTGAGACACAGCCAGGTGAGCAATCCGAGCCCACCCAGCTGGCAGGGGAGCAGCACCGTCATCAGACAACTTGGACACAGTCCGGTTACTCTAGAATTAGTGTCCTCACCCACCTGCACCTAGACCCCACGGGCAAGGCTGTAATACCACATATGTACCTTACCTGTAATATGTATTTGTTCCACCACTGCTGAACTCAAAAACAGTGATATAACTAATCTTATCGATCATTCTTTGTACATGTACGCCAATGCAGATGTCGAGCCACACATGGTCTATGTATGGGGGTGGGGGGGAGGCGGGGCGGGGTAATGGATGTATGTAGCCATGGACACACATGGATCACACCCAGAACCCACACAACCCTCACTACAACCTCCAACCGTCCCAAAGTCGTGGCAATATGGACTTGGAGGTCTACAGGAAGAGAGCCAATCCCAAGCATAGACAAAGCGCAAGGGCTTTGGGCACTCAAGTCGAGGGCCAGAGCACACAGTGCAAAGGCCAGTGGCACAAGTCTTAGGGGAGAGTGATGTTGTGTATGCATAATGTATGTACTGTAACACTAGACCATTGAATGTATCTTCACACTGTATACACCATATCTGTACCACCAGAGGGTGCTACTGGTGGAGACCTAAGGGTCACCTGCACACTGCAGGTAACCAAGTATAAAAGGGAGCTCACATCGCCGTATCCTTACTCAGGAGCTACAATAAATGGATTAAGATCACAACATTTCAAGTATAGTATCTTACCTCGTGGAGTCAATACTAGAGTGCTTACATATATAACAATAAGAACATAAGAAATAGGAACAGGAGTAGGCCATATGGCCCCTCGAGCCTGCTCCGCCATTTAATACGATGATAGCAGATCCAACCATGGACTCAGGTCCACTTCCCCGCCCGCTCCCCATAATCCCTTATTCCCTTATCAGTTTAGAAACTGTCTATCTCTGTCTTAAATTTATTCAATGACCCAGCTTCCACAGCTCTCTGAGGCAGCGAATTCCACAGATTTACAACCCTCTGAGAGAAGAAATTCCTCCTCATCTCTGTTTTAAATGGGCGGCCTCTTATTCTAAGATTATGGTCTAGAACTTCCACTTCTGAGCTTATCGCCCAAAAATAGTCATCATGACATGCGCAGAAGAGGAGACAGAGAGAGAGGGAGCTCAGAGGCACTGAAAGCGTGTGTGGCTGTGGTATGTGCTTGTTTGGCTGTTGTGGGAGGAACAAAGGAGATTCACCAGCAGCAAAAAGTCTACTAAACACCAAGAACATAGTTGGCACGTGTTTTTGTCCAACAAATAACATATAAAATGGAAGGGATAGAGGAGGCCCTGGAGCTGGTAGCCAGGAACACTGGTGGCAGAGGGCTCCCAGTGGTCCCGGAGTGCTGCACTGCACCCCAAGGTGATGCACCCCCATTGCCAACCACATATGAGAGCCAGCAGCAACATCTTGCTTCTGGCTCGGAGCACATTCCCACCTCAGGACCATCCTCTCCTGTATCCGTCCAAGCAGCGCTTCGGCTGTCACCCCTCCCCCCCACAATGAAGCATCGCCCAAGGACCTTCTCGGCCAGGCGGCTTCGAGGCAGGAGGGGAAGGGGAAGGGTAGAGGTGGGGAGGAGAAGCTGGGGGCGGTGGAGGGATGGGGGAGAAGGGTTGGTTTGTACAGAAATACTGATGATTTCAGACTAATATTCGGTTTAAATGTTTTTTATTTAACAAAACCTTGTAGCGCATTGGCTCAGATAGCTGCACCATTACACGCTGGTGATTCCTCAACATCAAAGGGGATAATAACACTTAACTTCAATCAACTTAAACTTTAACTGTCACCAAGGTGATGTCCACCATTGACGTGTGACCTGCACACCCAGCAGTGTGTCAGCCTTGTAAATAACACCGATGTTCTTTCAGGCAAAGTGATCATTGATAAGCTCCTGATGTAAAGCTCTTGCAGCTATAATGCCACCATGGGCCCCTTTCATGTGGTCTACAGGGGGACGGAGGCATGGCTTTAGCGTCAGCCTGATTGTCTGGCCCGATGTCAGCGTCCGCCTCCTTGTCCTCCTCTTCCTCTTTCTGGTGAAGTGGACTGTCAGACTCCATCAGGCAATTCTTGTCCCCTCCTGATAACCAATTTGTGTAGCATGGATCAGACTACCACGAATATTGAGCTACCTGCTCAGAATGGTATTGGAGCTCATAGAAACATAGAAATATAGAAATATAGAAATTTACAGCACAGAAGGAGCCACACGGCCCTTGATCAGTAGCCCTAAAGGTTACATATAAACCTATGAACAATGATGGAAAGGCAAAGAGCACCCAGCCTAACCAGTCTGCCTCAAACAACTGCGACACCCCTTATACTGAAAACATTTACACTCCACCCCAACCAGAGCCATGTGATCTCCTGGGAGAGGCAAAAACCAGATAAAAACCCAGGCCAATTTAGGGAGAAAAAAATCTTGGAAAATTCCTCTCCGACCCATCCAGGCGATCGAAACTAGTCCAGGAGATCACCCTGGCCATATTTTATTCCCTGAAGTACTTACCATTATATCTGCACCGTCCAACAAAAGGTCACCCAGTCTAATCCCAGTTACCAGCTCTAGGTTCGTAACCCTGCAGGTTACAGCACTTCAAGTGCTCATCCAACCATCTCTTAAAAGTGATGAGGGTTTCTGCATCCACCACTCTTCCAAGCAGCGAGTTCCAGATCCCCACAACCCTCTGTGTAAAGAAGCCCCTCTCAAATCCCCTCTAAACCTTCCACCAACCACCTTAAAACTATGCTCCCTCGTAATAGACCCCTCCACCAATGGCAATAGACCCTTACTATCCACTATGTCCAGGCCCCTCAATATTTTGTACACCTCAATGAGGTCTCCTCTCAACCTCCTCTGTTCCAATGAGAACAAACCCAGCCTATCCAATCTGTCCTCATAACTAAGATTCTCCACTCCAGGCAGCAACCTAGTAAATCTCCTCTGCTCCCTCTCTAGTGCAATCACATCCTTCCTATAATACAGCAACCAGAACTGCACGCAGTACTCCAGCTGTGGCCTAACCAAAGGGTTATACAATCTAGGCATAACCTCCTTGCTCTTATATTCTATGCCTTGGCCAATAAAGGCAAGCATTCCGTATGCCTTCTTAGCCACCTTATCCACCTGGCCTATTACTTTCAGAGATCTGTGGACAAGCACTCCAAGGTCCCTTTGTTCATCTACACTATTAAGTGGCCTACCGCTTAATGTATATACCCTTTCCTTATTAGCCCTTCCAAAGTGCATCACCTCACACTTCTCTGAATGAAATTCCAATTGCCACTGCTCTGCCCACCTGCCCAGTGGATTGATATCCTCCTGCAGCCCATGACTTACCTCTTCATTATCAATCACACAGCTAATTTTAGTGTCGACTGCAAACTTCTTAATCATACTCCCTATATTCAAATCTAAATTGTTGATATATACCTCCTGAGTGGTCCAGGCATCTGTAGCGCCGCTTCAGCACTCCAATAGTTTCCTCCACGATATTGCGAGTTGCTCTGTGGCTCTCGTTGTATCACCTCTCGGCCTCGGTGTGGGTGTCACGCCAGGTGGCGAGGCCATATCCTTTGTCCCCAAGCATCCAGCATTGACCTTGTGGCTGATTGTTAAGCAAGTCAGATACAGTGCTCTCACACAGGATGTGCACATCATGGATGCTGCCCGGAAATTTAGCATTCACTGCCAGTATAATTTGCTGGTGGTCGACAATCAGCTGAACATTCAGGGAGTGGAATCCCTTGCGGTTCCTGAAAACCTCAGCATCCTGAAAAGATGCCCGCATCGCAATGTGCGTACAGTCTATTGCTCCCTGCACCTTGGGGATGTTTGCAATTCTGGAGAATCCTAGAGCCCTCTCACTCTGTGCATCCCTGGTCATAGGGAAGCTGATCAAGTCCCTATTGCGTGCGTACTGGGCTTCAGTGACCTGTCTAATGCAGCGATGTGTGGCATGCTGAGAAAGTCCGCAAATGTCGCCATCTGTGGCCTGAAAAGAACCCGAGGGATAAAAACGACAGTGCCGCGGTGACTTTGACCTCGATGGACAGTGCAGTACTGATGGTCCTGGCACGCTGCAGATCTGCCCTTATCAGCTGGCACACCTCAGTGATAACCTCTTTGTGGAAGCGCAGTCTCCGAAGGCAGGTGGTGTCAGATAAGTCGAGGTAAGAATGCTTCTCCTTGTACTTGCGGTAGCTGTAACATCTGGTCCTCCTCATCTGTCTGTGATTTCGTACATTGGGCACATAATGCAGTGGAGTGTTCGAGTCTGCTGCATGGATTTGGTCACCAAGAGAGGGTGAGAAAGGATAGGCCCCATTGCAGTAGCTCTCTGTTTTCCACTGATTGGTCACAAACAAGGAATGTCCTGACAAACACACCTCTTCAATTCCAATTGGTCACAGTGTGGTCAAGATGTTTTTAGAGATGTTCACATCAACTCCAACGACCTGCAGAGTACATCCGAACTCCACCGAGGTTGAAGCACAGCAGCCTTTTAAATGATGCGGCATGTGATCGAGAACATGGCGTCTATACTGCTGTGATTAGTTCCGGTTACTTCCACTTTTTGTTGGCGGTTTTTTGAGCGAGCAATATTGTGGGCGAAATGTGTGCAAGATGGTGAAATTGATGATGGGCGATCTCCATGGCTGCTAGTTTGGGTAAATATGCTCTTTACGACAAAAAACAGTCGCCGGGCTTTAATATTGAATCTCGGCGTTAATTCCGTGCGAAGAGTAACGCTGGGCGATATTATGGGTGTTGAATTCACCCATTCTGCTGATTCCGCCCCAAAAAAGTGGGAGGGCGATAATATTTTTTCTCAGCGTTAACCACATGGGAAAAGTAACATTCGGCGAAAAGTTTCCGAAAAATGCCCACCAGTTTCCATTTTGTACCAAAATGGGCGATATCTGGGTATTATACGTAATTTCAGCGGTAAAATGGGCATTAAGTGGGCGTTAAGCAGGCAAAAAAAGTAGAGGTTCTTATTGTGTTCCTAACACAGATGAGACTGCACACAGGGAGTTTAAAGTGACAGTGACCTCAGTCTTTAATAAGACACTCCAAAGTGAGGAACAGGCCTTAGGGGCCGGCTTATATACAGTGCTCCCAAAGGATGCTGGGATCCCATGGGACTTCAGGGGATGAGCTCCCTGCTGGCGGGAGATGGGAGTGCATGATTTACAAATACACAACATCACTCCCCGACAAAGTCAAAGTGAAAACTATTTACAAGGTGAGGCGGTCGGGAGCCTTTCTTTCCCTGGTGGACCGCCTCGGTACAAATGTCTGTTCTGGGGTGTTGGCTGTGCCCTCGCTGGGCTGGCGTGTTGTTGGCCCTGCAGGGCTGCTGGGTGAGCCTGGCCTTGCTGGGCTGTTGGGCGTGATGGGTTCGATTTCCTGGTACAGCGTGGTGTCGTTGATCCTTTGGGTGTGTGTTGTGTGCTCGAAAAAGGTGGTGTCTGCTGTGGGTTGTTCAGGACAGTCTGTGAACTGCAGCCTCGTTTGGTCCAGGTGCTTTCTGCAAATTTGTCCATTGTCTAGTTTGACTACAAACACCCTACTCCCTTCTTTAGCTATCACCGTGCCTGCGATTCACTTGGGACCATGTCCATAGTTTAGCACATACACAGGGTCATTCAGATCAATTTCCCGTGACACAGTGGCGTGACCATCGTTTACATTTTGTTGCTGCCACCTGCTCTCTACCTGATCATGCAGGTTGGGGTGAACCACCGAGAGTCTGGTTTTAAGTGTCCTTTTCATGAGTAGCTCAGCCGGGGGCAAGTGGGGTCTCGTGCGGTAGCTGAGCAGTACTCGGGACAGGCGGGCTTGGAGTGAGCCTTCTGTGACTCGTTTAAGACTCTGTTTTATTGTTTGTACTGCCCGCTCTGCCTGCCCATTGGAGGTTGGTTTAAACGGGGCCGAGGTGACATGTTTGATCCCATTCTTTAAATTCGGCACTGGCGAAACATGGCCCGTTGTCACTGACCAGTATGTCAGGCAGGCCGTGGGTGGCAAACATGGCCCTCAGGCTTTCAATAGTGGCGGTGGCAGTGCTTTACGACATTATTTCACATTCAATCCATTTTGAAAAAGCATCCACCACCAACAGGAACATTTTACCGAGAAACGAGCCCGCATAGTCGACATGGATCCTCGACCATGGTCTGGAGGGCCAGGACCACAGACTTAGTGGTGCCTCTCTGGGCACGTTGCTCAACTGAGCACACATGCTGCATTGCCGTACACAGGACTCTAAGTCAGTCGATATCGGGCCACCACACGTGGGATCTGGCTATTGCTTTCATCATTACTATACTCGGGTGTGTGTTGTGGAGATCCGTGATGAATGTCTCCCTGCCCTTTTTTGGTAGCACTACACGGTTACCCCACAACAGGCAGTCTGCCTGAATGGACAGCTCGTCTTTTCGCCGCTGGAACGGCTTGATTAGCTCTTGTATTTCAACGAGGAAGCTGGCCCAGCTCCCATGCAGTACACAGCTTTTTACTAGGGACAGCAGAGGATCTTGGCTGGTCCAAATCCTAATCTGGCGGGCCGTGACAGGTGATTTATCATTTTCAAACGCTTCCATGACCATCAACAAATCTGCGGGCTGCGCCACCATCAACAAGATTGCAGGCTGCGCCATTTCCACCTCCGTTGTGGGCAATGGTAGCCAACTGAGAGCATCCGCACAGTTCTTGGTGCCTGGCCTGTGGCGGATGGTATAGTTATATGCTGATAGCGCAAGTCCCCACCTTTGTATGCGGGCTGAGGCATTAGTATTTATCCCCTTGTTTTCAGTGAACAGGGATATGAGGGGCTTGTGATTGGTTTCCAGCTCAAATTTGAGGCCAAACAGGTACTGATGCATTTTCTTTACTCCGAACAATCATGCTGTCGGCCCTCTCGGCCTTAGACAAGCTCTTGGAAGCATAGGCGATAGGTTGCAACTTCCCGCAACGTTAGCTTGTTGTAATACACACCCGATTCCATGCGACGATGCATCACATGCTAGCACAAATCTTTTACACGGGTTATACAATACAAGCAGCTTGTTGGAGCATAAAATGTTTCTGGCTTTCTCAAAAGCAATTATTTGTTTTTTTCCCCATACCCAGTTCTCACCTTTACGCAATAACACATGTAGGGGCTCTAAGAGGGTGCTTAACCCCGGTAGGAAGTTACCAAAATAGTTGAGGAGTCCCAGGAACGACCACAGCTCCATGATGTTCTGTTGTCTGGGTGCGTTGATGATAGCCTCTGTCTTGGCGTCTGTGGGCCGAATGCCATCCGCCGCGATCTTTCTCCCCAAAAACTCCACTTCTGTTGCCATGAAGACGCATTTCGACCTCTTCAGCCGCAGTCCTCCAGGTTTTGTAGGTGCTCGACGGTGTCCTGACGCGTGACCAATATGTTGTCCTGAAAAACTACCGTGCATGGTACCGACTTGAGTAGGTTCTCCATGTTTCTCTGGAAGATCGCTGCAGCCGACTGAATTCCAAATGGGCATCTGTTGTAGATGAACAGTCCCTTGTGCATGTTGATGCAGGTGAGGCCTTTCAAAGATTCCTCCATCTCCTGCGTCACGTAGGCCGAAGTCAGGTCGAGCTTGGTGAATGTCTTGCCTCCTGCCAGCTTCACAAATGGATCTTTGCCTTAGGTAGCGGGTATTGGTCATGTAGCGAGAAACGATTAATAGTTACTTTATAATCGCCACAAATCCTGACCGTGCCATCACTTTTGAGTACTGGACCAATCGGTCTGGCCCACTCGCTGAATTCCACTGGGGAGATGATGCCTCCGTGTTGCAGTCTGTCCAGCTCGATTTCCACTCTGTCCCTCATCATGTGAGGTACCGCATAGCGGCTTGTGGTGAATGGGTTGTGTCTCTAGGACCAAGTGGATCCACACCTTTGCCCCGGAAAAGTTTCCAATGCCTGGCTCAAAGAGGGAAGGAAATTTGTTAAGAACCTGGGTACATGAGGCCTCATCGACATGTGATAGCGCTCAGATGTCATCCCAGTTCCAGCGGATTTTGCCCAGCCAGCTCCTTCCAAACAGTGTGGGGCCATCGCCCGGGACAATCCTGAGTGGCAGTTCGTATACTGTGCCATCGTAGGTGACCTTGACCATAGCGCTGCCCAGGACAGTGATAAGCTCTTTGGTGTATATTCTCAGTTTCGTGTGGATGGGGCTCAGGGCTGGTCTGAGTGCCTTGTTGCACCACAGTCTCTCAAACATCCTTTTACTCATGATGGATTGGCTAGCGCCAGTGTCCAGTTCCATGGCTATGGGTAAGTCATTCAATTTTACTTTTAGTATTGTAGGTGGACATTTCGTCGAAAATGTGTGCACCCCATGTACTTCAGCATCTGCCTCCTCTCTCTGAGGCTCGAAATTGCTTTGATCCACCATGGACAGATCTTCTTCTGCCACCTGGTGGTTAGCAGGTTTTGCAGAGCTTGCAGCTCGTCTGCAAGCTCGTTGGAGGTGCCCCATTGTTCCACAGCTCTTGCAAACATACCCTTTGAAACGGCATGAATAGGCTGAATGGAAGCCTCCACAACGCCCTCAAGGTGTGAATTGCCTTGCATTCATCCTTTGTTGCGGACTCTGAGTCATCTGGCTCACCTGAGGCCTGCTGGCAGTTGCAGACTCATGGTTTCTGCCCTGTACATTTCTGCTCGCAAACACAGTTCCAGTTAATTTATGAACATTGCTAGCACTTGTGTGCTGAGATTTGTTTGGTGTTATCACTGGTGGACATAAACGCCTGTGCTATCGCAATGGCCTTACTGAGGGTCGGTGTCTCTACAGTCAAAAGTTTTCGTAGGATGGTCTCGTGGCCAATGCCCAGTATAAAAAAGTCTCTGAGCATTTGCTCCAAGTAGCCATCAAACTCACATTGTCCTGCAAGTCGCCTTAGCTCGGCGACGTAGGTCGCCACTTCCTGACCTTCAGATCGCTGGCATGTGTAGAACCGATACCTCGCCATCAGCACACTCTCCCTCGGGTTAAGATACTCCAGAACCAGTGTACACAGCTCCTCATATGACTTATCTGTGGGTTTCACCCGAGCCAGAAGATTCTTCATGAGGCTGTAGGTCGGTGCCCCGCAGACCATGAGGAGGACCGCTCTCCTTTTTGCAGCGCTTCCTTTTCCTTCCAGTTCATTGACTAAAAAGTACTGGTCTAACCGTTTGACATAGGCTTCCCAGTCCTCACCCTCTGAGAACTTCTCCAGGATGCCCACAGTTTGCTGCATCTTTGCGTTGGATTTGTATACTCGTCGCCAGTTATTGTGTTCCTAACACAGATGAGACTGCACACAGGGAGGTTAAAGTAACAGTGACCTCAGTCTTTAATAAGACACTCCAGAGTGAGGAACAGGCCTTAGGGGCCGGCTTATATACAGTGCTCCCAAGGGGTGCTGGGATCCCTTGGAACTTCAGGGGATGAGCTTCCTGGTGGCGGGAGATGGGAGTGCATGCTTTACTGATACGCAACAGTTCTAGCCCTAGTTCTAGTCTCCCGTATCAGTGGAAACATCTTCTCTGCATCCACCTTGTCAAGCCCCCTCATAATCTTATATATTTCGATGAGATCACCTCTCATTCTTCTGAATTCCAATGAATAGAGGCCCAACCTACTCAACCTTTCCTCATAAGTCAACTCCCTCATCATTTTATGTCGTACTGAGAGAGCAGACTTCAAAGTCTCATCCAACGACGGCACCTCTGACAGTACAGCACTCCCCTAGCACTGCACTGAGTGTCAGCCTGGTTTATGAGTTCAAGTCTCTCGGTTTGGGACTTGAACCTATGACCTTCTGACTCGAGGCAAGAGTGATAACACCAAGCCATGACTGATGCACCTACATTTCTACCATTTTGTGTTTTAATTTACCATTTCCAGTGGCCTGTTCTTCTTTCCTTGGCTTCACCCTCTCCAAGGCTTTGACTTCCTTCCTGTGTGGTGCCCAGAATTGCCCACAATACTCCAGCTGATTTATAAACGTTCCCAGCTGTCGTGCTGAAGACATGCTCCAAAATTAGCTGCGCCTCTAGACACGCTGTTCCAGTACAGCTACAACACTGGCATCTACCCGACAATGCCCAGTATGTCCTGTTTAAAAAAACAGGAAAAATCCAATCCGGCCAATTACTGTCCCATCAGTCTACTCTCAATCATCAGCTAAGTGATGGAAGGTTTCGTCGACAGTGCTATCAAACGACACTTACTCACCAATAACCTGCACACCAATGCTCAGTTTGGGTTCCACCAGAACCACTCAGCTCCAGACCTCATTACAGCCTTGGTCTAAACATGAATTCCAGAGGTGAGGTGAGAGTGACTGCCCTTGACTTCAAGGCAGCATTTGACCGAATGTGGCATCAAGGAGCCCTAGCAAAACTGAAGTCAATGGGAATCGGGGAAAAACCTCCACTGGCTGGAGGCATACCTAGCACAAAGGAAGATGGTTGTGGTACATCGCTGCAGGATTTCCTCAGGGCAGTGTCCTCGGCCCAACCACCTTCAGCTGCTTCAGCAATGACCTTCCCTCCATCATTAGGTCGGAAGTGGGAATGTTCGCTGATGATTGCACAGTGTTAAGTTCCATTCTCAACACCTCAGATAATGAAGCAGTCTATGCCCGCATGCAGCAAGACTTGGACGACATTTAGGCTTGGGCTGATAAGTGGCAAATAACATTCGCACCCTGCAGTTGCCAGGCAATGACTATCTCCAACAAGCGAGAGTCTAACCAGCACCCCTTGAAATCCAATGGCATTACTCTTATGTATGCAACACCTTGTAACCAGCATTCTACCGCCACCAGAGGGTGCATCTGCTGGAGTCCCAAGGGATCCCAGTATCCCTTGGGAGCACTGCATATAAGCAGGTCTCCCATGCTGTGCCAGCCTCTGGAGTCAGAATAAAGAGACTAAGGTCACACTTGCTCAAATCTACAGTACTCAGCCACATTGCTTTATTTGAGATGTAACAATAGGCGACGAGTAATAGATAACGACCCATCATGCGAAAATGCAGAAAACTGTTGGTATCCTGGAGAAATTCTCAGGTGGTAATGATTGGGAAGCCTTCATGAAGTTACTCGACCAATACTTCGTGGCCAATGAGTTGGAAGGGAACTGCCAAATGAAGGACGATCCTCCTCACCGACTGCGGGGCAACAACCGACGACCTCATGAAGAATCTTCTTGCTCCGCTGAAACCAACAACCAAGTCATATGAAGAACTGTGTACGCTGGTCCGGGAGCACCCAAATTCGAAGGAGAGCGTTCTGATGGCAATGTATCGATTATATACATGTCAACGGTCTGAAGGCCAGGAAGTGGCGAGCTACGTCGCCGAACTAAGGCGCCTTGCAGGACATTGCGAATTTGGTGGATTCTTGGAGCAAATGCTCAGAAACTTTTTCGTGCTTGGCATTGGCCATGAGGTTATCCTTCGCAAACTATTGACTGTTGAAACATCGAACCTGAGCAAAGCCATAACGATAGCCCAGGCATTTATGTCCACCAGCGATAACACCAAATAAATTTTGCAGCATAAAGATGCATCGGCAAGTACTGTACACAAAGTAACGTCGTTTTCAGACAGGAATGCATATGGCAGAACATACATGCCTGCAGCTGCACGACCTCAGATGACTCAGAGTCCGCCATCAAGTGTGAATGCGAGGCAATTAACACCTTGTTGGTGCTGCGGAGATGATCATCGAGTTTATCAATGCCGCTTCAAACACTATGCGTGCAAAGGCTGTGGAACAGTGGGACCACCTCCAGCGAAAGTGCAGATGAGCTGCAAATCCTGCAAACCACCATGTTGCAGAGGAAGACCGATCCATGGCGGATCAAATTGAACTAGACACTCGAATCGAGGAGGCAGAAGTATACGGGGTACACACCTTCACCACGAAATGTCCACCAGTCATGTCAAAAGTGGAACTGAATGGAATTCCAGTATCCATGGAATTGGACACGGGTGTGAGTCAGTCTATCATGAGCAAAAAGGCCTTCGAGAGGCTGTGGTGCAGCAAGGCACAAAGGCCCAAGCTGAGCCCTACTCATACCAAGCTGAGAATTTACACTAAAGAGCTGATCCCTGTAATTGGCAGCGCAGCAGTAAAAGTCTCCTATGATGGAATGGTGCATGAACTACTACTATGGATTGTACCAGGAGATGGCCCCACACTGTTCCGCAGAAGCTGGCTGGGAAAAATCCGCTAGAACTGGGACGACATCCGAGCACTTTCATCCATCGACGACGCCTCATGTGCCCAGGTTTTGGGCAACTTCCCTTCGTTGCTTCAGCCAGGTACCGGAAAAATCTCTGGGGTGAAGGTGCAGATCCACTTGGTTCCCGGTACATGACCCATCCACCACAAGGCACATGCGGTGCCATACATGATGTGAGATGTGATATCTTCACAGAGCACAGTACACACAGCTTCCTAACATGCAGGCTGCTCTCTCGGAACTCTCCGGAAAGCCTATTCTGTTTAATGATTAACTATACAGCTTCAGTACACAATACATCCACATCCAGTGTGGAGCTACAAGCATTACAAGCTTACATCCTTAATGAAAAAGCCATCATAACAAACATCATAAATAACTTTCATTTTTATATATATTTATAAATTTAACTTTACCACTTGTTTTCTGTTTCGAAGAGGACACCTTCGCTCTCAAACAGAATCTTCCAAACATGGTGTTGATTTCACACTCATTTGAGGCTCATCCTGAGGAACATTTTCCTCCCTATCAGGTGTAACCTATGACGGGGAAGGCAATCTAGACATTGCATCAGCATTACTGTGATCAGCTGATCGTCTGTATTTAATATCATATATATACGCTGACAAAATCAAACCCATCTCTGCATTCGGGCTGCAGATAATGTTGGAACTGGGGACTTTGGATGGAGGATTGCTGTTAGGGGCTTATGGTCCGTAACAATGGTAAATTTACGACCATACAAGTATTTGCGAAACATCTTGACCCCAAAAATTAATGCCAAAGCTTCCCTTTCAATTTGCGCATAATTTCTCTCACTGGCACTGAGAGTGCGTGAAGCAAAAGCAATTGGTCTCTCCTCCCCACGACTTAATACATGAGAGATTACTGCCCCAATTTCATACGGAGAGGCATCACATGCTAGCTTAATCTCCTTAGATATGTCATAGTGAATTAATATGGTGCTCTCTACCAATTTGTTTTTACCCTCTTTGAATGCTGTTTTGTATTCTTTTGACCAATTCCACTGGACCTGTTTTTTCAAAAGTTCATTCAGTGGATGTAATACTGTAGCCAAATTTGGTAGGAACTTTCCATATTAGTTCAAAAGACCCAAGAATGAATGAAGTTCAGTGATATTCCTGGGAGTGGGTGCATTTCTAATCGCATCCAGTTTTTCCATGGTTGGATGTAAACCATCTTTGTCTACTCTGTACCCTAAGTACTCCACTGAGTTTTTAAATAACTCACACTTACGAGCAGATACTCGTACTCTGTGCTTCTCTAGCCGTTTGAGGACTTCATTCAAACTTTTATTATGAATTTGCCTATTTGGTGCTGAAATTAGTATGTCATCCAAATAACATACTACCCCTTCAATACCTTGCAAAATCTGGTTCATCACCCCTTGGAAGGGGCGGAAGACACTCCAAACGGTAGCCTATTAAACTGATATAGGCCTAGATGAGTATTTATAGTCAAACATGACTTGGACTCCTCATCTAGTTCAAGCTGTAAGTAGGCATTCGTAAGATCCAGTTTTGAGAAGATCTGACTAACAGTCAGTGTTGTGAACAAATCTTCTCTATTCGGCAATATATTGGGGACATTACCCTCTAGAACCTGGTTCACGGTTACCTTATAATCACCACAAAATCTTACTTTACCATCAGACTTAGGTACAACAACAATGTGTGTAGCCCAATTACATCTATCTTACAAATAATGTTCTCAGTCTCTAGTCTTTTGAGTTCTTGCTCAACTTTCTCCTTGAGTGCATATGGTACGGAACGTGGCTTGTAGTAAACTGATCTAACGTCCTTCTGTACCCTGACACTCGCCTTGAAGCCTTGGATTGGACTGCCCGTTTCGCAGAGCACCTTCGGATACTGCTTGATAACCTCATCCGTTGATGAAAATCTTGCTTCCACACAGAAAATCTTACTCCAATCCAGCTTCAGTGAGCTCAACCAATTTCTTCCTGGTAAGGCAGACTTTTCTCCTTTCACTTCTATTCGAGGCAAGTTCTGAAACTGATCTTTATATTTCACCGGTACGGTGATACGACCTACCACAGGAATTTTCTCTCCCGAGTAGCCTCGCAGCTCTATCTTGGATTTCTCCAGTTGAAAATCACGCAATTTGTCGCGGTACAGTGACTCCGGTACTACACTCACGGCGTATCTTGAAACCCGCAACATCTATGTGGATTTTGATGCTTTCCAAATCGCTGTCCATTAACCTCGTGCTCCTGATGACGTGTAACTCTAACATCTCCTCGTCCTGTTATTGTTCTTCCAAGCTATGTAGTCTCTTTGGATTTCGACTCATAGCTTTGAACGCTGGACTCATAGCTTAAAAAACTGGTTTACCCTTCAGTCAGCATGCCTTCGCCAGATGCCCAGTCTTTCTGCAGAAGAAACACTCTGCCTTCACGTATGGACAACTTTTAGCAATGTGTTGTCCCAGGCACCTATAGCACGACTTCGACGCTCTAGTAGAATTTGCAGTTTCTGAGACTTTTGGCCATGGCCGTCTTTTACTGTTAACCTGCAGGTGATTTACCTCGGTTGACTGACAACCGTAATCATTATTTAATTCTCAGGAATATTGTTCGGCCATGTTCATCGAACTCGCTGTCTGACAATCAATTTCAAAAGTTAAGTCATCTGTTGTCAATAACTTCCTTCTGATCGCATCATTTTTCACCCAACAAACAAAACAATCCCGTAATGCTTGGTTTTGAAAGTTTCCAAAATTACAGTGCATCAATAGCTTTTTTAATGCTATGATGTAATCAGTGATACTTTCATCCGCCTTTTGATTCCGAATCCCAAAACGATAGCTTTCAGCAATTTCTAAAGTTTTGGGGTTATAGTGCTGCTCCAGCTTCATTAAAATCTCCTAAAGCATTGTGTCCTATGGCTCGTCAGGCACAAGCAGATTTACAAGGGTTTTGTATAATGCCGGACCTGCCACTGATAAGAAGATCGCTTTCTTATGTTCCAACACAGCCTGGTTCTGGACTGCATTGTTTGGAACTTCGATTATGTTATTTGCAATGAAATAGATTTCTAGCCGATCCACATATGCCTTAAAACGTTCCCGGTCGTGTCTATATTCACCCAAATATCTGATTACACCTGCCATTTTTAATCTCCACCTGTTCACACCGTGTGCTGTTTTTTACCTCGGATTTTGTTGCTTTTTTTTTTCAAAGACAGAAACTTCCAAATTCTTCTGTCAGCTGGCTGAATCCTTCACCAACAAAATTTAAGCTTTAAACATCCGAAAAATCTCCCATCTCGCCGCTAAATGTGATATCTTCACAGAATGCAGCACACACAGCTTCCTAACATGCAGGCTGCTCTCTCGGAACTCTCCGGAAAGCCTGTTCTGTTTAATGATTAACTATACAGCTGCAGTACACAATACATCCACATCCACAGTGTGGAGCTACAAGCATTACAAGCTTACAGACATTACATGAGAGAAAGTAGAGATCGAGCTGGACAGGCTGCAACGAGAGGGCATCAGCGTGCCGGTTGAGTTCAACCAGTGGGCCAGTCTGATTGTTCCGGTTCTCAAGGGCGATGGCATGGTCAGAACTTGTGGGGACTATAAAGTAACGATTAACCGTTTTTCGCTGCAAGACCAGTACCCGCTACCCAAGGCAGACGACCTATTTGCTGGCAGGAGGGAAGGCGTTCACCAAGTTGGACCTGACCTTGGCCTACATGATGCAGGAGCTGGCAGGATCTTTGAAAGGCCTCACCTGCATCAACATGCACAAAAGTCTGTTCATCTATAATAGATACCCGTTTAGGATTCGATCGGCTGCGGCTATTTTTCAAAGGAACATGGAGAATCTGCTAAAGTCGGTTCCGCGCACCGTGGTTTTCCAGGGCGACATATTGATCACAGGTTGGGACACCATCGAACACTTGCAGAACCTGGAAGAGGTTCTAAGTCGGCTAGATTATGTGGGACTCAGGTTGAAATGCTTGAAGTGTATTTTCCTGGCGCCAGAGGTCAAGTTCTTAGGGAGAAGAATCGCGGCAGATGGCATCAGACCCACCGACGCCAAGACGAAAACCACCAAGAACGTGCCGAGACCACATAATGTGACGCTGCGGTCATTCCTGGGACTCCTCAATTATTTTGGTAATTTCCTAACCGGGTTAAGCACCTTGCTAGAATCTCTACACATGTTGCTACGCAAGGGAGATGACTGGGTATGGGGGAAATCACAAGAGACTGCTTTTGAGAAAGCTAGAAATTTGTTATGTTCCAACAAACTGCTTATTCTGTATGACCCATGTAAATGTTTAGTGCTAGCTTGCAATGCTTCTTCGTACGGGGTCGGGTGTGTGTTACAACAAGCAAACGAATCGGGAACATTGCAACCAGTCACTTATGTGTCCAGGAATTTGTCCAAGGGCCTATAGCATGATTGAAAAAGAAGCTCTGGCATCCGTTTACGGGGTGAAAAAAATGCACCAGTATCTGTTCGGGCTTAAGTTCGAGTTAGAAACTGACTATAAGCCGCTCATATCGCTATTCTCAGAGAGCAAAGGTATTAATACCAATGCCTCTGCTTGCATCCAAAAATGGGCGTTCACATAGAAACATAGAAACATAGAAAATAGGTGCAGTATAGGCCATTCGGCCCTTCGAGCCTACACCACCATTCAATAAGATCATGGCTGATCATTCACTTCAGTACCCCTTTCCTGCTTTCTCTCCATACCCCTTGATCTCTTTAGCCCTAAGGGGCATATCTAACTTCCTCTTGAATATATCCAATGAACTGGCATCTGCAGTAGGGAATTCCACAGGTTAACAACTCTCTGAGTGAAGAAGCTTCTCCTCATCTCAGTCATAAATGGCTTACCCCTTATCCTTAGACTGTGTCCCCTGGTTCTGGACTTCCCCAACATCGGGAACATTCTTCCTGCATCTAACGTGTCCAGTCTCGTCAGAATTTTATATGTTTCTATGTGATCCCCTCATGCTCTCTGCATATAATAATGTAATTTGCCACAGGCCAGGCACAGAGAACTGCGCTGATGCTCTCAGTCGGCTACCATTGCTCACCACCGGGGTGGAAATGGCACAGCCTGCAGACTTGCTCTTGGTGATGGATGCATTTGAAAATGAAAAGTCACCCGTTACGGCCCGCCAGATCAGGACCTGGACCAGCCAGGATCCTTTACTGTTCCTTGTAAAAAACAGAGTCCTCCATGAGAGCTGGTCCAGCATCCCAGCGGAGATGCATGAAGAGATCAAGCCATTCCAGCGGGGCAAAGACGAAATGTCCAAACAGGCGTACTGTCTTTTGTGGGGTAATCGCGTGGTTTAGCCTAAGAAAGACAGGGAAACATTTATACGCAACCTACACTGTATCCACCCAGGCATAGTAATGATGAAAGCTATAGCCAGATCCCATGTGTGGTGGCCCGGCATCGACTCAGATTTGGAGTCTTGCGTGCACCAATGCAACACTTGCTCTCAACTGAGCAATGCACTCAGGGAGGCACCGCTAAGTTTGTGGTCCTGGCCCTCCAAACCGTGGTCTAGGATCCACGTTGACTTCGCTGGCCCGTTTCTAGGCAAAATGTTTTTGGTTGTTGTGGATGCTTATTCAAAATGGATTGAGTGTGTAATAATGTCTGTAAGCACGTCGACTGCCACCATCGAAAGCCTACAAGCCATGTTTGCCACGCACGGCCTGCCTGATGTCCTTGTCAGCGACATGGGCTGTGCTTCACCAGCGCTGAATTCAAGGAATTCATGACCCACAATGGGATCAAGCACGTCACATCTGCCCCGTTCAAGCCCGTATCTAACGGCCAGGCAGAATGGGCAGTCCAAACCATCAAGCAAAGTTTGAAACGCATGTCGGAAGGCTCCCTGCAGACCCGCCTGTTCCGAGTCCTGCTCAGCTACTGCACAAGACCCCACTCACTCACCGGGGTTCCCCCTGTCGAACTGCTCATGAAAAGGGCACTCAAAACAAGGCTCTCTCTAGTCCACCCTGATCTCCATGATCATGTCGAGGGAAGGCGACATCAAAAAAGCATGTACCATGATTGCGCAAATTTGTCACGCGATATTGAAGTCAATGACCTTGTATTTGTACTCACCTATGGACATGGTCCCAAATGGCTTGATGGCACTGTCGTAGCCAAAGAAGGGAGTAGGGTGTTTGAGGTCAAACTTGCAAATGAACTAACTGCAGAAAGCATTTGGACCAAACCAAACTGCGATTCACAGACAGTCACGAGCAATCTGAAGGGGACATCACCAACTTCGACCCTCTGATACACACACAAGTGGCAACCGACATCAAGGTTAACCAAGAAGCTGAACTCATCATCCCCAGCAGCCCAGCAAGGCCAGCTGTTCAACAGCCCAGCAAAGGCCCAACCAACTCACCTGCACCTGTGTTTGTACCGAGACGATCGACTAGGGAGCGGAAAGCCCCAGACCATCTCACCCTGTAAATAGGTGTACTGTTGACTTTGGGAGGGGGGGGGAGTGATGTTATATATGCAACACCTTGTAACCAGCATTCTACTGCCATCAGTGGGTACATCTGCTGGAGTCCCAAGGGATCCCAGCATCCCTTGGGAACACTGCATATAAGCAGGCCTCCCATGCTGTGCCAGCACTCTGGAGTCAGAATAAAGAGAATAAGGTCACACTTGCTCAAGTTTAAAGTACTCAGTCATGTTGCTTTATTTGAGACATAACAATTACCATCGCTGAATCCCCCACCATCAATATCCTGGGAGTCACCATTGACCAGAAACTTACATGGACCAGCCTCATAAATACTGTGGCAACAAGAGTGGGTCAGAGGCTGAGTATTCTGTAGTGAGTGTCTCACCTCCTGACTCCCCAAACCCTTTACACCATCTACAAGGCATAAGTCAGAAGTGTGATGGAATACTCTCCACTTGCCTGGATGAGTGCAGCTCCAACAACATTCAAGAATCTCGAGACCATCCAACACAAAGCAGCCCGCTTAATTGGTACTCCATCCACCACCGGTGCACCGAGTCTGTAATGTGTACTATCTACTTGCCAAGGCTTCTTTGGTGGATCATTCATCAATATAAGACAGTCACCAAGAAATCAAGTAGAGAATTCAGAAAAAACTTCTTTACCCAAAGAGTGGTGAGAATGTGAAACTTGCTACCACAGGGAGTGTTGAAGAGTTTAGTATAGATGCATTTAAGGGGAGGCTAGATAAACGTTTGAGGGAGAAGGGAATAGAGGGTTGTGCTGATAGAGTTAGATCAAGTAAGATTGGAGGAAGCTCGAGTGGAACATAAATGCTGGCATGGACTGGTTGGGCTGAATGACCTGTTTCTGTGCTGTATATCCTATGTAATGTAATCCTATCAAATGACAGCACCTCCCAAACCCACGATCCCTACCACCGAGAAGGACAAGAGCAGCAGGAGCATGGGAACACCATCATCTCCAAGTTCCCCTCCAAGTCAGACACCATCCTGACTTAGAAGGGTATCGCCATTCCTTCATTGTCGCTGGGTCAAAATCCTGAAACTCCCTTCCTAACAGCACCTTCACCACATGGACTGCAGCGGTTCAAGATGGCGGCTCACCACCATGGTGATGGGCAATAAATACTGGCCTTGCCAGCGATGCCCACATCCCAGGAACGTATAAAAAAAAATAGGGTGCAGGACTCATCTGACATTTATTTGGCTCGATTTAATTCCCTGCCTGATCCCTCTCCCTGATCCTTTAGTACAGCTAGTGGGATTAGTACATGATATCAGGCAGATTCAACTGTGGTTAGGTCCAGATACAGACACAAAATCAAAGGAGTGCTTGAACTGCCATACTGTAGACAACACAGAGACAGAATCTTGATTTCCTGTAGGCCACCAACAAGAGTTGATAGAATGATGCAGAATAGCAGGAAGCCATTCAGCCCGTCGTACCTGTGAGCTCATCACTATCCAAATAGAATGTAACCACTTTACAAGGATGTGCTTGTGTCTTGTTTTCAAATCCCTCCATGGCCTCGCCCCTCTCCATCTCTGTAAACCCCTCCAGCCCTACAACCCACAGATGTCTGCGCTCCTCCAAATTATGGCCTCTTGAGCATCTCCAATTTTAATCGCAACACCATTGGTGGCCGTGCCCTCAGCTGCCTAGGCCCCAAGCTCTGGGATTCCCTCCCTAAACCTCTCCGCCTCTCTACCTCTCTCTCCACCTTTAAGACGTACCTTAAAATCTGCCTCTTTGACCAAGCTTTTGGTCATCTGTCCCAACACCTCCTTATGTGGCTCGGTGCCAAATTTTGTTTGATAATCGCTCCTGTGAGATGCCTTGGGATGTTTTACTGCGATAAAGGCGATATATATATATATTATACATACATACATACATACATACATACATACATATATATATATATATATATATTTCAAGTTGTTGTTGTAGATTACCTATCACATAGATTCCTCTCGAAGGATGAGCAATTGATGGCCCTGCTGATTCTGGTCCCAAATGATTGAATTGTTGAACCTCACCAGCTGCCTGAAGCTAGTTTGGGTGCTGCAGTTTGCCTCAGGATCAGAGTTAGGAAGAGGTAAATTTAGTCACGGTTGCTGCTCCCGATTGCCCTCTCGTGGTTTCTTCTGGAAAGTCCGTGTATGTTCAGGCCTACTGAGCGCAGGATCAGGATTGGGCTTCGCTTTGAGTGATGAGCCTGCCAAATCTCACCATCAAGGCTCATACATTTAAAATGGCCACTTGGGTTAGGTACCAGCGAGTAACTATGAAAACGTAACCCATAACTTCTCTTTAATTAATGTAACAAGTGAGACTGGAGAAGAGAAAGAGACAATTAGCAATTCCCTACCTTTAGTGGGTGCAATGTATGTACCTGTGAGTATGCTCACAGGTTTGTCAAGCTGTTGCCACGCCACGGAGCACCATCTTGCCAACCGGAAGAGGCGGGGGTCTCCAATGAAGTGCTCTCTACGCGGGAGTCCTCCCTGTATTCATTGGGAACTTGGCCTGGAGGGTGTTGCACGGAGCAGTCCCGTGCAATAAGTTTTTAAGTCGGTTCTCGGGCTCCCAGGCCGCCTGTAATTTCTACGTCGAATGTGTGAGGTTGCAGCCCCTCTTCCAATATTTGAAGGGGCTGCTGCTCAAGTTCTGGTTGCACTTCAGTCCCACACTCCTGATCTTTGGGCACCCTATGCGGAGGGGAGCGGACAGGTCCGAGGGCCTCCTCATAGGACTGCTCCTGGGCACGGCCAAGGTGGCCATTAACTGGTCCAGGCAGCGGGCGGTCGAGGGGGTCGTTCAGCCCGACTGCCTGCCTCTCTTCCATGGTTACGTCCGAGCCAGGGGTGTCCCCGGAGATGGAGGGACTGGAGTACATCATCACCCCATGCAACCAAATTTTAATTTGACCATATTTGAAAAAGTTTAATTTGTCGGTTTTAGTGCCCCTTTAATAAGGGGCCATTTGTATTAACGTTTTACAAAAAATAGTTGTAGAACTGTTGCCTTGTGAGTGGCTTAGCCAGTCACGTGATCTTTACAAGACTCAATAAAACCCCAGCCAGTTGGGTTCGAGGGATCCACGATGAGGCAGATGGTTGTGAGACTGGTGGATAAACTGGTAATGTGTAGTGTGATTGTTAAATGTTTGCTAATAAACCAACTAGTTCTTAATAGCAATGTGTTGCTATGAATTCTCAAGCAAAGAATCCATGAAGCAAACACATTACAGTGAGGATCAGATTATTTGATAATATCTATAGTGTGGTAAATCAGCGCGTGCACAGACATTCACACACAGAGACTTGTCACACTAGTTTATAAAAATTTGTACACTCTGCCTAGATATTTCAGTGCAGTACTGAGGGAGTGCTGCACTTTTGGAGGTGTCGTTTTTCGGATGAGACATTAAATCGAGACCCCGAACGCTCCCTCGGGTGGGTGTTAATTACCCACTGGCACTATTTCGAAGCAGAGCATGGGAATAACCCCCACCTCCCCCCCCCCTCCCCACCTACCTCAGTGTCCTCAACAATATTTATCTGTCAGATAATTGGGAAAGTGGATTATCGGCGTGCAGATAATGGAGACTCCACTCTATCGTGCTTCATATTTTTATTTAGAAGCTTTCAAATAAAAGAATGCACCACAAAAAAAATGTGAATGTCAAGAGAAAATATTAGAGCAGCGAAGGTTAAAGGGAGATTTAATGGAGGTGCTGAAAATGATGAGTGGTTTTGATAGAGTAAATAAGGAGAAGCTGTTGCCACTGGTGGGAGGGTTGGTAACCAGAGGACACACAGTTAAAATCATTGGCTAAAGACCCAGAGGCGAGATGAGGAGAATTTTGTTTAAATGCAGCGCCGCCTGCCCGTCATTGCTCATATGTAACAGTTTAAGAAAATATTGAAGTTACCTGCTGCTCCAGTCGCCTCTGAGGAGTCTCCGCTTCATTGATGAGAATTCTGCAAGGAAACACAAACACTGTCAGCGACAAACTGCACCCACAGAGACTGGAGAACAGCCAGGCTGTCCCGCAGGACCTCAGCAGCAAGTGAAATCTTCCTCACACCTGCCGAGCAATCGCAATTGGAAGAGCGTCCGTACCAACAAGCGGCAAAAGTGGCCAAGAATGAACGTTGGCAGCACTCCTCGAACAATGGGCAAGTTAACATTGGCTAAGAGGGAACACATTATCAACCAACTGCGAGAGGTTATGCAAATATATTCAAATAGGGCTGCAAGCTATCTGTGAAAAGTTCCCAAAGGTTAAACCCTGGTCACCAAGGTTAAAGAATAGGGAATTGCTTTTGTTCGAATTACTGCCACCCCCCGCCCCAACCCCCCCATTTTAATTCAACATCCAGACATTTGATAAAAAGAAAAGTGTTGTTTCCTCCAGTACTGGCGATGCTTGGATTGTTCATTGGATATATTCAAGAGGGAGTTAGATATGGCCCTTACGGCTAAGGGGATCAAAGGGTATGCAGAGAAAGCAGGAAAGGGGTACTGAGGGAATGATCAGCCATGATCTTATTGATTGGTGGTGCAGGCTCGAAGGGCCGAATGGCCTACTCCTGCACCTATTTTCTGTGTTTCTATGTTTCTGTGTTTGAGTTGGGTGTCCTTCCATGGTGGAAAGACAAGGTGACATCAGTGACTGGGAGCTTCTCAGAACAGCTTCACTGTTCAGGGTACAGGGCTTCTAACCAGCCCGAGAGACGCTCCAGGGGTCTCCAGGCCCACGACTATTTTGAGGTGGACCCAGTGGGGTGTCATTGGGCTCGCCCATGCCACCAAGACACAAACATCGCAACAAGTGCCCGCCCTCAGGAGGAGGGCACCACTAATACTGATGGTCCACTCAAACTAATCAGTGTACAAAACATAAAGCCAAATCATACAATAACTACTTGTACATATAGCGCCTTTAAGGTAGTAAAGCGTTCCAAGGCACTTCAAAGGAGCGTTATCAAACGATGTCGCAGCAAGATCCTGCAAATCCCCTGGGAGGACAGATGCACCAACATTAGCGTCCTCGATCAGGCCAGCATCCCCAGCATTGAAGCACTGACAACACTTGATCAGCTCCGTTGGGCATACCTGACACAAGACTCCCAAAGCAAGCGCTCTACTCAGAAATCCTTCGCAGCAAACAAGTCAAAGGTGGGCAGAGGAAACGTTACAAGGGCACCCTGAAAGCCTCCCTGATAAAGTGCAACATCCCCACTGACACCTGGGAGTCCCTGGCCAAAGACCGCCCTAAGTGGAGGAAGTGCAGGCGGGAGGGCGCTGAGCACCTCGAGTCTCATAGAAACATAGAAACATTGAAAATAGGTGCAGGAGCAGGCCATTCAGCCCTTCTAGCCTGCACCGCCATTCAATGAGTTCATGGCTGAACATGAAACTTCAGTACCCGCTTCCTGCTTTCTCGCCATACCCCTTGATCCCCTGAGTAGTAAGGACTTCATCTAACTCCCTTTTGAATATATTTAGTGAATTGGCCTCAACTACTTTCTGTGGTAGAGAATTCCACAGGTTCACCACTCTCTGGGTGAAGAAGTTTCTCCTCATCTCGGTCCTAAATGGCTTACCCCTTATCCTTAGACTGTGACCCCTGGTTCTGGACTTCCCCAACATTGGGAACATTCTTCCTGCATTTCACCTGTCTAAACCCGTCAGAATTTTAAACGTTTCTATGAGGTCCCCTCTCATTCTTCTGAACTCCAGTGAATACAAGCCCAGTTGATCCAGTCTTTCTTGATAGGTCAGTCCCACCATCCCGGGAATCATTCTGGTGAATCTTCGCTGCACTCCCTCAATAGCAAGAATGTCCTTCCTCAAGTTAGGAGACCAAAACTGTACACAATACTCCAGGTGTGGCCTCACCAAGGCCCTGTACAGCTGTAGCAACACCTCCCTGCCCCTGTACTCAAATCCCCTCGCTATGAAGGCCAACATGCCATTTGCTTTCTTAACCGCCTGCTGTACCTGCATGTCAACCTTCAATGACTGATGTACCATGACACCCAGGTCTCGTTGCACCTTCCCTTTTCCTAATCTGTCACCATTCAGATAATAGTCTGTCTCTCTGTTTTTACCAACAAAGTGGATAACCTCACATTTATCCACATTATACTTCATCTGCCACGCATTTGCCCACTCACCTAACCTATCCAAGTCACTCTGCAACCTCATAGCATCCTCCTCGCAGCTCACACTGCCACCCAACTTCGTGTCATCCGCAAATTTGGAGATACTACATTTAATCCCCTCGTCTAAATCATTAATGTACAATGTAAACAGCTGGGGCCCCAGCACAGAACCTTGCGGTACCCCACTAGTCACTGCCTGCCATTCTGAAAAGTACCCATTTACTCCTACTCTTTGCTTCCTGTCTGACAACCAGTTCTCAATCCATGTCAGCACACTACCCCCAATCCTATGTGCTTTAACTTTGCACATTAATCTCTTGTGTGGGACCTTGTCGAAAGCCTTCTGAAAGTCCAAATATACACATCAATTGGTTCTCCTTTGTCCACTTTACTGGAAACATCCTCAAAAAATTCCAGAAGATTTGTCAAGCATGATTTCCCTTTCACAAATCCATGCTGACTTGGACCTATCATATCACCATTTTCCAAATGCGCTGCTATGACATCCTTAATAATTGATTCCATCATTTTACTCACTACTGAGGTCAGGCTGACCAGTCTATAATTCCCTGTTTTCTCTCTCCCTCCTTTTTTAAAAAGTGGGGTTACATTGGCTACCCTCCACTCGATAGGAACTGATCCAGAGTCAATGGAATGTTGGAAAATGACTGTCAATGTATCCGCTATTTCCAAGGCCACCTCCTTAAGTACTCTGGGATGCAGTCCATCAGGCCCTGGGGATTTATCGGCCTTCAATCCCGTCAATTTCCCCAACACAATTTCCCGACTAATAAAGATTTCCCTCAGTTCCTCCTCCTTACTAGACCCTCTGACCCCTTTTATATCCGGGAGCATGCAGAAATCAAGCGCAGACAGCGGAAAGAGTGTATGGCAAACCTGTCAAACCCACCCTTTCCCTCAATGACTGTCTGTCCCAACTGTGGCAGGGACTGTTGTTCTGGTATTGGACTGTTCAGTTACCTAAGGACTCATGTTAAGATTGGAAGGAAGTCTTCCTCGATTCCGAGGGACTGCCTATGATGATGCTCAAACAGAATGATACCGAGCCACATAGAGAGATATTAGGACAGGTGGGCCAAAGCTTAGTCAAAGAGATAGGTTTTAAGAAGCCAAATCATACTGCTGTTTTTTATGTTATAGAAACATGGAAACATGGAAAATAGGTGCAGGAACAGGACGTTCGGCCCTTCGAGCCTGCACCGCCATTCAATATGAACATGGTTGATCATGCAACTTCAGTACCCGGCCCCTGCCTTCTCTCCATACCCCCTGATCCCTTTAGCCGTAAGGGCCACATCTAACTCCCTTTTGAATATGTCCAACGAACTGCACTCAACAACTCTCTGCGGTCGAGTAATTCCACAGGTTCACAACTCTCTGGGTGAAAAAGTTTCTCCTCATCTCGGTCCTATATGGCTTACCACTTATCTTTAGACTGTGACCCCTGGTTCTGGACTTCCCCAACATCGGGAACATTCTACCTGCATCTAACTTCTCCAGTCCCGTCAGAATTTTATAAGTTTCTATGAGATCCCCTCTCATTCTTCTAAATTCCAGTGAGTATAAACCTAGCCGATCCAGTCTTTCCTCTTTCCTGCCATTCCGGGAATCAGTCTGGTGAACCTTCGCTGCACTCCCTCAATAGCAAGCACATCCTTCCTCAGATTAGGAGACCAAAACTGCACACAATACTCAAGGTGTGGTCTCACCAATTGCGGTAAGACCTCCCTGCTCCTATACTCAAATCCCCTTGCTATGAAGGCCAGCATGCCATTTGCTTTCTTTACTGCCTGCTGTACATGCATGTCTACCTTCAATGACTGATGTACCATGACACCCAGGTCTCGTTGCACCTTCCCTTTTCCCAATCTGTCACCATTCAGATAATAGTCTGTCTCTCTGTTTTCACCACCAAAGTGGATAACCTCACATTTATCCACATTATACTGCATCTGCCATGCATTGCTCATTCACCTAACCTGCAGCCTCTTAGCATCCTCCTCGCAGCTCGCACTGCCACCCAGCTTAGTGTCATCTGCAAACTTGGAGATATTACCTTCAATTCCTTCGTCTAAATCATTAATGTATATTGTAAATAGCTGGGGTCCCAGCACTGAACCCTGCGGCATCCCACTAGTCACTGCCTGCCATTCTGAAAAGGACCCGTTTACTCCCACTCTTTGCTTCCTGTCTGCAAACCAGTTTTCTATCCACGTCAATACATTACCCCCAATACCATGTGCCTTAATTTTGCACACTAATCTCTTGTGTGGGACCTTGTCAAAAACCTTTTGAAAGTCCAAATACACCACATCCACTGGTTCTCCCTTAACCACTCTACTCGTTACATCCTCGAAAAACTCTAGAAGATTTGTCAAGCATGATTTCCCTTTCATAAATCCATGCTGACTTGGACCGATCCTGTCATTGCTTTCCAGATGCGCTGCTATTACATCTTTAATAATTGATTCCAGCATTTTCCCACCACCGAAGTCAGGCTAACCCTGTTTTCTCTCTCCCTCCTTTTTTAAAAAGTGGGGTTACATTAGCTACCCTCCAGTCCATAGGAACTGATCCAGAGTCCATGGAATGTTGGAAAATTACCACCAATGCATCCACTATTTCTAGGGCCACTTCCTTAAGTACTCTTGGATGCAGACTATCAGGCCCTGGGGATTTATCGGCCTTCAGTCCCTTCAATTTCCCTAACACCATTTCCTGACTGATAAGGATTTCCCTCAGTTTCCCCTTCTCGCTGGACCCTCGGTCCCTACTATTTTCAGGAGGTCATTCGTGTCTTCCTTATTGAAGACAGAACCAAAGTATTTGTTTAATTTGTCTGCCATTACCTTGTTCCCCATTATTAATTCACCTGATTCTGACTGCAAGGGACCTACATTAGTCTTCACTAATCTTTTTCTCTTCACATATCTATAAAAGCTTTTGCAGTCAGTTTTTATGTTCCCTGCAAGCTTACTCTCATACTCTATTTTCCCCCTCCTAATTAAACCCTTTGTCCTCTGCTGAATTCAAAATTTCTCCCAGTCCTCAGGTTTGCTGCTTTTTCTGGCCAATTTATATGCCTCTTCCTTGGATTTAATACTTTCCCTAATTTCCCTTGTTAGCCACGGTTGAGCCACCTTCCCTTTTTTATTCTTACGCCACACAGGGATGTACAATTGTTGTAGTTCATCCATGTAATCTTTAAATGTCTGCCATTGCCTATCCACCATCAATCCTTTAAGTATCATTCTCCAATCTATCCTAACCAATTCACGTCTCATACTGCCGAAGTTTTCTTTCTTTAAGTTCAGGACCCTAGTCTCTGAATTAATTGTGTCACTCTCCATCTTAATGAAGAATTCTACCATATTATGGTCACTCTTCCCCAAGGGGCCCCACACAACCAGATTGCTAATTAATCCTCTCTCATTACACAAGACCCAGTCTAAGATGGCCTGCTGTCTAGTTGGTTCCTCAACATATTGGTCTAGAAAACCATTCCTTATACACGCCAGGAAATCCTCCTCCACAGTATTGCTACCAGTTTGGTTAGCCCAATCAATATCTAAATTAAAGTCACCCATTATAACTGCTGTACCCTTATTACATGTGTCCCTAATTTCCTGTTTGATGCCATCCCCAACCTCCCTACGACTGTTTGGTGGTCTGTACACAACTCCCATTAACCTTTTCTGCCCTTTGGTGTTTCGCAGCTCTACCCATATAGATTCCACATCATCCACGCTGATGTCTTTCCTTGCTATTACGTTAATCTCCTCTTTAACCAGTAACGCTACCCCACCTCCTTTTCCTTCCTGTCTGTCCTTACTGAATATTGCATACCCCTGGATGTTGAGTTCCAGCCTTGGTTACTCTGGAGCCATGTCTCTGTAATCCCAATTACATCATATCCGTTAACAGCTATCTGCGCAGTCAATTCACCTTATTATGAATGCTCCTTGCATTGAGACTCAGAGCCTTCATTTTTTTAAATTCTCTTTGTCCTTTTTGAATTATGTTGTAATGTGGCCCTTTTTGAGTTTTGCCCTTGATTTCTTTGTCCTCCACTCTTGCTTTTCTCCTTCCTACCTTTTGCTTCTGCCCCCTTTTTACTTCCCTCTGTCTCCCTGCAGAGATTCCCATTCTCCAGCCATTTTAGTTTAAACACTCCCCAATAGCACTAGTAAACACACCCCCTAAGATATCGGTTCTGGTCCTGCCCAGGTGCAGACCGTCCAGTTTGTACTGGTCCCACCTCCCCCAGAACCGGTTCCAATGTCCCAGGAGTTTGAATCCCTTCCCCTTGCACCATTCCTCAATTTCTCAAGCCACGTATTCATTTGAGCTATCCTGCAATTGCTACTCTGACTAGCATGTGGCACTGGTAGAAATCCTGAGATTACTACCTTTGAGGTCCTACTTTTTAATCTGTTAAGTTAAGAATTACTCCACGAGACTGTGTTGTAAGCTAAACCTTTGTGACCTTGGTCACTTTAATATAATTGCAAAGTGAGGCAGCAGCATGGTGGACTGCCTTTTATACCTGCTTGCACCAGGGTACACAGAAGACCCATAGGTCTCCCACAGGTGTGCCCTCTAGTGGCAAGTCTTACACACAGGTGAGGTTCACATACATAACATCACTTCCCCCAAAGTCTTGAGTACAAGTTATTTTCAGGTTGAGGTGGTCTGCGTTCCCAGGTTGATCGCCTGAGTTAACATCCTGGCATGGGTGAGTTGGTCAGATCATCACTGCACGGCAGCTCGGCTGGTCTGATTGGACTGACGGGTTCATCCTCGTGGTTGACAGCGAGGTCAATTGCTGGTTGGTTGTGTGTTGGTGGATCATAGATGGTAGGGTCTTCTTCAAACTGTTTTTGGTAGTCTGTGAATCGTAGTTTGGTCTGATCCAGGTGCATTCTGTATGTTTGCCCATTCAACAATTTCACAACAAACACCCTATTCCCGTCCTTGGCTAAGACAGTGCCAGCAATCCACTTTAGAAGAAACACCGGATCATTGACTTCAATGTCACGCGAGGTCGTTGCACGATCGTGGTTCACGTTATGCCTGTGCCGCCGGGTTTCTACGTGATCATTGAGATCCGGGTGGACTAAGGAGAGCCTGGTTTTGAGTGCTCTCTTCGTTCACAATTCTGCAGGGGGAACCCCAGTGAGCGAGTGGGGGCGCGTCCGGTAGCTGAGCAGGACGTTAGATAGCTGGGTCAGCAAGGAGCCGTTCGTTACGCATCTCAAGCTTTGCTTGATGGTTTGGACTGCCCGTTCCGCTTGACCGTTGGATGCTGGCTTAAATGGGGCAGGCCTGACATGCTTGATGCCATTGCGGGTCATGAACTTGTTGAATTCCGAGCTGGTGAAACATGGTCCATTGTCACTGACAAGGACATAGGGCAAACCATGGGTGGCGAACATGGTCCTGAGGTTTTCAATGGTGGCAGTGGACGTACATGATGACACTATTATACATTCAATCCATTTTGAGTAAGTGTCCACTAATACTGGGAACATCTTTCCTGGAAAGGGGCCAGCGAAATCTACATGGACCCTGAACCACGGTTTGGAGGGCCATGACCACAGACAGGGGGGCCTCCCTGGGTACATTGCTCAGCTGTGAGCAAGTGTTGCATTAGTGTACGCATGACTCTAATTCGGTGTCAATGCCGGGCCACCAGACGTGCGACCTGGCGATAGCCTTCTTCATGACTATGTCTGAGCGGGTACTGTGTAGGTCGCGTATAAACATTTCCCTGCCTTTTTTGGGTAAAATCACATGACGTCCTTGCGTCGATGAAAAGGCTTAATTTCATTTTGCATTTCCCCGGGAACCCCTGACCAGCTCCCATTGAAGATGCACCTTTTTACTAGTGATAACAGGGGATCTTGGCTGGTCCAGGTCCTGATCTGGCGAGCCGTGATGGGTGACCCCTTGCTCTCAAAAGCATACATTACCAGAAGTAAGTCTGCGAGTTGCGCCATTTCCACCCCGGTGGTGGGCAATGGCAGCCGACTGAGGGCATCAGCACAGTTCTCAGTGCCTGGTCTGTGGCGGATTACATAATCATATGCAGACAATGTTAGTGCCCATCTTTGGATGCGGGACGAAGCATTGGTGTTGATACCTTTGCTTTCTGAGAGCAGTGAAGTAAGTGGTTTGCGGTTGGTTTCAAGCTCGAAGCGGAGACCAAATAGATATTGATGCATTATCTTAACCCCGTATATACAAGCTAATGCTTCTTTCTCAACCATACTGTAGGCTCTTTCAGCTTTGGATAAACTTCTGGGCATATGCAACTGATTGCAGTTTGCCTGACACATTTTCTTGCTGTAACACACAACCGACCCCGTATGATGACGCATCATATGCTAGTACTAAGCATTTACATGGGTCATACAATACAAGTAACTTGTTAGAGCATAGCAGGTTTCTGACCTTGTTAAAGACTGTTTCTTGAGATTTACCCCAAACCCAGTCGTCACCCTTGTGTAGCAACAAATGCAAGGGTTCCAGCAAAGTGCTCAACCCCGGTAGAACGTTACCAAAGTAGTTGAGGAGTCCTAGGAACGAATGCAGCTCCGTCATATTCTGACTGGGTGCATTCTTGATGGCCTCTGTCTTGGAGTCCATGGGTCTGATGCCGCAATCTTTCTCCCCAGAAATTCGACCTCTGGCGCCAGGAAAACACACTTGGAGCGTTTCAGCCTGTGTTCCACTCTATCCATTCGCTTTAGAACCTCTTCCAGGTTGTGCAAGTGTTCCATGGTGTTGCGACCAGTGATCAAGATGTCGTCTTGGAACACCACGGTGCATGGAACCGATTTCAGCAAACTCTCCATGTTCCTGGAAGGTGGCTGCCACCAAGCAAATCCCAAAGGGGCATCTGTGATACACGATCGGTCCTTTGTCATGTTGATGCACGTCAACTTCTTTGACAGTTCAGCCAGCTCCTGTGTCATGTAAGCGGAGGTTAGGTCTAGCTTGGTGAACGACTTTCCCCCTGCTAGCATTGCGAATAAGTCCTCCGCTTTGGGTAGCGGGTACTGGTCCTGGAACGAGACTCGGTTGATCTTACCTTGTAGTCCCTGCAGATTCTGACCGTCCCATCGCTCTTTAGTACCAGCACGATTGGACTGGCCCACTCGTTGAACTCAGCTGGCGATATGATTCCTTCTTGTTGAAGTCTGTCCAGCTCGATTTTGATTTCTCTCGCATCATATATGGGACTGCTCGGGCCTTGTGATGAATGGGCCATGCCCCAGGAACAAGATGGATCTGCACTTTGGCGCCTGTGAAGTTGCCGATGCCTGGCTCAAATAATGCCGGGAATTTGTTTAGCATTTGGGCACATGGGGCGTCATCCCCCGAGGACAGCGCTTTGAAATCGTCCCAGTTCCACCGGATCTTGCCGAGCCAGCTCCTGCTGAACAGCGTTTGGCCATTGCCTGATACAATCCATAGTGATAAATCATGCACCATTCCGTCGTACGATACTTTCACTGCCACACTGCCGATAACTGGTATGAGTTCTTTGGTGTAAGTGCGCAGCGTTGTGTGGATCGGGCTCAGTTTTGGCCTCTGTGCCTTGTTACTCCATAGTTTCTGAAAAGCCTTTTGGCTCATAATCGATTGACTTGCCCCTGTGTCCAATTGCATGGAGACTGGAATGCCATTAAGTTTGACTTTTAACATTATCGGAGGGCTTTTGCTGGTGAAGGTGTGTACCCCATACACTTCCTCCTCATCCACCGTGCTGGATCGGTCGCTCTCTGCTGACTTTGCCACATGTTGAGTCCGAGGTCGCTTGCACATTCACTGGAGGTGCCCCATTGTTCCACAGCCCTTGCACACATGGTACTTGAATCGATATTGATGGGCTCTGTGACTGCCCCCGCAGCGCAAGCATGGTGTTAATGGATTCACATTAGCACTCACCAGTGTCCTTTGAGTCACCCTGGGCCTGGCCTCTGTGGTCGTGTGAGCCCTACCCTGTACAGTCCTGCCTGCTGAAGGCATTATTTTAAGCACAGTACTTGCCAGTGAGCTTCGGTTCTGTGAAGATATCTGTTTCGTGTTGTCGCTCGTGGATGTGAAGGCTTGGGCTATCGTGATGGCCCTGCTCATATCCAGAATTCGGCAGACAGCAGTTTGCGAAGGATGCACTCGTGGCCAATTCCAAGCACGGCAAAGTCCCGCAACATTTCCCCCAAGGATCCTGAAAGTCACACTGCCCCGCAAGGCCTCTTAGGTCGGCGACAAAACTCACCACGTTCTGGCCCTCGGAGCGACAGTGCATGGAAAAGCGGTACCTGGCCATCAGGATGCTCTCCCCTGGCTTAAGGTGTTCCTTGGCCAGCGTACACAGCTCTGCGTAAGATTTGTCCGTTGGCTTATCCGGTGCCAGCAAATCTTTAAGGAGGCCATATACCGATGATCCACTTAAGGCGAGGAGAATCGCCCTGCGCTTGATCTCTGTTTCAGCCGCGTCCAATTCGTTGGCCACAAAGTACTGGTCCAGGCACTCAACAAAGGCTTCCCAATCATCATCCTCAACAAATCTCTCAAGAATACCAACGGCAGCCATTTCCGTGTGAAATTTCGTGATCTGTAGCTCGTCGCCAGTTGTTTTCAGAATAACGAGACTGTGTAGTAAGCTCAAACCATTGTGACTTTGGTCTCTTTAATATAACTCCAAAGAGAGGCAGCAGCGTGGTGGACTGCCTTTTATACCTGTTTGCACCAGGGTACACAGGTGACCCATAGGTCTCCCACAGGTGTGCCCTCTAGTGGCAAGTCTTACATACAGGTGAGGTTCACATACATAACATTATCGATAATGCCAGAGAAGGCCTCAAACATACCAGGTGACACTGTCGAATCTCGCTCCAGGATCAGTCTGGCTCGCACATGGCCAGCCAGCCCAGGGAAGGCCTCAATGCAGGCCGAGGTCACAGATTTCCAACCTGTAGCGGGGCTTCCCAGAGTCAGGCAGCTCGAGGGTGGCTCACAGCTTCAAATGCTGTTCCCTGCTACCTGCTGCCAAGCCACTGACATCACCGGGGCAGCCTAGCGGAGGGCAAGTCTTGGCCCGAAGTCTCCGCGCCAGCAATAAAACTGACGTTTCTTTTACATCAAAGATATTCACCGTGATGTCCCTTGAAGTCCTGGACAATATTTACCCCTCAACCAACATCACTAAACAGAGTTCTGACAAAAGGTCACAGACCTGAAATGTTAACTCTGTTTCTCTCTCTCTCCACAGATGCTGCCAGACCCGCTGAGATTTCCAGCATTTTCTGCTTTTATTTCACTAAAACAGTTCTGGTAATTTATCTCATTGCTGTTTGTGGGATCTTGCCGTGTTTAAGTTGGCTGCCGCGTTTCCTACATTACAACAGTGACTGCACTTCAGGAGTACTTCATTGGCTGTAAATCTCTTTGGGGCCTGAGGTTGTGAAAGGCGCTATATAAATGCAAGACTTTCTTTTAGTTACTGATCCTTTAACCACCTGCAATTGTGACTCTTGCTTTTGTTTACATTGTCAGAATATCGCTAAACTGAGCAAGGTACAAGGTAGCTAGTTCTACAAAGCAGCTCCTTATTCTGTTGCACTATACCGGGAGAAAACTGTCCCTTTGTGTATGGTCTCACTAACCTGTTTCTCACTGACGTTTTGTCACTTTAAATCAGAGTGAATGCTGGAGCTCTGCAGCCCCTTCCTGAAATAATGAGGTTGTTGTACGCACGGCATCCTCGGTGCATGCTGGGTTGGGGCTCCATAGGTGTCGCTTTCCAGATGCTTTCCCACCCAAGTGGCCAGTGAGTGTTGAAAGGCTATTCACCCATGGTAGTCTTCATACTTGAACCCTATTCTATCCTCACTCGATGCCAACACATGCTCATTTTTAGCAGGAGACACTGGATAACGATCGAAACCCAATTGATTTTCTCCTGTCCTCCCATCCCCTCCTCTTGGCAATAAGAACCTTATAATATAATAAATACGAATACATTACCTACACTCGTGCCTTAGCTTAGAACAGGGATCAAACATACATCATCTATCAGTGACCATTGATTAGTTACTATAAGCAATCTATCAGTGACCATTGATTAGTTATTGGTGAACATAGGTAATCTATCAGCGACCAGCGATTAGTTATTGGTGAACATAGGTAATCTATCAGTGACCAACAATTAGTTATTGATGAACATAGATAATCTATCAGTGACCATCGATTAGTTATTGATGAATATAGGTAATCTATCAGTGACCAGCGATTAGTTGTTGGTGAACATAGGTAATCTATCAGTGACCAGCGATTAGTTATTGATGAATATAGGTAATCTATCAGTGACCAGCGATTAGTTGTTGGTGAACATAGGTAATCTATCAGTGACCAGCGATTAGTTGTTGGTGAACATAGGTAATCTATCAGTGACCATTGCTGTCTCTTACCCCCCGTTATTGATGAGCAAGTCCCTCCTGAAACAATATGTTTCCTGCAAGGCATGAATCACTGATTTGGGATTCTGCACAAGCTTGGCCCAGAGGATGGTGTAGTCAGCGAGTGTTCCAGCCATGGCAGGGGTAGGGACATCTCGTGCCCCACACCAGCACCTTACACTGGCAGTGTGACAGGGGTGGCAGGGAGGGATACTGTAGGCCCATCTGATCCCATGGTCATTCAGCATAATATAACACCAGCTCACTCTCACACGCTTGTTGCTGGGCAGCAGCCTTGCTTCATGTCAGTAAATCTGAAACACAAGCCCTTAACCCTTGCACCAAAATCTCTGACCCTCTGCAAAACTTTGTTAGAACACATGGCCTGGAGCTTAAACTGCTGTTAGCACTCCTGGCCAAATAGCTTTTCTACAAGAGCTAGCTTGGATAGTGGACGATTCAACATGGGGGCATCGTACCTAAAGAAAGACTTACATTTCTATAGCGCCTTCCACGACCGCAGGACATCCTAAAGCACTTTACAGCCGCTGAAGTACTTTGAACTGTAGTCAACCTGCTATAGTGTAGGAAACGCAACAGCCAATTTGTGCACAGCAAGCTCCCACAAATCTGCCACAAATAGCAACAACCAGATATTCTGCTGTAGTGACGTTGGTTGAGGGATAAATATTGGCCAGGTCACTGGGGAGAATTTTCCTGCTCTTCTTCAAAATAGTATCAAGGGGTCTTTTACCTGAGAGGGCAGACATGGCCAAAGACGGCACCTCTGACAGTGCAGCACTCCCTCAGTACTGCACTGGAGTGTCAGCCTAGATTTATGTGCTCAAGTCTCTGGAGTGGGACTCCACAAGACTTCTGACTCAGGGTGCGAGTGCTACCCACTGAGCCAAGACTGACACCTCATCCAGATCCTTACAGATCCTCATCCATACACCGCATTTTTCTGCAGGGGCTCATTATTTAGTAATGACAGGCAGATACATGGACAATGTGCACCATTTCCCATACCTCGGGAGCCTCTTATCAACAAGAGCAGACATGGACGACGAGATTCAACACCGCCTCCAGTGTGCCAGTGCAGCCTTCGGTCACCTGAGGAAAAGAGTGTTTGAAGACCGGGCCCTCAAAACTGCCACCAAGCTCATGGTCTACAGGGCTATAGTAATACCCGCCCTCCTGTATGGCTCAGAGACGTGGACCATGTATAGCAGACACCTCAAGTAGCTGGAGAAATACCACCAACGATGTCTCCGCAAGATCCTACAAATCCCCTGGGAGGACAGACGCACCAACATTAACATCCTCGACCAGACCAACTTCTCCAGCATTGAAGCACTGACAACACTTGATCAGCTCCGCTGGGCAGGCCACACTGTTTGCATGCCAGACACGAGACTCCCAAAGCAAGCGCTCTACTCAGAACTCCTTCACAACAAACGAGCTAAAGGTGGGCAGAGGAAACGTTACAAGGACACCCTGAAAGCCTCCTTGATAAAGTGCAACATCCCCACTGACACCTGGGAGTCCCTGGCCAAAGACCGCCCTAAATGGAGGAAGTGCATCCGGGAGCACCTCGAGTCTCATTGCCGAGAGCGTGCAGAAACCAAGCGCAGGCAGCAAAAAGAGCATGCGGCAAATCAGTCCCACCCACCCTTTCCCTCAATGACTATCTGTCCCACCTGTGACAGAGACTGTAATTCCCGTATTGGGCTGTTCAGCCACCATAGGACTCATTTTAAGAGTGGAAGCAAGTCTTCCTTGATTCCGAGGGACTGCCTATGATGATGACATGGCTATCTTTGACCCTCCATAGCTCGGTGGCACTGAGGTCAATTCCAGTGCCCTAACAGCCACCTCAGCTGAGATTAGCTCACTCTGGGGATATGGGGCTCTGATTTTCTCCCCGGCCCCTCTCACACTGAAGCACTGAGCACGATGAGGAGCAATCAATGAACAGAGGTCGTCGTGGAAACGCAGTGGCACCCAGAGCATTGTGGGAGTGCTGCTTTAAAGCTAAAACTGTTCCCCTGTGCCTGCCTTGAAAGGATGTTGTGCCCTTGTACCCTGACAGATCACAGAGAGAAAATTACTTTCCCTTTTGAAATATTAATGGGCCATCTGTGGTGCTTAGTGCTAATTAAAGGCAACTGAAGCACCTGTAATCTAGGCAGGGTTAACCCTCTTGTTCAGGCCTCTGAACTGATGGCTCATTTTAGGTATCAGCTATAGCTCAGTGGTACCACCTTCATTTCTGAGTTAGGAGGTTGTGGGTTCAAGACCCACTTGAGATAATTCAGCATATAATCTAGGCTAACACTCGAGGGAGTGAAGCGATTGCATTTTTCGGATGAGACGTTAATTTCAGGCCCTGTCTGCTCTCTCAGATGGATGTAAAAGATCCCGTGGCACTATTTTGAAGAAGAGCAGCGGAGTTATCCCCGGTGTCCTGGGCCAATGTTTATCCCTCAATCAACATCATTGAAACAGATTATCTGGTCATTATCACATTGCTGTTTGTGAGAGCTTGCTGTGTGCAAACTATCTGCCACATTTCTTACAATGATCCGGAGACATGAGTTTAAATCCCACCATGTCAGCTGTGGAATTTAAATTCAGTTAAATCTGGAACAAAAAGCTAGTATCAGTTATGGTGACCATGACATTACCGGATTATTGTAAAAACCCATCACATTCGTTAATGTCCTTTAGGGAAGGGAATCTGCTGTCCGTACCCGGTCTGGCCTCTTTGTGACTGCAGACCCACAGCAATGTAGTTGACTCTTAACTGCCCTCTGAAATGGCCCAGCAAGCCACTCAGTTGTATAAGGTGGCTCACTACCACCTTCTCGAGGGTTGGGCAATAAATGCTAGCCTTGCTAGTGATGCCCACATCCCGTGAATGAATTAAAAAAAAACATATACACGAACTGAAACATGTTCACACGCTCAACACAAACATGCACGCAAACAAACATGTCGACATGTACACACAGACATGTTCACAAACACTAACGTTCAGACACACACACAAGTAAACAGACATATAAATAAAAACATCACACAAATGCAAACATGTACACATTACACAAACATGCTCACATGTTAATTCACATTCACACACTCACATAATAACAACAACTTGTATTTATATAGCGCCTTTAACATAGTGAAACGTCCAAAGGTGCTTCACAGGAGTATTATGAGACAAAAAATTTGACACCGAGCCACATAAGGATAAATTAGGGCAGTTGACCAAAATCTAGGTCAAAGAGATAAGTTTTAAGGAGCGTCTTGAAGAGAGGTAGAGAGACGGAGATGTTAAGGCAGGGAATTCCAGAGCTTAGGGCCTATGCAACAGAAGGCATGGCCACCAATGGTTGAGCGATTATAATCAGGGATGCTCAAGAGAGCAGAATTAGAGGAGCGCAGAAATCTAAGAACATAAGAACATAAGAATTTGGAGCAGGAGTAGGCCATTTGACCCCTCGAGCCTGCTTCACCATTTAATACGATCATAGCTGATCTGATCTTGGGCTCAGGTCCACTTCCCTGCTCGCTCCCCATAAGCCTTCACTCCCTTATCGCTCAAAAATCTATCTATCTCCACCTTAAATATGTTCAATGACTAGGGAGGGGCGAGGCCATGGAGGGGTGAAATTGAAGTGTTGCTTAACTGGGAGCCAATGTGGGTCAGCGAGCACAGGGGAGTTGGGTGAGCGGGACTTGGTGCGAGTTAGGACACGGGCTGCTGAGTTTTGGATCACCTCTAGTTCATAATAAACTTATAACCTGACACTAGCAAACCCCTCTGCAGAGAAGGGGGTGTCAGAGGGAAGAGTGGACACCTACAAAGGGGGAGTCCCTTGCGTAAAGTTGAGGTTGCCAGCGGAGTCCCCAGGAATGAAAGATTACTCTGCTGCAAGCAACCCAGGAGAAAAATCACAGGGGCATTCAAAAATTGTGTTTTTTTTTCATTTTCTTTGATCACTTCTGTTCATCAAAATGTTGGAGCTGGGGAGAACGGTTATTTGATCAGGTGGGGTGGCTAGAGGTCTAAGGTCATGTGATGACACCTTGAGGAATACATCCAACCAGAGTTAGCAACCCTACATGAAGTGCAGCTGATGCTCCAAGCGGTGTACTCAAAGCCACAAAGCCCCATGTGTCCACGGCAAGCTAATTAGAGTAAGTGACTAAACCATTGCTTAAACTTGCACACAAAGCTGATCCAGATTGGAATAAGCTTTCCTCTTTCCACAGTGCTCCCCTTACAGTGACATCGTGATGCCAGAAAGTTCACAATCAATATCCTTTTTAAAGAAAATTACCCAGTGCACAGTCCAGCAGTTAGCAGGAGTGTCACAGGTGAGAACACTATGTCCCACTGCAGATCGCAATCTTGTTCATATCTGTGTTTGTGTTGACAGCAAGTGATCGCTGCGGAAGAAGCCCTCTCCCATCATTCATTGAGCTTGTTGTAATGTATTTGCTTCATGGGTTCTTTGCTTAAGAATGCATAGCAACACATTGCTATGACGAACTAGTTGGTTTTATTAACAAAGGTTTAACAATCACACTACACATTAGCAGTTCATCCACCAGGCTCACAACTGCATGCCTCGTCGTGGATGACATAGACCCAACTGACTGGGGTTTTATTGACACTAAAGCAAAATACTGCAGATGCTGGAATCTGAAATAAAAACAGAAAATGCTGGAAATCTCAGCGAGTCAGGCAGCATCTGTGGAGAGGAAGCAGAGTTAACGTTTCGGGTTGAGGACCCTTCGTCAGAACTGGAGACTTCGGAAAGAACAGATTCTTAACAAGCACTGAAAGGGGGAGGGGAAGAAAGAACAAAAAGGAAGGTCTGTGATAGGGTGGAAGACAGGAGAGATTAAAGAGACAAAAGGGATGATGGCCCAAATTCAAATGATAATGCCAGGAGTTCGAAAAACATTAGTCAAGATAGGGTGTGAATGGCGGGATAATGACCAGCTGCCATTAGAGACAAGGAGAAAAAAAAAGAAACAGGCTCTGAGAGGGAAGGGAGCCAAAGATGGGCGGAGGTTATGGTCTGAAATTGTTGAACTCAATGTTGAGTCCAGAAGGCTGTAAAGTGCCTAACCGAACGACGAGGTGCTGTTCCTCGAGCTTGCGTTGAGCTTCATTGGAACAGTGCAGGAGACCGAAGACGGAGAGGTCAGAGTGTGAGTGGATCGGGGAATTAAAGTGACAGGCGACCGGAAGCTCAGGGTCACACTTGCGGACTGAACGGAGGTGCTCCGCAAAGCGGTCACCCAATCTATGCTTGGTCTCCCCAATGTAGAGGAGACCACATCGTGAGCAGCGAATACAGTATACTAATTTGCAAGAAGGACAAGTAAATCACTGTTTCACCTGGAAGGAGTGTTTGGGGCCCTGGATAGTGGGAAGGGAGGAGGTAAAAGGGCAGATGTTGCATCTCCTGCGCTTGCACGGGAAGACGCCGTGGGAAGGGGAGTCTTGTGAATGTCATGTGACTGGCTAAGCTGCTCACAATGCAACAGCTCTACAACTATTTTAAATTTGAATTAAACTATAAACTATAAAGCCTTATTAAAGGGGCACTAAAATCAACAAATTAACAAATAAAGCTTTGTTAACCTTAAGTGGCCAAATTAAAAATGTTGTTGCCGGGGGTGATGATGCACTCCAGTCCCTCTGGTGCCCACCTCTCGCGGAAGGCCACGATCGTACTGGTGGACACCACGTGCTCCATCTCCAGGGATACCCTGGCTCGGATGTAACCATGGAAGAGAGGCAGGCAGTCAGGCTGAACGACCCCCTCGACCGCCCGCTGCCTGGACTGGCTGATGGCCCTCTTGGCCCAGGCAACAGCTCCACAAACCTGTGAGCATACTCACAGGTGCATACATTACACCTGTGAAGTAGGCTGTACAGCTTCAGTAGAGAACTTTCATTATCGCTATGAATGTTGGGAGAACCCGACTTCCATTGCTCTCCAGTATGGGACAGCAATGGAAGGTTCCTCCAATTCCCACAGACAGGCAGGCTGTCAGAAGAAAAAGAAAAAAAGTGAGACAGAAAAAGAGGATAAAATCGAGTGGAGGAATACATTTTTGGTTCTTGGACATCCCTTGCAGCCCGAATAACAACCACTGCTTGCTACTTTCAGTCGATGTTGTTGGAGAGAGTAGATTCCTCAGGTGTACAGTTTTGGAGTGGGAATCTCACATTTGGGCATCTTGGTGTACGCTTTGCCAGTTAGGTGGGGCTAAATATCCTGCTGCAATTTGGAATCAAATGCTCTTTAGGTATGGCCCAGGACATGATTAAATTTGTTAGCAGGTGTCTTATATAATACAAGATAACTGATTGTTTGGAGAAGGTAAACCGAAGGGTTTGAAGTTAAAGCTGTGACAGTGGGGCAATGCCAAGAGGGGCAGGTTCAGACAAGGAGAGGTAAATGCAGCACTGTGACAGGATGTTTACACACAAAGGGTGACCAACGCAAAATGAACTCTGTGTAGAATAGTGGAGGCAAAAACCATAACATCATTGAATAAAGCGGTTGGATACTATGATAACCCGTGGGGGTTATTTTGGCCAAAGGGTGAAAGCGGGCACTAAATGGGTGCAGTGTAAATAAGACACGCCTGTTTGAAAGTCTGGATTTAACACACAATTTTGGTCCTAATTGCTGATTACCATAACTTGAACTTGCCCAGAGGTGCTGAACCAAAGGCCTGCAGGTTTAACACTCCAATGCTGATGCAATTTTGGTGGGGTCCTCGCAGCCACTCTCACTGAAGGTGTGGAGTGCCTTGGCTGGCAAACAGCAGCACGTTTCAGGATGGCTCAGGGGCCGAGGGAGAGGGCACACAGGTTCTCGGACTCAACACTGGAGGTCCTGGTGGAGGAGGTCCAGAGGAGTAGGGAGGTCCTGTACTCGCAGGGGGAAGAACTCCACCTCACCCTCCTGCCCCTCTCTCCTCCAGCAGCTGGTGCTGTTCTGCCTGGCCTCATCTCCTCCTCCCATTCCTCGTCCAGACCAAGGGTGCCCCCATGACCAAGCACTGCCTTTCTCCTGGTGACTCCTGTAAGGATCATGGAGTAGCACAGCACTGACTCTTTTTAGGTGAAGTCCTCAGAGAATTAATGCAATAAATGTTGCTCAAATGCTGATGAAATCTTGACAAAGTGTACCAGAAAGTCTCCTGATGTGTTTCAGAGGTGCTCTTCACAACTCCAGCAGCAATGCCCATGTGGTGAGTATCCCTTTAAGTGGTGAGTATCCCTTTAAGTGGTGAGGATACCTTTAAGTAGCACTCAGAATCCACATCAAACATAGAAACATAGAAACATAGAAAATAGGTGCAGGAGTAGGCCATTCGGCCCTTCTAGCCTGCACCGCCATTCAATGAGTTCATGGCTGAACATGCAACTTCAGTACCCCCTTCCTGCTTTCTCGCCATACCCCTTGATCCTCCTAGTAGTAAGGACTTCATCTAACTCCCTTTTGAATCAACGCCTTGTTTACTCCCAAACAGCAGGTTGCTGTTAGGAGAGGGCATTATGACAAGCACCAGCCACCAAAATGCCGTGCAGCCTCCTCAATGAGCGCTAGCAGGCAGTTTTAGTGGCAGTCAGCCCCTGAATGAGCCTCCGGGCGGCTGTTCCTAATGTGTGCCTCAAGACCCCACCTTGGCCACCTCAGAGGATCTTTAGTGCCTGAACACACTGCTGAAAATCGTTATAGATCAACAGGACAGAATGGTCAGAGGGGCCTTTCTCATCCATATCTCTCATGTGATGTTGTGATTTTGAGTATTGATAACCACACCCAATCAGTGGACATTAATCCAATGTGCGCACACATTCCCGGTACTGATGCTGGTTACCATCCATTTATCCTTACTCAATCCCATCAAATAATCCAGATCCCATTCACTCAATCGATCCAAGTTCCTCTTCAGTTCTCTCCACCTTCCTACATTCATCACTTGACCACACAGGTCAATGTCACCAGGATATGTAATATAAGTCAAGGGAAGAGATATTGCCATGCGTGTTCTCTTACATACTGTTTATAAATGAAAACATAGGGCTCAATTTTCCCCAGTATTTATGCCGTTTTTTTTGGAGCAGGCTGTTTTTTCTGGCCTAACTTAAAAATCCCCAGTTTCCCCAATCAATTTGCACCAGCGTATCTCAGATAGTTACATTTTTTTTAGGTATGTTTTTTTTTCCTCAAAAGGGGGCGTTACCAGCCACCTATGCCAATTCTGGCCATTTAGGCAACTTTGGCCAGCTAATAGCTACTCCATTTGCACTTAGGCCAGCGTATGTGGCCTCTCGAGAAAACCCTTGCGGTGAGTTAAAGAAATCGGTGCAGGTAAGTACATCGGAGGCCATTCAGCCTGGGCTAGGGGCTTGAAGCGGAGTGTACCGGGACCGGCGCTCACTCGCCACTGGAGAGGCTCGGCAGGGGAGGGAGGGAACAAACTGACTGGCAGGCATGCACTCACTCGGGGACCAGAGAGGCTCGGCGGGAGAGGGAGCGAGCTCGAAGTACAACCCCTAGTAAAATGGAGAGTTTACAGACAGTAGAATTGTTCTTGCCTAGTAGGACATCACTGTTGCTTCCATTTGCAGTGAAACTCTTTAGACTACAAGGAAATACTTCAGTTGCTGCGTTCGGTTTGCGTCACTGATCTTTGATGGTATTAGGTGGTAATGAGTTCACTCTCTTGAGAGGTGCATCAGTTGCCTGGTATTGCAATCGTGATGCCATTCCTCTCTCAAATTTGTTCTATTCTATCTCATATTCCCCCTCTCTTTGCCACTAAACTGTCAGACTTATTTCCTGTAATACTTTCCTGTGATTGAAATTATCGTCATGCCTGCTTTCGGTCATAATTACGCTCCCTGTTCATTTTAACTACCTCTGACTTGAGTCCTTTAAGCCCAGTCTCCAAACGAGGTGGTGATGTTACTTACTTACCATTGAGCAGTCTTGAAGGACCAAAAATGAGTCCTGTGGCCTGATGCTGCCTCTCATGGCTGCCATCCACAAGCCAACACTGCCTGCCATTCGTCTTTCTCTGAGCTCTACTGCGCATGCGCGGCCATTTCAGCAACGTCAAGAATGTCAGTTTTCCCCCCACAATGCGCAGAAGGCCCGATTCCTTTTTCCAGCGCAGACCGCAGGCTCCACTCCCCCGAGGCGACTGGCCACGCAGAGCGGCTGCAGGTTACAGCCCAAACATCGGGGAAACTTCGGAGATTTTTTCTGGCGCATTTATTTACCTAATTAAGGGACACAACTTTGGCAATACGCCAGAAAACAGGCTTGGGGAAAATTGAGCCCATAAGAACAGGAGGAGGCCATTCAGCCCCTCAAACCTGTTCTGACATTCAGTTAGATCATGGCTCATCTGCTTCCCAACTCCATATACCCAAGAGAAGACCACTTGCCACATCCCACCAATCAGGGAACAAATCCTTTATCCCTACTCTCTGTTTCCCACCTTCCAACCAATTACTGACCCATAACCCAGGTTACCTCTAACTCCATGCAACTTCATTTTTCCAATCATCTCTTGTGTGGAACCTTGTTAAATGCCTTCTGAAAGTTTCATACAGCCACCATCCATAGATAGTCCTCCATCCAGCATGCTAGTGACCTCCTCAAAAACTTCAATGAGATTGGTCAGACATGACCTACCTTTCACAAATCCATGATGGCTCTCGTTAATAAGTTAATATTTGTCCAAGTGCTCAGCCACTCTCTCTGTCTGATCATTGATTCCAGTAACGTCCCTACAATTGATGTTAAACTGACAGGTCTGCAGTTACCTGCTTTCTCTCCCACTCACTTCTTTAATAATGGAGACATTTTCCCCTATTCAACATCTACCAACTATCCATCTTCCTCAAAATATTTAGCCAAGTTAGTGAGACAGGACCTGCCTTTTCGGGTGTCATGTTGCGATTCTCTAATAATGCCTTCTCTGTCTAAGTGGCCATACAGTGCATCTCTAATAATCCATTGCCTATATGGTGCCCAGCTTCTGGCTGCAATATTGGAATCACCACTCTCCAACCCATGGGATCATTCCCAGACCCCAGCGAGCTGTTAAATCAATGAGTAAGTTGTTTTGCTGATCACAGTTCCTATTTCATTCTGCACTCTTGGATGAATACCCCCAGGGGCCAGAACCCTGATCCATTTCTAGCCAGGATTTTACCCACAACACTTTGATATGTTCAATGATAGCATCAGTCAATAACATATTATTGGTAATGAAAACAGAAAATGCTGCAAACACTCAGCAGGTCAGGCAGCATCTGTGGATAGAGGAACAGAGTTAATGTTTCAGGTTGGTGGTCTTTTGTCAGAACTGGAAAAAGTTGGAGATGTGACCGGTTTTAAGCCAGTGTAGAGGTGGGGAAAGGGGGGATGGGAGGAGAGAGCAAAGGGAAAGGTCTGAGACAGGGTGCAAGGCAGGAGGGATTACAATTACAAAAGGGATGATAGTACAAAGCAACAGGAGATGGTAATGGGACCAGTAAAGATAAAAACGATGAGTCTAGAATAGGTGTAAGTGGGAATGGCAGGATCAATAGCTGCCATGGGGAAAAATGGAGAGTTATTTGCACTAGAAAAATGCTCTGATTGGCTCTCCATTATCACATGACTTGATTGCTGATTGGTCCCCTTAGAGGATAAGCCATACCCAGAGGTTTCTCTGGGATATGTAATTGGATCTGCCCAGCCCAAATTCTGAGTTACTTTGCAAAGTGTAATTCGAGCCATTCTGACTTCAGATCCCAGAGGATAGAGCTCCCCAACCCAGCACTGTATTTTTCTCTCCCACTGTGTGTCTCTCCCCCATCCCCGTCTCTCTCTCTCTCTCCCCCCCACCCCCGTGTCTCTCTCTCCCCCACCCCGTGTCTCTCTCACTCCCCCCCATATCTCTCTCCCCCCACCCCCGTGTCTCTCTCTCCCCCACCCCGTGTCTCTCTCTGCCCCACCCCATGTCTCTCTCTCTCCCCGCCGTGTCTTCTCTCCCCCACCCCCGTCACTCTCTCCCCCACCCCTGTCTTTCTCTTCCCCCCCAGTATCTCTCTCTCTCTCCCCCTCCCCCGTGTCTCTCTCTCTCCCTCACCCCCATGTCTCTCTCTCTCTCCCCCCCATGTCTCTCTCTCTCCTCTCCGTGTCTCTCTCTCTCCCCCCGTGTCTCTCTCTCCCCCACCCCGTGTCTCTCTCTCTCACCTCCCCGTGTCTCTCTCTCTCCCCCGTTTCTCCCTCTCTCCCCCCCATGTCTCTCTCTCTCCCCCACCCGTGTCTCTCTCTCTCTCCCCCCCGTGTCTCTCTCTCTCTCCCCCACCCCGTGTCTCTTTCTCTCCCCCCGTGTCTCTCTCTCCTCCCTGTGTCTCTCCTTTTCCCCCCCACCTCCGTGTGTCCCTCTCTCTCTACCCCCCATGTCTCTCTCTCTCCCCACCCCCCCAGTGTCTCTCTCTCTCTCTCGCCCCGTGTCTCTCTCTCCTCCCTGTGTCTCTTTCTTTTCCCCCCACCTCCGTGTGTCTCGCTCTCTCTCTCTCCACCTTCGCACTGCTGCCCGCCCGCCACCTCTCTCTCTCTCTCCCAATACTTCCGATGTTTTCTCTTCCACAGAAAGCCGTGAAAGTGTTCCCAATAATGCAAAATCTGGAAACAAATCCAGCTCGGGGCTCCAGCGGCAAAAAGTGTTTCCGCAGCAGACTCCACGTGACTCGTAGTTTGGCTCCACTTCCGACTTCCTCATCCGTTGCACTGTGCATGCGCGGGCGAATCGAGGCGCGCATGTATTGAAGGACACACAAAAAGCTAGTAGCAATAGTCACTCTGTGAAAATATAGGGGCAGAGGCACCAACATGAAGCGAAACAGCCTCCTCCCATCCCAGTAATTTCCAATTTGCCGGACACTCACTCCCCTCACTTAGAGCAGACGGAAGTTACCATGGCATAGGAGCCGGCCATTCAGCCCTTCGCGCTTACTCCGCCATTCAATGAGATCAGAGCTGATCTGCACTTCAACTCCATCAACCCGCCTTTGTTCCACATCCCTTGGTATTCTTATCTAACAAAACCTATCCATTGCAATCATGAAAGCTCTAATTGTCCCCAGCATCCCGACAGCCTCGTGAAGGACGGAAATCCAGATTACCTCTCCCCTTTTCCCTCCTGAATGGCCGAGCTCTCATTTTAAGATTATGTCCACTCGTTCTGGATTCCCCCATTAAAGGAAATGGTTACTTATCAAATCCTTTTATCATTTTAAACACCCCGATCAGATCACGCCTCAAACTTGTATACTCATGGGAATATAACCAGGTTTCTACACCTTGTCCTCATAATTTAACTCTCTAGGCCCCAGTATTCTGGTGAGTCTGCGCTGCACCCACTCCAAGAGCAATGTATATTCTCCCTGAGGTGCGGTGCCCAAAACTGAACACAGTTCTCCAGATGGGGTCTGACCAAGGCTGTGTACAACTGAAGGATCACTCCCTACCCCTCCAGATAAAGGCCAGCATTCCATTAGCTTTTTGTACCTGTGCACTAGCTTTAAATGATTTCTGTACTTGGGACCCCCGAATCTCTCTCTGCTCCTCTTCAGTCCCCAGCCTCTCACCCTTCAGAAAATACTCCGATCGATCTTTCTGGGGTCTGAACTGGATGGCCTCCGCACTGGCCCTCACTGAACTCCAGCTGCCACACCTCGGCCCACTCATTCAACGAAAAGTTTCAGAGAGGGGTACTCACGGTTCCGAGGCCCAGACTTCATGCAGAATATCTGACTGGAGAGGCATTGTTTGGGTCTGCTGGAACCCTCGGCACCAGAAGGCAGACAGAGAGATCTGATTAGCAGAACCACTCATGCCCACTAATACGATTTCATTAGCAAATTGCAAGCAGATTGCCTTCAGGCAGCGAGCATGCTGGCACAGTCACTCCATCTCCCATCTGTCCTGTATAACTAATTTCCATTTGAAAGTACTATCAATGAGTATCACATTTTTGACCATTGTGTGTTTACTGTTTTTACATTTGAGGCATGAGATAGCGAAGAGGTTTTGCTATTCTCTGTTCCTGTTTATTACTTTAATACTGACCCAGCCCCAGCATTTTCTGTTTCTACAATACTGCATATTTACACTGTGCTTGTAAGTGAAGTAGTTGAGTCCATTATAAAATTTGGGTGTACTAGACATTGACGTAGAAGACATAGAAAACATTGTAAAGTCCTGTCCCCTCAGTACAGATTCACACGAGGCATGTAGTGAAGTCAAGGTCACTCTGGACCTGCACCTTTATTTCACAGCTCAGGAATGCTGCACTTGCCTGAGACCTGTCCTTATATACCTGTCTCTTGCAAGTGCACCCCTGGTGGTAAGGTATGTTGGTGGTTACAGGTCATATCTTATTATAGTCATGTCTAGCATGTTAGGATACAGTTATATATAATAATGTAAGATACATGACATCACCCTCCCCCAAGGTCTTATTGCCTTTATAGGTTCAGTCTCTCAGGTGGTCTACGCTCTCGTGTGAAGCGTCTGAGTTGTGGTTCAGTTGTTTGCCTTGGTGTCGGTTTTTCTTTGGGTATGGTTGCTGGTATCTCACCTGGGCTGTCTGTTTCGATTGGTGTGATTGTTGTTGACTCGCCTGGGCTGTCTGTTGGGATTGCCCTTTCCTCAGGTTGTTCCCTCTGTCTGTCCACCAGGTGTGGTGCGAGTTCCACATTGTAGTCTGCCTCTGGTTCCGCAGTGCTGTTGGTAAATCTGCTTTTGACTTGGTCTACATGCCTCCGGCAGGTTTTGCCATTGGCCATTTGTATTACCAGTAGCCTGTTTTCTTCCTTGCCCGTTACTGTCCCTGCAAGCCATTTGGGACCCCTGCCATAGTTTAGTACAAACACTTTGTCCCCTATCTCATTCCATCTCCCCCTCGAATTTCTGTCATGGTACTCAGTCAGCTTACGGCGCTTTGCCTCAACGATTTTGTGCATGTCTGGGAGGATTAATGAGAGCCTTGTTTTTAAAGTCCTTTTCATCAACAGTTGCGCGGGGGGGATCCCAGTCAATGAGTGCGGACGAGATCTGTATGCCAGCAGCAGTCGCGACAGGCGACCCTGCAGCGTGGGACCTTGGATTTTAAGCATGCCTTGTTTAATGATTTGCACTGCTCTCTCTGCCTGGCCATTGGAGGCCGGCTTGAACGGTGCCGTCTTGACGTGATTTATGCCGTGGTCAATTATAAAATCTTGGAATTCTGCGCTGGTGAATCATGGACCATTGTCACTGACCAATATGTCAGGGATTCCGTGCGTTGCAAACATGGTTGCGAGGCTCTCCACAGTGGTGGAGGTTGTACTCGAGTTGAAAATGGTGCATTCGATCCACTTTGAAAATGCATCTACAACTATGAGGAACATTTTGCCCATGAATGGGCCCACATAGTCTACGTGCACCCGCGACCACGGTTTGATAGGCCAGAGCCAGGGGCTCAGGGGAGCCTCCCTGTGGGCATTGCTGAGTTGGGCACAAATGGTGCACCTTCGGACGCAGAGCTCCAAGTCCGCATCAATACCAGGTCACCAGATGTGGGATCTGGCTATGGCCTTCATGAGAACGATCCCCGGGTGCTCGCGGTGGAGCTCCCGGACAAATGTCTCTCTGCCTCGCAGAGGTATGACTACTCAGCTGCCCCACATCAGGCAGTCTGCTTGTAGTGATAGTCCATGCATGCGCCTGTGAAAGGGTTTTAATTCCTCGGGGCAGGCATCGCGAGCCTCTGCCCAGTCACCGGTTAGGACACATCTTTTTACTAAGGATAACGTGGGGTCGCTGGCCGTCCAGGCTCTGATTTGGCGAGCTGGCATGGGTGAACCTGTGGACTCAAAGGCATTGATTGCCATGACTATCTCACAGTCCTGTTCGTCAGACCCTTCAGTGGCCACCAGGGGTAGCCTGCTGAGCGCGTCGGCACAGTTGTCTGTGCCTGGTCTGTGCCTTATGGTATAGTTGTAGGACACCAGCATGAGTGCCCACCGTTGAATTCGCGCCGAGGCGTTGGCGTTTATTGCCTTGCTCTTGGATAGGAGGGACGTGAGGGGCTTGTGGTCAGTTTCTAACACGAACTTGGCCCCGAAAAGGTATTGGTGTATCTTTTTGACACCGTACACGCACGCGAGCGCCTCCTTCTTTACCATTCCGTACCTGCGCTCCGCCCGCGAAAGTGACCTGGAGGCATAAGCTATGGGTTGTAATTTGCCCGCACTATTGACATGTTGTAAAACGCACCCGACCCCATAAGCTGACGCATCGCATGTGAGAACTAGCTTTTTACCTGGATCAAAAAAAGTCAAAACACTGTTGGAACACAGAAGGTTGCGTGCCTTATTGAAGGCGCGTTCCTGGGTGTCCCCCCAAAACCAATCGCACCCCTTCCTGAGTAGCACGTGGAGAGGCTCCAGCAGCATGCTTAAGTTCTGCATAAAGTTCTCAAAGTAATTGAGTAGCCTGAGAAAGGCACGCAGATCTGAGACATTCCGGGGCCTGGGTGCCAGGTGAATTGCTTCTGTTTTGGACTCTGTTGGACGGATTCCATCAGCGGCAATCCTTCTGCCCAAAAATCAACCTCGGGTGCGAGAAACAGGCACTTGGGTTTCTTGACTCGTAGGCCTACCCGATCCAACTGCTTTAGTACTTCCTCCAAATTACGGAGATGGGAGTCGGTGTCCCTGCCCGTGATAAGTATGTCGTCTTGAAATACAACCGTCCCCGGGATGGACTTGAGCAGACTCTCCATGTTGCGCTGGAATATGGCAGCTGCCGACCTGATGCCGAATGGGCATCGATTGTACATGAAAAGGCCTCGATGTGTGTTGATGGTGGCGAGTAGCTTGGATTCCTCGGTCAATTCCTGCGTCATATACGCAGATGTGAAGTCGAGTTTTCAGAAAAGTTTACCTCCAGCCAATGTGGCAAATAAGTCCTCCGCTCTGGGCAGCGGGTACTGGTCCTGTAGGGAGACTCTGTTTATGGTAGATTTGTAGTCCCCACTGATTCGTACGGATCCATCAGGCTTCATGACTGAGACGATGGGACTTGCCCAGTCGCTAAATTCCACAAGTGATATAATGCCTTTCCGCAGAAGCCTGTCTCGTTCGTGTTCAATTTTTTCCCTCATCACATAGGGTACAGCTCTGGCCTTGTGATGGACCGGTCTAGCATCCTGTGTGATGTAGATTTTGACTTTGGCCCCTTTGAAAGTGCCCACACCTGGCTGAAAGAGATGTTGAAATCGCTTTATAACTGTTGAGCAGGAGGTCCGTTTCTCTAATGACATGGCATGGACATCATCCCATTTCCAGTTTAGTTTTGCCAGCCAGCTTCTCCCCAGCAGTGCTGGGGGGTCTCCGGGGACAATCCACAGGGGAAGTCAGTTCACTGTCCCTTTGTGTGTGACAGAGAGCATGGCGCTGCCGAGGACTGGTACGATTTCTTTGGTATAGGTCCTTAGTTTGGTGTCGACCTTTGTGAGTTTTGGTCTGTCTCTTTTATGCAGCCACAGTTCAAATTGTTGAGCGCCCATGAGAGATTGACTCGCTCCCGTATCCAGCCCCATGTTGACAGGTACCCTATTGAGTAGGACCCTCATCGTTATAGGAGGAGTACTGTTGTAGGAGCAGCGGCCATTGATCGTGTTGACCCGCTGTACATCGGTGTCCCGGGTACTGTCCCCACCGTCTTCTGGTCCACTTTCCGACCCACCCGATTCATATACCAGCCGAGCTGCCGTTTTTTTGCACATGCGGGCCAAATGCCCTGTATATTCACAGTTCCTGCAAACAGCCTGCTGAAATCGACATCCCCTTGACGAGTGCCCACCCCCACACCTCCAGCACAGACCGCTTCTATTGTTCCCAAGAAATGAGCTGCGTCTGTCTGATCTCTCTTGAGCTTCTCTCAGTTTGTAGTTGATTGCTCGCATTGTGGGTTGATGAGGTGTGAACGGCCGTTCCTGTGGCCCTTGATAGCTTCTGGCGCCATTGCCTGCTGTCGAGAGCCTGTTCTCCCGGTTTTGTCTGTGTGTGGGGGGTAACAGCTTGTTTAATGCTGTGAACTTCTTGTTCCGATATTTCGTTAGTTGTCGTACCTGCATTGTAAATCAACCTCGTTTCTTCTTCCCCACCAAGAATGTCTGTGCAACCAGTGCTGCTGCCTCTAAGGTCAGGTTCTTGGTCTCTATGAGCTTTTGGAATATGCCTGCGTGGCCTATTCCTTCAATGAAAAAGTCTCTCAGCATTTCTCTCCTCAGTTCATCGGAGAACTCACATAAACTAGCCAACCTCTGAAGTTCCGCCATGAAGTCGGGTATGCTCTGGCCCACACAGCGTCTGTAGTTGTAGAATCTGTGACTGTCCATGTGTAGGCTGCTCGCTGGCTTCAGGTGGTCTCTTACCAGTGTGCTCAATTCTTCAAACGACTTGCTTGCTGGTTTCTCGGGTGCCAGCAGATCCTTCATTAAAGCGTATGTTTTCGAGGCACAGCTGGTCAAGAGATGGGCTCTTCTCTTGTCTGCTTTGTCGTCTCCTAACCAGTCTTTGGTTACAAAGCTTTGCTGGAGCCTTTCTCTAAAGTCCTCCCAATTGTCTCCCACTTTGTACTTTTCATCTGATCCGTTGTTCACCATTCTGTGGATTCTGTAATCCCGTAACTTGTCGCCACTGTAAAGTCCTGTCCTCTCAGTACAGATTCACACGAGGTATGTAGTGAAGTCAAGGTCACCCTGGACCTGCACCTTTATTTCACAGCTCTGGAATGCTGCACTTGCCTGAGACCTGTCCTTATATACCTGTCTCTTGCAAGTGCACCCCTGGTGGTAAGGAATGCTGGTGGTTACAGGTCATATCTTATTACAGTCATGTATAGCATGTTAGGATACAGTTATATATAATAATGTAAAATACATGACAGTTTTCAAAACCACAAAACCTTTACGGGACTGCAGGTGATCGGTGGGGATTGTCCCGGTGACACAGGGTCCAGGAGGGGCTTAACGTATCAGGAAGTATGGTGGCAGATCAGTTCTTCCACCTTCTCTTCCCTCCATATTGTCCCTGCCCACAATCTCCTGGGCTGCCTCTTCGAACTGGCTGAGAGGATTCCGTTTGGGAGGCGGCTCCTCCTAGCCGGCTTCTCTCCCTCTCCCTCAGTGTCAGCCGTGGCTCAGTGGGCAGCACACTTGCCTCTGAGTCATAAGGTTGTGGGTTTGAGCCCCACTCCAGGAACTTGAGCACAAAAATCTAGACTGATGCTCCCAGTGCAATGCTGAGGGAGTGCCGCACTGTTGGATGAGATGTTAAACCGAGGCCCCATCTGCTCTCTCAGGTGGTCTTAAAAGATCCCATGGCACTAGTTCGAAGAAGAGCAGGGAGTTATCCACAATGTCCTGGCCAATATTTATCCCTCAATCAACATCACTAAAAACAGATTATCTGGTCATTATCACATTGTTGTTTGTGGGAGCTTGCTGTCTGCAAACTTGCTGCTATGTTTCCCACATTACAACAGGGACTACACTCCAAAAGTACTTCATTGGCTGTAAGACTTCTGGTGGTCATGAAAGGCGCTATATCAATGTAAGTCTTTCTTTCTTTCTTGTTATGGCATTCTGCTCCTGCATGAAGATTCTGGGGGCAATTTTAACCTAACTCGCATGTCGGGAAGCTGACAGGATGGGCTTTAACGCTGGTTTTAAAACCTGTTGGAATTGAAGTCAGCGGGGAGTAATATTGTGCGGGGTGTAAAGAGGGCGATCCATGTGATCCCGTGGGTTTCCCGCCCAGTGAGTTTGGATCAAATTCCCACCCCCCCCCCCGAATTTCTAGGCTGATGGCTGTTGCTATTGAGGACGATGTAGGTAGAAGTGATAATGAAGGCAGCAGGGGAATGGGCCCAACCTGTTGCTATGGGGCAAGTGGGGCAGAGAGAGGATGTAGGACTGTTGGTATAGGGGCTGCAGGCCAGCTTTTAGTTCGTCTGGTCATTAGTCTTCGATGGTTCCTGTCTGCCTGGTCACACAACGGCTATTCTCCCTCCTCCCTCCTCCTCTGAAGGCTAACCTTGCCGTCCTTCTGGTTACATGGGTTGCCCCATCTAATGGCGGACACAATCATTGATACCAATCTGTGGTTGCAAGACGGCACTGATCTGTCCACACTGCGCAAGTGTTGCTCCAACACCCCAACGCTGGTCTCTGAGAATTTCGCTAGAGCCTTGAGCCCGAAATATTTTCTTTGGTGACAATAGGCAAGGCAGCCGGCAGTGTCCCTGGTCACCACCTGCTCACATGGTCTGCTCCTCCATGTAGTTTTGTAGTAGCAGTCAAGTACACTGCTCTGCTGGGCAGGCCACATTGTCCGCATGCCAGACACGAGACTCCTAAAGCAAGCGCTCTACTCGGAACTCCTTCACGGCAAACAAGCCAAAGGTGGGCAGAGGAAACGTTACAAGGACATTCTCAAAGCCTCCTTGATAAAGTGCAACATCCCCACTGACACACGGGGGTCCATGGCCAAAGACCGCCCTAAGTGGAGGAAGTGCATCCAGAAAGGCACTGAGCACCTCGAGTCTCATCACCGAGAGCATGCAGAAACCAAGCGCAGGCAGCGGAAAGAGCGTGCGGCAAACCTGTCCCACCCACCCTTTCTCTCAATGACTATCTGTCCCACCTGTGACAGGGACTGTGGTTCTCCTATTGGACTGTTCAGTCACCTAAGGACTCATTTTTAGAGTGGAAGCAAGTCTTCCTCGATCCCGAGGGACTGCCTATGATGATGATAATGATGATGACACCGCTGCCCAGATCCTAACTCACACTGAGTCCCGCTCACCAATCATCCCCGTGACCTACATTGGCATCTGATCCACCAACACCTCGATTTTTAAATTCCGACCCTTGTGTTCAGTTCCCTACATGTCCTTCCCCACTCCCTATCTCTGTAACCTCCTCGAACCCTCCAACCCTCCAACTCTCCAAAATTTCTGCGCTCCTCCAACTCTAGCATCTTAAGCATCCCTGATTTCCTTTGCTCCACAATTCGTGGCCGTGCCTTCAGCTATCAACCCTAAACTCTAGAATTCGCTCTCAAAACTTCTCCGCCTCTCTACTTCTCTCTCTCCTCAGAACCTATTTCTTTGACCAAGCTTTTGGTCACCTTTCCTAATATCTCTTTATGTTGCTTGGTGTCAAATTTTGTGAATCGCTTTGGGATATGTTACTCCGTTAAAGCTGCTATATAAATGCAAGTTGTTATTGTTGTGATGGTGCCACCATTAACTGAAACTACCTGGGCACCGGCACCTGGGAGTCCCTGGCCAAAGACCGCCCTAAGTGGAGGAAGAGCATCCGGGAGGGCGCTGAGCACCTCGAGTCTTGTCGCCGAGAGTAAATGCAGGCAGCGGAAGGAGCTTGTGGCAAACCAGACTCCTCACCCACCCTTTCCTTCAACCACTGTCTGCCCCACCTGTAACAGATACGGTAATTCCTGCATTGGACTGTTCAGCCACCTGACAACTCACTTTTTGAATGTTAGCAAGTCTTCCTCGTTTTCGAGGGACTGCCTATGATGATGATGACGACTGATCGAATGAAATGATTCAGAGATGCTAGCGGTTATTGGTTGGTGACTGATGGCAACATTGGGTGCCATAAATGTGACTCTGCCTATTGGGGAACCCGGGCACTGGGTAGAAGCATTGGGTCATCTCCAGTTCTTCCTCCTTTGGGGAAACTGGGAAAGGTGTCGCTAGAAATCAAGGCTGGAGAGACCTGCCTAATGCACCAGTGTGTGGCCTACTGACACTGCAGCATCAGTGTCTTGGAATGGGACGTCTAACGTTACCTGCAGCAGTAGGCCTGCCCATTGCTGACTTGTGACTGAAGGCCTTGCCTGCAGTAGACGGCACAATTCAGGCACTGCTTCCCTGCTGAAGCACAGGTGGCAAAGGCAGGTCTCGTCTGACAGTCCCAAGTAATTGTGCATGGGCTTTTTAAAATATTTATTCTCGAGATGTGAGCGACACTGGCAAGGCCACCATTGTTGGCCATGAAAAGGTGTTTGTAGGTATTCCTCTTCAACATCCACAATGATAGGTAAAAAGACAGACTTGTATTTATATAGCGCCTTTCACAAAAAACGGATGTCCCAAAGCGTTTTACAGCCAATGAAGTACTTTGGCAGTGTAGTCACTGTTGTAATGTAGGAAATTACTCCAGCCATTGGAGAGTTTTCCACCCGATCCCCATAATGTCCGGGCCACCTGCTAGTGATGGGGGGAGGGAGGTGGGGCGGACCATCTGCTGGTGATGGGGGGGGGCGGTGGAGGTGGGGCTGACCATCTGCTGGTGATGGGGGGAGGGAGGTGGGGCTGACCATCTGCTGGTGATGGGGGGAGGGAGGTGGGGCTGACCATCTGCTGGTGATGGGGGGGGCGGTGGAGGTGGGGCTGACCATCTGCTGGTGATTGCGGGGGGGGGGGGGAGGTGGGGCTGACCATCTGCTGGTGATGGGGGGGAGGGAGGTGGGGCTGACCATCTGCTGGTGATTGCGGGGGGGGGGGGGAGGTGGGGCGGGCCATCTGCTGGTGGTGGGGGCGATGGGGAGTGGGATGATGGGGGGGGTGGGGTAGTAGCGGGCCATCTGCCGTCCCTGTGCCCCTGCACCCCCTCCCGCTGTAGATGTTCCTCTTCCTCCTCCAAACACAGCCCAGCCAATGCAGTCCCGACAGAACACCCGTGGGCAGCACAGCCTGAAGCTGTGGGGACAGCTGGGAGAGGCATGAATGCTGCTGTGGGAGGTGTGGGCCACAGAGCTGAACTGAAGGGAAGCAGCAGCGAGCAGTGAGAATAATAATGCAACAGTTCCACTGCACAAAGTTCCATTTATCAGAATGCAAGTCCCACAAACAGGGCATTTCTTGCAGCTCTGCCCCCACCTGTCTTACACAGGCACTCATTGAGTCAGGGGTTGTGCTGCAGGATCGCTCAGGGACTCTGGCATGGGGCCTATTGGCACCAGATTACAGAATCCTGTAGAGATTAATGACAACGTACAAAATTGAACAACCTTTAGTCCCACAGAATCAGTCGTTCAGTGCCAAGTACACTGAGTCCTAGCCACCTGACCCAGCTGCTGTTAAAGAGCCACTCGCTCCCTGACCCTGTGAAGGCAGGGAGTTTGACTGAAAGTGGAATAAGTCACAGGCCTGTCATAACCTCACTACAGGCACAAACAACATTCAGTCAGCTTTAGTGCAGGGCACTAACACACAGGAGAGTGCGGTTTGAGAAATGATTAAAGCGATGAGTATTGAGGCATCAGACACATTCTCTAGCAGGATCCTGGAGCATACCACCCCTCTCTAGAAAAATTTGATTGCTTGACACTTTATTTGAAGACAGGATGATAATTATAAAGGAATTGTAGAATCCCAGATCATGACACAGAATCTTCCTCTCACAGAGCGGGACGTTCTAATGCTTGTGCTCCGCTGTTGGAAGCAGAGTGTCGGATGAGCTGCGGCGATTCTCTCGCAATCATCATCGTAGGTGATCCCTCGTATTGAGGATGACTTGCTTCCATACCAAAAAGGGATGAGTTCACAGGTGTTCCAATGAAGGGCGTAATATTCCAGGTCCTGAACTACATCCTGAAGGGTGGAAGATGCCTGTGCGTGGATTTTTTTAGCATGTGGTGGCCGTTGCACACCAGCCACCACACGGGCTTGACAGACCTAGGCCTTGATCCAGTGGCAAGGATTACCCAAGATGACTGGAGATCTGCTCTGCTGCACGGACCTAGTGCGCACACATATCGCAGTTTGGGCTGGCCCATGCTGCCCCTGGGGCCTCGCCTCTTCTGGCCCCGAACTCACGCCTCTCCTGGGCCCCGAAATCATAGGATGCCGGGTAAAGGAGAGCAGATTAAAGCGGCCTGGTGAAAATGACCAGCTGAATCCCACTTCCTGTACCTGGGCTGCAGCTGCTGTGGCGCAACCATTCCACCAGAGAGCGCCAGAGACCAAGAGTCTGCTGCCTGTCACAACCCAGGAGGAGGAGCTTGCACTTATAGCTTCACACCCTCACAACATTCAGAATTGGATCAGAAGGGCCCTTCACATCCTCACAACGTACTGAAGCACTTCACAGCCCGAGAATTACCTCTGAGTTTAGTCACTGTTCTTTATATGGGCAAATGTATCAGCCAGTCTGTGCACAGCAAGATCCCACGAGCAGCACATGCCCACATTATCCGCAGTGTCAGTTTAGGTTAGGTGCTATAACAGGGCCGGGTGTTGTGTAAAGGCAATTGTCCAGTGTTGCTCATTGCTTCCTTCGGTATATGGTTTAGCGGGATGAACAATGTGCCACACTGCTGCTTGATTCTTCGCCAGTACTCGATCCTGTGGGTCTGCCTATTTTTGTACATTTCTCTACACCCACATGAAACATTTATTAATCTCTTTTTGAATCCCTCAGGATAACATCCATCAAAGGGTGTTTAAAGCAGTGGGACAGGTGCTCTGTGAGCCCCTTGCCCGTAGCTTCAATACTTCAATAGAGTTGGGAATAGTTCCCTTGGACCTTGGGACTAGCTCACCTAGGTCCTATGTTCAAAGGAAGGGGAGATATCAGAGCCACAAACTATAGGCCTATCAGCCTGACATCCATTATTGGGAAGATGCTGGACGGGATTGTAAGAGATCTCCTTTACGATCACTGGGAATGGGAAGGAGACATTAGAAATACAGCTTCCAAAAAAATAGGGCATCCCGAATTAATATCATATTCCCATGTGACTATTCGTGTTTGCAGCTCACCAACCTTACTTACCAGGCTTCGTGCGTTTACACACATGCTCTGTAAACTTGTCTTAGACCTTATATTCTCTCTCAGTCTGACCCCACCTAATACCGTACTATTTCTTACACTAGTACTATCCGTCTCTCCCAATCCTTTGTGCACCTTGTTTCTCCTTTCCAATGCTACATCTTGGTGCACCCTCCCCCACCCCCACAACGTACACCAGCTGCCAAACTATCTAAAAGGGAAGTAACAAAAGGATGCATTACGTAATATTACAGATGGTCGCCCAGGCTTTCCGTAGCTTCAGCTGATGCAGCTGTTACTGATCCAGCCATCTTTTCTTCATTTCCTCAGGAAACCTCGGCCATCGTTTGCTAAGTACGCACTTTCTCCCGGCTCTCTGTGCAGGCTGGGCACACTGCTTACGTGGAGTCTGCCTGAGGATGTAAATCCGTACCTTGCATTACAGGCTCGCCTGGCCTCCAGTGGGAACCCAGCTTCCTGCTGACATTGGAAGACAACTCTGAGACTGGGTCAGAGTCCCAGGTGTAGCCCGGGACTGAGGTAGATCGGAGATCGGGATCCGAATCTGAGCTCGGATCTGGGCATATGGCTCGTCCCACTGCGGGACTTGTTCACCAGTCTTCAGCCAACATCCACTGGTTGGTGAATAGTCTGCGATTAGCAATAGGGCACTGAATTAGAACATTGCCATCTTCTATATCGCTTTATCTGCCTCCACGAAGCGCAGTTTCTTCAGTGCCAAACACTTCCCCTCAACAACTCTCAATAAGGCCCAGGTCTACCCCAGACCGGAAGACGGATGGAAGGCATGAGACTGCTGACTCGTCTAATATCCCCCCTCACACACCCAAACAGGATGCACGAAAAATCCTCTCATTCCTAGCCTCCCGTTCTCCATGGCAGACTTTCTGGTCTCTTTCTATTGATACCACTATGGTTAGTGGCTCTCTGAATTCAACTTTGGAGGGGGTGCAAAAGGGGTAACATAAGAACATAAGAACTTAAGAAATAGGAGCAGGAGTAGGCCATACAGCCCCTCGAGCCTGCTCCGCCATTCAATAAGATCATGGCTGATCCGATCATGGACTCAGCTCCACTTCCCCGCCCGCTCCCCATAACCCCTTATCCCCTTATCGTTTAAGAAACTGTCTATCTCTGTCTTAAATATATTCAATGACCCAGCTTCCACAGCTCTCTGAGGCAGTGAATTCCCCAGATTTACAGCCCTCTGAGAGAAGAGATTCCTCCTCATCTCAGTTTTAAATGGGCGGCCCCTTATTCTGAGACTATGCCCTCTAGTTCTAGTCTCCCCCATCAGTGGAAACATCCTCTCTGCATCCACCTTGTCAAGCCCCCTCATAATCTCATACGTTTCGATAAGATCACCTCTCATTCTTCTGAATTCCAATGAGTAGCTCAGCTGCCCGTTGTACACCACACCTGATTTCCCTTCCTATTGACCTCAGTTTGAACTGTCGTAACCCTCAGGGTTATGGGCCAAGATCGGGAAAGTGGGATTAGGCTAGATAGCTCGTTTTCAGTCGGCACAGACACGATGGGCTGAACGGCCTCCTTGTGTGCCGTAAACGTCTATGATTCTTCTATGAATTGAAAAGGAAATCATGTGGGGTGTGCACTGTGTTGCCGAACTACTGTCATCTGCTGCGTGCCCACCCAAAGGTAGAATGTCACCCCCCCCGCCCCCCCCTTGGCCGCTTAATCCTCCTGAGCTACAATGACCATGTCCTGATGAGCTTCTCCGTTATTCTCATTATGTTCAAATAAAGGCTCATCGCTCACCCTCCGACAATAACTCATCTTTCCACGGAGCTCAAAACTGGGCAACTCCTCTTCTCCCTCAGTCTTTCATTCCTCCTACACTTTGCTGGCTTTAGGAACCCAAACGTAGCATCAGCTCAGGATTGCTGCCCTGCACTGTGGACCAATCTCTTTTCACTTTGATTTCTCAATATTAAAACACATGCCACACACAGCGCGGTTACCTCACCCAGCCAGCATGACAGGGGTCGCTTCAGATCTAGGGTTACCAACTCTGGTTGGTCGCATTTTGTTTTATTCATTCCTGGGATGTGGGCATCGCTGGCAAGGCCGGCATTTATTGCCCATCCCTAATTGCCCTCGAGAAGGTGGTGGTGAGCCACCGCCTTGAACCGCTGCAGTCCGTGTGGTGAAGGATGCTGTGCGACTTGGAGGGGAACGTGGAGGTGGTGGTGCTCCCATGCGCCTGCTGCCCATGTCCTTCTAGGTGGTAGAGGTCGCAGGTTTGGGAGGTGCTGCCGAAGAAGCCTTGGCGAGTTGCTGCAGTGCATCTTGTAGATGGTACACACTGCAGCCACGGTGCGCCGGTGGTGGAGGGAGTAAATGTTTAAGGTGGTGGATGGGGTGCCAATCAAGCGGGCTGCTTTGTCCTGGATGGTGTCGAGCTTCTTGAGTGTTGTTGGAGCTGAACTCATCCAGGCAAATGGAGAGTATTCCATCACACTCCTGACTTGTGCCTTGTAGATGGTGGAAAGGCTTTGGGGAGTCAGGAGGTGAGACACTTGCCACAGAATACCCAGCCTCTGATCCGCTCTTGTAGCCACAGTATTTATGTGTCTGGTCCAGTTAAGTTTATGGTCAATGGTGACTCCCAGGATGTTGATGGTGGGGGATTCGGCGATGGTAATGCTGTTGAGCGTCAGGTGGCGGTGGTTAGACTCTCTCTTGTTGGAGATAGTCATTGCCTGGCACTTGTGTGGCACGAATGTTACTTGCCATTTATCAGCCCAAGCCTGAATGTCTGCCAGGTCTTGCTGCATGTGGGCATGGACTGCTTCATTATCTGAGGAGTTGCGAATGGAACTGAACACTATGCAGTCATCAGCGAACATCCCCACTTCTGACCTTATGATGGAGGGAAGGTCATTGATGAAGTAGCTGAAGATGGTTGGGCCTAGGACACTGCCCTGAGGAACTCCTGCAGCCATGTCCTGGGGCTGGGCTGACGGACCTCCAACAACCACAACCATCTTCCTTCGTGCTCGGTATGACTCCAGCCAGTGGACAGTTTTCCCCCTGTATTCCTGGAGGTTTCATCACATGACCTCTCGCCCCCAACCGCCTCACCCAGTCAAACAGACAGTTTTTTAAAATCATCCCCAATATTTTTTATAACTATTAAAAAAGTTTTCAAAGAAAATTAAAAAGCATACAGTTTTGTTGGATGGCCCGATGATCGTTCTCCCCTGTTGCTCACAGTAGTGTCATGGAGATTCATCTTCAATTTCAGGACAATGCTGGAGGGTTGTCAAGCTTTCTTTAGTCTAACTGTAGGGGTGAGATACAGTCCCCGCCACTTGCACTGTCCACGCTTACTCTGGGCAGCCCCGATATTGGCCAAATGGCGCTGCCCATTCGCCATATCATTGAGGCAAGTATAAAGACACCACTTATGACACTTTAAGCCCACTGCCGATTTTGGGCAGACTTTGCAATGTCACTTGCCTTGTTTGCTCTATCATTTCAGTGCTCTCCCGCTCAATCAGACTGTGCTTCTATGCTGTCAAAAACAGCTGGAGCTCAATCCAAGTAGATTTTTAATGGTGCGAAGTTTTACGACTGACGTCAGGAGCGGGGAAGTTGCAGACGGTGACCTATGACCTGGAACAGGTGTAGTTAGTCACACGGCTGCTTTTTTGCCTTCCTGCTGCATGTTATCATGACGACCACCGCCTGTAACAGGCCAATCACATTAACTGTAACCTGCCCGTTGTAAGCGATGAGGACTGTGCTGAAGTTCTCCATCTCTCCCAGTTCTGTTTTACACCGGATGCTCTGATCAGTCTACAGTTACATGATTATCCTTCGGATATTCACAGCACTTTCACCTCTTTAGCCAAGTTGGCAGGTTGCCAAAGTCAGCCGAAGATTAAGTGGTCGAAATTCGGTACCATTGTTTTGGAGGCGGTGCCATCGCATGAATGGTGATTTTACCGCCAGGCTCAAACTGCCAAATTCAGTTTTTACGCCCACAGATGAGGGAGCATCGCTAAAAGTGGTGTTGCACACTCACCCTCGGGCGCCAACATGGTGGGACCTCAGTGGCCGACCGAATTTCCCCACGGCAGGCGTGCGAGTTGAAAAAACTGAAAAAAAAAGTTTCAGAAAACTTCTCTGACTCACAACCACACTTCCCCACTGGTGCCATTAATACATAAATGCTGAAAAAAAATTAAAGTTAACAATTTACCTTGATCTCTGGATGATACCTGCCGCGGCCAGCTTCTCCAAACTGTACAAACAGCTGCTGGTAAGGCCACCGTACATATCTAATTTCACAGCCACGGCAAGGGGGCATTGCATGCTGGATGATGTCATCACGTGGGTGGCGGCCGAGTGCGCAGCGGTACATCTTGTCACTGCCCCCACCGCCCAGCTACATTTCTCGTAAGCCGAGGAAACCGGTCGCCCTCGATGGTAAGTCCTTAGCCGCCCGTTAGTTGCCCCTCTCCGGCGGCAACAGATGGCGTTGCAAGCGGATCTTTGACCCCTGAGACACTAGCCGCACAGAAGTGTGAATTGTTGTGCTGAAGCTGGCAGACTCCTCGAACAGTACCACCTAGTGTACAGGGTGTGTAATTACCTGTATCTTTATACCTATCGAGCACTGGGCAAATAGCGCTGTTATAAAGAAAATCTTCTTCTGTGGAAGTACGGCTTCCAATCTCTCCTCGAACGGTAAGTAGCTTATCCTTGAGTTGCTTTTCATTCATTCTTCCAGGCCACTGCTCCACGAGCCAGAGCCTGGGAGTAGACCCAGAGTGGAGTCTGGAACTGGGCCAGGTTCAAGAGTCAATCCTGGAGAGAATTGAAGTGTTGGGCTCAATTTTCCCCAAGCCCGTTTTCTGGCGAATTGCCAGAGTTACGCCTGTTTTTCTAGGCCAGAAATGTGCCAGAAATATTTTGCCAAAGTTTCCCCGATGTACACTTTGAATTTGGTGCCACACAGCAGGTCCAGTCGCCTCGGGAGGTGGAGCCTGCTGACTGCACCGAAAAACGAAGCCACACCTTCTGCACATGCGCGGGGAACAAAAATTACATTTTTGACGTCGTTCCAATAGACGCACGTGCTCAATACAGCTCGGATTTGGCAATCGGCCATTTTTAAAGCTGTGTATGAGAACGTTGAGTGCTGGAAAAATCGCAGCTGGAGCAATACAAGATGCAACACGGTGCAAGGACCAAGAATTTCTTACAGGAAGAAGTGGAGGCACTAGTTACTGTGATTGAGAACAGATGGCAGGAGCTGGACACCAGCAGAGGTCACATAAAAGTTCCACCCAAAGAAATGAAGAAATGCTGGATCCAAGTTGCAGAAGATTACTGTGCAATGGTGACCACCATGAAATCTGGAAGCCAGTGTAAAAAGAAATGGCAGGACCTTGGTCAAGTAGTTAGTGTAAGTAATATTTTCATTTATTCAATGCAATTGTAAATGTGACCAGCTGTATATGTCCCACCCAGCAGAAAGACACCCCTCTAAAAAGTTGCATTTTCATCTTTGCAGAAGAAAGTGGCACATAATAAAATGGAAAGAACCCGAACAGGAGGAGGCCCGGCAAATCTGTATCCACTGACACCCTTGGAAGAGAGGGTCGCTGCTTTGATGGGTCCAGCCTGGAGAAAAACAACCACCACTGCACAAGCTGGGCCCACACTCGAGGGAGAGGGTAAGCCCTGCAAATTCATCATGGTCCTTCAAATCAGCCTGCTGCCTGGCCTGTGATGTGTGAGCCTATTCATGCCACCCACCCTGCCCCCTCCTTTGCTGCTAATCATTTGATAGTTCTGTTATATTTTGCAGAACTTGAGGCCAATCCTGACGATGCATAAGAAGATTCAGGCGCAGACAAGCCTGAAGAGGAGAACATCTTCCAATCCAACCCTCCAGACTAACAAGGGGGTGAGGGTGAGGGTGAGGGCATGGAGCTGGATGAAGCTCCCACTGTTGTACTGACTTTGGAGGTGGTGCCGCTCATGGAGGTGGCAGCCCCTTCCGTGATGTGTGGCTGGAGTGTTGGTGGGACATTCCATGGTTTCACAACTTCTGAGGTTGCGGGTCCCAGTAGTGTCATGCAGCGAGGCACACCCAGGGCCCCACCGTCCCAGGCTGCGGCTCCCAGAGGTGGGGTGCAGTGAGCCGCACCCATGGGAAGGAGAGCTCGACCACGCTCTCCTGAGGTGCAGGATCGAACAGATGTGGTTTAGATAATGTCATTGATTGCGGAGAGCACTGACCTTACCAGATCACTCCTGGACGCTGTCAGTAGGGTGAGTGATGAGGTAGCGGGACTGTCGGGAGAAGTAACAGCAATGACATGAGAAATGGGAATGATATCCAGGACCATCAGTGAGGGAATAGTGGCCATGAGGGAGGGAATGTCAGAAGTAGTGCAAACCTCGTCGCTGACCATGAGGGAGGGAATGTTGCAGGTCGTTGAGACACTGTCAGGGCGCATGAGGGACGGCATGTTGGAGTCGAGAGGAGGCGTCAGAGAGGCCTATAAAAGGCCTGCGAGTTCTGGAGGCCAGCGGCAGTCAGGAGGAGGCATCGGAGAGGCCTATAAAAGGCCTGAGAGTTCTGGAGGCCAGTGGCAGTCAGGAGGAGGCATCGGAGAGACCTATTAAAGGCCCGTGAGTTCGGGGAGCTGCGGGAGTTTGGAGGAGGCGTCGGAGAGGCCTATAAAAGGCCCGCGAGTTCGGGAGGCTGCGGCAGTTGGGATGAGGTGTCAGAGAGGCCTATAAAAGGCCCGCGAGTTCGGGAGGCTGCGGCAGTTGGGATGAGGTGTCGGAGAGGCTAGCTGGTGCTGAAGCAGGGGCAGAAGGTAAACAAAGAAGTAGAAAGAAATCGAAAGGTGACATCACAGCCAAGGGGTAAGTGATTGGCTGGTGATTGATGAGTAGTTTTTCTTTTTCTTTTCCTTTATCAGTAGGTAACCTTTATCATTGTTGTTGCCAAATTAAGTTAACCTAGGGGTTAAGTCATGGCAGGAGAGCTCGGACATGCTCCCCCTGTGCTATGTGGGAACTCAGGAACACTTCCAGTGTCCCTGATGACTACATGTGCAGGAAGTGTATCCTGCTGCAGTTCCTGACAGACCGCATTGCGGCACTGGAGCTGCGCATGGATTCACTCTGGAGCATCCGCGATGCTGAGGATGCCATGAATAGCACGTTTAGTGAGTTGGTCATACTGCAGGTAAAGGTTACACAGACAGAAAGGGGATGGGTGACTAACAAGAAGAGCAATGGAAGGAAGGTAGTGCAGAGGTCCCCTGCAGTTATCCCCCTCCAAAACAGATACACCGTTTTGGGTACTGCTGGGGGGGGGATGACTCATCAGGGGAGGGCAGCAGCAGCCAAGTCCATGGCACTGTGGGTGACTCTGCTGCTCAGGAGGGCAGGAAAAAGAGTGGGAGAGCTGTAGTGGTAGGGGATTCTATTGTAAGGGGAATAGAAAGACGTTTCTGTGGCCGCAATCAAGACTCCAGGATGGTATGTTGCCTCCCTGGTGCAAGGGTTAAGGATGTCTCGGAGCAGGTGCTGAACATTTTGGAGGGGGAGGATGAACAGCCAGTTGTCGAGGTGCATATAGGTACCAACGATATAGGTAAAAAATGGGATGAGTTCCTACAAGATGACATGAAGGGAGCTAGGAGTTAAATTAAAAAGTAGGACCTCAAAGGTAGTAATCTCAGATTGCTACCAGTGCTACGTGCTAGTCAGAGTAGGAATTGCAGGATAGCTCAGATGAATACTTGGTTTGAGAAGTGGTGCAGAAGGGAGGGATTCAGATTCCTGGGACATTCCTGGAACCGGTTCTGGAGGAGGTGGGACCAGTACAAACCGAGCGATCTGCACCTGGGCAGGACCGGAACCAATGTTCGAGGGGGAGTGTTTGCTAGTGCTGTTGGGCAGGAGTTAAACTAATGTGGCAGGGAGATGGGAACCTATGCAGGGAGGCAGAGGGAAGTAGACTGGAAGCAGAAGCAAAAGATAGAAAGAAGAAAAGTAAAAGTGGAGGGCAGAGAAACCCAAGACAAAAAGCAAAAAGGGCCACATTACAGTAAAATTCTAAAGGGGCAAAGTGTGTTACAAAGACTAGCTTGAAGGCTCTGTGCCTCAATGCGAGGAGTATTCGGAATAAGGTGGACGAATTAACTGCGCAGATTGTAGTTAATGGGTATGATGCAATTGGCATCACGGAGACATGGCTCCAGGGTGACCAAGGCTGGGAACTCAACATCCAGGGGTATTCAACATTCAGGAAGGATAGACAGAAAGGAAAAGGAGGTGGGGTAGCGTTGCTGGTTAAAGAGGAAATTAACGCAATAGTAAGGAAGGACATTAGCTTGGATGATGTGGAATCTGTCTGGGTGGAGCTGCGTAATACCAAAGGGCAGCAAACGCTAGTGGAAGTTGTGTACAGACCAGCAAACAATAGTAATGAGGTTGGGGACAGCATCAAACAAGAAATTAGGGATGCGTGCAATAAAGGTACAGCAGTTATCATGGGTGGCTTTAATCTACATATAGATTGGACTAACCAAACTGGTAGCACTATGGTGGAGGAGGATTTCCTGCAGTATATTAGGGATAGTTTTCTAGACCAATATGTCGAGGAATCAACTAGAGGGCTGGCCATCCTAGACTGGGTGATGTGTAATGAGAAAGGACTAATGAGCAATCTTGTTGTGCGAGGCCCCTTGGGGAAGAGTGACCATAATATGGTAGAATCCTTTATGAAGATGGAGAGTGACACAGTTAATTCAGAGACTAGGGTCCTGAACTTAAGGAAAGGTAACTTCGATGGTATGAGACGTGAATTGGCTAGAATAGACTGGCAAATGATACTTAAAGGGTTGACAGTGGATAGGCAATGGCAAACATTTAAAGATCACATGGATGAACTTCAACAATTGTACATCCCTGTCTGGAGTAAAAATAAAACGGTGAAGATGGCTCAACCGTGGCGAACAAGGGAATTTAAGGATAGTGTTAAATCCAAGGAAGAAGCATATAAATTGGCCAGAAAAAGCAGCAAACCTGAGGACTGGGAGAAATTTAGAATTCAGCAGAGGAGGACAAAGGGCATAATTAGGAGGGGGAAAATAGAGTATGAGAGGAAGCTTGCCGGGGAACATAAAAACTGACTGCCAAACTTCTATAGATATGTGCAGAGAAAAAGATTAATGAAGGCAAACGTAGGTCTCTTGCAGTCAGATTCAAGTGAATTTATAATGGGGAACAATGAAATGGCAGACCAGTTGAATAAATACTTTGGCTCAGTCTTCACAAAGGAAGACACAAATAACCTTCCGGAAATACTAGGGGACCGAGGGTCGAGTGAAAAGGAGGAACTGAAGGAAATCCTTATTAGGCGGGTAATTGTGTTAGGGAAATTGATGGGATTGAAGGCCGATAAATCCCCAGGGCCTGATGGTCTCCATCCCAGAGTACTTAAGGAAGTGGCCCTAGAAATAGTGGATGCATTGGTGATCATTTTTCAACAGTCTATCGACTCTGGATCAGTTCCTATGGACTGGAGGGTAGCTAATGTAATGCCACTTTTTAAAAAAGGAGGGAGAGACAAAACAGGTAATTATAGACTGGTTAGCCTGACAAAAGTAATGGGGAAAATATTGGAATCAATTATTAAAGATGAAATAGCAGCGCATTTGGAAAGCAGTGACAGGCTCAGTCCAAGTCAGCAGGGATTTATGAAAAGGAAATTATGCTTGACAAATCTTCTGGAATTTTTTGTGGATGTAAATAGTAGAGTGGACAAGGGAGAACCAGTGGATGTGGTATATTTGGACTTTCAAAAGGCTTTTGACAAGGTCCAACACAAGAGATTGGTGTGCAAAATTAAAGCACATGGTATTGGGAGCAATGTACTGACGTGGATAGAGAACTGGTTGGCAGACAGGAAGCAGAGAGTCGGGATAAACGGGTCCTTTTCAGAATGGCAGGCAGTGACTAGTGAGGTGCCGCAGGGCTCAGTGTTGGGACCCCAGCTATTTACAATATACATTAATGATTTAAATGAAGGAATTGAGTGTAATATCTCTAAGTTTGCAGATGACACTAAGCTGAGTGGCGGTGTGAGCTGTGAGGAGGACACTAAGAGGCTGCAGGGTGACTTGGACAGGTTAGATGAGTGGGCAAATGCATGGCAGATGCAGTATAATGTGGTTAAATGTGAGGTTATCCACTTTGGGGGCAAAAACACGAAGGCAGAATATTATCTGAATGGCGGCAGATTTGGAAAAGGGGAGGTGCAATGAGACCTGGGTGTCATGGTACATCAGTCATTGAAAGTTGGCATGCAGGTACAGCAGGCAGTGAAGAAGGCAAATGGTATGTTGGCCTTCATAGCTAGGGGATTTGAGTATAGGAGCAGGGAGGTCTTACTGCAGTTGTACGGGGCCTTGGTGAGGCCTCACCTGGAATATTGTGTTCAGTTTTGGTCTCCTAATCTGAGGAAGGACGTTCTTGCTATTGAGGAAGTGCAGTGAAGGTTCACCAGACTGATTCCCGGGATGGCAGAACTGACATCTGAGGAGAGACTGGATCGACTGGGCCTGTATTCACTGGAATTTAGAAGGATGAGAGGGGATCTTGTTGAAATACATAAAATTCTGACGGGACTGGACAGGTTAGATGCAGGAAGAATGTTCCCGATGTTGTGGAAGTCCAGAACCAGGGGACACAGTCTAAGGAGAAGGGGTAAGCCATTTAGGACTGAGATGAGGAGAAACCTCTTCACTCAGAGAGTTGGTAACCTGTGGAATTCCCTACTGCAGAGAGTTGTTGATGCCAGTTCATTCGATATATTCAAGAGGGAGTTAGATATGGCCATTACGGCTAAAGGGATCAAGGGGTATGGAGAGAAAGCAGGAAAGGGGTATTGAGGTGAACGATCAGCCATGATCTTATTGAATGGCGGTGCAGGCTCGAAGGGCTGAATGGCCTACTCCTGCTCCTATTTTCTATGTTTCTATGTTAGCTGCTGCAATAAGACCCCGCACCCATTCTCAGAATCAACTGTCACTCCCACGCCAATCCCCACACCAGCCTCTGAGGAGCCCAAAGCCGGGCCCTCCAACTTGCCGCCTGACACCGACGCCCCCAACCCTCAAGAGGTGCACAGTACCCGAGATGTTGGAAAGACTAAGTTTGGTATCAAGCCCAGAAACACTGCGGCGCTGCCTGCGGGCAGGGGTAGTGGTGTGTTCAAGACCAAGCATAGCGGACGGTCTTAGAATAAGGGGGATGAGAGATGGGTAAAGCCTTTCTTTGCTGCTGTTGTTGTTGCTAGTATTACTGTTACTGTTGTAACTGTTCTCAAATTAAATTTTTTTTGTAAGTTATGCAAATTTACAAGTTTATAAGTAATCTTAAACTTTTTAAGTGATCTTAAATAGTGATCTTAAAGTAAAGTTTGATACAAGAATAATTTTATTAAATTTAAGTTATTGTAAACTTTTGAATAAAATACATTTTACATTAAAACTGAACCATGTTCCATTAACACAACACAACATTATGGAACAGCTCCAAACAGTAAACTTGGCCTTGTGGAATAGTTGTCGCTGACTTAAATTTAACCTTTGAAAGAAGCTCAAAACGACAGGAAAGCAGGCAGCATAGGTTTGCAGTTGTATCTCTCCAGGTCTGTATGGATGGACCACACCCAAAGGTCTTGTGACTTCTCCTCTCTCTACCGCCCCCCCACCCTTGAGTCTTGTGACTTCTCGCTCTCCCTCCCCCTCCCCGGGCTCCAAGCCTTCCAATTGGCATCTCACTCACTCTCGCTCCTCCCCCCCCACGGCTTGTTTTGTAGCTGAACCCCGACCCCCTGTGTCTGGGCGCAAGGCCAATTCTGCTGGCCAAACCTACGATCCTTCAGCCCTGCTTCAAGACGTTCGCTGGTGGCGTGTGAGTGAGTAAAATAATGAGAGACCTTCTGAAATCCAACACATTTACACTTCTACGTTGATTGGTTAAAAAAAAGGTTGAACTTTATTGTTGATTTTGACAGTGTTCTTGACTCCCTCCAAAATCTTTGATGTAAAAACAATGGCGTCTTTTAGCGCTGATTTGTGAATGTGTGCTGGTTTTCTTAAGTGCCCAGATGGTTTTTCGGGAGTGGCCAGATACGCCGACCTAAGGGGAAAAAATGTTGACCAAACTGCGAACAATTGAAAAACCTGGTGCAGACATGAGGGAACGTCAAAAAACTGGCCTAGAAAAATCATAACTAAGTCAGTTATGCCGGTGCAGATTGCAGGGGGAAACTTGGAAAAAAAAATCCTCCAGAAAAAACGTCAAGCGCCATAAAAACAGCGCAAATGACGGGGGAAAATTGAACCCATAAGGTTGGCTCCTTAGCATCAAAGGGAGTGACAGCTGTGGAGAAACATGAATATATCAACATTAGCATGTCTCTACTGCTCCATTTCCTGTGGATTAGGAACCGCAGTTTAGTGGCTCAAACCTAAAGGCATTAAACAGGTTGAACAGATCAACAAATGAATCATTCAGTGCCACGCGGTTGAACGGTAACACAAGATAAAACAGGTGCAATCTTCCTTTCATTTAGATCTCTGCACTCCGATCACAAAATATTTCTTTGTAGAATGGGAAAGAGTTTGAAATTTTCTGAAGCTTTTCAGGACCCTTACAAAACACAGGTTCGGCCTCAACTGGACTATTGTGTCCCATTCTGGGCACCGCACTTTAGGAAGGATGTGAAGGCCTTAGAGAAGGTGCAGAAAAGATTTACAAGAATAATTCCAGGGATGAGGGACTTCAGTTACGTGGATAGACTGGAGAAGCTGGGGTTGTTCTCCTTGGAGCAGAGAAGGTTGAGAGAAGATATGATAGAGGTGTTCAAAATCATGAGGGGTCTAGACAGAGAAGACAGAGAGAAACTGTTCCCATTGGCAGAAGGGTCGGGAACCAGAGGACATAGAATTAAGGTGATCGGCGGAAGAACCAAAGGCGACATGAGGGAAAACGTTTTACGCAGCGGGTGGTTAGGATCTGTAATGCGCTGCCTGAGAGGGTGGCGGAGGCAGATTCAATCTCCGGTGTGAGACCCACTTCCTCTTTCCTCATTCCTCAAATCCATGACCACTTGTCTGAAATGGATATGCCAGAACTTCCTCGAAGTGAACATCAAAGCCGTCTTATTCATCTCCTGCCACAATCTGTGCCCTTGCTCATAATTCCACTTCACTGTCCGCTGCTCACTCAGCGTGAAGCAGATTGTGCAACAGCTGAGTGGTCTATACAATTCTGAGATAAATCTCCATCCCTATACCTATTCGTCTGCCACCATGCTTTCCTCACCCCCAGTACCATTTCAACCACGTGGTTTCTTCCAGATCTAATTACTCCAGTGCCCCACACGCCAATCTCTCAAACTCCACCACACACAAACTCTACCACATCCAAAACTCCACTGCCTGCATCCTGCCCTGCGTGAACCCCTCCTCGCACATCTACCCAGTCCCTGCAGACCTCCGTTATCTGTCTGCCCCCAATTCATTGCATTCAAAATCCTTGGCCATATTTTCATATCCCTCCAGGTTCTTGCCCCACCATATCTCTGCACATTCCTCCACACTTGCATTCAACCCCATGCTCTTTGGCCTTCCTGTGCACTGCTCTCTCTGCTCCACCATCAGAGTCTCCAGCTGCTTTTACCAACCCTTTGCAATTCCCTCCATTAACCTCCGCTGCTTCTCTTCCTGCTGCATTAAAGCCAATCAGCTGGATTTTCGGCTTTGATGTTTTTGGGGCGATAATGGTGGCGGGGCAGGAAAGTTAGCGGCCGGGAACAGTTTGCACCTCAGTATTTAAGTTTGCGCAGCTGGGCCCTGCGTCAGGGGGCGCAGTGCTAAGGGAAGCGTTGTATACCTCCCTTTGGCGTTAGCATGCGAAACTCCCGAGCTAAAGAGCCGGGCCGGGAACGCTCCGAGAGACGCCTTTAGAGGGGTAGGGGGTGGGGCAAACATTTTTTTAAAAAACCACAAAACATTCCCAAATATTGCCCACGCCACCACAACACAAATCGCAAAAAAAATTCAAAGAAAAAACACACACTTACCTCAGGAGTCCACCTCTTCGCTGTCGATATCGTTGCACCGCCTGATTTCCCAGGCGTTCTCTGCGGGGCGCGCTGCGGGGCGGATGGGTCAGGCTGAAGATCAAACTCCCGCTGGTGTCACAACCAGGGGCGTTGCACACCGGGCGCAGCTCTTCCGGGCGATGTTGTTCCACGTCGCCACAAAACCGGATCCGAGGATCACTGCAGGGCGCTAGAGGTTGATCGCCCGGCCAAACATCTCACTGCCGCCATTGCTGCCGCTCCGGGTCGCAAAATGGAGCGGAGAAGAGCCGAAAATCCAGCCCAATTTTAACCATGCTTTCAATCATCTCCAAACTCTTTTACTACATCTCGGTTTCTCTTTCTCACAGTGAAGCATCTTGGGTTGCTTCCTGCATTGTGTCAGCTGTAGCTCAATGGGCAGCACTCTCGCCTTCAGGTCAGGAGGTTGTGGGTTCAAGTCCCACTCCAGGGACTTGAGCACAACATCTAGACTGATGTTCCAATGCAGTGCTGAGGGAGTGCTGCACTGCCGGAGGTGCTGTCTTTCGGATGAGCTGTTAAACCAAGACCCCGTCTGCCCTTTCAGGTGGACATAAAAGATCCCATGGCACTATTTCGAAGAAGAGCTGGGGAGTTATCCCTGGTGTCTTGGCCCAATATTTATCCCTTAACTAACATCACTAAACCAGATTATCTGATGATTATCACATTGCTGTTTGTGGGAGCTTGCTGTGTGTATATTGTCTGCCATATTTCTTACATTACAAAAGTGACTACACTTCAAAAAAATTACTTAATGGCTTAATGGTAAAGCACTTGAGAACATCCTGAGGTTGTGAAAAGTGCTATATAAATGCAAGCCTTTTTAAAACATTAAAGCTGTTATATAAATGCAAGTTGTAGATATGTCTTTATTCCTCAACATGTGCCAAGTTAGCATACTCAAGTTTAACTACTGGCACAAATTACAATAAATCACCCACTGGAGGATGCCTAATATATTCTCCTGTCACTTCCCTCCACAGAATCTACAGGCTCAGCAACTGGTCAGATTTATTTCAAACAAAAGTATACAGAAGCAAAATGATGCAGAAGGATGCTAAATCAGCACAGTATGAAAGAGTAGATTGAATCATTCCACAAGGGGTTAATACGCTCTTTTCCCAGAAAGTTACTTCCTACAGCCTGTTGCCTGGCAACTGCTCATTCAGATGTGATAGTCGGGTTTTCTCCTTCATGAGCCTTTAAGGTGAGATGTTTCATGTTTATGGCAGGAGCCGAGAATTTGAGGTAATTGGCAAAAGAACCAGAGGAGACAAGGAGAAATGTTTTTTACACAGCGAGTTGTTACGACCTGGAAGGCACTGCCTGAAAGGGCGGTGAAAGCAGATCAAATAGTCACTTTCAAAGGAGAATTGGATAAATACTTGAAAAGGAAAAAATAAATCGCAGGGTGATGGGGAAAGAGGCAGGGTGTGGAAGCGATTAAAGAACTCTTGAAGAACCAGTGCAGGCACGATGGGCCGAATGGTGTCCTTCCGTGCTGTGTGATCCTATGATTCACCCACAGCTTGAAAGCATTTGTTTGAGCTTGAAAACAAGATGCCAAATCTGTGGTTTTATCCCATGAGGCTTCTTTCATGTAAAGCCAATATTTTGAAGTATTTAAAGAACTGGAGATGTTAACAGTTTTTATCCCTTGGTATGGATATATTTCCCAGAGACTGAGCTCCGCACCTGACTTTCAGCTTTCTCTTTTTATATAAAAATCACAACATCTGTCCAACCGCATATATTAGCGTTCCAAACATGGTGTTGCAGTCAGTAAAGTGACTTCATTGTAATACAAGGCAGTGCCCGACTCCTGGGTGTCTGAGTGACTCTGGTCTTCCATTGGGAAAGTTTGAAGAGCTAGAGACGCTTCAGTGTGACCTTGACTACCGACCAAATAAGGGCAGAAATTTTCCTTTGGCACAACCACTGTACGCCTTGTTTTTATGATATGAGTAGAATCATATCTTCTCCCCCTCCTTCACTCTCTCCCTTTCTCCCCCTTTCTTTTGCTTTCTCTGTTACTCATTCCCTCCTCTGTGGCTCCGTGTCTATTACTCTCCCTCTTTTTCTGTGTTACTCTCTCCCCAGGTCTCTGTTACTCTCTATCATTCTCTCTCTGATACTTTCCCCCTTTCGCTCTCTGTTACTCTTTCCATGTGGGCGGGGTGGTGGGGGGTGGGATTTTAATGCCAAAAGATGGTGGGTTGGGATCGGGTGGGAGGTTAAAGAGTTAAAAATTTGAATCTCGACCCCAACCCTCCTCCAACTTTCGGTTTAAACGCACATTTAAATATTATAATGAGGCTGCATGCCTCATGGCCATCCACCATTTTACATTTAACTGTGGGCGGGCGAGTTTCCTGGGCCTCGGGGAACCCACCAGCCAAAGGAAGATGAGGACTGCTGGATATAGGAGGTAAGTGCCTTTCCACTTACCAGTAGGGTCCAGCGGTCCTGCCTCACCACCACCCTACCCCCCCGCCCCCCCGGCAATCGCATCCCCCCCCCCCCGACCCTTCAAAGGAGTTCCTTGGAGGGGGTCGGAAGGCTGTAGGGGGATCGGGGATCAGAGGCCTCCAGGGAGTGGGGTGGTCGGAGGCCTCCAATCACCCCCAGCCTTCCGACCCTGCTCCCCCGGCCTCTGATCCTCGGCCCCCGACCCCTCCTCCGGCCTCTGACCCCCGGCCCCTGGCTCCCGAACCCCCCTCCGGTCTCCGATCTGCAGCTCCCAACCAGCCCTCCAGTCTCCAGCCCCGACTCCCCCTCCGATTTGCTGCCCTCCCCCCCACCCCGACCCTCTCCAAAGATCCCTGGCCTTCCGACCCCACCCCTGATCCCACCCTCCCACCTCTCTGTGGCCTGGTGCAGCAGGCCTACCCACCTGACAGCCAGCCAGCCTCTCCATCTGGCTGGCAACAGGCGAGCAACAGAGATTCAAAATGTTCATCAGGCCTGCCTTTAAATTCAGCGGGGGGGGGGGGAACCTGATCTCCCCCCCCCTACCCCCCCGATCCCGCACCCCCCCCCCCGCCACTCCCTACCATCCTCCAAATTCAAATTCGGGCCCATGTCCCTGTTACTTCCCACCACCGCCTCGGGACTGCATTACACCACTGAGTTAACTTCTTCCTGCCAAAATCATCAAAGACAAACACAAAGGAAATATTTGTAACCTGACACTACTTTATTAACATATCTATGATAAATTGATTCGTATTATCATAAACTTAAGGAGTACACTAAGTACTTGATAAATACAGTTTAACTGTTTAAATCATCAAAAGTACAATGTATCACAAAAACTCAACATCAGCTGGGCCTTACTTACCACCGAATAAACTTCCACTCAGTTTTCAAGATTAAAGTAAAGTCAACAAGGTTATTTACGGTCCCATTCCCTGTGTAGCTGGCAGCTTAACAGCTTTCAGTATTAAGTACGTCCGAGTGAGTTGAAGTCCATTTCACCATCATGTTGATAAACTGTGAGCTTCACACAGCCTTATCCCTGAGTGTTGTCCATGGGACAGTGCGGTACATCTGCCTCTCACTGGTTACACGAGGGACTGCCTAATACTATACTACTTGTATTCACCTTGGGGACCCGGCAAGATACATTTCCATCTGTAGCCGCAGTATTTCTTGCCTTCTTCCACTGGCTTCTTCCCTTCCTGATAAACCTAACCTTCCCTTCTGATCTTAGAAACTCTTACATGCAAGTGACGCACTTAAAACAGTTTCCTATATCTGGTTGGATTTGCTAAACTTTGTGAGTGGTTTGCCCTTGGTGGTTTCGAATCACGCCTCTTACAACAGTTCTAGACACCAGAATTATAGTCGTGAACAATAATATACAGTCATAGACAGGTCTTTTCGGTCTCAACCGTCACAATGCTTTTATTCAAATTAAAGCACTTACCTGCACCCAGTAAAAACACACGCTGTTAGTGTAATACAAACAAACACAGTACAACACACAGTCAGACCCATCTAAAGAGGCCCCTAACGCAAAGTACCCATGTCTAAAACACCCCTGATCGGATTCAAAATTGCACCACTGGATCTGTCCAACAGAATGTGTGTACGCTTATGATCCTTGCAGAAACCTCCCCACTAAACCCCTGGGACACACAACACCCTTTCACACTATGCGGTGGCCTTAAAGATGTGTGGGCTGGGATAAATGCTCACCAATTACCCCTCTGGCTTACTCGCTGCTTCTCCCGATGAGATGTATTGGGGAAAAAGCGGGAATGTGGTGTTGAGATAGAGGATCAGCCATGATCATATTGAATGGCGGTGCAGACTCGAAGGGCTGAATGGCCTACTGTCACTCCTATTTTCTATGTTTCTATGTACCTTCTGGATCTTCAAGTCCAGTCTCAAGGTCAGTTTCCCAGTCGAAGTAGCAAGGCTCTCTGGTGTTTCTTTTCTCCGTCCCAGATGGAGTGCTCAGTCCTTGTGTGTTGAACGAAGTAAGCAGGCGTAGAAGAGGAGAGAGAGAGAGATGGCAGCAAAACTGCCTCTCTTATACTTGCAAAATGCTTCTTCTCATGTCAAAAGTCCTTCCCCTGAGGCTGTGCAACTCTAAAGCAAAATCAAGTCTCTCGCTTGTTCCTTTGTTAACTGGGCTGTACCTGAGGCGAGGGCCCAGGGGCAGCACACTGCGATATGTGTGCATACTAGGTCCGTGCAGCAAAGCAGGTCACCAGTCGTCTTGATTAATCCTTGCTGCTGAACCAAGACCTAGCTCTGTCAAGCCCGTGTGGTGGCTGGTGTGCAACAGTCACCACACGTTAAAAAAATCCAAGCACAGGCATCTTCCACCCTTCATGATTTAGTTCATGATTTTATTGAAACACCTGTGAACTTTTTGACGTGGAAGCAAGTCATCCTTGACTCGAGGGACTGCCTACGATGATGATGATGACCTCGATGTATGGCCCCAATGAGTCCGTGATCAAATAGCTTTCCTTGGCTTTCGATGGCCTGAAACCCTGGCCACTTTACTTCATGTCTTACTTATTGCAAGCCAAAAGGCCTGTCCATCAACCATTCCTGCCAATGATTCTGTAATGTCTGTAAGCTTGTAATGCCTGTAGCTCCACACTGTAGATGTGGACGTATTGTGTACTGCAACTGTATAGTTAATCATTAAACAGAATAGGCTTTCCGGAGAGTTCCGAGAGAGCAGCCTGCATCTTAGGAAGCTGTATGTGCTGTGCTCTGTGAAGATATCACATTTGGCGGCGAGATGGGAAATTTTTCGGATGTTTAAAGCTTAAATTTTGTTGGTGAAGGATTCAGTCAGCCGACAGAAGACTTTGGAAGTTTCTGTCTTTGAAAAAAAAGCTACAAAATCCAAGGTAAAAAAAACAGCACATGTTGAGAACAGCTAGAGATTAAAAATGGTAGGTGTAATCGGATATTTGGGTGAATACAGACACGACCAGGAACATTTTAAAGCGTATGTGGATCGGCTAGAAATGTATTTCACTGCAAATAACATAATCAAAGTTCCAGACAATGCAGTCCAGAACCGGGCTGTGCTGGAATGTAAGAAAGTGATCTTCTTATCGGAGGCAGGTCCGGCATTATACGAAACTCTTGTAAATCTGTTTGTGCCTGACGACCCAAAGGACACAATGCTTTAGGAGATTTTAATGAAGCTGGAGCAGCACTATAACCCCAAACCATTAGAAATTGCTGAAAGCTATCATTTTTGGATTTGGAATCAAAAGGCGGATGAAAGTATCACTGATAACATCATAGCAGCAAAAAAGCTATCGATGCACTGTAATTTTGGAAACTTTCAAAACCGAGCATTACGGGATTGTTTTGTTTGTGGAGTGAAAAATTATGCGATCAGAAGGAAGTTATTGACGACAGATGACTTAACTTTTGAAATTGCTTGTCAGACAGCGATGTCGATGAGCATAGCTGAACAATATTCCCAAGAATTAAATAATGATTACGGTTGTCAGTCAACCGCGGTAAATCACCTGCAGGTTCAAAGTAAAAGACGGCCATGGCCGAAAGTCTCAGAAACTGCAAATTCTACCAGAACGTCGAAGTCGTACTATAGGTGCCTGGGACAATACATTGCTCAAAGTTGTCCATACGTGAAGGCAGAGTGTTTCTTCTGCAGAAAGACTGGGCATCTTGCGAAGGCATGCCGACTGAAGGGTAAACCAGTTTTTAAAGCTATGAGTTCAGCGTTCAAAGCTATGGGTAGTAATCCAAAGAGACTACATAGCTTGGAAGAACAACAACAGGATGAGGAGATGTTAGAATTACATGTCATCAGGAGCACGAAGTTAACGGACAACGATTCGGAAAGCATCAAAATCCACATAGATGTTGCGGGATTCAAGATACCAATGGAAATTGACACGGGTGCCTCCGTGAGTGTAGTACCGGAGTCACTGTACCGCGACAAATTGCGTGATTTTCAACTGGAGAAATCCAAGATAGATCTGCGAGGCTACTCGGGAGAGAAAATTCCTGTATTAGGTCGTATCACCGTACCGGTGAAATATAAAGACCAATTTCAGAATTTGCCTCTAATAGAAATGAAAGGAGACAAGACTGCTTTACTAGGAATAAATTGGTTGAGCTCACTGAAGCTGGATTGGAGTAAGATTTTCTGTGTGGAAGCGAGATTTTCATCACGGAAGAGGTTATCAAGCAGTATCCGAAGGTGTTCTGCGAAACGGGCAGTCCGATCCAAGGCTTCAAGGCGATGTCAGGGTACAGAAGGACGCTAGATCGGTTTACTACAAGCCACGTTCTGTACCATATGCACTCAAGGAGAAAGTTGAGCAAGAACTCAAAAGACTAGAGACTGAGAACATTATTTGTAAGGTAGATCGATGTAATTGGGCTGCACCCATTGTTGTTGTACCTAAGTCTGATGGTAAAGTAAGATTGTGTGGTGGTTATAAGGTAACCATAAACCAGGTTCTAGAGGGTAATGTCCCCAATACATTGCCGAATATAGAAGATTTGTTCACAACACTGACAGGTGGTCAGATCTTCTCAAAACTGGAACTTACGAATGCCTACTTACAGCTTGAACTAGATGAGGAGTATAAGTCATGTTTGACTATAAATACTCATCTAGACCTATATCAGTTTAATAGGCTACCGTTTGGAGTGTCTTCCGCCCCTGCCATGGGGTGATGAACCAGATTTTGCAAGGTATTGAAGGGGTAGTATGTTATTTGGATGACATACTAATTTCAGCACCAAATAGGCAAATTTATAATAAAATATTGAATGAAGTCCTCAAATGGCTAGAGAAGCACAGAGTACGAGTGTCTGCTCGTAAGTGTGAGTTATTTAAAAACTCACGTGGAGTACTTAGGGTACAGAGTAGACAAGGATGGGTTACATCCAACCATGGAAAAATTGGTTGCGATTAGAAATGCACCCACTCCCAGGAATGTCACTAAACTTCGTTCATTCTTGGGTCTTTTGAACTATTATGGGAAGTTCCTACCAAATTTGGCTACAGTATTACATCCACTGAATGAACTTTTGAAAAAACAGGTCCAATGGAAGTGGTCAAAAGAATGTGATACAGCATTCAAGGAGTGTAAAACAAATTGATAGAGAGCACCATATTAATTCACTATGACATATCTAAGGAGATTAAACTAGCATGTGATGCCTCTCCATATGGAGTTGGGGCAGTGATCTCTCATGTATTAAGTAGTAGAGAGGAGAGACCAATTGCTTTTGCTTCACTCACTCTCAGTGCCAGTGAGAAAAATTAAGTGCAAATTGAAAGGGAAGCTTTGACATAAATTTTTGGGGTCAAGAAGTTTCATAAATATTTGTATGGTCATAAATTTACCATAGTTATGGACCATAAGCCCCTAACAGCAATCCTCCATCCAAAGTCCCCAGTTCCAACATTAGCTGCAGCCCGAATGCAGAGATGGGCTTTGATTTTGTCAGCATATACATATGATATTGAATACAGACAATCAGCTGATCACAGTAATGCTGATGCAATGTCTAGATTGCCTTCCCCATCACAGGTTACACTCGATCGGGAGGAACATGTTCCTCAGGATGAGCCTCAAATGAGTGTGAAATCAACACCATGTTTGGAAGGTTCTGTTTGAGAGCGAAGGTATCCTCTTCGAAACAGAAAACAAGTGGTAAAGTTAAATTTGTAAATATGCATAAAAATGAAAGTTATTTATGATGTTTTGTTATGATAGCTTTTTCATTAAGAAGGGAGAAGTGTAATGTCTGTAAGCTTGTAATGCTTGTAGCTCCACACTGTGGATGTGGACGTATTGTGTACTGCAGCTGTATAGTTAATCATTAAACATAACAGGCTTTCCGGAGAGTTCCGAGAGAGCAGCCTGCATCTTAGGAAGCTGTGTGCGCTGTGCCCTGTGAAGATATCACAGATTCTTTGCCCAGCTGATGTGTATTCCTGTGGGACATGTTTGGACCTGCCCCACATCAGTACTGCCTGCTCTCTGCAGTAACAGAAAATGTGTCCAAGCAATGTCCAAAAATTTTAAGTTTTTGCTGTCGATGCTTTTGCTGAATCTTACAACTTGGAAGTCTAATCTTGGTGCTTTCTTGGTGTAGATAAGTCACCAGGACTGGATGGGGTGCATCCTAGGACGCTGAGGGAAGTGAAGGAGGAAATCGCGGAGGTACTGGCCAAAATCTTCCAATCCGCCTTAGAAATGGGATGGTGCCAGAGGACTGGAGAATTGCAAATGTTACAACCTTGTTCAAAAAAGGGTGTATGGATAAACCCAGCGACTATAGGCCAGTCAGTTTAACCTCGGTAGTGGGGAAGCTTTTAGAAATGATAATCTGGGACAAAATTGACAGTCACTTAGACAAGTATGGATTAATTAAGGAAAACCAGCACAGATTTTTTAAAGGCAATTCATGTTTAACCAACCTGATCGAGTTTTCTGATGACATAACTGAGAAGGTTGATGAGGGCAATGCAGTTAAAGTGGTGTACATGGATTTCCAAAAGGCGTTCAACCAAGAGCCACATAATAGGCTTGCCAGCAAAGTTGAGGCCATGGAATAAAAAGGACAGTGGCAGCATGGATACAGAATTGACTAAGTGACAGGAAACAGAGAGTAGTGTGTATGGCTGTTTGGACTTGATTCTAGGACCACTGCTTTTCTTGATATATATTAACGGGTGCACAGGACACAATTTCAAAATTTGCAGATGACACAAAACTTGGAAGTATAGTGAACAGTGAGGAGGATAGTGATAGACTTCAAGAGGACATAGACAGGCTGGTGGAATGGGCGGACACGTGGCAGATGAAATTTAACACAGAAAAGTGCGAAGTAATACATTTTGGTAGAAAGAACGAGGAGAGGCAATGTAAACTAAAGGATACAATTCTAAAGGGAGTGCAGGAACAGAGAGACCTGGGGTTATATGTGCTCAAATTGTTGAAGGTGGTACGGCAGGTTGAGAAAGCAGTTAAAAAAGCTTATGGGATTCTGGGTTTCATGAATAGAGGCATAGAGTACAAAAGCATGGAAATTATGATGAACCTGTATAAAATACTGGCTCGGCCTCAACTGAAGTATTGTGTCTAATTCTGGGCACCGCACTTTAGGAAGGATGTGAAGGCCTTAGAGAGGGTGCAGAAAAGATTTACGAGAATGATTCCAGGGATGAGGGACTTCAGTTACGTGGATAGACTGGAGAAGCTGGGGTTGTTCTCCTTAGAGCCGAGAAGATTGGGAGGAGGTTTGATAGAGGTGTTCAAAATCATGAGGGGTCTGGACAGAGTAGTGAGAGAAACTGTTCCCATTGGTGGAAGGGTCGAGAACCAGAGGACACAGATTTAAGGTGATTGGCAAAAGAACCAAACACACCATAAGAAAAAAATTTTATGCAGCGAGTGGTTAGGATCTGTAATGCACTGCCTGAAAGAGTGGTGGAGGCAGATTCAAAAGTGAGTTCGATAAGTACCTGTAGGAAAATATTTTGCAGCGCTATGGGGAAAGGGCGGAGGAGTGGGATTAGCTGACATACTCTTGCAGAGAGCCAGCATGGGTTCGATGGGCCGAATGGCCTCCTTCTGTGCTGTAACCATTTTATGATTCTATGATTGACTTAGCAGTCTTGTTTCTTGAGTTATTCTGAACTCTCAGATTGCTCCCAATTGGGGTAATTTTGACATCAGACGATAGTATAAGTGGTCCGATATTTCCAGAGACTTCAGTGGAAACGAGAATCCGGCCAGGTGTTTAATGGATGGCTCAGCCCCTATCACATGTTCTACACTATTGTCCAAAGTCAAAATTATCTCCAGTCTCCCGTCACCTCACTGCTGAAGATCTTCTCTCACAACTTCCAAAGCTTATCCTTTCACAGGCTCGAGGGACCAGATGGTCTTTACGTAGAAACATAGAAAATAGGTGCAGGAGCAGGCCATTCGACCCTTCGAGCCTGCACCACTATTCAATATGACCATGGCTGATCATGCAACTTCAGTCCCCCAATCCTACCTTCTTTCCATACCCCCTGATCCCTTTTGCCGTAAGGGCCACATCTAACTCCCTTTTGAATAGATTCAACAAACTGGACTCAACAACTTTCTGTGGTAGAGAGTTCCACAGGTTCACAATTCTCTGAGTGAAGAAGTTTCTCCTCATCTCAGTCCTAAATGGCTTACCCCTTATCCTTAGACTGTGACCCCTGGTTCTGGACTTCCCCAACATTGGGAACATTCTTCCTGCATCTAACCTGTCCAATCCCGTCAGAATTTTATATGCTTCTATGAGATCCCCTCTCATTCTTCTAAGTTCCAGTCTTTCTTCATATGTCAGTCCTGCCATCCCGGGAATCAGTCTGATGAACCTTCGCTGCACTCCGTCAATAGCAAGAATGTCCTTCCTCAGATCAGGAGACCAAAACTGCACACAATACTCAAGGAGTGGTCTCACCAAGACCCTGTAGAACTGCAGCAAGACCTCCCTGCTCCTATACTCATATCCTCTCGCTATGAAGGCCAACGTGCCATTTGCTTTCTTTACTGCCTGCTGTATCTGCATGCCTACTTTCAATGACTGATGTACCATGACACCCAGGTCTCATTGCACCTCACCTTTTACTAATCTGTCACCATTCAGATAATAATCTGCCTTCCTGTTTTTGCCACCAAAGTGGATAACCTCACACTTATCCACATAATACTGTATCTGCCATGCATTTGCCCACTCACCTAACCTGTCCAAGTCACCCTGCAGCATCTTAGCATTCTCCACCCAGCTTAGTGTCATCTGCAAACTTGGAGATATTATATTTAATTTCTTTGTCTAAATCATTAATATATATTGTAAATAGTTGTGGTCCCAGCACTGAACCTTGTGGTACCCCACTAGTCACTGCCTGCCATTCTGAAAAGGACCCATTTATTCCCACTCTTTGCTTCCTGTCTGCCAACCAGTTCTCTATCCACGTCAATAAATTACCCCCAATCCCATGTGTCTTAATTTTGCACACTAATCTCTTGTGTGGGACCTTGTCAAAAGCCTTTTGAAAGTCCAAATACACCACATCCACTGGTTCTCCCTTGTCCACTCTACTAGTTACATCCTCAAAAAATTCTAGAAGATTTGGCAAGCATGTTTTCCCTTTCATAAATCCATGCTGACTTGGACCGATCCTGTCGCTGCTTTCCAAATTATTCCAGCATTTTCCCCACTACCGATGTCAGGCTAACCAGTCTATAATTCCCTGCTTTCTCTCTCCCTCCTTTTTTAAAAATTGGGGTTACATTAGCTACCCTCACCCTGTCTGGTTTGGGTCACTCTAACACAAAGTTAAGCCCCTTATTCCCGTCTATTTGCCCGGTGACCAACATCCTCCTGACCTGAACGCATCATACTCTGTCACCATGCAACTTTATGAAGCTGATTACTCCTCATCTGTCTCAGGAGCAATCTTCAGACCAGCTCGCTTATAAAAGGCTCAGCGGCAGCGAGAGGCGGTGGCAGTCCAAGAGGTGGGAGTTCGTGGTTGGTGAGGCCTATAAAAGTCCCAGTGGCAACGAGAGGTGGCGGCAGTCCGAGAGGCGGGAGTTCGTGGTTGGTGAGGCCTATAAAAGGCTCAGCGGCAGCGAGAGGCATGCTGGTGCACCTGCAGCAGGGAGAGAAGGCAAAAAAGAAGTAGAAAGAAATCAAAAGGTGACATCACAGCCAAGGGGGTAAGTGATTGGCTGGTGATTGGTGAGTAGTTTTTCTTTTTTCTCTTCTATAACAGTGAGTAAACTTTAGCATTGTTGTTGCTTATCTAAGGGTTAAGTCATGGCAGGACAGCTCGGTCACGTGTTATGCTCCTCCTGTACCATGTGGGAACTCAGGGACGACACCAGTGTTCCTGATGACTACGTGTGCGGGAAGTGTATCCTCCTCCAGCTCCTGACAGACCACGTTGCGGAGTTGGAGCTGAGGGTGGATTCACTCTGGAGCATCCACGATGCTGAGAATGACGTGAGTAGCATGTGTAGCGAGTTGGTCTTACCGCAGGGAAAGGGTCCACAGAAAGATAGGGAATGGAAGACCAGCAGGAAGAGCAGTGCAAGGAAGGTAGTGCAGGGGTCCCCTGTGGTCATCCCCCTGCAAAACAGATACACTGCTTTGGATACTGTTGGGGGGATGACTCATCAGGGGAGGACAGCAGCAGCCAAGTTCATGGCACTGTGGCTGGCTCTGTTGCACAGGAGGGCAGGAAAAAGAATGGGAGAGCGATAGTGATAGGGGATTCAATTGTAAGGGGAATAGATAGGCGTTTCTGCGGCCACAACCGAGACTCCAGTATGGTATGTTGCCTCCCTGGTGCAAGGGTCAAGGATGTCTCTGAGCGGGTGCAGGACATTCTAAAAAGGGAGGGAGATCAGCCAGTTGTCGTGGTGCACATTGGTACCAACAACATAGGTAAAAAAAAGGGATGAGGTCCTACGAAACGAATTTAAGGAGCTAGGAGCTAAATTAAAAAGTAGGACCTCAAAAGTAGTAATCTCGGGATTGCTACCAGTGCCACGTGCTAGTCAGAGTAGGAATCACAGGATAGCGCAAATGAATACGTGGCTTGAGCAGTGGTGCAGCAGGGAGGGATTCAAATTCCTGGGGCATTGGAACCGGATCTGGGGGAGGTGGGACCAATACAAACCGGACGGTCTGCACCTGGGCAGGACCGGAACCAATGTCCTAGGGGGAGTGTTTGCTAGTGCTGTTGGGGAGGAGTTAAACTAATATGGCAGGGGGATGGGAACCAATGCAGGGAGACAAAGGGAAACAAAAAGGAGACAAAAGCAAAAGACAGAAAGGCGATGAGGAAAAGTGGAGGGCAGAGAAACCCAAAGACAAAGAACAAAAAGGGCCACTGTACAGCAAAATTCTAAAAGGACAAAGGGTGTTAAAAAAACAAGCCTGAAGGCGTTGTGTCTTAATGCAAGGAGTATCTGTAATAAGGTGGATGAATTAACTGTGCAAATAGATGTTAACAAATATGATGTGATTGGGATTACAGAGACGTGACTCCAGAATGATCAGGGCTGGGAACTCAACATCCAGGGGTATTCAACATTCAGGAAGGATAGAATAAAAGGAAAAGGAGGTGGGGTAGCATTGCTGGTTAAGGAGGAGATTAATGCAATAGTTAGGAAGGACATTAGCTTGGATGATGTGGAATCTATATGGGTAAAGCTACAGAACACCAAAGGGCAAAAAACGTTAGTGGGAGTTGTGTACAGACCTCCAAACAGTAGTAGTGATGTTGGGGAGGGCATCAAACAGGAAATTAGGGGTGCATGCAATAAAGGTGCAGCAGTTATAATGGGTGACTTTAATATGCACATAGATTGGGCTAACCAAACTGGAAGCAATACGGTGGAGGAGGATTTCCTGGAGTGCATAAGGGATGGTTTTCTAGACCAATATGTCGAGGAACCAACTAGGGGGGAGGCCATCTTAGACTGGGTGTTGTGTAATGAGAGAGGATTAATTAACAATCTCATTGTGCGAGGCCCCTTGGGGAAGAGTGACCATAATATGGTGGAATTCTGCATTAGGATGGAGAATGAAACAGTTAATTCAGAGACCATGGTCCAGAACTTAAAGAAGGCTAACTTTGAAGGTATGAGGTGTGAATTGGCTAGGATAGATTGGCGAATGATACTTCAGGGGTTGACTGTGGATGGGCAATGGCAGACATTTAGAGACCGCATGGATGAACTACAACAATTGTACATTCCTGTCTGGCGTAAAAATAAAAAAGGGAAGGTGGCTCAACCGTGGCTATCAGGGTTGAGCCAAGGGAAATCAGGGATAGTATTAAAGCCAAGGAAGTGGCATACAAATTGGCCAGAAATAGCAGCGAACCCGGGGACTGGGAGAAATTTAGAACTCAGCAGAGGAGGACAAAGGGTTTGATTAGGGCAGGGAAAATGGAGTACGAGAAGAAGCTTGCAGGGAACATTAAGACGGATTGCAAAAGTTTCTATAGATATGTAAAGAGAAAAAGGTTAGTAAAGACAAACGTAGGTCCCCTGCAGTCAGAATCAGGGGAAGTCATAACGGGGAACAAAGAAATGGCGGACCAATTGAACAAGTACTTTGGTTCGGTATTCACTAAGGAGGACACAAACAACCTTCCGGATATAAAAGGGGTCAGAGGGTCTAGTAAGGAGGAGGAACTGAGGGAAATCCTTATTAGTTGGGAAATTGTGTTGGGGAAATTGATGGGATTGAAGGCTGATAAATCCCCAGGGCCTGATGGACTGCATCCCAGAGTACTTAAGGAGGTGGCCTTGGAAATAGCGGATGCATTGACAGTCATTTTCCAACATTCCATTTACTCTGGATCAGTTCCTATGGAGTGGAGGGTAGCCAATGTATCCCCACTTTTCAAAAAAGGAGGGAGAGAGAAAACAGGGAATTATAGACCGGTCAGCCTGACCTCAGTAGTGGGTAAGATGATGGAGTCAATTATTAAGGATGTCATAGCAGTACATTTGGAAAGAGGTGACATGATAGGTCCAAGTCAGCATGGATTTGTGAAAGGGAAATCATGCTTGACAAATCTTCTGGAATTTTCTGAGGATGTTTCCAGTAGAGTGGACAAGGGAGAACCAGTTGATGTGGTATATTTGGACTTTCAGAAGGCTTTCGACAAGGTCCCACACAAGAGATTAATGTGCAAAGTTAAAGCACATGGGATTGGGGGTAGTGTGCTGACATGGATTGAGAACTGGTTGTCAGACAGGAAGCAAAGAGTAGGAGTAAATGGAGACTTTTCAGAATGGCAGGCAGTGACTAGTGGGGTACCGCAAGGTTCTGTGCTGGAGCCCCAGCTGTTTACACTGTACATTAATAATTTAGACAATGGGATTAAATGTAGTATCTCCAAATTTGTGGATGACACTAAGTTGCGTGGCAGTGTGAGCTGCGAGGAGGATGCTATGAGGCTGCAGAGCGACTTGGATAGGTTAGGTGAGTGGGCAAATGCATGGCACATGAAGTATAATGTGGATAAATGTGAGGTTATCCACTTTGGTGGTAAAAACAGAGAGACAGACTATTATCTGAATGGTGACAGATTAGGAAAAGGGGAGGTGCAACGAGACCTGGGTGTCATGGTACATCAGTCATTGAAGGTTGGCATGCAGGTACAGCAGGCGGTTAAGAAAGCAAATGTCATGGTGGCCTTCATAGCGAGGGGATTTGAGTACAGGGGCAGGGAGGTGTTGCTACTGTTGTACAGGGCCTTGGTGAGGCCACACCTGGAGTATTGTGTACAGTTTTGGTCTCCTAACCTGAGGAAGGACATTCTTGCTATTGAGGGAGTGCAGCGAAGGTTCACCAGACTGATTCCCGGGATGGCGGGACTGACCTATCAAGAAAGACTGGATCAACTGGGCTTGTATTCACTGGAGTTCAGAAGAATGAGAGGGGACCTCATAGAAACGTATAAAATTCTGATGGGGTTAGACAGGTTAGATGCAGGAAGAATGTTCCAAATGTTGGGGAAGTCCAGAACCAGGGGACACGGTCTAAGGATAAGGGGTAAGCCATTTAGGACCGAGATGAGGAGAAACTTCTTCACCCAGAGAGTGGTGAACCTGCGGAATTCTCTACCACAGAAAGTTGTTGAGGCCAATTCACTAAATATATTCAAAAAGGAGTTAGATGAAGTCCTTACTACTAAGGGGATCAAGGAGTATGGCGAGAAAGCAGGAATGGGGTACTGAAGTTGCATGTTCAGCCATGAACTCATTGAATGGCACTGCAGGCTAGAAGGGCCGAATGGCCTACTCCTGCACCTATTTTCTATGTTTCTATATGTTTCTATGTTATTCACCAAGGCCATTGCCTGTCCAATTTCCTTGTCTTTAGCTCCAGCTGTTAACACAGTGTCAGCTGATTTGAAGGCCTTTTGTTCCAAAAGTACTGTTTAAACTAAACTTTCCAGAGTTCTTGTTTTAACCCTAGTTTCCCCACAGCCTGAGCTTGTTGTAATACCCCAGTTTAAGGCCAGTTTTTTAACCAGCCAGCCATGGGGAAACCGGGCTGATTTTCCTCGACTTACTGTAGGGGAATACTGAGGCCAGCTGTACTGTCCCATGCCTGAGGTGTCCACCATCAGCCCATGGGCTGCACGTGACTCCTGCAGGTGACCCCTGCACATGACCACTTCACCCTGGCAATTCAGCTAGTCCCAGTCCTATTTTGTAAAGTTACTAATCTTCAGAAAAACACAGACCATGAACTAAAGATTGATTGATCCAAGCATTTTGAATTGAGCTGGACAATTAAGGACATTCTGTGGTCAAGGACATAAAACTGACTTCATGCAGAACAACAATGGAGTTGTTACATGAGGCCCTGAACTTGATTGACCAGGGTGGGGAAAACAGCCACTGGAGACATCGAGTCTATAAAAAGACCGGACAACAAAGGACTCCACAGAATACAAATTTGTGGATAACAGCATTCAGCAAAAGGAAATATCTTTTGCATTGTCGACTCCATTAGTAGCCATTCAAACTCAGCACCACAGTCAGTTAAACAGATCACCATATCGATAATCGGATCTCGGCCCAGCGGGAAACTTATTAAAAACCTGGATAAATATGCGAGCAAAAAGCAGCTCACAGAAGAAGTACAGGAAGACAGAAGGGGCAGCAGCAGAAAGGAACAGAAGCTGCCGAGAACAGCCGGAAGAAGAAATAGCAGGTTACGGAATCAAGGACCACGAATCTGTGATTTTATGTCTAAAGTCAAATTTTTCTCAGTAGTCTAGTCCTGTAGTTTTAGTCGGGTTTTGTTGCGTAATAAAACTGACACTGGGTTAAGCCTAAATTTTGTGCCACGTGTTGTCCTTTCCCATTAGAAGTTCTGAGGTCTGAGAATCAGAGTAGGGTGAACAACAAACATCCTACAATTTGTCCTTGCATCTTTTATTTGTTGCTTATTCCTGTTTAAAGTTTGTAGACCTGGAGATTGGGCTGTTGTTGGTGATGATACCTCACCCATTCTAAATCAGAAGACCAAGATCTGTTTGTGTCAGCTGGGGCCACGTGTTCACCTTCAGTGTCTGAGCGCTGATGTGGTGGAGCAGATCGTCTGACTGCTGTCGAACCCACCCGATGCTCACCCATTGACTCGGATAGAATGAAAGTCGGCGCGGGTTCCACAAGGAACGGCCGATCGGCTCCACCAGTTGGTGATGGTGAAATCTGCCTCCCAGTAACTTGAGATACATTCCGGTTAATGGGATCACCGACGTTCTTCACAAGGTGGAATCTTGTGTTATCGGTGGCAATTTGAAACACTTGATTAGGAATTGGCTCCCATCCCGCAGCCAAGAGGTTGTAGTTAACGGATGTGATTCAGCTCGGAAACCTGTTACTGGTGCACTGTGTCCCCCGGGGATTGGTCCTGGGTCTGTTACTCTTCACGGTCATTATTAATGTCCTGCACAGCAGTGTTGGGAGTATGGCGAGTATCATTATATAGGATTACGATGGTACAGGAATACAATCACATCCCCCAACATTGTGATGAGCCAGGGGAATGGGCCACACATTGGCAAATGCCATTTAATTTAGATAAATATAGTGTCATGTATGTTGGTAGGGCTAACACAGAATAAACATATTATTTGCAGTGTACAATACTGAAAGGGGTTGAGAAAGAAAAGTATCCAGGTGTTACTGTGCACAGATCACTGAAGGTTAATGACCAATGTGAAGAAGCTGTAGCTAAAGCTAACAGGGTATTGGTTCGTATTAACAGAACCTCAGTGTAAGTCAATGGACACCATTGTGATACTATACAATTCAGGTCAGATCGCATCTGGACTACGGTACCCAATTTTGGTCCCTTCACATGGTGGGTGATATAGTCGCCTTTGAAAAGGTCTACAGAAGAGCTGCAAGAATGATTCCTAGCTTAAAGAACCTCATCTACTCAAATCAGCTCAAGGACCTTGGTCTAGTTACTTTGGAGCAGCGTAGACTTAGCGGTGACTTGCTAAAGGTCTGTAAAATGATTAAAGGGCTGGATAGCGTTCCTACGGATAGATTGTGAAAGTTTTATTGATCAGGGAGGACCAGGGGATGAGAGTTTAAATGATGTAAGAGTGGGAAAAGACTGGATGTTTGGCGGTGCAGGTTTCCCAGAGAGCAGTGAGCCGGCCGGAGTGGTGGGTGATGTTCCCTTTAAGCTGCGTGGTCACATGGTCTCGCAACGCTATGCCGCTCCCACGCAGCTGGCACACCGGCTGTTAAATAGTTAAAACCGCGCAGGGGAGGGATTGTGAATGGGCTGAGCAGCCCTTTAAAGGGGCTATGCATCCCCCAAAAATTGAAGGGAACATTGGTGGTGTGATGTATTTGCAGCCAAGCTCTGTACCACACATTGTACCATGTATGGCTGGGTCTGGGGTAAAAATCAAGAAACTGCCTTCGAGAAGGCCAGAAACTTATTATGCTCAAACTAACTACTGGCGTTGTATGATCCCTGTAGGCATCTTGTTTTAGCGTGCGATGCGTCATCCTACGGGATCGGGTGTGTGCTGCAGCAAGCGAATGTGTTGGGTAAGCTCCAACCTGTAGCGTATGCGTCCTGCAGTCTTTCCAAGGCTGAAAGGAGGTACAGCATGGCCGAAAAGGAGGCCCTAGCTTGTGTGTACGTGGTGAAAAAGATGCACCAGTACCCAGTTGGCTGGCAGTTCGAACTAGAAACCGACCACAAGCCACTCACGTCGTTATTCTCTGAGAGCAAAGGCATTAATACCAATGCCTCAGCTCGCATTCAGAGGTGGGCATTAACGCTGTCCGCTTACGACTACACGATCCGCCCCCCCACAAACCAGGCACTGATAACTGCGCAGGTGCGCTCAGCAGGCTCCCGCTCGCCACCACTGAGGGTGAAGCGGAGCAGCCCGCGGAACTGGTCATGGCCATGGAAGCCTTTGAGGGTGAAGGGTCACTCGTCACGCCACGCCAGATAAGAATATGGACCAGCCAAGACCCACTGCTGTCCCAGGTGAAAAACTGTATATTAAGTGGAAACTGGGCAACCATGTATGGAGAGATGCATGATGATTTTAAGCCGTTTCACCGGCGCAAGGACAAGTTATCAGTCCAGGCCGACTGCATTTTGTGGGGAAATCGGGTAGTCCTGCCCAAGAAGGGCAGAGATTTATTTGTCCAAAAGATCTCCATAGCACACACCCCGGCATCACAATGATGAAAGCTATTGCGAGATCTCATGTGTGGTGGCCCGGCATCGACGCAGACTTAGAGTCGTGCGTACGCCAGTGCAATACGTGCGCGCAACTCAGCAACGCACCCAGCGAAGTCCTCCTGAGCCTGTGGTCCTGGTCCTCCAAACCCTGGTCCCACATCCACGTAGATTACGCGGGTCCCTTTCCAGGAAAAATGTTCCTAGTTCGAATTGATGCTTATTCTAAATGGATCGAATGTGTTATAATGTCGTCCAGCACATCCACCACCACAATAGAGAGCCTTCAGACACTGATCGCCACCCATGGCCTGCCCAACATCCTTGTTAGTGACAATGGACCATGCTTTACGAGTTCCAAATTTTGCAAATTTATGTGCTGTAACGGCATAAAGCATGTCAGGTCGGCCCCGTTCAAACCAGCCTCCAATGGCCAAACTGAACGAGCAGTACAGATCATAAAGCAGGGCATGCAGCGAGTGACGGAAGGCCCCTTGCAGACCCGTCTGTCTCATGTGCTGCTTGCATATCGGATGAGACCCCACTCACTCACAGGGGTTCCGCCCGCTGAACTCCTCATGAAGAGGACCCTCAAAACAAGGTTGTCCCTCATGCACCCAGTTTTAAGTGAGATTGTCGAAAACCGGCATCTTAAGCAATGTACATATCATGACCGCAACTCTGTAACGCGTTGTATCAATGTCGATGACCCTGTTTTTGTGCTGAACTTTGGTACGGGCCCAAGTGGCTCGCAGGCACTGTCTTGGCTAAAGAGGGGAGTAGGGTATTCATGGTAAGACTCATGAATGGCCAAACCTGCAAGAAACCTGCAAGAACCTGGGGGAGGTGAGACCAGTACAAATCGGACAGTCTGCACCTGGGCAGGACCGGAACCAATGTCCTAGGGGGAGTGTTTGCTAGTGCTGTTGGGGAGGAGTTAAACTAATATGGCGGGGGATGGGAACCAATGCAGGGAGACAGAGGGGAAGAAAATGGAGACAAAAGCAAAAGACAGAAAGGAGATGAGTAAAAGTGGAGGGCAGAGAAACCCAAGGCAAAAAACAAAAAGGGCCACTGTACAGCAAAATTCTAAAGCGTCAAAGTGTAATAAAAAGGCAAGCATGAAAGGTCGGTGCCTCAATGCAAGGAGTATTCGGAACCCAGGAGAGTGGGTGAGAGCGTAGATGAACAGGACCCCAAGAAAGAATGCAAAAGGCAGGAGGCAACAGAACAGAGTAGCACTGGGGTAAGTGTAAACCACAAGGTGATAGGAAGGGACAATATGTATGAATATAAAGGGGCTGCAGGAGGGGTCAAAACTAAAAATCATGGTTTAAAAACTAGTATTAAAACACTCTACTTAAACGCACGCAGCATTCAAAATAAAGTAAATGAGTTGACGGCACAAATCATTACAAATGGGTATGATTTGGTGGCCATTACAGAAACGTGGTTGCAGGGTGGCCAAGACTGGGAATTAAACATACAAGGGTATCTGACAATTCGGAAAGATAGACAAGAAGGGAAAGGAGGTGGGGTAGCTCTGTTAATAAAGGATGATATCAGGGCAGTTGTGAGAGACGATATTGGCTCTAATGAACAAAATGTTGAATCATTGTGGGTGGAGATTAGAGATAGTAAGGGGAAAAAGTCACTGGTGGGCGTAGTTTATAGGCCCCCAAATAATAACTTCACAGTGGGGTGTGCAATAATCAAGGGAATAATGGAGGCATGTGAAAAAGGAACGGCAGTAATCATGGGGGATTTTAACCTACATATCAATTGGTCAAACCAAATCACACGGGGTAGCCTTGAGGAGGAATTCATAGAATGCATACGGGATTGTTTCTTAGAACAGTATGTTACAGAACCTACAAGGGAGCAAGCTATCTTAGATCTGGTCCTGTGTAATGAGACAGGAATAATAAACGATCTCCTAGTAAAAGTTCCTCTAGGAATGAGTGATCACAGTATGGTTGAATTTGTAATATAGATTGAGGGTGAGGAAGTAGTGTCTCAAACGAGCGTACTATGCTTAAACAAAGGGGACTACAATGGGAATGAGTGCAGAGTTGGCTGAAGTAGACTGGAAACACAGACTAAACGGTGGCACAATTGAGGAACAGTGGAGGACTTTTAAAGAGCTCTTTCATAGTGCTCAACAAAAATATATTCCAGTGAAAAAGAAAGGCGGTAAGAGAAGGGATAACCAGCCGTGGATAACCAAGGAAATAAAGGAGACTATTGTAGGGGAGGACGAAATCCCCCTCATTTTACCCAGAAGGAAAAGGGCTGTGAGATCAGTCTGTACTGTGAATTGAAACCGATAACAGTTTGACCATGGCAGAGCAGTGATTGGATGGGGGAGGACACCGGGGGGGGGGGAGGACCAATGGTGAGACAGAGTCAGCCCGAAGCATGGGGCTTTCAAGCCAATGGGAGAGCACTTGCTCGAAAACTGGGACTGATCACAGCCATTATCGGACTATTGTCTTCCCCATGTTTACACTATGGAAGGAAATGGCTACAGGAGGCCAACTCAATTAACACCTACTCAAACCTTGAGTAGGTTAGGAAAACTGAATTGAAGGATAATTATGCAGACATTTCGAAACCAGGGAACCCAAAACAACTCAAGGGCCTATACAATGGCTACAGGAAGCCAATGCAATCAACACCCACTCAAACCTTGAGTAGGTTAAAATCAGTGGGAAAAACCCGCAATAATCTAAAACTGCTGCATTTTTCAAAATCACAAAGTCCACCAATGAGAAGAATCGATTTCAGCAGGAGAGGCGGACTGGATCTGGCTATAAAAAAAGGGTTCCTGACGTAGGCGGGGAGGGGGGGGGGTGTGATTTTCCCTGCCCTTGTCATCCAACAATCACAACCAGCAAGATTCTCGACACTGAAAGTAAACCAGTGTCCGAAGACACCGAAGATAGAAGAAACAAACCACCAGACTGCAGAAGGCACAGTAGTGAGTATAACCTCTGGTCCCCGGAACTCCCAACTCAGTTAGGCCAGGAAAGGTGGGAGGTTGGGCATTGTACATTGTACTGCTAAACTGGTGTAAAGATTTTCATTGTGTCCGTTTAGTGGGATTTAGGGGGATTGTTTTGTTGGTGTATTGCTGTTTGTTGAGATACACCTTGTCAAATAAATTGGAAGCCTAAAGTTCCTCTTGGAATCACCTTGTCTCAGTTCTATTATATTACATCTCCTGATCGTGAGTCTTATGTCAGAACAGTGTAAGGGAAGCTAGGAGCACCTCGAAAACGCTCAACTGTGTGTCACAGGCTAGGGAAGAAGGGGTTAGGAGTCTTTGACACTCACAGGTGCCTCACAGGCTAGGCATTAGCTGTGGGGATGCATGAGTCTCAAAACCCCCTTCATAAGCTGTGGACACAGTCTCTCCAGGGGTACTCTTGCAGCACTCAGGGTACCTCACAGGCCAGGCATAAGTTGTGAGGGCAGAAGCCCAGAGAGAGACACCCAAGGCACAACAACACTCCCTGAGAAAACCCCTTACAGAACATGGCAACCACGAAGGGACATAAGCAAACAGGAGATGTTAATATAACAGATGAGGTGATAAGAGAGGAAACTAAAATGGAGGAGAGAATTTCCTCATACATTTTTGGCAAGGTGAACCTCACCAAACCTTGGGTACAAGCCCTCACTCGGGCAGAGCGCCCAGTGGATGCTGCTGCTCAGTGGACAGCAGGGAAGGACCACAACCACAGGGTGGAAAAGGCCATCTGGCTCTTCTGCCTCACCCGCCAAGTCCGAAAGCTCGACCAGCGGGTGAAGGACTTGGAACAGAGTCTTCAGAAATCAGAGGAGCTCTCTGCTATCCGGGCTGCGGTTGGGGACAACCTGCTGGCCGAATTAGCTGAGGAGCAGCAAAGGAACCGGCAGTTGGAGGAGACCTTCCGAAATAGCCGGGACTATCTTCAGTGTCAGGTCACTGAGGCCAAGGGTAGTGAGGGGTCCCTCCGGGAACAGAACTCTCAGTACATCCAGAAAATTTGGGAACTAGAGAATAAATTAAAAGATGTACAGACAGCCTATAAACTGGCCAGTAGCAGTGAGTTTGCAGATTACGGTCCCTGCCAGGAGAGGATTAAAACTCTCACCCACGCTCTATCCCAGGCAAAGGGGATGGTTGCCCTGATAGGACCCGGAGGGTCCACAGGGGACAAAGGAGAGTATTGGTGGGTAGAGGAGAATCCAAAGGCAAGAGACGCCCGACCACCTCCTGAGGCACCGGTGGTTTGTCCGGTGGGGTACCAGGAGGGGCGGGGCACGCAGGTAGTAGCATACCCAGGGCTGGGGGCAGGACCAATGTGTCCCGCTCGGCAGCAGGGATGTGAGGCTCCAGCCGAGGGTCAGTTAAGGACTGGATCAGGCGACCAGGCACTGTCTGCTGCACCGGGTATGGTGGGACAACCAGAGGTAGAAGTACCAGCGCAGAAAGATCCTGAACCAGGGCGGATGTGCCCGGTCAGGCAGCGCAAGTACGGTCCTCCACAGGCAGGTGGCCAAGGTCGGGGAGCGCTGGAGAGCGACTTTATTATTCTCCATGGAGTTCAATCACTCAGGGCCATGGTGGCCCATTTGGCCAAACTCACTCGCAGTGGGGACCCATCTATCCACTTCATGGAGGTGATGCAGGCAGGGGAAATTAATGGGTGCGACGAGGAAGAGACAGCCAAGTTGCTGCTCTTCTCTCTGGACAGCAAATTGTACCAGGCCCTACCGGCAGAATGCCGGAGGGGACAGCGTACATTTGCTGAGGTCCAGAGGGCCGTCCTTGAGGCTATGGGCTTCGATGACGGCAGTCCTTTCGAACGGGTCGAAAGGACAAGGCAGCTCACAGGGGAAACCCCGCAGGCATTTGTGGACAGGCTGTGGGTGGTATACCACGCAGCCTGTGGGGAGCTCCTCGACCGGGCGAATCTTTCCGCGGTACAGACTGGCCGCTGGCTGAGGATGCTGGTGGCAAACTGCTTGCCCCGGCTCAAGGCCAGGGCAGAACTGTGGTTCGATTCCCAGGACCCCAACCTCACCGAGGAAGCAGTGGTCAGGCAACTGGCACTGGTCCAACGGAATGGAGGAGGGGAGGAGGAGAAAACCTCCAAAGGTCGGGTAAATGCAGTAAAACCCAACTCGATTCCCAAAAGGGAATGGCACCAGGAAGGTGGCCGCTCGATTGATAAGGAGGGAGTGTGCTACGGGTGCGGGAAAGCGGGGCATTTTAAAAGGGATTGCAGGAGCCCAGTAAAGAGATATGGGGGGAGAAATTCTTTAGGAGCCGCCCAGAGTGGGAGAAGTGGAGCGAGCTCCTCACCATCCCTTGACCAGATAGTAGCTGCAGTGAGGACAGCACTGGAGGGGACTGGGAAGGTAGCCACGGCAACAGGCAGGGAAACACCAGCAACCCTGCCAGTACAGAGGCCGTGACTAGCCCAGACCCAGCCTGCATACCTGTGTCCACTAGAATACGACCCTGGGGACGACCCTGGGTCAAGATGGAGGTTGAGGGTGTATTGGGTACTTACCTTTTGGACACTGGTGCTTCCAACACGATAGTCCATTCGGAGGACCCCACAACCTCATCTCTATCAAACGGGGTGCCGTATCAACTAGTTGGGTTCACAGGTAATGAGAAGGCTGGGTTTTTCTAAGTCCCGCTCGCGGTTCGTTTAGGAGCACTCCAAACACAATGGAAGTGCGTCCTGATGAACTGGGAGCAGGTGGGAAAAGGGATCTTGGGGGCCGATTTCATCATCGCTCGCCAGATCCTAGTAAACTTGAGGAATCACTGTCTATGGGGCACAGTGGACACGGGAGCAGAGGGAGAAGTCATGGTTATTGATAAGAAACAGGGAAAAGGGACTCTGTGTACAATGAAGCCAAAAGGGGGTTACGACCTGGAGGTTCTGGTCGGTAACACCCCGGCCGAGTACCGGGCCTATGTGCAAGCAAATCTTGCAGCATTTGCCACCCATAAACACGATCGTGGGAGAGTCACAGGAGTGGAGTTTAGAATAGATGGGGATCCCATGTCCCGCCCGCAAAAGCTGTATGGCTTTCCCCGAGAGGCAGAAGCAGACTTGGAGACAGCTTTAAGCTTGCTTGTCGAGCAGGGTGTTTTGAGACCCATAGCCACCCATGTCAACTCTCCGCTTTGGCCGGTTAGGAAACCGGATAATTCTTGGAGGGCTACGGTGGATTATAGGGTGCTCAATAAAAACATCCCAGCTTGTGCTCCCACAGTAGCGGCGGTTGCGGATCTGATAGGGGAAATCCCTGCATCCGCAACCACGTTCACAGTGTTGGACATATCCAACGGGTTCTTGTCTATCCCTGGTACGGAGGGAAGACCAGTACAAGTTTGCCTTCACCTTCCGGGAACAGCAGTATACATGGAGCTGCCTCCCAGCATCTTTCACCAATGCATGGCGAACTGCTTAAAAGGCTTCAGCCAGTCACACCAGCTGGTCCAGTATGTGGACGACTTGTTGTTGTTCACAGACAGCAGTGAGGAACACGGTCCACTGCTGGCCGAACTGCTGGTCGTACTGAAGGAAGGGGGTTTTAAAGTTAACCCCAAGAAAGCCCAGATAGGTCTAGGAGAGGTAAAATTCCTGGGCCTGACGATAAGGGCAGGAGAAAGGGCCATTGATGAGGCTAGAAGAAAGGCAGTGCAGGAACTCCCTGTCCCTAGGGATGTGTCGGGGGTAAGGTCTTTCCTGGGAATCACTGGCTACTGTAGGGACTTCATCGAGGACTATGCAACCACTGCCGCCCCTCTGCTCAGACTCCTACATAAGGGGGTCGAGTGGGAATGGGACGAGGGCTGTGAGGCAGCATTTGTCCGTCTTAAGAGAGACCTGCAGGTAGCACCAGCCCTAGGGGCAATTGATGGGGGGGAGGAATTCTTCCTGGAGGTGGCAGCCAGTGGCGACAGCTTAAGTGCAGTGTTGCTCCAGGAGCGAAACGGTCAGCTGAGACCGTGGTGTACTCCTCCAGGGTCCTCACGGAGGTAGAAAAGGGATACTCCAATTGTGAGAGGCACTTGCTTGCCACCCACTGGGCAGTAAAGAGAGCTCAGATCTTTACCGGAATATCCCCCATTACACTCTTCACCCATCATACCCCGACGCAGATGCTGTTGGACGGGAGGTTTAAGGACGGGACAGTGAGCAGTGCTAGAATCACTCGCTGGAATCTCCTGCTCTCCCAAATGACTTTAAAGGTCAAGGGCCTCTGCGAGCCCAGGCTCGCAGCAAATTTAATCTATCCAGGGCAGCCGCATAGATTCTCTGTGGAGGGGGTATGGGACATCAACTTTAGATTTCGGGCAGGGATACACCCCACAGGCCGCGAGATCTACGTTGATGGCTCCAGTTCAGTGTCTGCGGGTACAAGACTCACGGGCTGCGGAGTTTGGGATCCCAAGGCAGGAATTGCCTTGGCTCTTAAACTCCCATGCACCCTGAGCGCCCAGCAGGCGGAACTCTCGGCGGTGATGTATGTGGTCACACACCCCGAGGAATTCCCTACCCCATACACGATTTGCTTGGACAGCATGTTCACTTGCAATTTGTGTACAGAGTATCTGGTGATTTGGTCACGCCAGGGGTACACCTCTGCGGATGGGAAGCCCCTTGTGACCAAACCCCTGCTACAAAAGATCGTGGCTGCAGTGGGAGAAACCGGGGATGTACATATCCATAAGGTAAAGGCCCACTCCAAAACTGAGCCACGGGGGGATGGTAACCAGCAGGCAGACCTGCTGGCAAGGGAAGGTGCTCGTACAGGTTGCCCATGGGACCCATACGAGACAGGCAGGATAGCAGCAGCAAGAAGCAAGCCAGGGACACAAGGGAGCGTAGGGGCAGCTCCGGCTCCGGACCTTAAAGTAGTCCAGATGCAGGATCCGATCCTGAAGGCTGCCTTGGCTGCTATCAAAAAGGGGGGAAAGGCGGAGGGCCCATACAGTGCTGCAGATATGGCTGTGCGGGAAGGCATGTTGTTTAAAGGGGACAAATGGGTAGTGCCGCCACAACACCGGAGGGAATTCCTTCAGCTGGCCCATGAGGGTCCAGGTGCGGGACACCCTGGGCCGGAATCTACCTGGCAACGGGTAGAAAAGGCAGGGTGGTGGCCAGACCTCCGGGAAGACGTCCGCAACTTCTGTGCAGGCTGTCTGGTTTGCGCTGCAAACAACCCAGACCCTCAGAAAAGGAAGGTGTCTATGGGACACGTCAGGCGGGTAGAGGGACCATGGCAGTTGATCCAGATCGACTACATCGGACCCCTACCGGCCACCCAGGGAGGTTATAAATACTGCCTCGTCCTGGTGGATGTGTTTTCCAAGTGGGTGGAAGCCTTCCCTTGCCGAACAGCTACCGCGGTGGGGACTGCAAAAATCCTGGTGAGGGAGATGTTCTCTCGGTGGGGTCTACCTCAAATCGTGGAGTCCGACCGGGGAAGCCACTTCACCGGCCAGGTGATGCAGGCCACCCTAAAGGTGCTGGGGATAAGAGCCAAATGGCATGTCGCCTACAACCCTCAGCCCTCAGGCCCCGTAGAATGCCTGAACCGGACCCTAAAGGAAAGGCTGTGCAAGGAGACGGGAGACTCACCGAACAAGTGGGTGGAGGTCTTACCGTTGGTCCTCATGGGAATCCGGGCCAGTCAGTCAAAGAGCACAGCTGATGACAGGCCGGATCATGAGGACTCCAGTGCATGTGTTGCCGCCGGTTCTCACCGAAGGGCAGCTTCGAGAGGTGAACCGGGACCGCTTCGTCAGGAATCTGTTTGAACAGCTTCAACAGATTCACTGGCAGGCGGCCAACAACATGGGTAAACAGCATCGTGCCAATCGGCTGCTGCTGGAACCCCGTAGTCACCATGATTGGGAGGTGGGCGACCAGGTGATGGTGAGAAGCTTCGCCCAGGTCGGGGTATTTGAACCACTGTATATGGGACCATACAGCATAGTCGACAAGGCTAGCCCTATGGTCTATGCAGTTCAATTGCCTCGCCGGGTGAAGTGGTATCACATTAATCAGTGTAAATTGTTTGACCCCAAAAGAGGTAAAAAACAGAGGGGACGAGCGAGGGAAGGGAATCAGGCACTGGGGGAAGAACAGGCCCCGGTGAATTTGGAGGCTCCGGAGGAGGCAGTGGGCCCTGAAGCTCGACAGCCGGGGCTGGTTCACTGCTCCAGTAAGGCTATCCCACCACTGGGTAGAGGTTCCCAGCCCACTAACAGAAGTAGGGAGAAAGGCTCTACCATTAGCAAGGTTCAAGGGGAAGCTGAACCTCTCATGGTGGATCAGCTGGGGCTAGCCCAAGAGGTGGAGGAGATAGCATTGCAGCCCATAATGTGGGACTCTGCACCGACAGTAAGGAGGAGTAACAGAGTGCCACAGCCCAGGGCGCCGTGGTCCCCTGTTTACAGCTCCCCGCCCCAGACCGAGAAGGCGAAAGACAACAGGGAGGGTGCTCTGTTGCGCTAGCAAGGGTCTCCCACCGATTATCCGGGGCTCGGGAGGGCCTTGGAGGGCAGCACAAAACTCATTAAGAGGGACTATACGAGCCCCTCAGAGGAGGGCATCCTGGTTCCCAGGGTACGGTCAGCCGAGTGGTCGACGATGCCTGTACAGTGACAGGATGTAGCCTGGCCACCCGGGGACGGGTGGCGGTGTATATATTTTCCCTTCCTGTTTTGTTACTTTGTGTTGTGTGTATATGTGTTTAGGTAAGGCAGTAACGGTTGGGTACAGCATTTTTTGTGTTTGGAACATGTTAAGTGGGCCGAGCCTGGAGAGGTCTCTCAAGGCAAGGCCATGTTCTTCTTGCCTTTCAGATGTCAACACCTCCCTACTGGACGCTAGTGATGCTGGTATCGCTAAGGATCTGCACCGGGCACCGAGGGGACACCGAGGGCTCCCTAGTTTTCGGATGCTCTGGGGGCAGAGCGCCGACAGTGACCACAGGAGAAGGGACTCCGGCGGCGGATGGCCGGGTCACCTACTCCCACGAGGGGAAATAGCCTGGGTGGTTGGGATCGAACTCCACCAAGTACTCCAACCATAAGGACTTTACCTACGGAGAGGCCTCCATCCCCTGCCCGGAGATCACTGTGGCCACTTCCAGAGTGAGAGTGACAGAAGGTATGCCTAACTTGCCAAGGGGACATACCTCTGGGACGGTGGTGGTGGCTCAGAAAGCTCAAGAGGGACGTGGGAGACCGACACTCGGACTGGGAACGTCTGGATAATGATACTTACCGAACCATCAGTGGGTCATCTGGCGGGGTCACGGTGTGCTGGGAGAAATGGTGGGCGTACGACCAAGGAATTTATTTGTGTATGTGGGGATCCACTCGCGTGTGTTCAGAGGGGGTCTCCATTGCTTTTTACAGGTGGTGGCAGGATGTCGGGGATGGGGTGGTATGGGATCGCAGCGGGGAGGCGTGTGTGACCCCCAATCCCCGGGTACCAGTAAATGCCACCGAACTTGTAGTTCGGGAAAGAAAACCCCCACCTACGGCCAAGCCCACCGTCCCACACGGGTGCCCGACAACAACCAGGGGGCCGGGGAATGGTTTAGTGTTGGTCCCTACCGAGAAACTACTTTATCAGGGGGTACACTACGCAGTGGCATCAGTGGTGCTAAATGTGACAGAAGTCCGCCTACCTACGCGGTGTTCCCGGGAAACCGAGCTGTTATACCAGGCTCTGCTGCGGGAGATGTTCCGGAAGTTCTATGAACTGGACTTCGGGGATGTCAAAGTGACAGACTTGTATAAACAGTGGGATAGGGCCGAACCGGGCAGGCAGAGGCGTGGCACTTTAAATGACATTTTTATGGGGTTTAACACCGGGGCGTCCGCCATAAACAGTTTGGATAACATGCAGTTGGCCCTCCAGATAAATGTGTCAAAGAATCAGCTGCGCAAAATCCTGGGGGACAAGAATACCGTAGTGGGATCCGCGCTCCACGAAGAGGTGACAATGACAGTTCACTTAAAGGAGATTATCTCTCAATTGGAGGCACAGGCCAGGGCTGTAAACGCCTTGATTCGGGAGGATAGAAACGCCTCCGATCAAGCCGCCCAAAATGAGGTGTGTGTACTCTATGGGGCCTGGTTGCTGGGAGAGGGACGGAGTAACCTCGAGGATCTGAGACAGGGACAGGTCCCCTCCTGGATCAGCAACCAGCACTTAGCAGCACTGCACCCTTATGATAATGTTTTTAGTCCTTGCCAACTTCGTGTAGCGTCGGAAGCCTACCCGGTACCGGTGGACTGTGGAAAGTCAAATCATACCATCATGGGTGTGATGGTCAGGATGCCCGTGATGGGGGCGTCCCCACGACCAGCACCCCTGTACCGAGTGGAGAATGTGGGAGTCATTCGTGGAGGGGTGCATGTTCGATTCCAAGAGGTCCCACCTTATGTCACAATGTGGGAGCACACTGTGACAGGTACAGACCTCTCGGGTTGTCGGAGCGGGGGATCACAGGTAATCCTGTGCCCCCAGCACTTGAACGCTTTTGCAAGGCCACAATGCGGGTTCAGCACTGCTGGGGCAGAGCCCATCAATTGCACAATGGAGGTAATGGCCCCTAACCACATGCCTCCACAGGTAGCATATGTAGGCGGTGGGACATATTGTGTCACCACAAGTGCCCAACGGTATGAACACGGACCGGGAAGGTGGTGTCCAATACCGTACAGCAGCTTTTGCTTTAAACCCAGGGCACAGGTTCAAGTGGCACACACCAGAATCACACCCATCCCTGAACCTTCCACGATTCACCTCACGGTACAAAACAGCCTCAGCCATCTACAACAATATGTCGCCCAGTTTGGCTATCCCATTGCCCCACCACCTGAGAAACTTACAGCCCTCCTCCAGGCAGTGGTTTGTCTCAAAAACATTTTTACACCATGGAGCAGAAAACTGAAATTCTAGCAGGGGAGATTGCCCAGATTAAACCCCCAGCATGGTGGGATTTGGGAATACGGGCAGACATACCTGCATGGATCCGGGTGGGATCGCATGCTTTAGTAATCGGCCAACTCCTGATTGTAGCATATCTGCTAGTTACAAGCTGTAAGCTCAGGAGAAAAAGAAAAAAAGAACGCAGTTCCTCAGGCTAAGACACAGCCAGGAGAGCCGTTGCTAAACACTCAAGGTGTGTAAACAAAGCTTGACCGCGACACTGAGGCGGTTTTGTTATTTCCAGGGATGACTGCGTTTTCATACATGGTTCCTGGGAAGTTTGCAGGGCAGGTTTCTTTGTTTTACGGTTGAGACTAAAATGAGACTCAATGTACAATTACTGCTGTAACCTTAAGTACATATATGTATGTTGCTGTCGTATATTGTAACCTGTTGGATTCTGTGTTTTGTACCGCGTTAAAAGGAATTGCGCTATATATCGGCGGGATCAGTTTAGAGTTAAACTGGGGAAAGTTGGGCAATTTGGGAGACCTAGGGTTTTCTCACCACCCTGAACTTTGGCACACTCGAGTGGTGTCTGACTGTGTCAGATGGGGGATTATGTAGGGGAGGACGAAAACCCCTTCATTTTACCCAGAAGGAAAAGGGCTGTGGGATCAGTCTGTGCTGTGAATTGAAACCGATAACAGTTTGACCTTGGCAGAGCAGTGATTGGACAGGGTAGGACACCGGCGGGGGGGGACCAATGGTGAGACAGAGTCAGTCCGAAGCATGGGGCTTTCAAGCCAATGGGAGAGCACTTGCTCGAAAACTGGGACTGACTCACAGCCATTATCGGACTATTGTCTTCCCCATGTTTACACTATGGAAGGAAATGGCTACAGGAGGCCAACTCAATTAACACCTACTCAAACCTTGAGTAGGTTAGGAAAACTGAATTGAAGGATAATTATGCAGACATTTCGAAACCAGGGAACCCAAAACAACCCAAGGGCCTATACAATGGCTACAGGAAGCCAATGCAATCAACACCCATTCTAACCTTGAGTAGGTTAACATCAGTGGGAAAAACCCGCAATAATCTAAAACTGCTGCATTTTTCAAAATCACAAAGTCCACCAATGAGAAGAATCGATTTCAACAGGAGAGGCGGACTGGATCTGGCTATAAAAAAAGGGTTCCTGACGTAGCGGGGGGGGGGGGGGGGGATTTTCTCTGCCCTCGTCATCCAACAATCACAACCAGCAAGATTCTCGACACTGAAGGTAAACCAGTGTCCGAAGACACCGAAGATAGAAGAAACAAACCACCAGACTGCAGAAGGCACAGTAGTGAGTATAACCTCTGGTCCCCGGAACTCCCAATTCAGTTAGGCCAGGAAAGGTGGGAGGTTGGGCATTGTACTGCTAAACTTGTGTAAAGATTTTCGTTGTGTCCGTTTAGTGGGATTTAGGGGGATTGTTTTGTTGGTCTATTGCTGTTTGTTGAGATACACCTTGTCAAATAAATTGGAAGCCTAAAGTTCCTCTTGGAATCACCTTGTCTCAGTTCTATTGTATTACATCTCCTGATCGTGAGTCTTATGTCAGAACAGTGTAAGGGAAGCTAGGAGCGCCTCAAAAATGCTCAACTGTGTGTCACAGGCTAGGGAAGAAGGGGTTAGGAGTGTTTGACACTCACAGGTGCCTCACAGGCTAGGCATAAGCTGTGGGGACGCACGAGTCTCAAAACCCCCTTCATAAGCTGTGGACACAGTCTCTCCAGGGGTGCTCTTGCAGCACTCAGGGTACCTCACAGGCCAGGCATAAGCTGTGAGGGCAGAAGCCCAGAGAGAGACACCCAAGGCACAACAACATTCCCTGAGAAAACCCCTTACAGTATCAAATTAAAAACCAATGCGTATAAGGTGGCCAAGGTTAGTGGGAAACTAGAAGAGTGGGAAAATTTTAAACGACAGCAAAGAATGACTAAGAAAGCAATAGAGAAAGGAAAGATAGATTACGAAAGTAAATTTGCGCAAAACATAAAAACAGATAGTAAAACGGAAAAGAGTGACTAAAGTAAATGTTGGTCCCTTAGAAGATGAGAAGGGGGATTTAATCATGGGAAATGTGGAAATGGCTGAGACCTTAAACAATTATTTTGCTTCGGTCTTCAAGTGGAAGACACAAAAACCATGCCAAAAATTGCTGGTCACGGGAATGTGGGAAGGGAGGACCTTGAGATAATCACTATCACTAGGTGGGTAGTGCTGGACAGGCTAATGGGACTCAAGGTAGACAAGTCCCCTGGTCCTGATGAAATGCATCCCAGGGTATTAAAAGAGATGGCGGAAGTTATAGCAGATGCATTCGTTATAATCTACCAAAATTCTCTGGACTCTGGGGAGGTATCAGCGGATTGGAAAGCAGCTAATTTAACGCCTCTATTTAAAAAAGGGGGCAGACAAAAGGCAGGTAACTATAGGCCGGTTAGTTTAACATCTGTAGTGGGGAAAATGCTTGAAGCTATCATTAAGGAAGAAATAGCGGGACATCTAGATAGGAATAGTGCAATCAAGCAGACGCAACATGGATTCATGAAGGGGAAATCATGTTTAACTAATTTACTGGAATTCTTTGAGAATGTAACGAGCATGGTGGATAGAGGTGTACCGATGGATGTGGTGTATTTAGATTTCCAATCGACATTCAATAAGGTGTCACACAAAAGGTTACTGCAGAAGATAAAGGTACGCGGAGTCAGAGGAAATGTATTAGCATGGATCGAGAATTGGCTGGCTAACAGAAAGCAGAGAGTTGGGATAAATGGGTCCTTTTTGGGTTGGAAATCAGTGGTTAGTGGTGTGCCACAGGGATCGGTGCTGGGATCACAACTGTGTACAATATGCATAGATGACCTGGAAGAGGGGACCGAGTGTAGTGTAACAAAATTTGCAGATGACACAAAGATTAGTGGGAAAGCGGGTTGTGTAGAGGACACAGAGAGGCTGCAAAGAGATTTAGATAGGTTAAGCGAATGGGCTAAGGTTTGGCAGATGGAATACAATGTCGGAAAAAGTGAGGTCATCCACCTTGGGAAAAAAAACAGTAAAAGGGAATATTATTTGAATGGGGAGAAATTACAACATGATGCGGTGCAGAGGGACCTGGGGGTCCTTGTGCATGAATCCCAAAAAGTTAGTTTGCAGGTGCAGCAGGTAATCAGGAAGGCGAATGGAATGTTGGCCTTCATTGCGAGAGGAATGGAGTACAAAAGCAGGGAGGTCCTGCTGCAACTGTATAGGGTATTTGTGAGGCCGCAGCTGGAGTACTGCGTGCAGTTTTGGTCACCTTTCTTAAGGAAGGATATACTAGCTTTGGAGGGGGTACAGAGACGATTCACTTGGCTGATTCCAGAGATGAGGGGTTTACCTTATGATGATAGATTGAGTAGACTGGGTCTTTACTCGGAGTTCAGAAGGATGAGGGGTGATCTTATAGAAACATTTAAAATAATGAAAGGGATAGACAAGATAGAGGCAGAGAGGTTGTTTCCACTGGTCGGGGAGACTAGAACTAGGGGGCACAGCCTCAAAATACGGGGGAGCCAATTTAAAACCGAGTTGATAAGGAATTTCTTCGCCCAGAGGGTTGTGAATCTGTGGAATTCTCTGCCCAAGGAAGCAGTTGAGGCTAGCTCATTGAATGTATTCAAGTCACAGATAGATAGATTTTTAACCAATAAGGGAATTAAGGGTTATGGGGAGCGGGCGGGTAAGTGGAGCTGAGTCCACGGCCAGATCAGCCATGATCTTGTTGAATGGCGGAGCAGGCTCAAGGGGCTTGATGGCCTACTCCTGTTCCTAATTCTTATATTCTTATGTTCTAAGCACATCGATCAAATCAAATTGAGGTTCCAGAACCGCTGGATGATACAGAGACATCGACTTCCAACCACAAGCAACAGAATCAGCGGTTCACCAAGAGACAGAACCCGTCGCATCTGACAGTCTGACCAGAGTCGCAGCACCGCAAGGCAGCGACACTCCGGTCAGGCCGCCCACAGCCAGTGTCCAACTCAGACGCTCAACCAGAGAGCGCAGACCCCTTGTCAGGCTTGACCTGTAAACCGCATCTAAGGCTTGGGGGGAAGTGTTGTGATGTATTTGCAGCCATGCTCTGCACCATGCTCTGTACCATGTAATTACATGTAATAGCCAACAGATGGGGAAAGCCCGGGTGGCACACATCACTGCACCTCGTGCTGCCTCCCTATATAAAGCAGGCTCCCCCTGCAGTGTTCACTTTTGGAGTTTACATTAAACCTAAAGGTCACAAGGTGATCAGCTCCAGCATGGGCCACGTGTGATTTGTTATAGTGATAAGCATACGTATCAGGTGGTGGCTGCTAACTCTTTGTCTTTAAGAGGAGCTGGACCGGTTCTGATTGGAGCAGAGATCTCATTAGATAAAAGGTAGTTTGTTTATAGATAACACTTGGTCCGTGTGGTCTCCGGCACTGGGTTTGATCGTCTGAGGGACAGAGAGGAATTTTGCAGAGTAGTTTTTCCCTTATTGGCCCTGAGTTTTTTTATTTTATTGCCCCTCTCAAGAAATTACATGGCTGTGGGTAGGTATGTGATCTGGCGGGGGAGCGCAGCGGGTGGTGGGGGGGACAAATATTTAGCAATGGTGCTCCAGGCATCGTGGTGTGCGCAATGATGGACCAGCTGGTCTTTTCCTGCCCATCAATTTTGTATGTTAGGAAATAAAGAGAGAAAGAGAGAGGGAGAGAGAGAGAGAGAGAGAGAAAGGGAGAAAGTATGTGGTGTTTTTCAGGACCTCAGGACATCCCAAAGTGCTTTTCAACCAATGAAATACTTTTGAAATGTAGTCACTGTTGTAATGTAGAAAACACAGTAACCAATTTGCGCACAGCAAGCTCCCACAAACTGCAATGAGATAATGACTAGATAAACTGTTTTAGTTATGTTGGTTGAGGGATAAATATTGGGCAGGACACCGGGGAGAATTCTCCTGCTCTTCTTCGAAATGGGATCTTTTACGTCCAAGTCTCTAAGATATCGTGCTCTAACAGGATTTCAGTTTAACAGCTGATCCAAAAGACGGTACCTCTGACAGTGTAGCACTCCCTCAGTACTGCACTGAAGTGTTGGTGTAGAATTTGTGCTTGAGTCCCTGGAGCAGAACATGAACCCACAATCTTCTGACTCAGGCAAGAATGCTACCCACTGAGTCAGAGCAGTTGTTAAATGCAAAATGAAACCTAGACAGTGGTTTTAAGTATTTATATTACTCTGTTCCATGAATGGGCCTTCACAGTATGAACCAAGATTCATGCAATCTGGGACAGCAGCTTTCATTGAATGAACAGAGAGCAGAGCTCGTCTTAAACACGTGCTCCCCTTAGCTGCTTTCTTATCAACCTCTCGGCTAACTAGGTTTAGTCTAATCCAGCGATTGTACAGAGCTGATCTGCTGTCGGCCAATATTGTGTTGTCAAGGCTTTGTCAATAAATCTGGATGTTGCCAGTTGTGAGATTTGCTGACGCCTGTGTATGTGAAGCCAAGGGGAAACTAACTCATCTCATCATAGGCAGTCCCTCGGAATCGAGGAAGACTTGCTTCCACTCCTGAAGTGAGTTCTTTGGTGGCTGAACAGTCCAATTCGAGAGCCACAGACTCTGTCACAGGTGGGACAGATAGTCGTTGTGGGTAAGGATGGGTGGGACTGCTTTGCCGCATGCTCTTTCCGATGTCTGCGCTTGATTTCTGCATGCTCTCAGCGTTGAGACTCGAGGTGCTCAGCGCCCTCCCGGATGCACTTCCTCCACTTGGGGCGGTCTTGGGCCAGGGACTCCCAGGTGTCAGTGGGGATGTTGCAATTTATCAGGGAGGCTTTGAGGGTGTCCTTATAGCGTTTCCGCTGGCCAACTTTGGCTCATTTGCCATGAAGGAGCTCCGAGTAGAGCACTTGCTTTGGGAGTCTCGGGTCTGACATGCGGACTATGTGGCTTGCCCAGCGGAGCTGATCGAGTGTGGTTAGTGCTTCGATCCTGGGGATGTTGGCCTGAGCGAGGATGCTAATGTTGGTGCGTCTGTCCTCCCAGTGGATTTGTAGGACCTTGCTACCTACAATTAGTCTGTCACTATTGTCCATTTCTCAAAATCATACAACTACAAACATCTGTTTTCCATGAACAAAACGGACTTGATTCACCAGAAGCTGTGCTAATGTCTTTGGATTTAACCAATAGGCCCCCCGCCCCGCCCCGACTGATCGGGGCCCCACCTTATATTGTGATTGCTCTCACTGTGGGCAGGACATCGTGAAGGTCTGCCATTGTAATGTTTCTCCCCTTTACTGCCTAACCCCAATGCAGATTACACCCCCCATCCTCCACCCCCCAACCCCCCAAACCCCCACCCCCTATCCCCTATCCAACCCCCCAACACCCACACCCCCCACCCCACCCGCTACCCAACCCCCCAACCCCCAAACACCCCAAACCCCCACCCCTACACAACCCACCACTCCCCTACCCCAACCCCCCTACCCCCTACCAATCCCCCACCCCCTAACCAACCCCCCCACCCCCTACCCACCCCTCCATCCCACCCCCCAACCCCCCCACCCCACTATCCCAACCCCACAACCCCTACCCAACCCCCCCACCCTCCTACCCCAACCCCCACCACCTCCTACCCCAAGCCCCCCACCACCCCACCTCCCCACCCTCTAACCCCACCACCCCACCCCCCCTACCCAACCCCCCCACCCCATACCCAACCCCCCACCCTCTACCCAACCCCAACCCCACTACATCAACCCCTACCCAACCCCACACCCCCTATTCAACCCCCCACCCTCCTACCCCAACCCCTCCTACCCCCCTACCCCAAGCCCCCCACCACCCCCCTACCCTAACCCCTCCACCCCCCTACCCTCACCCCCTACCCTCACCCCCCTACCCCCCACCTCACCTACACCTCCAACCCCTACCCCAACCTCAACCCCCAAAACCCCCCTCCCACCCCCCCACCCCCGTGTCCCACTGGTCACTGAGGTCATTGCAACTCCAAGGGTAGTTGCAATTTCCAACGGCGGTGGGACAACCGCCATCTCTTATCAAGTTCACCCATCCAAGGTACCCAGCAATACATACAGCCCTCAGTCACCGCTCTGCAAAATTCAGCAAATGACCTCAGCCACAAAGCAGTTAATTCACAGTAAATTCGCTGCTGCCTCGGGACCTTGTAAATAGGGTCGTGGTGCTTCTTCGACAACACACACTGCTTGTTGCAGAGCAAACACAAAGCTAGCAGCACATATCTGATACAACTTTAGTACTTGTGGTGCTTTGACATAGCAGTAACCATGTGGTTTCCTCAGAGAAATACAGCTGGATATTGCAGTCCAAGAGCCAAGTCCTGAACAACTTGTGAGACAGTCAGCCACAGCCTTGTGTTGATGCTGAGCGATAGGCTCCAAATAGTACAAGAAAACTTAACGCTGAATAAGCTAATAACTGAAGGCTTGGCTCAGTTGACCACACTCTTGCCTCTGGGTCAGAAGGGTGTGGGTTCAAGACCCACACCAGAGACTTGAGCACAAAAATCTAGGCTGACACTCCAGCTTGGATGTTGGAGGTGTTATCTTTTGGATGAGGCATTAAACTGAGGCCATGTCTGCTCTCGAAGGTAAAGATCTCATGCAATATTTTGAAGAAGAGCAGAGGAATTATCTCTGGTGTCCTGCCCAATATTTAGCCCTAAATAAACATCACTAAAACAGATTATTGGGTCATTATCACATTATTGTTTGTGTGGACATTGGCTGCATGTTGCCCACATTGTAACAGTGTCTACACTTCAAAAAGTACTTCATTGGCTGTAAAGTGCTTGAGGACGTGCTGAGGTCATGACAGGCGCTATATAAATGAAAGTCTTTCTTTTTAAAATAATGTTCTTAATTAACAGCTCGCCTATTTTCATTTGGTCAGTTTGTTTTCTGAGACACAGACGTACGACATGGCTTTGTGTCAACCTGCCGGTGTGAACTGGACACGGGGATCCATCCCTGCACCAGGCCCCAAATCCAGCCAGCATTGGGCCTCAGGCCCTACTTCCATCAGACCGGAGAACTGCTGACCCCTGGTGGGCACTCCAGGCAGCTCACTGGTGAAGACTATTTGAATTTCAGGCCGCTGTGTGGCTGGCTCCAGACTTCTGAGCTCCAGCCTCCTGAGCAAGTGTCTCTGTGGTGGTGCAAGCACAAGAAAGCTGCTGTGATGGAGGTGGTGAGGAAGTGGCAGCAAACGTGGTTCTGGTAGCTAATGCCTGAGTGCTCACCATCATGGCCGGCCTCTTCCTGCTAGACACCTCCTTTGATGTGAAGCTCAGAAGAACTTATTTACCTGTGCACACAGTGACATACTCCCCTGTGACTGAGAGTAAGGGCACTGCAATACTTTGAGAAAGTGCATATGGACATACAAAACTGACGGGCAGGGAAATTACCATCAAGCCCTGCCACATCATCATGGTTAAATACATCTTCCCACTGGACCTTCCCCCAAACCTCAAAACCTCCCCCTACTCCCTCCCCAACCTTCCCCCAAACCTCAAACCTCCCCCCTCCCCAACCTTCCCCCAAACCTCAAACCTCCCCCCTCCTCAATCTCCCCCCCCACACCTCAAACCTCACCCCTCCCCAACCTTCCCCCCATACCTCAAACCTCACCCCTCCCCAACCTTCCCCCCATACCTCAAACCTCACCCCTCCCCAACCTTCCCCCCAAACCTCAAACCTCCCCCCTCCCCAACCTCCCCCCAAACATCAAAACCTCCCCCTCCCCCCTCCCCAACCTTCCCCCCACACCTCAAACCTCCCCCTACTCCATCCCCAACCTTCCCCCAAACCTCAAACCTCCCCCCTCCCCAACCTTCCCCCAAGCCTCAAACCTCCCCCCTCCTCAATCTCCCCCCCACACCTCAAACCTCCCCCACCCGCTCTCCAACCTTCCCTCCATACCTCAAACCTCCCCCTCCCCCCTCCCCAACCTTCCCCCAAACCTCAAACCTCCCCCCTCCCCAACCTTCCCCCCCACACCTCAAACCTCCCCCCTCCCCCTCCCCAACCTTCCCCCAACACCTCACCCCTCCCCAACCTTCCCCCCAAAACCTCAAACCTCCCCCTCCCCCTCACTAACCTTCCCCCCACACCTCAAACCTCCCCCCTCCCCTCCCCAACCTTCCACCCACACCTCAAACCCCCCTCCCCCTCCCCAACCTTCCCCCCACACCTCAAACCTCCCCCTCCCCCCTCCCCAACCTTCCCCCAAACCTCAAACCTCCCCCCTCCTCAATCTCCCCCCCACACCTCAAACCTCCCCCTCCCCCTCCCCAACCTTCCCCGAACACCTCAAACCTCCCCCTCCCCAACCTTCCCCCCACACCTCAAACCTCCCCCTCCCCCTCCCCAACCTTCCCCGAACACCTCAAACCTCCCCCTCCCCAACCTTCCCCCCACACCTCAAAACCCCCCCTCCCCAACCTTCCCCGAACACCTCAAAACCCCCCCTCCCCAACCTTCCCCCCACACCTCAAACCTCCCCCTCCCCCCTCCCCAACCTTCCCCGAACACCTCAAACCTCCCCCTCCCCCTCCCCAACCTTCCCCGAACACCTCAAACCTCCCCCTCCCCAACCTTCCCCCCACACCTCAAACCTCCCCCTCCCCCTCCCCAACCTTCCCCGAACACCTCAAACCTCCCCCTCCCCAACCTTCCCCCCACACCTCAAAACCCCCCCTCCCCAACCTTCCCCGAACACCTCAAAACCCCCCCTCCCCAACCTTCCCCCCACACCTCAAACCTCCCCCTCCCCCTCCCCAACCTTCCCCGAACACCTCAAACCTCCCCCTCCCCAACCTTCCCCCCACACCTCAAAACCCCCCCTCCCCAACCTTCCCCGAACACCTCAAACCTTACCCTCCCCCCTCCCCAACCTTCCCCCCACACCTCAAAACCCCCCCTCCCCAACCTTCCCCCCACACGTCAAACCTCACCCCTCCCCAGCCAAGTCATCTCCTGGGAAAGGCAAAAAACAGAGGAAAAAACCCACGGCCAATAAGAGAAAAATTACTCTGTGAAGTTCCTCTCCCACCTCCGCAAGCGATCGAAACCAGTACAGGAGATGACATGGACCAAGTGTTATCTATGAACACACTAACCTATCTGTTGCGATCTCTGCCCCAGTCCGGAACCAGTCCGGCTCTCTGTTGTCTCCCAGAGAGGCAGCACCCACCGCACCGACCGGCGATGTATTCCTGGGGCTCATTGCTCTCTGGGAAACCAGCACCGCCTAACATCCAGTCTGTTCCCACTCTTACATTGTTTAAACTCACTTCCCCTGGTCCTCCCCGATCAATGAAACTGGAACAATCTATCAATAGGAACACTGTCCAACCCTTTAATCATTTTATAGACCTCTCAATGTACGCTGTCATAAAGTAGCATAAAGCTGCCACTACCTATTTCCCAGCCTGTAACAACCTTCTGTTGCCACCTTGCCTCCGCTCGTGCCCTTTTCTCTAGCTTTTCCTGTCTGACCTACCTTAGCTGCACTGGTGAGGTCATTAAATGTTCTCCTGCACTGTGTGGCAGTAGTGGAGGCAGTGGTGAAGCTGTCACTCACTCTGCCCCCTCTCTCCACACAGCCACAAATACTCTCCAATGGAGCTTCCTGCCCAGTAATCGTGCTGTTCCGGCCCTGCCCTCTGTCGAAGGGAGCTCCACTTTCACAGTGTCTCAGAATCTGGGAGCCCTCCCACTTGCTGGCAATCGGCTGCTGCTGTTTCAGCCATTCCCGCAGAAAACTAGATGTTGCCCTTTACCGAGCTGCGGATTTTCACAGGCTGCGGTAGAACTGTATTTACTTCTCTCCTAACAGTGTTAGACTAATAGTGAGCAGCCTTACCGCTTCAAACCCACTCTCCTTAGACAATGAGGGCCCTGGGAGCAAATGTCAGCGTGTTACCAGCAGATTTACATTGTTGGGCGGTGTCCCCACTCTGCAGCAACCCACCAATGGGAGGGCAATGCAGCTCATTTTGTTTAAGTCAAGGAAGGTGACCATCCCCCCCATGTGGGGGAAGCGTGGCATGCTCATCGTTTTGTACTGCTACACGAAGACCAGCGAGACTGCTGGAACTGTGTGAGTGCAATTCTTTTTTTTTAACATTAATTCTCAGGATTAGGGATGCAACTCTGGTTTGACACATTCCTGGAGATTTTAACATGTGACATTTGATCAAATGGCAATGGACCATGTAACACCACTCGTGATCCTTAATCATGACATTTAATCATGTGACATTTGCTCACAGTTTGCAACTGTTATAGCCTTATCTGTTGTCTTAGAATCACCCAGCCCCGGATAAAATAATGGACTGTTTGTTTTATAGTGAGGCGAATAATGTCATTTATAAATCAAAGAAAGAGCACAAACCAATAGAAAGATTTAAGGATAAATAATGTGTAAATAAAAACTGCCCCTACAGTATCGACCGCAATGAGAAATACCAAGTAAACTCCACCGATTCAACAAAAATATCGATACAAATAACTTCTAACTAAAGTCTTTGTACAATTTTATGACTTTTTACAATGCACAGCAAGTTATAAAAATCATAAACAAAATCAAAACCAAACCTAATTCAGTTCACTGATCCCCACAGCCCACCGCTGGAGCCCAGCTTCAGGGAGCTAAGGCTCAGTCTCAGAGAGAAGCTCAAAGCTGCCCAACTCCCAGAATACAACACGTTGTACAACAGCGCTCATCACAGGCCCCCAGTCTGTGTGTCTCTCTCCCTCCCCCAGTCTGTGTGTGTGTCTCTCTCTCTCTCTCCCCCAGTCTGTGTGTGTGTGTGTCTCTCTCTCTCTCTCTCTCTCTCCCTCCCCCAGTCTGTGTGTCTCTCTCTCCCTCCCCCAGTCTGTGTGTGTGTCTCTCTCTCTCCTGTAGTCTGTGTGTATGTCTCTCTCTCCCTCCCCCAGTCTGTGTGTGTCTCTCTCTTCCTCCCCCAGTCTGTGTGTGTCTCTCTCTCCCTCCCCCAGTCTGTGTGTCTCTCTCTCCCTCCCCCAGTCTATGTGTGTGTGTCTCTCTCTCCCGTAGTCTGTGTGTGTCTCTCTCTCCCTCCCCCAGTCTGTGTGTGTGTGTCTCTCTCTCCCGTAGTCTGTGTGTGTGTGTGTCTCTCTCTCTCCCCCAGTCTGTATGTGTGTCTCTCTCTCTCCCTCCCCCAGTCTGTGTGTCTCTCTCTCTCTCCCCCAGTCTGTGTGTCTCTTTCTCTCCGTCCCACAGTCTGTGTGTGTCTCTTTCTCTCCGTCCCAGTCTGTGTGTGTCTCTCTCTCTCCGTCCCACAGTCTGTGTGTGTGTGTCTCTCTCTCCCCCCCCAGTCTGTGTGTGTCTCTCTCTCTCCGTCCCACAGTCTGTGTGTGTGTGTCTCTCTCTCCCCCCCAGTCTGTGTGTGTCTCTCTCTCTCCGTCCCACAGTCTGTGTGTGTGTGTCTCTCTCTCCCCCAGTCTGTGTGTGTCTCTCTCTCCCCAGTTTTTCTCTCTCTCTCTCCCCAGTTTGTGTGTCTCTCTCTCTCCCAGTTTGTGTGCGTGTGTCTCTTTCTCTCTCCCCCAGTTTCTCTCTCTCTCTCGCCCCCAGTTTGTGTGTGTGTCTCTCTCTCCCCCAGTTTGTCTCTCTCTCTCTCCGCCCCCAGTATGTGTGTGTGTGTGTCTCTCTCTCTCTCCCTTAGTTTGTCTCTCTCTCTCTCTCTCTCTCTCTCTCTCTCCCCCAGTGTCTCTCTCTCTCTCTCCCCCAGTTTGTGTTTCTCTCTCTCCCTCCCCAGTTGCTCTCTCAGGACTCACGGAGTTTCCGGGTGATTTTCGTTGGTCCCAATTCTGTCAACCTCACAACCAGCAATGAAGCATTGAGTTCCGAATAGCAGGGAGACCAGCAGGTTTGGTTGCAAGCCACGACAGCCGGGATTCTGCGCATGTGTGAACATCACACATGGACCTTTACCCGAGTAACCAGCAGTGCCGGGAGACTAATCGCCATTCCGGGAGACGGACAGTTGGCAATCCTACTTGGGATGTTGGCGTTGTTGGCAAGACCAAAATTTATTTCTCATCCCTAGTTGCCCTTGAGAAGGTGGTGGTGAGCTGCCTTCTTGAACTGCTGCAGTCCGCGTGGTGAAGATACTCCCACAGTGCTGTTCGTTCGGGAGTTCCAGGATTTTGTCCCAGCGACAATGAAGGAACGGTGATATATTTCCAAGTCAGGATGGTGTGTGACTTGGAGAGGAACCTAGAGGTGATGGTGCTCCCATACACCTGCTTCTAGGCAATAGGGGTCACGGGTTTGGGAGGTGCTGTTGAAGAAGCCTTGGCGAGTTGCTGCAGTGCACCCTGTAGATGAACATAAGAATGTAAGAAATAGGAGCAGGAGTAGGCCATTTGACCCCACGAGCCTGCTCCGCCATTCAATAAGATCATGGCTGATCTGATCATGAACTCAGCTCCACTTCCCTGTCCACTCCCCATATCCTTTACTCCCTTATCACTCAAAAATCTGTCTATCTCCGCCTTAAATATATTCAAAAACACAGCGTCCGCAGCTCTCTGGGGCAGAGAATTCCCTCTGAGAGAAGAAATTTCTCCTCATCTCAGTTTTAAATGGGCGGCCTCTTAATCTAAGACTATGTCCCCTACTTTTAGTTTCCCCTATGAGTGGAAATATCCTCTCTGCATCCACCTTGTCCAGCCCCCTCATTATCTTATAAGTTTCAATAAGATCATCTCTCATTCTTCTGAAGTCCAACGTGTATAGGCCCAACCTACTCAGCCTATCCTCATAAGTCAATCCCCTCATCTCCAGAATCAACCTAGTGAACCTTCTCTGAACAGCCTCCAATGCAAGTATATCCTTCCTTAAATACGCAGATCAAAACTGTACACAGTACTCCAGGTGTGGCCTCACCAATACCCTGTACAGTTGTAGCAAGACTTCTCTGCTTTTATACTCTATCCCCCTTGCAATAAAGGCCAATATTCCATTGGCCTTCCTGATTACTTGCTGTACCTGCACACTAACTTTTTGTGTTTCATGCACAAGGACCCCCAGGTCTCTCTGTACTGCAGCACTTTGCAATTTTTCTCCATTTAAATTACAATTTGCTTTTCTATTATTTCTGCCAAGTGGATAACCTCACATTTTCCCACATTGTACTCCATCTGCAAATTTTTGCCCACTCACTTAGCCTGTCTATATCCCTTTGCAGATTTTTTGTATCCTCACAATTTGCTTTCCCACCCATCTTTGTATCATCAGCAAACTTGCCTACATTACACTCGGTCCCTTCATCCAAGTCATGAATATAGATTGTAAATAGGTGCTGGTACACACTACAGCCACGGTGCGCGGTGGTGGAGGGAGTGAATGTTTAAGGTGTTACCTTTTGGGGTTTTATGCTACTTGTGTTCAGCATCAATCCCAAAAGTGGACTTTGTGTCCGACAAATCACAATATGTCCAATATTTAGATAAATGTTACATCACCTCAGGATCTAACAGAAAATACATCCTGTAGCATTCGAGCTTACTAAAATATATCACTTGCCTTCAAATATTCTCCTCACCCTCGGTAGGCAGATGAATAAACAGTGAGGCTCAGTGTACAAACTAGCTTAAAATTGATATAATGTTACAACAACAACAACAACTTTTATTGATATCGTGCCTTTAATGCAGTAAAACATCCCAAGGCGCTTCACAGCAGTGTTACAGACAAACAGATAAATTTGACACCGAACCACATAAGAGGAAATTACGGCAGATGACCAAAAGCTTGGTCAATGAGGTAGGTTTTAAGGAGCGTTTTAAAGGAGGAAAGAGAAATGGAGAAGTGGAGAGGTTTAGGGAGGGAGTTCCAGAGCTTAAGGCCCAAGCAGCTGAAGGTTCACCACCGAGGCTGAGCAGTTATAATGAGGGATGCTCAAGAGGGCAGAATTTGAGGAGCGCAGACATCTCATGGGGTTGTGAGGCAAATGAACAAATGTTGTTAACAGGTAAATGAACAGTACTCTGCGCAAACAAGGTATTTACAGCAATGCAACCTTTATACTGCAAAAATGGGCAACATGGGAAAGTGGTGCAAAGTAATTCCTTTTTATGTGATTCTAGTAAACAACAAAGACTTAAAAACATAAGATTTTGTCAAACACCCAAGTGCATCATCATCATCATCATCATAGACAGTCCCTCGAAATCGAGGAAGACTTGCTTCCACTCTAAAAGTGAGTTCTCAGGTGGCTGTACAGTCCAATACAGGTATTACAGTCTCTGTCACAGGTGGGACAGACAGTGGTTGAAGGAAAGGGTGGGTGGGGAGTCTGGTTTGCCGCACGCTCCTTCTGCTGCCTGCGCTTGTTTTCTGCATGCTCTCGGCGACGAGACTTGAGGTGCTCAGCGCCCTCCCGGATACTCTTCCTCCACTTAGGGCGGTCTTTGACCAGAGACTCCCAGGTGTTGGTGGGGATGTTGCACTTTATCAAGGAGGCTTTGAGGGCATCCTTGTAACGTTTCCTCTGCCTACCTGGGGCTCGCTTACCATGTAGGAGTTCTGAGTAGAGCGCTTGCTTTGGGAGTCTCGTGTCAGGCATGTGGATAATGTGGCCTGCCCAACGGAGCTGGTCGAGTGTGGCCAGGGCTTCGATGCTGGGGATGTTAGCCTGATCGAGAACACTGATGTTGGTGCGTCTGTCCTCCCAGGGGATTTGCAGGATCTTGCAGAGACAGCGCTGGTAGTACTGCTCCAGTGCTTTGAGGTGTCTGCTGTATATAGTCCATGTCTCTGAGACACAAGTGTGGAACAACAAAGCTTTACTCTTCCTTTTCCTACCGCTCCGATGTGGTGCAGTCCCTGTGGGTTCAGCAGCGGTAGAGGCAGGCCATTCAGATTCCTTCTCTAACTGCTGAGTTGATCTTAGCCAACGACTCCTGGGTTTTGGAGCCCATGAAGGCCCCGTCAAAGTCTGCTCCACCTGCACCTTTTGCTGGGGCAGACTCGGCAATCGGGACACAAGGCAGCATGTCGGTACTGACCAGGGCGGGAGTGCAACAGGTGAGAAGTGTATAGAAAGACGAGGATGGGTGCACTTGCAAGGTAAGTGGGTGTGAGGATTAATGTGATGGAGTAGGCTTGACAAGGCAGAGTGAGGGGGGACTTAACATCCCTTAACTTCAGCGAAGACTAAACTCGGATGGAGAGTAAAGCCAGTGTCACACCCTGTAATGTATGCACCTGTGAGCATGCTCCCAGGTTTGTGGAGCTGTTGCTTGGGCCAAGGTGGCCATTAACCGGTCCAGACAGCGGGCAGTCGAGGGGGTCATTCAGCCAGACTGCCTGCCTCTCTTCCGCGTGTACATCCGGGCCAGGGTGTCCCTGGAGATGGAGCACGCGGTGTCCACCGGTACGCTCGCGGCCTTCGCGGGAGGTGGCGCCGGAGGGACTGGAGTGCATCATTACCCCCGGCAACCAAATTTTAATTTGATTTTATATGTTTTAAAATTTAATTTGCTTGAATTGCCAGAATTTTAGTGTCCCCCTCCCCTTTTATGGGGGGCACTAGTAAAATATATGGTTTTAATGCCCCCCCCAAAAACAATCACAAAAAACCCCACAAAAAAACCAAAAAAAACTTCAAAAAATATTTATTAGAAAAAGGGGCAGTTAAGTGTCTGGAGTGTCCCCCAGATCGGGGGCATTTGATCTAATGTTTATTTTGTTCCCCCAAAAGAGTTGTGGAGCTGTTGCTTGGGCCAAGGTGGCCATTAACCGGTCCAGACAGCGGGCAGTCGAGGGGGTCATTCAGCCCGACTGCCTGCCTCTCTTCCGTGGTTACATCCGAGCCAGGGTGTCCCTGGAGATGGAGCACACGGTGCCCACCGGTACGCTCGCGGCCTTCTGTGAGAGGTAGGCGCTGGAGGGACTGGAGTGCATTATTACCCCCGGCAACCAAATTTAATTTGATTTTATATTTTAAAGTTTAATTTGTTTTAATTGCCGGTTTTAGTGTCCCACTCCCCTTTTATAGGAAGCACTTGTAAATTATGGTTTTAAAGCCCAAAAGAAACCACAAAAAAAAACTACAAAAATACAAAAAAAAAACAAAAAACAAAAAAGGGCCTTGGGAAATGTTTGGAGTGTCCCCCAGATCGGGGGGGCACGATTTAATGTTTAAGATTTAATGTTTAATATTGTTTACTCCAAAAGAGTTGTGGAGCTGTTGCTTGGGCCAAGGTGGCCATTAACCGGTCCAGACAACGGGCGGTCGAGGGGGTCATTCAGCCCGACTGCCCGCCTCTCTTCCACGGTTACATCCGAGCCAGGGTGTCCCTGGAGATGGAGCACACGGTGCCCACCGGTACTCTCCCAGCCTTCTGTGAGATGTGGGCACTGGAGGGACTGGAGTGCATCATCACCCCTGGCAACCAAATTTTAATTTGATCCTTTAATGTTATAAATTTAAGTTTGTCGGTTTTAGTGCCCCTTTAATAAGGGGGCACTTGATTTATAGTTTCAACAAAAAATAGTTGTGGAGCTGTTGCATTGTGAGTGGCTTAGCCAGTCACGTGATGTTCACAAGATGCAATAAAATCCCAGTTAATTGGGTTCAGGCTGCTGTTCAGTTTCATTGTTAAATCTTTGCTAATAAACCAGCTCATGTGTAGCTGTGAAAGCATGAAGCAAATACACTACAAAATTGGAGATGAGGATGGGATCTTCTTCATGAAGAAATTGTGGTAGAATTTCCTTTTATGAGATTACATATGCACGTGGAGCACAGTGAGAGGATATATCGGCAGGGTGGTTCCCGAATGAGAAGCTGGCAGTACCACTTTTTTATGAGTATTGAACTGATAAATAGAGCTTGTAGAAAGCCATTTAGAGTCATTGGAAAGCAATTCAAAAATTACTGAGTGATTAATGGCTATTAAGCTGAAAAGACAATATGGAGGTGACGAGTTATGTCGGTAACTTGGGAGCTTTTGACAAAACTAAGGAATCGTTTAGATCCTACAGTGAAAGACGACAAATGTTTTTAAAGCTAATGACATCAATGAAGTCTCAGCAGGTGTGGCAGGTTTGCAATTAAGCAATCAGGCAGTTCAGGAGAAGATGAAATCTATTTTGTCAGTTATGATTGGACAGGAAATTATAATATCTTAGTGAATCCGTTAATCCCAAGAAAGGTTAAGGATGCTTCATTCTCAGACATGCTACAGATATTGGAGAATCATTTTGATTCGCAGACTTTAGAAATAGCGGAGAGCTATAAGTTCGCAATGAGAAACCAAAGGCCTGATGGACCATCAGTGAATACATTGTTGCCATAAGAAAATGATCTCTACACTGCAATTTTTGAGGATTCCTAGATAGGGTTCTTCGAGAAAATTTTTTATGTGGACTAATGGATGAACGCATCCAATCAAAATGATTAGATATGGATGATCTCTCTTTTGAGAAAGCTTGCAAGATAGCCACCTCCATGGAGATGACAGAAAAAAATATTGAGGAATTTCACCCATTACTGGCAGTAGTAGCAGTTCACAGCCACCAGGCTGTAGAAACACAGAAGAGGGTGAGCCCTAGTCGGAGGGAGAGTTATAAAACCAAGGAGAATAGATATCATAGCTATAATGGCAACCATACCGCACAACAGTGTCGGTTCAAGTGAGCATGATGCTACTGGTGTCAAGGAAGGAGACACATTGCAGCCACATGTAAATCCAAGGACAGGTCCAATGAAAATCAAAGACTTTACTGGGTGGAAACCGATCGGAACAGTGTAGGTTTTGGTGTATATGCAGTGAAGGGCAAGGCAGTACATTCCTTATATCAGGATTTCAGAACGATAGTACTGATAATTGATGGATTAATATGGCAGTAGATACAGTGGCTGATTGCTCAATAATGGGTCAGGATGTGTCTTACAAGAATTTCAGGGGCATACCACTAAAACCGAGCCCAGTGGAGCTGAAAACCTATTCGGGAGAAAAACTGCAGATGCTTGGACAAATGGAATGTGTAGTACTATACCTGGAGCAACGAACAAGATGACCTATTATTGATCAAAATACGTCAATCGACCGACACTTCTGGGCAAAGATTGGCTAAGAGTGCTTTGTTTGGATTGGTACAGCATCTGCAGTACAGAAATGGCTAGATACTCTACTGCAGAAATATGATAACCTGTTTCAGGGCTCATATGAGGGCATCAAGGGATACAATGCACATATTCGGATTATCAAACCTATTTTTTGTAGACAAAGGCTGGTACCATGTGCATTGACATCACAGGTTGAGCGAGAGCTTGATAAGTTGGAGAAAAACAGAGTTTTAGTGAAGAGTGATGGGAGTGACTAGGTCACCCTGTTAGTTGTAGTTCCAAAGGCAGACAAAACAGTATGGCTGGTACCACCCTGAATTGAGCAGTTGATGATGAACAGTACCCTTTACCGATATCACAGGACCTGTATGCAGAACCGGTGAGAGCCAAAGTCTTCACAAAACTGGATCTCTCCCATGCCTATGCTCAACTCAACGTTGACAAGGATAGTCAGCAATATCTGACAGTCAACACACACAAAGGCTTATATTCATACACTAAGTTGCCCTATTGTATCAAGACCTCACCAAAGATATTTCAGTTTACCATGGATCAGATCTTACAGGGAATGAATCACTGTTTGTGCAATCAAGATGATGTGTTGATAGCCACCGGCACAGAGAGGGAAAACCTGGAGAGCTTAGAAGAAGTATTCAAATGGTTCAATGACCATAATTTCAGGCTGAAAAGGAATAAATGTACATTCATACAGCATGAGATGGTTTATCTAGGATTGTGGGTAGATGAAAATGGTCTCCAACTAGTTAAGGAGATGGTACAAATCATCGTGATTGCTTTGGAACCGAAAACCATCACTGAATTACGATCCTTTTTAGGCATGGTCCAATATTATGCCTGTTTCCTTCCTGGAATAGGACGGTGCTCACACCACTCCATTATTTATTGAAAAAAGATGTGAGTTGGATATGGGACAAAGAGCAACAGAATGCATATGACGTTCGAGCAGTGGTGCTCCTCTCGTCCACTATAATCTGACTTGTGAACTAACACTAGCATGTGATGCCTCTGGGTATGGTGTGAGAGCAGTGATCAACCTCTGGGTAAGGTGTGGGAGCAGTGATCAGCCCCTGGGCATGGTGTGGGAGCAGTGATCAGCCTCTGGGTATGGTGTGGGAGCAGTTATCAGCCTCTGGGCATGGTGTGGGAGCAGTGATCAGCCTCTGGGTATGGTATGGGAGCAGTTATCAGCCTCTGGGTATGGTGTGGGAGCAGTTATCAGCCTCTGGGCATGGTGTGGGAGCAGTGATCAGCCTCTGGGTATGGTATGAGAGCAGTTATCAGCCTCTGGGCATGGTGTGGGAGCAGTGATCAGTCTCTGGGCACGGTGTGGGAGCAGTGATCAGTCTCTGGGCACGGTGTGGGAGCAGTGATCTGCCCCTGGGCATGGTGTGGGAGCAGTGATCAGCCTCTGGGCATGGTGTGGGAGCAGTAATCTGCCCCTGGGCATGGTGTGGGAGCAGTGATCAGCCTCTGGGTATGGTGTGGGAACAGTGATCAGCCTCTTGGCATGGTGTGGGAGCAGTGATCAGTCTCTGGGCACGGTGTGGGAGCAGTGATCAGCCTCTGGGTATGGTGTGGGAGCAGTGATCAGCCTCTGGGTATGGTGTGGGAGCAGTGATCAGCCTCTGGGCATGGTGTGGGAGAAATGATCAGCCTCTGGGCATGGTGTGGGAGCAGTGATCAGTCTCTGGGCACGGTGTGGGAGCAGTGATCAGTCTCTGGGCACGGTGTGGGAGCAGTGATCTGCCCCTGGGCATGGTGTGGGAACAGCGATCAGCCTCTGGGCATGGTGTGGGAGCAGTGATCTGCCCCTGGGCATGGTGTGGGAGCAGTGATCAGCCTCTGGGTATGGTGTGGGAGCAGTGATCAGCCTCTGGATATGGTGTGGGAGAAATGATCAGCCTCTGGGCATGGTGTGGGAGCAGTGATCAGCCTCTGGGTATGGTGTGGGAGCAGTGATCAGCCTCTGGGCATGGTGTGGGAGCAGTGATCAGTCTCTGGGCACGGTGTGGGAGCAGTGATCAGTCTCTGGGTATGGTGTGGGAGCAGTGATCAGCCCCTGGGTATGGTGTGGGAGCAGTGATCAGCCCCTGGGTATGGTGTGGGAGCAATGATCAGCCCTGGGTATGGTGTGGGAGCGGTGATCAGCCTCATGGTGTGGGAGCAGTGATCAGCCTCTGGGTATGGTATGGGAGCAGTTATCAGCCTCTGGGTATGGTGTGGGAGCAGTGATCAGCCTCTGGGTATGGTGTGGGAGCAGTTATCAGCCTCTGGGTATGGTGTGGGAGCAGTGATCAGCCTCTGGGCATGGTGTGGAAGCAGTGATCAGCCTCTGGGCATGGTGTGGGAGCAGTGATCAGCCTCTGGGTATGGTGTGGGAGCAGTTATCAGCCTCTGGGTATGGTGTGGGAGCAGTGATCAGCCTCTGGGCATGGTGTGGAAGCAGTGATCAGCCTCTGGGCATGGTGTGGGAGCAGTGATCAGTCTCTGGGTATGGTGTGGGAGCAGTGATCAGTCTCTGGGCACGGTGTGGGAGCAGTGATCAGTCTCTGGGCACGGTGTGGGAGCAGTGATCTGCCCCTGGGCATGGTGTGGGAGCAGCGATCAGCCTCTGGGCATGGTGTGGGAGCAGTGATCTGCCCCTGGGCATGGTGTGGGAGCAGTGATCAGCCTCTGGGTATGGTGTGGGAGCAGTGATCAGCCTCTGGGTATGGTGTGGGAGCAGTGATCAGCCTCTGGGTATGGTGTGGGAGCAGTGATCAGCCTCTGTGCATGGTGTGGGAGAAATGATCAGCCTCTGGGCATGGTGTGGGAGCAGTGATCAGTCTCTGGGCACGGTGTGGGAGCAGTGATCAGTCTCTGGGCACGGTGTGGGAGCAGTGATCAGCCTCTGGGCATGGTGTGGGAGCAGTGATCAGCCTCTGGGCATGGTGTGGGAGCAGTGATCAGTCTCTGGGTATGGTGTGGGAGCAGTGATCAGTCTCTGGGCACGGTGTGGGAGCAGTGATCAGTCTCTGGGCACGGTGTGGGAGCAGTGATCTGCCCCTGGGCATGGTGTGGGAGCAGCGATCAGCCTCTGGGCATGGTGTGGGAGCAGTGATCTGCCCCTGGGCATGGTGTGGGAGCAGTGATCAGCCTCTGGGTATGGTGTGGGAGCAGTGATCAGCCTCTGGATATGGTGTGGGAGAAATGATCAGCCTCTGGGCATGGTGTGGGAGCAGTGATCAGCCTCTGGGTATGGTGTGGGAGCAGTGATCAGCCTCTGGGCATGGTGTGGGAGCAGTGATCAGTCTCTGGGCACGGTGTGGGAGCAGTGATCAGTCTCTGGGTATGGTGTGGGAGCAGTGATCAGCCCCTGGGTATGGTGTGGGAGCAGTGATCAGCCCCTGGGTATGGTGTGGGAGCAGTGATCAGCCCCTGGGTATGGTGTGGGAGCGGTGATCAGCCTCATGGTGTGGGAGCAGTGATCAGCCTCTGGGTATGGTATGGGAGCAGTTATCAGCCTCTGGGTATGGTGTGGGAGCAGTGATCAGCCTCTGGGTATGGTGTGGGAGCAGTTATCAGCCTCTGGGTATGGTGTGGGAGCAGTGATCAGCCTCTGGGCATGGTGTGGAAGCAGTGATCAGCCTCTGGGCATGGTGTGGGAGCAGTGATCAGCCTCTGGGTATGGTGTGGGAGCAGTTATCAGCCTCTGGGTATGGTGTGGGAGCAGTGATCAGCCTCTGGGCATGGTGTGGAAGCAGTGATCAGCCTCTGGGCATGGTGTGGGAGCAGTGATCAGTCTCTGGGTATGGTGTGGGAGCAGTGATCAGTCTCTGGGCACGGTGTGGGAGCAGTGATCAGTCTCTGGGCACGGTGTGGGAGCAGTGATCTGCCCCTGGGCATGGTGTGGGAGCAGCGATCAGCCTCTGGGCATGGTGTGGGAGCAGTGATCTGCCCCTGGGCATGGTGTGGGAGCAGTGATCAGTCTCTGGGTATGGTGTGGGAGCAGTGATCAGCCCCTGGGTATGGTGTGGGAGCAGTGATCAGCCCCTGGGTATGGTGTGGGAGCGGTGATCAGCCTCATGGTGTGGGAGCAGTGATCAGCCTCTGGGTATGGTATGGGAGCAGTTATCAGCCTCTGGGTATGGTGTGGGAGCAGTGATCAGCCTCTGGGTATGGTGTGGGAGCAGTTATCAGCCTCTGGGTATGGTGTGGGAGCAGTGATCAGCCTCTGGGCATGGTGTGGAAGCAGTGATCAGCCTCTGGGCATGGTGTGGGAGCAGTGATCAGCCTCTGAGTATGGTGTGGGAGCAATGATCAGCCTCTGGGTATGGTATGGGAGCAGTTATCAGCCTCTGAGTATGGTGTGGGAGCAATGATCAGCCTCTGGGTATGGTGTGGGAGCAGTGATCAGCCTCATGGTGTGAGAGCAGTGATCAGCCTCTGGGCATGGTGTGGGAGCAGTGATCAGCCTCTGGGTATGGTGTGGGAGCAGTGATCAGCCCCTGGGCTTGGTGTGGGAGCAGTGATCAGCCCCATGGTGTGGGAGCAGTGATCAGCCTCATGGTGTGGGAGCAATGATCAGCCTCTGGGCATGGTGTGGGAGCAGTGATCAGCCTCATGGTGTGGAAGCAGTGATCAGCCTCATGGTGTGGGAGCAGTGATCAGCCTCTGGGCATGGTGTGGGAGCAGTGATCAGCCCCTGGGCTTGGTGTGGGAGCAGTGATCAGCCCCATGGTGTGGGAGCAGTGATCAGTCTCTGGGCACGGTGTAGGAGCAGTGATCAGCCTCTGGGTATGGCGTGGTAGCAGTGATCAGCCTCTGGGCATGGTGTGGGAGCAGTGATCAGCCCCTGGGTATGGCGTGGGAGCAGTGATCAGCCTCTGGGCATGGTGTGGGAGCAGTGATCAGCCTCTGGGTATGGTGTGGGAGCAGTGATCAGCCTCTGGGCATGGTGTGGGAGCAGTGATCAGCCTCTGGGTATGGCGTGGTAGCAGTGATCAGCCTCTGGGCATGGTGTGGGAGCAGTTATCAGCCTCTGGGCATGGTGTGGGAGCAATGATCAGCCTCTGGGTATGGTGTGGGAGCAGTTATCAGCCTCTGGGTATGGTGTGGGAGCAGTGATCAGCCTCTGGGCATGGTGTGGGAGCAGTGATCAGCCTCTGGGTATGGTGTGGGAGCAGTGATCAACCTCTGGGTATGGTGTGGGAGCAGTGATCAGCTTCTGGGTATGGTGTGGGAGCAGTGACCAGCCTCTGGGCATGGTGTGGGAGCAGTGATCAGCCTCTGGGTATGGTGTGGGAGCAGTGATCAGCCCCTGGGCTTGGTGTGGGAGCAGTGATCAGCCTCATGGTGTGGGAGCAGTGATCAGCCTCTGGGCATGGTGTGGGAGCAGTGATCAGCCTCATGGTGTGGGAGCAGTGATCAGCCTCGTGGTGTGGGAGCAGTGATCAGCCTCTGGGCATGGTGTGGGAGCAGTGATCAGCCCCTGGGCTTGGTGTGGGAGCAGTGATCAGCCCCATGGTGTGGGAGCAGTGATCAGTCTCTGGGCACGGTGTAGGAGCAGTGATCAGCCTCTGGGTCTGGCGTGGGAGCAGTGATCAGCCTCTGGGCATGGTGTGGGAGCAGTGATCAGCCCCTGGGTATGGCGTGGGAGCAGTGATCAGCCTCTGGGCATGGTGTGGGAGCAGTGATCAGCCTCTGGGTATGGTATGAGAGCAGTTATGAGCCTCTGGGCATGGTGTGGGAGCAATGATCAGCCTCTGGGTATGGTGTGGGAGCTGTTATCAGCCTCTGGGTATGGTGTGGGAGCAGTTATCAGCCTCTGGGCATGGTGTGGGAGCAGTGATCAGCCTCTGGGTATGGTATGAGAGCAGTTATCAGCCTCTGGGCATGGTGTGGGAGCAGTGATCAGTCTCTGGGCACGGTGTGGGAGCAGTGATCAGTCTCTGGGCACGGTGTGGGAGCAGTGATCTGCCCCTGGGCATGGTGTGGGAGCAGTGATCAGCCTCTGGGCATGGTGTGGGAGCAGTAATCTGCCCCTGGGCATGGTGTGGGAGCAGTGATCAGCCTCTGGGCATGGTGTGGGAGCAGTGATAAGCCTCTGGGTATGGTGTGGGAACAGTGATCAGCCTCTTGGCATGGTGTGGGAGCAGTGATCAGTCTCTGGGCACGGTGTGGGAGCAGTGATCAGCCTCTGGGTATGGTGTGGGAGCAGTGATCAGCCTCTGGGTATGGTGTGGGAGCAGTGATCAGCCTCTGGGCATGGTGTGGGAGAAATGATCAGCCTCTGGGCATGGTGTGGGAGCAGTGATCAGTCTCTGGGCACGGTGTGGGAGCAGTGATCAGTCTCTGGGCACGGTGTGGGAGCAGTGATCTGCCCCTGGGCATGGTGTGGGAACAGCGATCAGCCTCTGGGCATGGTGTGGGAGCAGTGATCTGCCCCTGGGCATGGTGTGGGAGCAGTGATCAGCCTCTGGGTATGGTGTGGGAGCAGTGATCAGCCTCTGGATATGGTGTGGGAGAAATGATCAGCCTCTGGGCATGGTGTGGGAGCAGTGATCAGCCTCTGGGTATGGTGTGGGAGCAGTGATCAGCCTCTGGGCATGGTGTGGGAGCAGTGATCAGTCTCTGGGCACGGTGTGGGAGCAGTGATCAGTCTCTGGGTATGGTGTGGGAGCAGTGATCAGCCCCTGGGTATGGTGTGGGAGCAGTGATCAGCCCCTGGGTATGGTGTGGGAGCAATGATCAGCCCTGGGTATGGTGTGGGAGCGGTGATCAGCCTCATGGTGTGGGAGCAGTGATCAGCCTCTGGGTATGGTATGGGAGCAGTTATCAGCCTCTGGGTATGGTGTGGGAGCAGTGATCAGCCTCTGGGTATGGTGTGGGAGCAGTTATCAGCCTCTGGGTATGGTGTGGGAGCAGTGATCAGCCTCTGGGCATGGTGTGGAAGCAGTGATCAGCCTCTGGGCATGGTGTGGGAGCAGTGATCAGCCTCTGGGTATGGTGTGGGAGCAGTTATCAGCCTCTGGGTATGGTGTGGGAGCAGTGATCAGCCTCTGGGCATGGTGTGGAAGCAGTGATCAGCCTCTGGGCATGGTGTGGGAGCAGTGATCAGTCTCTGGGTATGGTGTGGGAGCAGTGATCAGTCTCTGGGCACGGTGTGGGAGCAGTGATCAGTCTCTGGGCACGGTGTGGGAGCAGTGATCTGCCCCTGGGCATGGTGTGGGAGCAGCGATCAGCCTCTGGGCATGGTGTGGGAGCAGTGATCTGCCCCTGGGCATGGTGTGGGAGCAGTGATCAGCCTCTGGGTATGGTGTGGGAGCAGTGATCAGCCTCTGGGTATGGTGTGGGAGCAGTGATCAGCCTCTGGGTATGGTGTGGGAGCAGTGATCAGCCTCTGGGCATGGTGTGGGAGAAATGATCAGCCTCTGGGCATGGTGTGGGAGCAGTGATCAGTCTCTGGGCACGGTGTGGGAGCAGTGATCAGTCTCTGGGCACGGTGTGGGAGCAGTGATCAGCCTCTGGGCATGGTGTGGGAGCAGTGATCAGCCTCTGGGCATGGTGTGGGAGCAGTGATCAGTCTCTGGGTATGGTGTGGGAGCAGTGATCAGTCTCTGGGCACGGTGTGGGAGCAGTGATCAGTCTCTGGGCACGGTGTGGGAGCAGTGATCTGCCCCTGGGCATGGTGTGGGAGCAGCGATCAGCCTCTGGGCATGGTGTGGGGAGCAGTGATCTGCCCCTGGGCATGGTGTGGGAGCAGTGATCAGCCTCTGGGTATGGTGTGGGAGCAGTGATCAGCCTCTGGATATGGTGTGGGAGAAATGATCAGCCTCTGGGCATGGTGTGGGAGCAGTGATCAGCCTCTGGGTATGGTGTAGGAGCAGTGATCAGCCTCTGGGCATGGTGTGGGAGCAGTGATCAGTCTCTGGGCACGGTGTGGGAGCAGTGATCAGTCTCTGGGTATGGTGTGGGAGCAGTGATCAGCCCCTGGGTATGGTGTGGGAGCAGTGATCAGCCCCTGGGTATGGTGTGGGAGCAGTGATCAGCCCCTGGGTATGGTGTGGGAGCGGTGATCAGCCTCATGGTGTGGGAGCAGTGATCAGCCTCTGGGTATGGTATGGGAGCAGTTATCAGCCTCTGGGTATGGTGTGGGAGCAGTGATCAGCCTCTGGGTATGGTGTGGGAGCAGTTATCAGCCTCTGGGTATGGTGTGGGAGCAGTGATCAGCCTCTGGGCATGGTGTGGAAGCAGTGATCAGCCTCTGGGCATGGTGTGGGAGCAGTGATCAGCCTCTGGGTATGGTGTGGGAGCAGTTATCAGCCTCTGGGTATGGTGTGGGAGCAGTGATCAGCCTCTGGGCATGGTGTGGAAGCAGTGATCAGCCTCTGGGCATGGTGTGGGAGCAGTGATCAGTCTCTGGGTATGGTGTGGGAGCAGTGATCAGTCTCTGGGCACGGTGTGGGAGCAGTGATCAGTCTCTGGGCACGGTGTGGGAGCAGTGATCTGCCCCTGGGCATGGTGTGGGAGCAGCGATCAGCCTCTGGGCATGGTGTGGGAGCAGTGATCTGCCCCTGGGCATGGTGTGGGAGCAGTGATCAGTCTCTGGGTATGGTGTGGGAGCAGTGATCAGCCCCTGGGTATGGTGTGGGAGCAGTGATCAGCCCCTGGGTATGGTGTGGGAGCAGTGATCAGCCCCTGGGTATAGTGTGGGAGCGGTGATCAGCCTCATGGTGTGGGAGCAGTGATCAGCCTCTGGGTATGGTATGGGAGCAGTTATCAGCCTCTGGGTATGGTGTGGGAGCAGTGATCAGCCTCTGGGTATGGTGTGGGAGCAGTTATCAGCCTCTGGGTATGGTGTGGGAGCAGTGATCAGCCTCTGGGCATGGTGTGGAAGCAGTGATCAGCCTCTGGGCATGGTGTGGGAGCAGTGATCAGCCTCTGAGTATGGTGTGGGAGCAATGATCAGCCTCTGGGTATGGTATGGGAGCAGTTATCAGCCTCTGAGTATGGTGTGGGAGCAATGATCAGCCTCTGGGTATGGTGTGGGAGCAGTGATCAGCCTCATGGTGTGAGAGCAGTGATCAGCCTCTGGGCATGGTGTGGGAGCAGTGATCAGCCTCTGGGTATGGTGTGGGAGCAGTGATCAGCCCCTGGGCTTGGTGTGGGAGCAGTGATCAGCCCCATGGTGTGGGAGCAGTGATCAGCCTCATGGTGTGGGAGCAATGATCAGCCTCTGGGCATGGTGTGGGAGCAGTGATCAGCCTCATGGTGTGGAAGCAGTGATCAGCCTCATGGTGTGGGAGCAGTGATCAGCCTCTGGGCATGGTGTGGGAGCAGTGATCAGCCCCTGGGCTTGGTGTGGGAGCAGTGATCAGCCCCATGGTGTGGGAGCAGTGATCAGTCTCTGGGCACGGTGTAGGAGCAGTGATCAGCCTCTGGGTATGGCGTGGTAGCAGTGATCAGCCTCTGGGCATGGTGTGGGAGCAGTGATCAGCCCCTGGGTATGGCGTGGGAGCAGTGATCAGCCTCTGGGCATGGTGTGGGAGCAGTGATCAGCCTCTGGGTATGGTGTGGGAGCAGTGATCAGCCTCTGGGCATGGTGTGGGAGCAGTGATCAGCCTCTGGGTATGGCGTGGTAGCAGTGATCAGCCTCTGGGCATGGTGTGGGAGCAGTTATCAGCCTCTGGGCATGGTGTGGGAGCAATGATCAGCCTCTGGGTATGGTGTGGGAGCAGTTATCAGCCTCTGGGTATGGTGTGGGAGCAGTGATCAGCCTCTGGGCATGGTGTGGGAGCAGTGATCAGCCTCTGGGTATGGTGTGGGAGCAGTGATCAACCTCTGGGTATGGTGTGGGAGCAGTGATCAGCTTCTGGGTATGGTGTGGGAGCAGTGATCAGCCTCTGGGCATGGTGTGGGAGCAGTGATCAGCCTCTGGGTATGGTGTGGGAGCAGTGATCAGCCCCTGGGCTTGGTGTGGGAGCAGTGATCAGCCTCATGGTGTGGGAGCAGTGATCAGCCCCTGGGCTTGGTGTGGGAGCAGTGATCAGCCCCATGGTGTGGGAGCAGTGATCAGTCTCTGGGCACGGTGTAGGAGCAGTGATCAGCCTCTGGGTCTGGCGTGGGAGCAGTGATCAGCCTCTGGGCATGGTGTGGGAGCAGTGATCAGCCCCTGGGTATGGCGTGGGAGCAGTGATCAGCCTCTGGGCATGGTGTGGGAGCAGTGATCAGCCTCTGGGTATGGTATGGGAGCAGTTATCAGCCTCTGGGCATGGTGTGGGAACAGTGATCAGCCTCTGGGTATGGTGTGGGAGCAGTGATCAGCCTCTGGGTATGGTGTGGGAGCAGTGATCAGCCTCTGGGTATGGTGTGGGAGCAGTGATCAGCCTCTGGGCATGGTGTGGGAGCAGTGATCAGCCATGTTATGAATGATGGGCAGGAAAAACCGGTTGCCTTTGTATCGCGTACACTCAATAAAAGCGATCAAAATTATTCCTAGATTGGGAAAGAGGCTTTGGCAATTATATTTGGTGTTTAAAAAATGTTACCAGTTCCGTTTTGGGATGCCAATTTATGCTAGTAACTGATCACAAACCGTTACTAGCTATCCTAAGCCCAAAGGCAGCAATTCCATCTCTGGCGGCTTCCAAGATGCATCGATGGGCTATTTTATTGTCTCAGTATGATTACAGAATTGAGTATTGTATGTCAAAGAAGAATGCTGCGGTGGATGCCCTTTCAAGGTTGCCTCATGAAGATTCTGAAATTGGCCGAGAACAGTCTTTGGTTAGGCCACAGATGGAGTACTGCGTGTAGTTCTGGTCACCGTATTATAGGAAGGACATGATTGCACTAGAGAGGATGCAGAGGAGATTTACTAGGATGCTGCCTGGAATGGTGAATCTTAGTAATGAGGACAGATTGGATAGGCTGGGTTTGTTCTCATTAGAACAGAGGAGGTTGAGAGGAGACCTCTTTGAGGTGTACAAAATATTGAGGGGCCTGGACATAGTGGATAGTAAGGGCCTATTTCCATTGGTGGAAGGGTCTATAATGAGGGGGCATAGTTTTAAGGTGGGTGGTGGAAGATATGGAGGGGATTTGAGGTGGAGGGCTTCTTTACGTAGAGGGTTGTGGGAATCTGAAACTCATTGCCTGGAAGGGTGGTGGATGCAGAAACCCTCACCACTTTTAAGAGATGGTTGGATGGGCACTTGAAGTGCAGTAACCTGCAGGGTTATGGACCTAGAGCTGGTAATTGGGATTAGACTGGATGACCTTTTTGTTGGACAGCACAGGTATAATGGTAAGTACTGCAGGGAATAGAATACGGCTAGCGTGATCTCCTTGACTAGCTTTGATCGCCTGGATGGGTCGGAGAGGAATTTTTCCCAGATTTTTTCTCCCTGAATTGGCTTGGGTTTTTATATGGATTTTGCCTCTCCCAGGTGATCACATGGCTCCGGTTGGGGTGGAGTGTAGAATGTTTCAGTATAAGGTATTCTGTTTCAGTATCAGAATGTCACAGTTGTGTGAGGCGGACTGGTTGGGCTAGGTTCTCTTTGCCTTTCCGTCATTGTTCATAGATTTATATGTAACCTATAGGGCTGCTGATCAAGGGCCTTTTATCGGCTGGCGCGGACACGATGGGTCGAAATGGCCTTCTGCGCTGTAAATTTCTATGTTTCTATGTTTCACTCTAGATGTCGTTGATAAAGACTTTCCGGTCACTGCCTCTGTTATTACAGAGCACACACAGAAAGCTGCCATATTACAGCAGGCCTATCAGCACACCCTGCAAAGGTGGTCTGAAGATCAGATACATTTAGATGAGGGGACAAAGCCCTTTTATCATCATCAGCACCAATTATCATGTGAGCAGGGATGTCTAAAATAGGGCTTGAGAGTAGTCATTCCCAGTGCACTACGGGCCAAAATCTTGACAGAACTTCAGGGTGAGCATACTGGCATTGTAGGCAATGAAGCGATGGCCTGAAGTTTGTTTATTGGCCTGGGTTTCATAATGTTTTGGAAGTATTAGTAAGTAAGTGCACTATCTGTCAGGACTGCAGGACCATGCCAGCTAAACATCGCTTCAAACATGGACTTGGCCAACAAGACCATTCCAAAGAATACATATTGATTTTTGCGAGAGGAGTAGTGATAATTTTCTGGTTCTAATCGATAACCATTTGAAATGGCTGGAAGTGCGGCATACGGGGTCATCTACGACTACAGAGCGTACCATTGGATGAATTGTGGCTATTTTTGCATACCATGGCCTGCCCGAAGACATGGTGTCAGATAATGGGCCACAATTTCGGTCCGTGCAATTTGCAAATTTTGCCAGACACACGTTGGTAGCACCATATCATCCTGCTTCAAATGGTGCAGCTGAAAGATCGGTCAGAATTGGTAAGGCGGCTTTGCAGAAACCAGTTCTACAGACTGGATCATCAGTGAGCATGAAGCATAGGTTTGCGAATTTTCTTTTCAAATACAGAACTACGCCCCATTCTACAACAGGGTAACACATGCTGAATTATTGATGAAGCGTAGGCTGAGGACGTGTCTCAGCTTATTGCAATCGAACTTGTCTGATAAGGGAGCGAAGGCACAATCTGTGCAGAAACGTCATTATCATTCCGGTAGCAGAGAGGTGCTTTCAGGAAGGTGATCAAGTCAGAGTTCTCAGTCCATAGAAAAGGGCAGATTCACGCAAATGGGACATTGGTCAATTGTTCGGGTATGTGGCACCAAGCAGTACTTGTATTCACCAATTTTGATCATCAGGAAGGTTCATGTGGATCAGATGTTTCTGGTGAGTGAAGCACCTTTGGTACCACGAGTATGTGATTCTGAGTCTGAGCTGGACGATGATCAGAATGAGTTGGCAGGTCCAAGTATTCCAACGGACACAGAGTCGAAATCCCCGCTGACTGGAAACGATTCTGCGGGTATGGGACAATCTCGCAGAGACAACGTATTTTCTGAGGGGGAGGTGGAGGTGGAGGTGGGGTTCAGTTGAGAAGATCAATGAGAAATCGCAAACCAACTAATCAGGACATTAATAACTGGGAATATCAAAAGCCTAGGAAGAAAGCTAACACTAGGACTGATGTAAGGGTTTCACGGAAACTCGAGGTCAGGAATCCTTGGACACATGCCCTGAAAACAGAAATTCCTTAAGATGGTCTCCTGGGCCAAAGGAGAATGTAGAAAATGGGCATGGCCAGCCAAATGTAACGAAATGGAGGTCTGAGGGGAGGAAGATAAAAGCTTACAACAAAATACTCGGGCCCAGCAGTCGAACTTGTAAAATTGTAATCGTAATGTAGGTAAGTATTTTTTTTTGAAATATTGTATAAATAACTACAATGATGAATATCTTGCTTCTTTAAAAAAAAACGAGAGAAGCAGTGTAATGTACGCACATGTGAGCATGCTCATAGGTTTGTGGAACTGTTGGAGGCGTGGCCTGTTCATTTGGAGCTGTGAGCAGTGAGGGAAGGAGCTCTCTGCTGTAGCTCCTGCCTGAAGGCCCTGTGTACCCTGAGAACCAGCCCAGGAAGAGGAGGAAGGGGCTTACTACTACATTTCAACATCCAGAGGGAGAGGAGGAGAGCAGAATTTATCACCTTATTACTGCTGCAGAGAGTTGGAGAGAGGGGGAATAATACCAACATCCAGTGTGGAAGGAGGGAGAGACTTCAACATCACTCTACAGGTGGGTGTATTTTGGTGCACTCCCTGAAAAGACTTTGTTTTATCGGTGGGGGGAAGAAAGAAGATTTTGTCGAGGGCCGGAACATCGCGGGGGGTGTGTGTGTGTGTGGAAGTGTGTGTGGGGGTCTTGCCTACAACTAGGTCCCACACACCACTGAAGCACCCCTCCCCCATTGCCTGGCCTGGGTTAGCTGGAGCTACCTGGGTGAAGACTCGTTTACATCTTGTTTAACATTGTTGGGAGTGCTGTGCCTGGTTAGTTCCAGCTATACCGGGTGAAGACATCTTCTCCCCCCACCCAAAGACCACCTAATAAGACTGTGTTCCTTTGCCATCTGGGGAGTGCACCCCAGCAACACCCTCGCATCACTGTGAGGGGAGACCTGCCCTCACAGCTTCCCTCTTTCCCATCCCCCGCTCTCTTTCGCTGTCACTCTCTCTGTCTCTCCCCTCTCTCTCTGAGAGCCCCTTTCCTTCTAATTAAAAAATTAAATTAAGACATCTGAGCAGAGGGAGCAAGGCCCCTCCCCAATCGTTAACCAGGGGAGAGGTTTGCCTTTTTAAGAGCTCCCTCTGCTCAACTTTAAACGAGGCCTATTTAAGACCATTAAGGCTTGTGACTTTGGGGTGAGTGCAGCCCTTAAAGGGACCCCGTGATGGCAACCCCATCCACGCCGGTGGCAGGGCCAGCTAAAACATATGTGCAGGCGGCGTCCGCGTCCACGGCGTCTCCTGCGCCTCCTGCTGCCCTGCCACCTTTCAAACTGATTACAAAGAAACATGGGGTCAAGAGCTACACTCAACCCACGATGAGCATCGAGGAGTGCATACGGGCGATGGCTGGGGTAGTCGGCCCCTCGGCCATTGTCGCGGCCTCCAAGATGTCTGGGAAGGCTGAGTTCTTCCTGAGGTCGGAGCGGGCGGTGCCCCTGGCCCTTGAAAAGGGGCTCACGGTGGGCGGGACGTTCCTGCCGGTGCACCCTCTCGAGGCCACCGCGCAGAGGGTCATTCTTTCGAACGTCCCGCCCTTTGTTCCCGCTGAGCTCCTCCTCCCTCACCTACACCAACTGGGGGAGGTAAGGTCAGGGATTAACCCCATACCGCTCGGCCTCAGGGAGAACAGCTCTTTGTCCGGCTGGCGCGGGAGGAGACGACAGAGGGCATTTTTAATGTGGTGCACGAGGGGACTGCCTAACGCGTCTTCTGGACGTCGGACGGCGTGCGGTGCCATGCCTGTAGGGAGGTGGGACACGTTCGTAAGAACTGCCCCGCTTCCAAGGCCGCCAAACCACCAAAAGCGGCCAAGGCTGGCGCCGCCGCCACCCCTCCCCCTAGCAGCGTCCGCGTGGCGGGAACCGTGGGTGCGCGGGCATCGTCGGGGGGCCTTAGTTTTCACGGCCTCCGGCGGGGGGGAGGGAGAGCGTCCGGGCGGAAAGAAGGCGCGGAGGAAGACTAAACACCTCGAAGCTGGTCCCCTCAGTGCGCCGGACAGCCCAATCACCGCGCTCAGCCCAACCCTGTCACCGGCGAGCGAGGGGTACCCTGAGCCCGTGCCCGAGCCCTCGACAATACCGCACAGGGGCTCGGGCGCGGGCAAGAAAATAAAAAGTGGGGAGTGGAGCAGGAGGCCTCGGCAGACATGGAGGTCTCCCTGCCTCCGCGCCCCCCCAGGAAAAAAAGGAGGCGCCGCTCCAATGAGGCGGAGGGGGAACAACATCCCTCCGTGGAGGAGTCGGTGCCCGCCGCGTGTCCCGCGTCCCCCACCAGCGCCCCCAAACTGCGCCGTAGGCAGGAGGAGTCTGTCCCCAGGGAGGGTGAGACAGTTGAGGCTGCCCAACCTCTGCCTCCTGGGGACGGCGAGGAAGATCTGCCTGTCGTGGGGGGCGTGGGGCCGACGGAGGATTGCGTTGCCGCCGGGTCGAGCATCCCAGGGACTGAGGCGGGCGGGGCCGAACAGGCCAAACCTGAGCCCGCCCACCAAACAATCAACATCCCCCGGGACTTGCTCGATCCGGCAGATAGAGAAAATTGAAAACATTTTAATGATTCTGCACACGCTGGGCCGGGGGATGGCGGCGGGGAGGGGGAAGAACACCAACCCTCGCCCCCTACTTTGGAGCTGGGGGAATTGGAGGACCTGGAACATTTCTTTGACCAGGTCTCTCCATGTTCCCCAGTTCCTGGGGCGGAGGGCGAACCCCTTTCGCTGCCGCTTCCTGACACGGCAGCACAAATAAAAGAGCCCAGTGGGGACTCCTCTGCCGATGATCCTGGGGGTGGGATCGGGGCGGAGCCAGGGCCAGATGGAGCGGCCGGGCCGTTTGCCGTACCTCGTGTGGTCGACGGGCCGGCTGCTGGCGGCGAACTCCCGGGGAGGGACGGGGACTCAGTGGAGGACGCGGGAGAAGATCTGGAGTCCATCGCCAGTGAGATGGGGGATCTGCTCGCGCCCGCCGCTGGGTCCCGACTCATTCCTGTAAAGGAGCTCCGGGACTTTTTGGTTCAGAGCCAGGATCCGCCGCAACCGAGCCCGTCTGGCAATGGAAAGATGGTCCGAGCCGGCGCTGCTCATCACGTCCGTCTGCCCAGCCGCTAAAACCATGGCCGCGGGCGGGCCCTTATCAAAGGCGCAAAGCCTTGAGCTGCGCCGGCTCAAAACATTCCTCGCTGGGTTGCTGAGGGAGTGGAGGTCAACAAATGACTCCACTTCCCCCCCACAATAGGTTAAGTAGAGGTTGCCCTATGCTTTTGTCATGAAGATAACCATAGCCAGCCTTAACATTAACGGCAGCAGAGAGGCACACCGTAGATTTAACAATTTTTCGCTCTTGCAGGAGGTGAAATATGCGTTGTGCTTCCTGCAAGAAACCCACACCGTTCCGGGAGACGAAGCCACGTGGCTCCTGGAATGGCAAGGAGAGGTCCGCATGAGCTACCTCACCGCCATTTCTTGTGGGGTGGCCACCTTGCTGGCACCGCATTTTCAGCCGGAGATCTTGGGGGTCGAGGAGCCCGTGCCAGGCCGCTTGCTGCACATAACGGTTCGCCTGGGGGACGTGCTGCTCCATCTTGTGAACGTGTACGCCCCTCAGCCCGGCCCACAGCAAACGCGCTTCTTCGAAGAAGTGTCCGCTCTTCTTGGCTCCGTCGACGTCGGCGACTGCATTGTCCTCGGGGGGGATTTTCACTGCACCCTCGAGGCAAGGGACCGCTCCGGTGCCCTGCAGAGCATGACGGCGATCGAGAAGTTGAGGGACCTGGTCGGGTCCTTCGACTTGGTGGACGTCTGGCGAAATCTCCACCCTGACTCCAGCGCCTTTACTTGGGTGAGGCCTGGAGTAGGATGGTCCAGAATCGACCGCCTTTACGTGTCTCGGGTATACATTTCCTGCGTCCCGGCGGCCTCCATGCGGCCGGTGCCGTGTTCGGACCACCACCTGGTGTGGGCGGAGCTCGCTTCGCTCCGCGCGAGGACAGGGTCCGCGTACTGGCATTTTAACAACCAGTTGCTGGAGGACGTGCGGTTCCAGGACTCGTTCCGTCGGTTCTGGGCCGATTGGAGAAGGAAGCAAGGGAGCTTCCCCTCCTTGAGGCTATGGTGGGACGTGGGCAAGGCTCACGTCCACGTCTTCTGTCAAGAGTACGCGAGGGGGTCGACCAAGAGGCGGGCGACCAGGGTTGGGCGCCTAGAAAAAGAGGTGCTCGACCTGGAATTCCGTCTCGGTCAAGTCGTTGAGGACCCGGCCCTGCGGACGGTGTACGAAGCGAAGAAGGCCGCGCTGAAGGACCTGCAGTTCGTCGGGTCCCGAGGCGCGTTCGTGAGGTGGCGGATCCGGTTCCTGCGGGATCTGGACCGCGGCTCCCCCTTCTTCTACTCGCTGGAAAAAAGACAGGGTGTCCGTAAGCAGCTCTTGACGCTGCTGGCCGACGACAGCTCTCTCGTCTCGGATCCGGAGGGCATCAACAACAGGGCCCGTGAATATTACGGGGCACTGTTCTCTCCAGCACGGCCTCAACTACGACACGCAACTCCTGTTTGTGAGTGTGGGGGGCGTCAGGACCGCCCTGCGGGAGCTGCCTGTCTTTTACAAGGAACTCACCAGGGTCTGGAACAAAGTCTCCACCAAGCGCAGCTCTCCACCGGCTGGAGTGGCGGCTGTCCTGCAGGAGCCGCTGCTCGGGAATCCGTACCTCCACGACCGAGGTTTTCGGTGGCAGTCGGACGAGAGGGCAGTGGGTGGTGAGGTGACCAGGGTCAGGGACCTGCTCGATGGCGGAGGAGCGGGCTGGATGGCGCCAGACACGCTGGCGCGGCGCCTAAATTCGGCCGACGTCCGCCGCGTGGCCAATGCCATCGAGTCGCTAAAAACAGCTCTGGGCCCTGACTCCGTTAGGTGTGTCGAGGAGGCTCAAGCACGTGGGGAAATCCTGTCCGAACTGACCCCCGTCCGGACGGAATTCCTCATCGGCGCCAAACCCCGGAACCTCCCTCGGGAGCCGGCGCCTCACAACTTGAGCCGCCTCAGGGAAATCCCCTCCGTGCCTTTCAGTTCTGCTCGGAGGGGTTTCCTGTACGGGCTGCTCCTGCACACTCTCAACTTTGCCATCCTCGTCTGCCGTCCGGAAACGCCATGGCGTACCATCTTGCCGTCCGGAGGAGGCGGGAGTCCCCGATGGAATGCACTCTACGCGGGAGTCCTCCCACGATTTATCGGGGACTTGGCCTGGAGGGTGATGCACGGAGCAGTGCTGTGCAACAAGTTTTTAAACCGGTTCACGGACTCCCAGGCCGCCTGCAATTTCTGCGGTCTGGAAGAGTCCGTGTTCCATGTTTTTATGGAATGTGCGAGGTTGCAGCCCATGTTTCATTATTTAAAGGTACTGCTCCTCAATTTCTGGCTGCACTTCAGTCCCACACTCCTGATCTTTGGGCACCCTGTGCGGAGCGGAGCGGGTAGGTCCGAGCGCCTCCTCATCGGACTGCTCCTGGGCACGGCCTAGGGTCCACGGCCCCCGCTCTCTTTCTCTGTCACTCTCTCTGTCTCTCCCCTCTCTCTCTGAGAGCCCCTTTCCTCCTAATTAAAAATTAAATTAAGACAACTGAGCAGAGGGAGCAAGGCCCCTCCCCAATCATTAACCAGGGGAGAGGAGTGCCTCTTTAAGAGCTCCCTCTGCTTAACTTTAAATGAGGCCATTAAGACCTTTGAGGCCTGTGACTTTGGGGTGAGTGTAGCCCTTAAAGGGACCCCATGATGGCGACCCCATCCATGTCGGTGGCAGGACCAGCAAGGACGTACGCGCAGGCGGCGTCCGCTTCCACGGTGCCTCCTGCGCCTCCTGCTGCCCTGCCACCATTCCAGTTAATTACTAAATAAAACGGGGTCAAGAGCTACACTCAACCCATGATGAGCATCGAGGAGTGCGTGCGGGCGCTGGCTGGGGTAGTTGGCCCCTCGGCCATTGCCGCAGCCTCGAAAATGCCTGGGAAGGCTGAGTTCTTCCTGGGGTCGGAGCGGCGGTGTCCCTGGCCCTTGAAAAGGGGTTCACGGTGGGCGGGACGTTCCTGCCGGTGGACCCTCTCGAGGCCACCGCGCAGAGGGTCATTCTTTCGAACGTCCCGCCCTTTGTTCCTACTGAGCTCCTCCTCCCTCACCTACACCAACTGGGGGAGGTAAGGTCAGGGATTAACCCCATACCGCTCAGCCTCAGGGAGAACAGCCTTCGCCACTGTTCTCCTTCTGCTGCCAGCTCTATGTCCGGCTGGCGCCTGAGGAGACGACAGAGGGCATTTTTAATGTGGTGCACAAGGGGACTGCCTACCGCGTCTTCTGGACGTCGGACGGCGTGCGGTGCCATGCCTGTAGGGAGGTGGGACACGTTCGTAAGAACTGCCCCGCCTCCAAGGCCGCCAAACCACCAAAGGCGGCCAAGGCTGGCGCCGCCGCCACCCCTCCCCCGAGCAGCGTCCGCGTACCGGGAGCTGTGGATGCGCGGGCATCGTCGGGGGCCTTTGTTTTCATGGCCTCCGGCGAGGGGAGGGAGAGCGTCCGGGCGGAAAGAAGGCGCGGAGGAAGACTAAACACCTCGAGGCGGGTCCCCTCAGTGCGCCGGACAGCCCAATCACTGCGCTCAGCCCAACCCTGTCACCGGCGAGCGCGGGGTGCCCTGAGCCCGTGCCCGAGCCCTCGACAATACCGCAGATGGGCTCGGGCGCGGGCAAGAAAAGAAAAAGGGGGGAGTGGAGCAGGAGGCCTCGGCAGACATGGAGGTCTCCCTGCCTCCGCGCCCCCCCAGGAAAAAAAGGAGGCGCCGCTCCAATGAGGCGGAGGGGGAACAACATCCCTCCACGGAGGAGTCGGTGGCCGCCGCGTGTCCCGCGTCCCCCACCAGCGCCCCCAAACTGCGCCGTAGGCGGGAGGAGTCTGTCCCCGGGGAGGGTGAGACAGTCGAGGCTGCCCAGTCTTTGCTTCCCGAGGACAGCGTGGAAGATCTGCCTGTCGTGGGGGGCGTGGGGCCGGCGGAGGAATGCCTTGCCACCGGGTCGAGCGTCCTGGGGACTGAGGCGGGCGGGGCCAAAAAGGCCGAACCTGAGCCCACCCACCAAACAATCAACATCCCCCGGGACTTGCTCGATCCGGCAGATAGAGAAAATTGAAAACATTTTAATGATTCTGCACACGCTGGGCCGGGGGATGGCGGCGGGGAGGGGGAAGAACACCAACCCTCGCCCCCTACTTTGGAGCTGGGGGAATTGGAGGACCTGGAACATTTCTTTGACCAGGTCTCTCCATGTTCCCCAGTTCCTGGGGCGGAGGGGGAACCCCTTTCGCTGCCGCTTCCTGACACGGCAGCACAAATAAAAGAGCCCAGTGGGGACTCCTCTGCCAACAATCCTGGGGGTGGGATCGGGGCAGAGCCAGGGCCAGATGGAGCGGCCGGGCCGTTTGCCGTACCTCGTGCGGTCGACGGGCCGGCTGCTGGCGGCGACCTCCCGGAGGGGGACGGGGACTCGGTGGAGGACGCGGGAGATGATCTGGAGTCCATCGCCAGTGAGGCGGTGGATCTCCTCGCGCCTGCCGCTGAGTCCCCCCTCATTCCTGTACAGGAGCTCCGGGACTTTTTGATCCAGAGCCAGGGTCGCCGCAACCGAGCCCGTCTGGCCCTGGAAAAATGGTCCGAGCCGGGGCTGCTCATCACGTCCGTCCGCGCCGCTGCTAAAACCTTGGCCGCGGGCGGGCCCTTATCAAAGGCACAAAGCCTTGAGCTGCGCCGGCTCAAAATGTTCCTCACTGGGTTGCTGAGGGAGTGGAGGTCAACAAATGACTCCACTTCCCCCCCACAATAGGTTAGGTAGAGGTTGCACTATGCTTTTGTCATGAAGATAACCATAGCCAGCCTCAACATCAACGGTGGCAGAGAGGTATGCCGTTCATTTAACAATTTTTCGCTCCTGCAGGAGGGGAAATATGCGGTGTGCTTCCTGCAAGAAACCCACACCGTTCCGGGAGACGAAGCCACGTGGCTCCTGGAATGGCAAGGAGAGGTCCGCATGAGCCACCTCACCGCCACTTCTTGTGGGGTGGACATCTTGCTGGCCCCGCATTTTCAGCCGGAGATCTTGGGGGTCGAGGAGCCCGTGCCAGGCCGCTTGCTGCACGTCACAGTTCGCCTGGGGGACGTGCCGCTCCATCTCGTGAACGTGTACGCCCCTCAGCCCGGCCCGCAGCAAACGCGCTTCTTCGAAGAAGTGTCCGCTCTTCTTGGCTCCGTCGACGTCGGCGACTGCATTGTCCTCGGGGGGGGGGTGGATTTTAACTGCACCCTCGCGGCTTGGGACCGCTCCGGTGCCCCACAGAGCATGATGGCGATCGGGAAGTTGAGGGACCTGGTCGGGTCCTTCGACTTGGTGGACGTCTGGCAAAATCTCCACCCTGACTCCAGCGCCTTTACTTGAGTGAGGCCTGGAGTAGGATGGTCCAGAATCGACCGCCTTTACGTGTCTCGGGCGTACGTTTCCTGCGTCCCAGCGGCCTCCATGCGGCCGGTGCCATGTTCGGACCACCACCTGGTGTGGGCGGAGCTCGCTTCGCTCCGCGCGAGGACGGGGTCCGCATACTGGCATTTTAACAACCAGCTGCTGGAGGACGTGCGGTTCCAGGACTCGTTCCGTCGTTTCTGGGCCGACTGGAGAAGGAAGCAGGGGGGCGTCCCCTCCTTGAGGCTATGGTGGGATGTGGGCAAGGCTCACGTCCGCATCTTCTGTCAAGAGTATGCGAGGGGGTCAACCAAGAGGCGGGCGGCCAGGGTCAGGCGCCTAGAAAAAGAGGTGCTCGACCTGGAGTCCCGTCTCGGTCAAGTCATCGAGGACCCGGCCCTGCGGACAGTGTACGAGGCGAAGAAGGCCGCGCTGAAGGACCCTGCAGCTCGTCGGGTCCCGAGGTGCATTCGTGAAGTCGCGGATCCGGTTCCTGCGGGATCTGGACCGCGGCTCTCCCTTCTTCTACTCGCTGGTAAAAAGACAGGGTGTCCGTAAGCAGCTCTTGACGCTGCTGGCCGACGACGGCTCTCTTGTCTCGGATCCGGAGGGCGTCATCAACAGGGCCCGAGACTATTATGGGGCTCTGTTCTCTCCGGAGCCGTCCAGCGAGGAAGCGCGTAGAGTTTTGTGGGAGGACCTGCCGAAGGTCGGCCCGGAGGGCGCCGAAAATCTGGAAGCTCCGCTAAGCTTGGCGGAGCTGACCGGCGCCCTCGACTGGCTCTCGAGGGGAAAAGCCCCGGGGCTGGATGGGCTGACCGTGGAGTTCCACAGGGCGTTCTGCTACATCCTGGGGGGCGACTACGCACGGGTCCTGGGGGAAAGTCTGGCGACTGGGGAGATGCCCCTCTCTTGGCGCAGGGCAGTCATCGTCCTGTTGCCGAAGAAGGGCGATCTCCGCCTACTTAAGAACTGGCGCCCGGTCTCCCTCCTCAGCACGGACTACAAAATCTTCGCCAGGGTGATGTCTGCTCACCTTGGCGCCGTGCTGGACCACATGATCCACCCCGACCAGTCCTACACGGTCCCGGGCCGGATAATCCACGATAACATCCATCTGGTCCGGGACCTGATCCATCATTCCCAGGAGGCTGGTCTGTCGGTCGCCTTCCTATCTCTTGACCAAGAGAAGGCGTTCGACAGGGTGGATCACGATTATCTGTTCGGAACTCTGCGCGCTTTCGGGTTCGGGACCCATTTCGTCGCCCGGATCCGACTTTTGTACGCCGCCGCGGAGTGTCTGATTAAGGTTAACGGGTCCTTGACGGCGCCCCTTCGCTTTAGGAGAGGGGTGCGCCAGGGATGCCCCATGTCCGGCCAGTTATATGCCATTTGCGTGGAGCCTTTCCTGCGCCTTCTGCGGATGAGGTTGACGGGACTGGCTCTGCAAGGGCCGGGTGTGGAGGTCGTCCTCTCAGCTTATGCCGATGACGTGCTCCTCGCGGTAGAGTATCCCGCTGACCTGCGGAGGATGCATGAGTGCCAGGAGATTTACTCGGCCGCATCCTCCGCCAGGATCAACTGGGAGAAATGTTTCGGACTCCTGGTGGGTCAGTGGCGGGTGGACTCCCTGCTGGAGGAGCTCAGGCCTTTTGCCTGGAGCACGACCCATCTCCTCTATCTGGGAGTCTACCTTAGCCCCGACGAGGAAGCCTGGCCGGCAAACTGGCAAGAGATGGAGGACAAGGTCGCCGCTCGCCTACGGCACTGGACAGGACTGCTTCGAGTGCTGTCCTACAGGGGTCGAGCACTAGTCATAAACCAGCTGGTGGCCGCTATGCTGTGGTACCGGCTGGTCACTTTGACCCCTCCCCCTGCATTTGTCGCCAAGATACAGAAGAAGCTGGTGGACTTCTTCTGGAACAACAGGAAGCACTGGGTCTCTGCCGCGGTCTTGAGTCTCCCGCTTAAGGAGGGCGGTCAGTCGTTGGTGTGCGTCAGCGCCAGCTAGTGACTTTCCGTCTTCAGACCCTGCAGAGATAGCTTTACGTCGAGCCCCCTCCTAGGTGGCGTGCGCTGGTGACGTATTTCTTCTGCCAGCAGCACGGCCTCAACTACGACACGCAGCTCCTGTTTGTGAGCTTGGGGGGGCGTCAGGACCGCCGTCCAGGAGCTGCCTGTCTTTTACAAGGAACTCACCAGGGTCTGGAACAAAGTCTCCACCAAGCGCAGCTCTCCACCGGCTGGAGTGGCGGCTGTCCTGCAGGAGCCGCTACTCGGGAATCCATACCTCCACGACCGAGGTTTTCGGTGGCAGTCGGACGAGAGGGCTGTGGCTGGCGAGGTGACCAGGGTCAGGGATATGCTCGATGGCGGAGGAACGGGCTGGATGGCGCAAGACATGCTGGTGCGGCGCCTAAATTCGGCCGACATCTGCCGTGCGGCCGATGCCATCGAGTCGCTAAAAACAGCTCTGGGCCCTGACTCCGTTAGGTGTGTCAAGGTAGCTCAAGCACGTAGGGAAATCCCGTCCGAACTGACCCCCGTCCGGACGGAATTCCTCATCGGCGCCAAGCCCCGGAACCTCCCTCGGGAGCCGGCGCCTCACAACTTGAGCCGCCTCGGGGAAATCCCCTCCGTGCCTTTCAGTTCTGCGCGGAGGGGTTTCCTGTACGGGCTGCTCCTGCACACTCTCAACCTTGCCATCCTCGTCTGCCGTCCAGACACGCCATGGCGCACTATCTTGCCGTCCGGAGGAGGCTGGGTTCCTCGATGGAGTGCACTCTACGCGGGAGTCCTCCCACTATTTATCGGGGACTTGGCCTGGAGGGTGGTGCACGGAGCAATCCCGTACAACAAATTTTTAAGCCGGTTCACGGGCTCCTAGGCCGCCTGCAATTTCTGCGGTCTGGAGGAGTCCATGTTCCATGTTTTTTTGAATGAGCGAGGTTGCAGCCCCTGTTTCCTTATTTGAAGGGGCTGCTGCTGAAATTCTGGTTGCACTTCAGTCCCACACTCCTGATATTTGAGCACCCTGTGCGGAGAGGAGCGGGTAGGTCCGAAGGCCGCCTTGTAGGACTGCTCCTGGGCACGTCCAAGGGTGCCAACAGCTGGTCCAGGCAGCGGGCGGTCGAGGGGGTCGTTCAGCCCGACTGCCTGCCTCTCTTCTGTGCGTACATCCGCGCCAGGGTGTCTTTAGAGATGGAGCACGCGGTGTCCAACGGTACGCTCGCGGCCTTCCGCGAGAGGTGGGCACCGGAGGGACTGGAGTGCATCATTACCCCCGGCAACCAAATTTTAACTTGATTTTATGTTTTAAAGTTTAATTTGTTTTAATTGCTGGATTTTTTGTGTCCCCCTCCCCTTTTATAGGGGGCACTTGTAGATTTACAGTTTTAGGGCCCAAAACAAATCATTAAAAAAAACAACAAAAAAACCCACAAAAAAATACAAAAAAAATATATATAAAAAGGGTCGTGATAAGTGTTTGGAGTGTCCCCCAGATCGGGGGGCACTTGAACTAATGTTTATTTCTGTTTCCAACCAAAAGAGTTGTCGAGCAGTTGCCCAAGGGGGCCATCAGCCGGTCCAGGCAGTGGGAGGTCGAGGGGGTCATTCAGTCCGACTGCCTGCTTCCCTTCCGTGGTTACATCCAAGCCAGGGTGTTCCTGGAGATGGAGCACACGATGTCCACCGGTACGCTCACGGCCTTCCGCGAGAGGTGGGCGCTGGAGGGACTGGAGTGCATTGTTACCCCCGGCAACCAAATTTTAATTTGAACCATAATGTTTAATTTGTTTAAGTTTGTCGGTTTTAGTGCCGCCCCCCCTTTTAGCCAGGGGCACTTGTATAATTTGTGTTTTTAGTACCCTCAAAAAAAAAACAAATGGGCACTTGATTATTGTTAGCAACAAAATAGTTGTGGAGCTGTTGCACTGAATGGCTTAGCCAGTCATGTGATGTTCACAAGATGCAATAAAACCCCAGTTAATTGGGTTCAGGCTCCCCACGATGAGGCGTACTATTGTGAGCCTGATGTCGGAACTGCTAGTGTTCAGTTTCATTGTTAAATCTTTGCTAATAAACCAGCTCGTTCTTACAACTCATGTGTGGCTATGAATTCTTGAGCAAAGAACTCATGGAGCAAATACACTTCTCACCCAATCCTGGGGGTTTCCCGATGGGCGGGTTAGGTTAAAATTGCCTCCTTTTTTCAATGCTGAGAGCTGCATTGGTATCTGCTGCTGTGATAGAAACATAAACAATAGGCACAGGAGTAGGCCATTCGGCCCTTTGAGCCTGCACCACCATTCAATATGATCATGGCTGATCATGCAACTTCAGTACCCCATTCCTGCTTTCTCTCCATACTCCTTGATCCCTTTTGCCGTAAGGGCCACATCTAACTCCCTTTTGAATATATCTAACGAACTGGCCTCAACAACTTTCTGTGGTAGAGAATTCCACAGGTTCACAATTCTCTGAGTGAAGAAGTTTCTCCTCACCTTGGTCCTAAATGGCTTACCCCTTATCCTTCGACTGTGACCCCTGGTTCTGGACTTCCCCAACATCGGGAACATTCTTCCTGCATCTAACCTGTCCAATCTCATCAGAATTTTATATGTTTCTCTGAGATCCCTTCTCATTCTTCTAAATTCCAGTGAATATAAGCCTAGTCGATTCAATCTTTCTTCATATGTCCGTCCTGCCATCCCGGGAATCAGTCTGGTGAACCTTCGCTGCCTCAATAGCAAGAATGTGATTTAACAGCAATGTTAGGCTCTGGAACAGAGGAGGCTGAGGGGAGACCTTATTGAGGTGTATAAAATTATGAAGGGCCTAGATAAAGTGGATAGAAAGGACCTATTTCTCTTAGCAGAGGGGGTCAACAACCAGGGGGCATAGATTTAAATTAATTGGTAGGAGATTTTGAGGGGAAATTTCTTTACCCAGAGGGTGGTGGGAGTCTGGAACTCACTGCCTGAAAGGGTGGTAGAGGCAGAAACGTACTTGGATGTGCACTTGAAATGCCGTAACCTACAAGGCTGCAGACCAAGAGCTGGAAAGTGGGATTAGGCTGGATAGCTCTCGGCACGGACATGATGGGTTGAAATGGCCTCCTTCCGTGCTGTAACTTTCTTTGATTCTATACACTGATCTACCTCAGTGAGATAGTCCTTGTAGGTATGTGTGCGATCTAGAGTTACTGTTAGAGATACCTGTACTGCCTTTGATTCATGTACCAGCCATTCTTCATCCAATAAGCCGTTGAGGTTTCAATGGCGTGCTTAAGATGGACGACCGACGACACTGTCTTCAACACACTAGGGTTAAGTCTCCACTTTTTGCAATGTCATGTCTTGGTTCAAGTTATCCTCAATTGTTTGGTTGAAGAACAGGAGCGAGGAAGATGAAGCTTGCGGGAAGGGAAGCCGGAGTGAAGTAAGGAGTGAACAGTTTTGCATACCAGCACTGTCCCCTGAACAGTTTTGAGCCATTTTCTGTCCCATGGGTCTTTGTGCTCACTGTTTAATCTCCATCCCACATTGTGTGTGAACCAACAGAGTGAATCAGTATGAGGGGTCTCTCCCTCCCCACCCTGTGAGGAAATGCTTGAGATTGTGGACGTGCAGTGCATTGTGACACACAGCCATGTCATTCCACCCTGCCATGTCAATGTGCACCCTGAACCCTGAACCCTCACCTTGTGACCTGTGACCTTTGAGATGAAATACTTTCTCTAGTGATTATGTTTGTGAACTAATTGCTCAGTGATGCATTCAGAAAGAATGGGTGGGTGGGTAGGGTTTTGCTAAAGATAGCTGTCAGAGGGGACTGTGTAATAGTTAGGATGCTGCTGCCACGGGGGTGCAGAGGAAACCGTCCCACAACGAATGATCAGGATGTAGCACACCTGAATAACATTTGTAGCAATATCTTTTCTTAAAGAATGTGAAAAAGAAGGGACATTGAAACAGGTAAAAGATTTCATGCAGGACAAATTGAGTGCAAACATCACTGAAGTTAATAAATGCCACAGCAGTTCACCAGCATACCCAGCAGGGGGCGAGGTTCACACATGTATGATTCCTACATTACTACACTGGCTCCACTTAAAGCACTTTGGGAGGTCCTGAGGTTTTAAAAATACCACTAAAATCAAATTCTTTCTTTTTGTTTCCTTTATACAGCAGCGCTCTGTTTACTGGCGATGCGTTGCCATTTATTAACAAGCGATCATTCTGCTGGGTTGTTTCTACATAGTGAGTTGTAGGAGACACGGGTGACCAGATAGGCTGCAGTGATAATACTCCCCACACTGTCTGCTGACTGTCTCCGCCCCGGCCAGGACAGCAGGTGGGGCTGACCTTATCATCTTTAACATGTTGCAGAAATTGCTCAAATGAAAGCGTGCCAAAAGCAGATAAACAATTACAGACCATCTGTATTTTAGAACTGATTTCTTTTGTTGCCGAACACTGAGGTCATGAGCTTTTCACACAGCACAGCCCAACTGCATGCGTCTGTTGCTGTCGAACGCATTCTAACGTGGAACACCAGAAGGGAACTCCCATTTCCACTCTTGCTGTTATTGAAATAAAAGGCATTGAATTATAGATCAGATCAGTTCTGCTGTGCTCGGCCATCATCGTAGGCAGTCCCTCAAATCGAGGGAAGACTTGCTTCCACTCCACAAGTGAGTTCTCTGGTGACTGAACAGTCCAATTTGGGAATTACAGTCTCTGTCACAGGTGGGACAGACATTGAAGGAAAGGGTAGGTGGGGAGTCTGGTTTGCCACACGCTCCTTCCGCAGCCTGCGCTTGTTTTCTGCATGCTCTTGGCGACGAGACTCAAGGTGCTCAGTGCACTGGAGGCAGTGTTGAACCTTGACGTTGATGTCTGCCCTTGCTGATAATAGGCTCCTGAGGTATGGAAAGTGGTCCACATTGTCCAGGGCCGCGCCGTGAATCTTGATGACTGGGGGGTAGTGCTGTGCGGTGGGGTCAGGTTGGTGGAGGACCTTTGCCTTACGAATGTTTAGTGTAAGGCCCATGCTTTCGTACGCCTCGGTGATGTTGACGATAACTTGGAGTTCAGCCTCTGAATGTGCACAGACGCAAGCGTCGTCCGCGTACTGTAGCTCGACGACAGAGGATGGGACGGTCTTGGATCTAGCCTGGAGGCGACATTGGTTGAACAGGTTCCCACTGGTTCTATAGTTTAGTTCCTCTCCAGCGGGGAGCTTGTTGCGTGTGAGGTGGAGCATGGCAGCGAGGAAGATCGAGAAGAGGGTTGGTGCGATGACGCAGCCCTGCTTGACCCCGATCCGGACGTGGATTGGGTCTGTGATGGATCCATTGGTCAGGATCATGGCTTGCATGTCATCGTGGAGCAGGCGGAGGATGGTGACAAACCTTTGGGGGCAGCCGAAACGGAGGAGGATGCTCCATAGTCCCTCGCGGTTAACATTAGTGTCAAAGGCCTTTGTAAGATCAAAGAAGGCCTTGTCAAGGGTTGGTGCTGTTCCCTGCATTTAGAAACACAGAAACATAGAAAATAGGTGCAGGAGTAGGCCATTCGGCCCTTCGAGCCTGCACCGCCATTCAATGAGTTCATGGCTGAACATGCAACTTCAGTACCCCATTCCTGCTTTCTTGCCAAACCCCTTGATCCCTCTAGTAGTAAGGACTACATCTAACTCCTTTTTGAATATATTTAGTGAATTGTCCTCAACTACTTTCTGTGGTAGAGAATTCCACAGGTTCACCACTCTCTGGGTGAAGAAGTTTCTCCTCATCTCAGTCCTAAATGGCTTACCCCTTATCCTTAGACTGTGACCCCTGGTTCTGGACTTCCCCAACATTGGGAACATTCTTCCTGCATCTAACCTGTCTAAACCCGTCAGAATTTTAAACGTTTCTATGAGATCCCCTCTCATTCTTCTGAACTCCAGTGAATACAAGCCCAGTTGATCCAGTCTTTCTTGATATATCAGTCCCGCCATCCCGGGAATCAGTCTGGTGAACCTTCGCTGCACTCCCTCAATAGCAAGAATGCCCTTCCTCAAGTTAGGAGACCAAAACTGTACACAATACTCCAGGTGTGGCCTCACCAAGGCCCTGTACAACTGTAGCAATACCTCCCTGCCCCTGTACTCAAATCCCCTCGCTATGAAGGCCAACATGCCATTTGCTTTCTTAACCGCCTGCTGTACCTGCATGCCAACCTTCAATGACTGATGTACCATGACACCCAGGTCTCGTTGCACCTCCCCTTTTCCTAATCTGTCACCATTCAGATAATAGTCTGTCTCTCTGTTTTTACCACCAAAGTGGATAACCTCACATTTATCCACATTATACTTCATCTGCCATGCATTTGCCCACTCACCTAACCTATCCAAGTCACTCTGCAGCCTCATAGCATCCTCCTTGCAGCTCACACTGCCATCCAACTTAGTGTCATCCGCAAACTTGGAGATACTACATTTAATCCCCTCGTCCAAATCATTTAATGTACAATGTAAACAGCTGGGGCCCCAGCACAGAACCTTGCGGTACCCCACTAGTCACTGCCTGCCATTCTGAAAAGTACCCATTTACTCCTACTCTTTGCTTCCTGTCTGACAACCAGTTCTCAATCCATGTCAGCACACTAACCCTAATCCCATGTGCTTTAACTTTGCACATTAATCTCTTGTGTGGGACTTTGTCGAAAGCCTTCTGAAAGTCCAAATATACCACATCAACTGGTTCTCCGTTGTCCACTCTACTGGAAACATCCTCAAAAAATTCCAGAAGATTTGTCAAGCATGATTTCCCTTTCAAAAACCCATGCTGACTTGGACCTATCATGTCACCTTTTTCCAAATGTGCTGCTATGACATCCTTAATAATTGTTTCCATCATTTTACCCACTACTGATGTCAGGCTGACCGGTCTATAATTCCCTGTTTTCTCTCTCCCTCCCTCCTTTTTTAAAAAGTGGGGTTACATTGGCTACCCTCCACTCGATAGGAACTGATCCAGAGTCTATGGAATGTTAGAAAATGACAGTCAATGCATCCGCTATTTCCAAGGCCACCTCCTTAAGTACTCTGGGATGCAGGCAATCAGGCCCTGGGGATTTATCGGCCTTCAATCCCATCAATTTCCCCAACACAATTTCCCGACTAATCAGGATTTCCCTCAGTTCCTCCTTCTTACTAGGCCCTCTGACCCCTTTTATATCCGGAAGGTTGTTTGTGTGCTCCTTAGTGAATACCGAACCAAAGTACTTGTTCAATTGGTCTGCCATTTCTTTGTTCCCCATTTTGACTTCCCCTGATTCTGACTGCAGGGGACCTACGTTTGTCTTTACTAACCTTTTTCTCTTTACATATCGATAGAAACTTTTGCAGTCTGTTTTAATGTTCCCTGCAAGCTTCCTCTCGTACTCTATTTTCCCTGCCCTAATCAAACCCTTTGTCCTCCTCTGCTGAGTTCTAAATTTCTCCCAGTCCCCAGGTTCACTGCTATTTCTGGCCAATTTGTATGCCACTTCCTTGGCTTTATTACTATCCCTGATTTCCCTTGATAGCCACGGTTGAGCCATCTTCCCTTTTTTATTTTTACGCCAGACAGGGATGTACAATTGTTGTAGTTCATCCATGCGGTCTCTAAATGTCTGCCATTGCCCATCCACTGTCAACCCCTTAAGTATCATTCGCCAATCTATCCTAGCCAATTCACGCCTCATACCTTCAAAGTTACCCTTCTTTAAGTTCTGGATGGATTCTGAATTAACTGTTTCATTCTCCATCCTAATGTAGAATTCCACCATATTATGGTCACTCTGCCCCAAGGGGCCTCGCACAACGAGATTACTAATTAATCCTCTCTCATTACTCTCTTGCAATTGTCGCGCCATAAAGATTATGTCCGTTGTGCTTCATTGTGGACGGAATCCGCACTGTGACTCCGGGAGGAGCTCTTCAGCCACAGGGCGGAGATGGTTGGGGAGGATTCTAGCGATGACTTTCCCAGTGGCTGATAACGGAGATTCCTCTGTAGGTGTCACAGTCGGACGTCCCCTTTTTTAAAGATGGTTTCTCTCAGATCTCCCGGCATGCTCTCCTCCCTCCAGATGAGAGAGATGAGGTCATGCATTTGTACCAATAGTGCCTCTCCGCCATACTTTAGTGCCTCAGCGAGGATTCCATCCACTCCCGATGCCTTGTTGTTCTTGAGCTGACGGGTGGCCCTTTCTACCTCGTGCAGGGTTTTGCTGAGATGGTGGCAGGTAGTCGGATGGTGTTGAGGACACTCGTGTCAAAGGCAGAGTCTCAGTTAAGGAGAGATTCGCAGTGCTCCTTCCAGCCGGTCCTGACTGCCTCGGTGTCTTTGAGTGGCTCCCCATTCTTGACCAGCAGTGGGGTGGGGCCTTGGGCCATAGGTGGCCTTGACTGCGGTGAAGAATCCTCGCACATCATGGCTGCCAGCCAGCTGCTGAAATGGTTCTATCGATCCTTTTCTTTTTAGGCAGTCCCACAGAGTTGAGGATGACTTGCTTCCACACTAAAAATGAGTTCTCCGGTGACTGATGAGACCAATGCGGGACCTGCAGTCTGTCACAGGTGGGGCAGGTGGTGGTTGAAGGGACGGGTGGGTGAGGTGCCTGGGTTATCGTATGCTCCTTCCGTTGTTTACGCTTGGCTTCCGCGTGCTCCTGGCAAACATAAGAACATAAGAACATAAGAATTAGGAACAGGAGTAGGCCATCTAGCCCCTCGAGCCTGCTCCACCATTCATCAAGATCATGGCTGATCTGGCCGTGGACTCAGCTCCACTTACCCGCCCGCTCCCCATAATCCTTAATTCCCTTATTGGTTAAAAATCTATCTATCTGTGATTTGAATACATTCAATGAGCCAGCCTCAACTGCTTCCTTGGGCAGAGAATTCCACAGATTCACAACCCTCTGGGAGAAGAAATTCCTTATCAACTCGGTTTTAAATTGGCTCCCCCGTATTTTGAGGCTGTGCCCCCTAGTTCTAGTCTCCCCGACCAGTGGAAACAACCTCTCTGCCTCTATCTTGTCTATCCCTTTCATTATTTTAAATGTTTCTATAAGATCACCCCTCATCCTTCTGAACTCCAACGAGTAAAGACCCAGTCTACTCAATCTATCATCATAAGGTAACCCTCAAAGAGACTAGGTGTTCGGCGCCTTCCCGGATTCTTCTCCTCCACTTTGGGTGGTCTTGGGCCAGGGATTCCCAGGTGTCGGTGGAGATGTTGTACCTTTTCAAGGAGGCTTTGAGGATGTCCTTGAAACATTTCCTCTGCCCACCTGGGACTTGTTTGCCATGTCGGAGTTCTGAGTAGAGCGCTTGTTTTTGGAGTCTAGTATCGGGCATACACGCTCACATGCACACACCCGCTCACATGCACACACACGCTCACATGCACACTCTCGCATACACATGCTCACATGTACACTCCTGCACACACACATGCATACACACGCGCTCACATGCACACTCCTGCACACGCACACACATGCGCACACTAAGGAGTCAGGTATCTAAATTCATCAATTGTTAAGGGAGTAGAATTTCACGAAAGATTCTCCGGAATTTGCACTGTAACTTCCAACGTAAGCCTGGGGGATGTGAAAATGGTGTAAACAGTCATTTCCGCATTACTCAGGGTTCGCGCTGAGGTTACAGTGAATGATTGGAGCACCCCCCTACCCCCACCGATGCTTGGCCCCAAGAACTTTGCATCAGCTTGGCTCAGCTGGCTAGCTCCGAGTGTTGTGGGACTGAGCATCGCATCTGGAGTTTGAGCTCCTAACCTGGGCCGACACTCCAGGGCAATCCTGAGGAGGGACTGCATTGTCGGAGCAGGGCAGGCTATCTAACCAAAGCTGTCTGTTTTGGTGGGTGGTTCGGGTGGATGTGGAAGAGCCAACACCACTGTTCAAAAGCAGAACAGGGAGTTCTCCTGATATCCTGGCCAACATTCCTCCAATGCAATCAAAAACAGATTATCTCATCATTAGTCTCTCTGCAGTCTGTGGGATCATGTGCACAAAATGAGTGACATGTTTTCTTTGCTTCATTCTTCATTCTACGGATGTGGGCATTGCGGGCAAGGCCAGCATTGATTGGCCATCCCTCGTTGGACATTGCGAGCAAGGCTGGCATTGATTGGCCATCCCTCGTTGGGCATTGCGGTCAAGGCCAGCATTTATTTGACCATCCCTCGTTGGGCATCACGAGCAAGGCTGGCAGTGATTGGCCATCCCTCATTGGGCATCCCGGGCAAGGCTGGCATTGATTGGCCGTCCCTAGTTGCCCCGAGAAGGGGGAGGTGAGCCGTCGCCTTAAACCGCTGTAGCAGTTTGATATAACGGAGGGGCTTGCTAGGCCATTTCAGAGGGCAGTTTAGAGTCAACCATATTGGTATGGGACTGGAGTCACATATAGGCCAGACCGGGTGAGGGCGGCAGGTTTCCTTCCCTGACCAACATTACTGAATCAGTTGGGTTTACGGACAATGCAACAGCTTTGTGGTCACTTTTACTAAGAACAGGTTTTTGTTTGCATTTTTTTTACAACTGAATTGAAATTGTCAAACTGCCATGATAAGATTAGAATTCATGTTCTCTGGATTATTAGTGCAGTAACATGGCCATGGATACCATACCCATACCTGCACAACACAGCTCGGTGTGAGAAATGTGAGAGGGCACCATGAAGGTGCAAATCCTTCTTATTAATTGTGAAAAGGAACCATAAAGTTTGCAATTTGCTGATCACATAGTGACTTTAACCACTGCACCACTCAGTTCCCAGAATACAGAATATTCAAACTAAAAATAGATTCAATTGGAACGGTTTGGTGCAGAAAATCGGCGGGCCAGGAATGTTTAGCGCATCATTTAGCGGCAGGAATACTTTGCCAAGATGTTCCGGTACACAATTCTGCCTCTCATTGAACTGCTGGCTCCGGCAGTAGCAGCTGGATGCGATATTTAGTGGAGGAATAGTGAGAAGGTGCGAAGATGGCGATGAAGGAGGAGATGACGACGGGAATTAGCCAGGAGGGAGGAGCTCGCTCCCCTACTCCTACCCCTGTGTTTGCTGAAGGTGCTGATCCTTGGCCTGGACAGCAGCTGGCAGCACTCCAGCCTCCGCCCCGAGCCATTGTGCACAGGCCTACAAGGTGCGCATTAGCCACAAACCGGTATTGCAGTCCCATCGGGACCTGACAATCGTGCACGTGGTCTTCTGGCAGGGGCCACTACACCACAGTTGCATTCAGGAACCCTGTCTGAATTTTTCCTGCCCCCTCCCCTGTCATGTATGTACATTCTGTTTGTAGCCACCAGATGGCATCATTGTTGGAGGCCACTGAGCAGCACGCACATGGTGCTGCTCAGGTATAAAAGGCCAGCCATTTTGAGAGTCAGGCACTTAGGGCCTAAATAAAGCAGAGCCAAGGTTGTACCTTGCTTAGTTAAACAGTACTCAGTTTGAACCTTTATTGCAGACATAACATCCCCTTCCCGCATTCCTATTCCCCCCGCAGTGCCATTGTCCTCGTCAAGCACACGAACACGGAGTTAAGAGAAATTGGCAGAAGCCATGACTCTCGCCTCACCTGTGTTCCAGCCCCAAATCCAGGCACTTGAACAAGTATTCCAGGCTGGCACTTCAGTGCAGTACTGGGGGAGTGCTGCACTGTCGGAGGTGCCGTATTTCTGATGAGACATTAACCCGAGGTCCTGCCTGTCCTCTTAGGTGGACAAAATTGAAGCCAATGGAATTAATGGGACAGTGGCAGCATGCAGACAAAATTGGCCAGCACCGAGAGTAGTGATGAACGGGTGTTTTTCGGACTGGAATGAAGAATACTGTGGTGTCTCCCAGGGATCAGTATTAGGACCACTGCTCTTTTTGATATATATTAATGACCTGGACTTGGGTATATGGGGCATCATTTCAAAGCTTGCAGATGAGATGAGACTCGGAAATGTAGTAAATAGTGTGAGGGCAACAGCAGGCTTCGGGAGGACACAGACAGACTGGTGCAATAGGTAGATGAAACGTAATACAGAGAATTGTGAAGTGATGCATTTCACAATTAGAAAGATAAACGAAGTGAGGCAATATGAATGAAATTATTCAATTTTAAGGGAGTGCAGGAACAGAGATGTGTGGGCGTACGTGCACAAATCGATGAAGGTGGCAAGACAAGAGGCGGCTGTTAGAAAGCATAGGGGCTCCTTGGCTTTATAAATAGAGGCACAGAGTACAAAGGCAGGCAAGTTATGCTCAACCTTTGAAAAATGGAGTGACTGCTGCCAGATAGGGGGTTTCGGGGGGGGATTGGAGGCAGGGGGAGGGTTTCGAGGGCATGGGAGACTGGGGGATTTCAGAGTGGGGGGATCGGAGGCTCGGGGGGAGGGTTTTGGGGGATCGGAGGCTGGGGGGGTATCGGGGGGTTTCGGGGTGGTATGGGGGATTTTTGGGGGGATCGGAGACGGGGGGGGGCGGATTTCGGGGGCATGGGAGGCTGGGGGGTTTTCGGAGTGGGGGGATCGGAGGCTGGGGGGGTTTAGAGGGCAGGGATCAGAGGCTGGGGACATCGGCGGTGGGGGGGCATCGGCCGTGGGGGGGGGAATCGGAGGCTGGGGGGGGATTGGAGGCTGGGGGGGGATCGGAGGCAGGGAGGGTTTCGGGGGGATGTGGGGGATCAGAGGCTGGGGGGAGCGGGTTTCATGGGGCGGGGATCGGAGGCTGGGGGAATTGGAGGCTGGGGGGGCGATCGGAGGCTGGGGGCAGGATTGGATGGGTCAGAGGGTATCTGATTGCGGGGTGTGGTGAGGCAGGGACGCTGGATCCAGCAGGTAAATGGCAAGGCACGCATCTCCTGGATCCAGCACTCCTCGCGTTCCTTTAGCTGTCATTTCCCCAAGGTCTGGGAAACCGCTCCGCCCACAGTTAGTTTTAAATGGAGATACAAAATGAGGCGCACAGCCTCATTATAATGTTTAAAGTGCCAACCCGCCTCCTGGGTTTTTTCCCACAGCGAGTTGTTATGACCCAGAATGCACTACCTGAAAGGCAAACATGGTGAAGGATCTGGGGAAGAGCAGGGGAGTTCTCCCCAGTATCCAGGCCACTATTTATCTCTCAGCCAACAGACTATCTGGCCTCTATCTCATTGCTGTGAATCGCCACATTGCACTTTGATCTGCAGTGTGGTTTAATAGCAGCTTCCGAGTCTATTGTCACACTGCCTTTGATATAAAAGTTATCTGAATGGTTTGAGTGCTCTGCAGGCTGAAGCGAGTGGGGAAGGAGGTATTGTGGCTGTTCAGTAGAGGGGCTCTGTGCAAGCTGTGAGGGTGAGGGAATGCCATCATCATAGGCGGCCCTGCGAACGAGGATGACTTGCTTCCACAAGAGTTCACAGGTGTTTCGATGAAGGACCCGATGTTCCAGTCCTGAACTACATGTTGAAGGGTGGAAGATGCCTGTGTGTGGATTTTTTTAACGTGTGGTGACCGTTGCACACCAGTCACCACACGGGCTTGACAGAGCTAGGTCTTGGTTCAGTGGCAAGGGTTAACCAAGACGACTGGAGACCTGCTCTGCTGCACAGACCTAGTGCACCCACATATCGCAGTGTGGGCTGGCCCCTGCTGCCCCTCGGCTCTTCTGGGCCCCGTACCCTCATTCACCGCACTTTCGCCCATGACGTTACAGGGCCCGGCGCTCCAGCTCTATTTATAGCCCCGACCTGCGGTGGTGTTCTCACACAGGTCAGGGCGGCCCACGATGTATGGGGGAATGGGCAGGGTGGTGGAATCGCTCGGCAATGAGCTGATCCCTCATATCTGTGGAGTTCAGATGGAGTTCAATGTGGGAAAATGCGAGGCCATCCACTCTGGACCCAAGAAAGATCGATCCGGGTATTTCCCACATGGCGAGGAGCTTGGAACTGTAGAGGAGCAGAGAGATTTAGGGGTCCAGGTACAGTTTTCACTGAAAGTTAGTGGATAGGTACAAAAATGAATTAGAGATTAAATGAAATGTTGACCTTTATCTCAAGGGCTCGAGTACAAAGTGGTGGAACTTGGGTTTTTGCTGTATAGAGCTCAGGTTAAATCCCATCTGGAATACTGCAATCAGCACTGCAGCTCAGGAAGGATATATAGATTGGTCGTGGAGTGGGTGCAGCGCAGATTTACCACAATGATACTGGGGCTAAAAGGGTTAAATTGAGGACAGCTTGGATAGACTCAGCTTGTATTTCCTCCAATATCGAAGAATAAGGGGTGATCAAATTGAGGTGTTCAAGATGATTAATAGAGAGAAACCATTTCCTCTGGTGGGAGTGTCCAGAACAGGGGTGGGGCATAACTTTAAAATTAGAGCTAGGACGTTCAGGGGTGATGTCAAGAAGCACCTCTTCACACCCAGGGTGGTGGAAATCGGGAACTTGCTCCCCAAAAAGCAATGGAGACTGCGGGTCAATTTAAATTTTTCAAGCTGAGATTGATGGAATTTTGGTCGGCAAGGGTATTTAGGGTTACAGAACCAAGGCGGGGTGATGGAACTAAGATACAAATCAGCCACGATCTAATTGAATGCAGAACAGGCGTGAGGGGCTGAATGGCCTACTCCTGCCCCTCTGTTCCTATCGCTTGGCTGCAAGTTGTTAAGGTGGCCCTCCTTCTGCTGCTGCATCCTTGCCTTCACCCTGGTCGTCCTTGTATGATAAGTGCTCCTACTGATGCTGCTCCTGCTTGGCCTCCTGTGTGGCGAGATTGTGCAGTGCGCAGTACACCACTCTGATATGGAGACTCTTTGTAGGAAACCCCTAGAGCTGGCGAGACACCTGAACCTTTGCCTCAGCAACTCCATGGTGTGCTCGATACTGACTCTGATGGTCCCCTGGCTATGACTCATGGGTTGTGCAGCGGTGTCATGAGCTATATTCAGGGCACCCACAATAAGCACAGAAAGCTTCCCGGGGGTGATGAGACAAAGAAAGCTGTGAAAGAAGTGAAATGGAAACTCCCCTGGCAGACCAGGGAGCAAACGTCTCCTCTGGCGCACTGAGCTGCAGCTGAGCACCCCTTTCCACCGCCTCAGTCGCTCCGACACACCAGTCCCGCTAGTTTTACTGTTGGGTTGGGCGCTGGGCGGAACCTCCGTGATCTTCAGTTAAAATTGCGTTGTGATCCTAACTACGCCATCGAAATGCAACTTTTAATGAGGCCCCCACTTGCGTGTTGTTGGGTGTCTTTCCCACAGCTGAAAATGGTGCAATTAAAATGGCGGCGAGCTGGAATGCGCCAGGGGACGCAGTGGGAGTTGTCCGACGGCCCATTTAAAGCCGGGCGGGCAGCGTTACAATCAAGCTGTAGGTGTCTCAAAGGTTCAGTTCCACCTCCTGCAACTTAATGATTCCTGAAGTAAATCTGGTCGACCGGGGCCTGTGCAGATATTGGAGGCACACCCCACTGACCCAGTAAGATGAAACACCAGAATAGCACCCCCTGGCATCAACATTTAGAAAAGGGCTGAGGTGTTGATGGATGTGAAATCTTTGTCCACTCGAAGTGCAAAGAACACCCAGCAATATAAAGATGGAGTTTGTGATGTGTCAGGGGAGAGTATGTTGAGCTGGGGTTTAGTGCTGGTGTACCATGGCAGTGAAGGCATTGACTTCAGGGCAGTGCATTGCACAGCATTAAAGCAGATGGACTTGTGGGATTTTAACAGCAGTGCATTTTTATCAAATGAACAAATGGCAGCTCGCCCAGCATTTTTAGATGAAGCCCCACCATGCCTTGGGCTTCTCTCTGAAGCTTGGGGCAAGCTGGCAGGATCCTGCCCACCACTGCCTACCCAGCGTGCAGTCTCAGTGATAGTCCCCTCCCCCCCCGCACCTGCACCCCACCCCCCTTCCCGCATCCTAACCACCCCCCTGCCACCTCGCCCACCCCTCATCGACCCACATTGTCCTTCAGTTACTGAATAGCTCCTGGAACTCCCAGTCCCAACCAGTCAGTGAACTGGTGTCTCTCCGACTGAACACCGCCCCGTGATCCGGAACGGAGAGCGGGCGGGAGTTGTGTCGGAGGCCCAGAATGGAACGTAAAGTGGTGTCGGACTTTCCCTTGGCGCCGGGGGTCTCCATTCTGGCCCCCGTTGCTGGCCCACGAGAATAGTTTGGATTTGGCCCTGCTCGCTCAGCGCTGACTGGAAGTGAAGGGAAATAACTCTGAGGCGACAGCGGGGTTTAATGTGAAGCTGTCGAGTTCAATGATTTGTGCAATTCCATGTCACGAATCGCAGGTCACGGCGACCTTTACCTCTGATCCTAGGTTATGTTGCAGAGGTATTTGTTTTTGTGGTTGCATGTTGCCAGGCAGATGTCATTATCGATGCAGAGAGCAATGAACTTTTCAGGGACTCGAGTTTGCATCAGTTGCAAAAGAACAAGGAACTTCCATTTCTATATCTCCTATCACAACTTCAGGACACCCCAATGAGGTGCTTTTTGAACTGTCGTCACTGTTGTAATGCAGGAAATGCAGCAGCCAATTTTCACAAAGCAAGCTCCCACAAACAGCAATGTGATAATAATGACCATATCCCGATATTAGTTGAGGGAGAAATATTGTCCAGATTTCCTTCAATTGCTATGACAGCTGTTCTTTTAGAATCCTGTTATTGTTTCATTAGAAATACAGACTTCAGAATATCTTCCTACTGTGTTAATGATATCTCCAGAATATAGTGACCAAGGGAAATCTTCCCTCCCTCTTCACAGCCCCACCAAGTGGTACATTTTTACAAACAACAGGCATTTTACACATAAAAAGGATAAAACACTTCCTGACCGGTTCCCATCTTCCACCTTTTGTAAACTGTGAGCTCATCCAAAACTCTGCTGCCCCTATCCTAACTCGCACCAAATCCCGTTCACCCATCACCCCTGTGCTCGCTGAACTACATTGGCTCCTTGTCCGGCAATGCCTCGATTTAAAAATTCTCATCCTTGTTTTTAAATCCCTCCAGGGCCTAGCCTGCCCTCTCTGTGTAACGTCATCCAGCCCCACAACCTCCGCGATCTCTCCCCTCCTCCAATTCTGGCCTCTTGTGCATCCTCGATTATCATCGCTCCACCATTGCTAGCTGTGCCTTCAGCTGCCAAGATCCTAAACTCTGTAATTTCCTCCCTAAACCCCTCCGTTTCTCTACCTCTCTCTCGTTCTTTAAGGCACTCTTTAAAAGCTACCGTTTTCTCCAAGCTTGTGGTCATCTGTCCTAATAACTCCTTATGTGGCTCTGGGGTACTGAAGTTGCATGTTCAGCTATGATCATATTGAATGGTGTCAAAGGGCCGAATGGCCTACTCCTGCACCTATTTTCTATGTTTCTATGTTAATTTTTGTCTGATAATGCTCCTGTGAAGCGCCTTGAGACAATATGTCAAAGGCACTATCTAAATGCAAATTGCTGATGTTAGTCAGGTTATTAAGGCTTTCCTACATTACAACAATGACTACACTTCAAAAAAATGTACTTCATTGCCTGTGAAGTGCTTTGGGACATCCGATGGCTGTGAAAGGCGCTATAGAGATGCAAGTGAAGGAAAGCAAACATAAGTAATCAAACCATGACTGCACTACTTTTCACCCTGTACTGTCTCCTGTCTGTTTTTTGACATCATCATCATAGGTGGTCCCTCGAACGAGGATGACTTGCCTCCACACCAAAAGGGATGAGTACACAGGTGTTTCATTGAAGGACCCAATGTTCCAGTCCTGAACTCCAGCTGAGGGGATGGAAGATGCTTGTGCGTGGATTTTTTTTAACGTGTGGTGACCGTTGCACATCAGCCACCACACGGGCTTGACAGAGCTAGGCCTTTATCCAGTGGCAAGAGTTAACCAGGACGACTGGAGACCTGCTCTGCTGCACGGACCTAGTGCGCACACATATCGCAGTGTGGGCTGGCCCATGCTACCCCTGGGCCCTCGGCTTTTTGACTAGGAAAAAAGGTAACCACCGTATTTAAGTCGATCTAAAGTTGCATTGGATTAGAGCTCACCTGCAGAATGCAGTGTTGCTCTGGCCCCAGCACCAGGATATCTGCTCACTGACACCATCTAACAGGGGAAAGAGTAACTATTCAACTGCTGGATTTCAACTTATCCTGTGACCAGAACTCAATATGTAACAGGTAGTATTCCTGATTGTTTTTGAGGTTTGTAATCTCAAATTGCAAATTGAACCCATGTGTGACACTCGCAAAGCCCTGGATCTCATTCATGGAACAAGACCTTGCTGCCAAGCTGAAATAAGATACCTAACACAGCGCCTTCAACTGATAGGTCTAACGTGTTCGTTGCCGCAGGTTTGAACCTGACCCTATGATAGTAGATTTGATGCAGTGACAGAAAGACTTGCGTTTATATAGTATAGTGCACTTCATGACCTCAGGACGTTCCAAAGTGCTTTACAGCCAATGAAGTACTTTTTTTTTGAAGTGTAGTCACTGTTATAATGTAGCAGCCAATTTGCACACAGCAAGCTCCCACAAACAGTAAAAGGATAACGACCAGATAATCTGTTTTAATGATGTGGGTTGAGGAGCCACACAACTCCCCTTGCTCTTTGAATAATTCAGTGGGATCTTTTAAGTCTACCTGAGAGGGCAAGTGCAGTCTCAGTTTAACATCTCATACGAAAGACAGCACCTCCAACATTGCAGCACTCCCTCAGCACTGCACTGGAATGTCAGCCTAGATTATGTGCTCAACTCTCTGGAATGGGACTTGAACCCACAATCTTCTGAATTAGAGGTGAGAGTACTACCCACTGAGCCAAGGCTGGCATCTATTACAGGGCAATCACCAAAGCCAGCAGGGCCAATAGGAGAAACTGTGCTCAGTTCTGCAAACAATTAAGGTGACAGCTGTTGCAAGAACAATACGTGTGCTAATATAAAGCAAGATACCTCCAGGATACTTAACTTTCAGCAAAATGGAAAAGGAGGAGGGATAGCCCTGATAATAAAGGATTGGATAAAGACAGTAAGGAGAAAGGATCTTAGCTCGGGAAATCAAGAAATAGAATCAGTTTGGGTGGAGCGAAGAAACAGCAAGGGGCAGAAAACATTGGTGGGAGTTGTTTATAGGCCCCCAAACAGTAGTAGTAGTAATGTAGTGCAGAGTATAAATCAGGAAATTAAAGGCTCATGAAACAAGGGTAATACAGTAATCATGGGGGACTTTAATCTATGTATAGACTGGGCAAACCACATTTACAGTAATAGTGTGGAGGATAACTTCATGGAATGTATACAAGATAGTTTTCTAGATTAGTATGTTGAGGAACCAACAAGGGAACAGGTTATTTTAGATCTAGTGTTGTACAATGAGAAAAGGTTAATTAATAACCTTGTAGTAAAGGGGCCTTTAGGGAAGAGTGACCATAATATGATAGAATTTTAAATTAAGTTCGAAAGTGATTGAGTTAAATCCGAAGCTAGGGTCTTGAATCTAAACAAAGCAAACTACGTAGGTATGAGGGGCGAGTTGGCCAAGGTAGATTGAGAAACTACATTAAAAGGTATGACAGTAGACAAGATATGACTAGCATTTAAAGAATCAATACATCATTTACAACAAATATACATTCCTTTAAGGCACAGTCCTTTCTGCAAACAGACCTACAGGAAAAGTGGTCCAACCGTGGCTAACAAGAGAAGTTAAAGATAGTATTCGATCAAAGGAAGAGGCTTATAATGTTGTCAAAAAGAGCAGTAAGCCTGAGGATTGGGAGATTTTAAAATTCAGCAAAAGAGGACCAATAAATTGATAAAGAAGGGGAAAATATAATATGAAAGTAAACTACCGAGAGACATTAAAAACAGAATGTAAAAGCTTCTATAGGTATGTAAAAAGGGAAAGATTAGCAAAAGTAAATGTTGGTCCCCTACAGGCTGAGACAGGAGTAATTATAATGGGGAATAAGGAAATGGCAGAGAAATTAAACAAATACTTTGTGTCTGACTTCACGGAAGAAGATGTAAAAAACCTCCCGGAAATAGTAGAAAACCAAGGGTCTAGCGAAAATGAGAAACTGAAGGAAATTAGTATTAGTAAAAACACTAGTACTGGAGAAATTAATGGAACTGAAAGTCAATAAATCCCCTGGACCTGATGGCCGACGTCCTAGGGTTTTGAAAGCAGTGGTTATAGAAATAGTGGATGCGTTGGTTGTCATCTTCTAAAATTCTATAGATTCTAGAACGGTTCCCGCAGATTGGAAGGTAGTTAATGTAACCCCGCTATTTAAGAAAGGAGGGAGAGAGAAAACGGGGAACTACAAACCAGTTAGCTTGACATCAATAGTAGGGAAAATGCTGGAATCTATTATTAAGGACGTGGTAACAGAGCACTTAGAAAATAAGAATAAGATTGGACAGAGTCAACATGGATTTATGAAAGGGAAATCATGTTTGACAAATCTGTTTGTGTTTTTTGAGGTTGTAACTAATAGAATAGATAAGGGGGGGAACCAGTGGATGTGGTGTATTTGGATTATCAGAAGACATTTGATAAGGTGCCACACAATAGGTTATTAAACAAAATTAGGGCTCATGGGATTGATTGTAATATACTAGCATGGATTGAGGATTGGTTAACAGATAGAAAACAGAAATGAAGGAATAAACGGGTCATTTTCGGGTTAGCAGGCTGTAACTAGTGGAGTACCACAAGGATCGGTGCTTGGGCCTCAGCTATTCATAATCTATATTTATATCCAAGTTTGCTGATGATACAAAGCTAGTTGGGAGTGTAAGTTGTAAGCAGGATTCAGAGAGGCTTCAAGGGTTTATAGACTAGTTAAGTGAATGGGCAAGAACATGGCAAATTGAATATAATGTGGAGAAATGTGAAGTTATCCACTTTGGCAGGAAAAATAGAAAAGCAGAGTATTTTTCAAATGGTGAGAAATTGAGAAATGTTGGTGTTCAGAGGGACCTGGGTGTCCTTGTACACAAATCACTGACAGTTAACATGCAGGTACAGCAAGCCATTAAGAAAGCAAATGGTGTGTTGGCCTTTATTACAAGAGGATTTGAGTATAAGAGTAAAGACGTTTTACTGCAATTATATAGGGCCCTGGTGAGACCACACCTGGAGTATTGTGTACAGTTTTGGTCTCCTTATCTAAGGAAGGATATACTTGCCATAGAGGGAGTGCAATGAAAGTTCACCAGACTGATTCCTGGGATGGGGGGATTGTCCCGTGAGGAGAGATTGAGTAGACTGGGCCTATATTCAATAGAGTTTAGAAAAATGAGAGATGATCTCATTGAAACAAAATTCTTACAGGGCTTGACAGGGTAGATGCAGGGAGGATGTTTCCCTGGCTGGGGAGTCTAGAACCAGGGGTCACAATCTCAGAATAAGGAGTCGGCCATTTAGGACTGAGATGAGGAAAGCTTTTTTCACTCAGAGGGTGGTGAATCTTTGGAATTCTCTACCTCAGAGGGCTGTGGCTGCTCAATCGTTGAATATATTCAAGTCAGAGGCCGATAGATTTTTGATATTAAGGGAATCAAGGGATATGGGGATAGTGCAGGAAAGTGGAGTTGAGGTAGAAGATCAGTCATGGTCTTATTGAATGGCGGAGCAGGCTCGAGGGGCCGGATGGCCAACTCCTGCTCCTATTTCTTATGTTCTTGAGAAAACTGCAGTGTTTGGAATCTGAAACAAAAAGGAAATGGCAGAGAATTGACTGGTTAGTGTTTCTGGCCAGGTCTTTCTAAATGGTTCAAGCAATGCAAGAGTGAAGGAAATACCCTAGGAAATCATAAGGGAATTAAAGAAATATGGTTTTTAATATTCTTTGAATACTTTCATTCATTAGTTGCAGAAATATTGGAGGTGGGAGGTCTTGTGATGAAACCTTAAGGAATACATCCAATTGGCAACTTTAACTGGGTGGTGGTATTTCAGCCATCATGGAACCATTAAGGAACCAGCAGCAATTGGGGACAACATTGTCATTTCATGAAGAAAACCGATTGGCACAGAAACTAAACGAGTGTTTAAGGAAGTGATCCATCGCTCTCAATCGGCAGCCTCGATGCTGTCTGAGACAGAAAGCTTGTTACAAATGTGTGCCGATAACAAGGCATTTAAAATTGCCTGTTGTCTCACTGATACTCCGTTTTACATCGAGCTAAACATTTTGAACCATGTCACAAGTCAAGTTTAAAGAGGTGTTTATTAAGATGGCAAAAGAACAAGAAGTGAGAGGAGGAGAATTGTTTTACGTAGCGAGTTGTTGTGATCTGGAATGTGTTGCCTGAAAGGGTGGTGGAAGCAGATTCAATAATAACACTCAAAAGGGAACTGGATATATACTTGTAAAGGAGCAGTGGGACTAATTGGATCGCTCTTTCAAAGAGCTGGCACAGGCATGATGGGCCACATAACTTCCTTCTGTGCTGTATGATCTTATGTTTTACCACATTGACTGCTTAATCAAGGTTGAATTAATTAACAGCCTTCCAAAAGGCCTTGTCACTTTCATGAATTGGACTGATGCATCTTGATCCTTGTTGGGAATTTTCACCCTAAACAAGAGGATACCGTGGTGTACAGTAAATGGATTGGCAGTTCGAGGACCACCTAAGTGTTTCCTGCAGTCTCTACGGAAAGTTGAAGAAATGGGCTTTTATATTTTGCAAGAAGTTGTGTTCAGTGTTTCTCCCGAGGAGACTGAAATGAACAAGAATGAGTCTGTTGAAGACTGGCCCTGACTCAGCAGTATAGGAAATGTCAAGAAACCCCAAAAGGTGAAATATGTCAAGTAGGCAGACGCTGAACAAAACATGTTTTTTGTAAGGCACAGCAAGTCAGCACACTGCCCCGCAGAGAGTGGGCTTATGCCTAGCCGAGATTAATGGGATGAAATTCTTCTCTCTCTGGTAGCTGTAAGGGTCCAAGAGGAATTGACTTTGGTTAGTCTTCAATCAGTTCTGAGTGCCAAACTGCCCCCGATTTAATACAAGACTGGCAAGTGAAAAGGATTGGCCAAATTCCATTGGTACCGTTGAAGGATGTGTATTGCGCAATATTACCTGGAGTAAAAGTGCGCCTTTAAAGAGAAGGTGCCCTTTTTTGGCTTGGAGTTTAAAAGCAGCCAAGGGTATAATAATGTGTTTCTTTAATGTTTGTCTAGCCCCAATTTATTTTTAGTGTTTATGCCAAGGCTTGTGGCACAGTTTAAACTTGGACCATGGGCTTTCCTTTGGGAATATCTTCATACTTATGATGTTCAGAGGAAGAAGACCAGGAGCACAGAGGCATACCAAGGAAAGGCTTTTCATTACCCTCGCAGCATTTGCCAAGTTTCAGGATTTTTTATCATTTTCTTTCTTCATGGAACAGATTTCTATATTGAGTTATGTCTGGGGGTTGAAATAAAATGAATTTGCAAAGCTGTAAAAAGGAAGGCCGTAGGCTGCTGCCAATGCAGAATGTGAATTGGAAACATCGGAAGAACATAGGAACAGGAGGAGGCCATTCGGCCACTTGAGCCTGTTCCACCATTCAATGAGATCATGGCTGATCTGTATCCTAACTCTATCCATCTGCTTTTGCCCCGTATTCTTTTATACTCTTGTCCAGCAAATATCGATCAATCTCAGATTGAATATTAATTACACCCATTGCTTTGTGTGGGAGAGAGTTGCACACTTACACCACCCTTTGTATGTAGAAGTGTTTCCCAACTTCTCACCTGAAAAGCCTAGTTCTAACTTTAAGGTTCCATACCTTTGTCCTAGACACCCCCACCAGCAGAAAAAGTTTCTATCGACACTATCTGTTTCTTTTAAAATCCGAAACACATCAGTCCAATCACCCCTTAACCTATATTCCAGGGAATACAAGCCTCGTTTATTGAACCACTCCTCATAATCTAACACTTGGAGCACTTAACTCCAGATGAGCTACTTTGGGGAATGTCAGCAATTACTGTCTGTTTAAAAGATCTGTTGTCCCATGAGGCCAACTAGCCGGGATGACCGTATATATTAAGCAATGTACCATCGCGTTGCAGGTGGCCAAGAAATGTTCACATGCATTGTTGTGAGGACAATTGTACTGATGGTGTCTGTGGACAACATACTCCTGGGAGAGAAGAACATGGGTTTGCTTGATGGGCCTGTTGCCGAATCCCTGCACAGGAAGACACCAGAGACACCAATCATTTGATTCTTGGAGTCCAGGGGGGTCCCATGAGCAGTGTTAAGCTATTTGCGTGTGTGCGGTTTGTTTTGCGCTCCCAATATTATGGAGGAAACTGCTCCTCCCTTCACTGAAGATGGCTGTCCATCTCGCAACTGGTCGTTGAAAAAAAAGTTGGAAATTCTTCAGGTATTGTTTTGCTGTCCCTTGTGAAAGCCTTTTGTATTTTAGGTGGTAGAGCTGGATGTTTAGTGTAAGGCCCATGATTTTCTATGCCTCGGTGAAGATGTTGAAAATGGCTTGGAGTTCGGCCACTGAATGATGATGATTGATGAATTAGCAAAATAATTTGCCATGGTTTTTTTTCTACAAGAGGGCCTCTTTCAGAGATGGTTTCAAAATGTGGCATTTTAAGATCCTTTCTTGTTTCTCTTCATTCAATCATTACTGCACCTTGAGTAATGGGTCTGATACTAGTCAGACCACACCTTGAGTACTGGGTCCGATACTGGTTAGACCACACCTTGAGTACTGTGTCCGATACTGGTCAGACCATACCTTGAGCATTGGGTCTGATACTGGTCAGACAACACCTTGAGAACTGGATCCGATACTGGTCAGATCACACCTTGAGCACTGTGTCCGATACTGGTCAGACCACACCTTGAGTACTGGGTCTGATACTGGTCAGACCACACCTTGAGTATTGGGTCTGATACTGGTCAGACCACACCTTGAGTATTGGGTCTGCTACTGGTCAGACCATACCTTGAGTACTGGGTCCGATACTGGTCAGACTACACCTTGAAAACTGGGTCCGATACTGGTCAGACCACACCTTGAGTACTGTGTCGGATACTGGTCAGACCACACCTTGAGTATTGGATCTGATATTCGTCAGACTCCACCCTGAGTACTGGGTCTGATACTGGTCAGACTACACCTTGAGTACTGGGTCTGACACTGGTCAGACCAGAACTTGAGTATTGGGTCTGATACTAGTCAGACCACACCTTGAGTATTGGATCTGATATTCGTCAGACCCCACCCTGAGTACTGGGTCTGATACTGGTCAGACCACAGCTTGAGTATTGCGTCTAATACTGGTCTGACCAAACCTTGAGTACTGTGTCCGATACTGGTCAGACCACACCTTGAGTATTGGGGCTCATACTGGTCAGACCACACCTTGAGTACTGGGTCTGATACTGGTCAGACCACAGCTTGAGTATTGGGGCTCATACTGGTCAGACCACACCTTGAGTACTGAGTCCGATACTGGTCAGACCATACCTTGAGTACTGGGACTGATACTGGTCAGACCACACCTTGAGTAGTGGGTCTGACACTGGTCAGACCACAACTTGAGTATTGGGTCTGATACTAGTCAGACCACACCTTGAGTATTGGATCTGATATTCGTCAGACCCCACCCTGAGTACTGGGTCTGATACTGGTCAGACCACACCTTGAGTATTGCGTCTAATACTGGTCTGACCAAACCTTGAGTACTGTGTCCGATACTGGTCAGACCACACCTTGAGTATTGGGGCTCATACTGGTCAGACCACACCTTGAGTACTGGGTCTGATACTGGTCAGACCACAGCTTGAGTATTGGGGCTCATACTGGTCAGACCACACCTTGAGTACTGAGTCCGATACTGGTCAGACAACACCTTGTGTACTGGGTCTGATACTGGTCAGACCACACCTTGAGTAGTGGGTCCGATACTGGTCTGACCAAACCTTGAGTACTGTGTCCGATACTGGTCAGACCACACCTTGAGTAGTGGGTCCGATACTGGTCAGACCACACCTTGAGTACTGGGTCTGATACTGGTCAGACCACACCTTGAGTACTGGGTCCGATACTGGTTGGACCACACCATGAGTATTGGGTGCGATACTGGTCAGACCACACTTTGAGTACTGGGTCTGATACTGGTCAGACCACACATTCAGTACTGGGTTCGATACTAGTCAGACCACACCTTGAGTAGTGGGTCCGATACTGGTCAGACCACATCTTGAATACCGGGTCTGATACTGGTCAGACCATACCTTGAGAACTGTGTCGGATACTAGTCAGACCACACCTTGAGTACTGTGTCGGCTAATGGTCAGACTACACCTTGAGTACTGGGTCCGATACTGGTCAGACTACACCTTGAGTACTGTGTCCGATACTGGTCAGACCACACCTTGAGTACTGGGTCTGATACTGGTCAGACCACACCTTGAGTACTGGGTCCGATACTGGTCAGACTACACCTTGAGTACTGGGTCTGATACTGGTCAGACCACACCTTGAGCACTGGGTCCGATACTGGTCAGACTACACCTTGAGTACTGTGTCCGATACTGGTCAGACCACACCTTGAGTACTGTGTCCGATACTGGTCAGACCACACCTTGAAAACTGAGTCGGTTACTGGTCAGCCCACACCTTGAGAACTGGGTCCGATACTGGTCAGACCACACCTTGAGTACTGTTTCCGATACTGGTCAGACCACACCTTGAGTACTGTGACCGATACTGGTCAGACCACACCTTGAGTACTGGGTCTGATACTGGTCAGACCACACCTTGAGTATTGGGTCTGATACTGGTAAGACCACACCTTGAGTATTGCGTCTGATACTGGTCTGACCACACCTTGAGTACTGTGTTCAATACTGGTGAGACCACACCTTGAGTATTGGCGCTCATGCTGGTCAGACCACACCTTGAGTATTGGGGCTCATACTGGTCAGACCACACCTTGAGTACTGTTTCCGATACTGGTCTGACCACACCTTGGGTACTGGGTCTGATACTGGTCAGACCACACCGTGAGTATAGTGTCTGATACTGGTCAGACCACACCTTGAGTATTGTGTCTGATACTGGTCAGAGCAGACCTTGAGTATTGTGTCTGATACTGGTCAGACCACACCTTGATTATTGTGTTTGATATTGGTCAGACCACACTTTGAGTACTGTGTCCGATACTGGTCTGACAACACCTTGAGTAGTGGGTCCGATACTGGTCAGACCACACCTTGAGTACTGGGTCTGATACTGCTCAGACCACACCTTGAGTACTGGGTCCGATACTGGTTGGACCACACCTTGAGTATTGGGTGCAATACTTGTCAGACCACACCTTGAGTACTGGGTCTGATACTGGTCAGCCAACACCTTCAGTACTGGGTTCGATACTGGTCAGACCACACCTTGAGTACTGGGTCCGGTACTGGTCAGACCACTCCTTGAGTAGTGGGTCCGATACTGGTCAGACCACATCTTGAGTACTGGGTCTGATACTGGTCAGACCACACCTTGAGTACTGGGTCCGGTACTGGTCAGACCACTCCTTGAGTAGTGGGTCCGATACTGGTCAGACCACATCTTGAGTACTGGGTCTGATACTGGTCAGACCACACCTTGAGTACTGGGTCCGATACTGGTCAGACCACACCTTGAGTATTGGGTCTGATACTGGTCAGACCACACCTTGAGTACTGGGTCCGATACTTATCAGACCACACCTTGAGAACTGGGTCCGATACTGGTCAGACCACTCCTTGAGTACTGGGTACGATACTGTTCAGACCACACCTTGAATACTGTGTCCGATACTGGTCAGACCACACCTTGAGTACTGGGGACGATACTGGTCAGACCACACCTTGAGTACTGTGTCCGATACTGGTCAGACCACAACTTGAATACTGTGTCGGATACTGGTCAGCCCACACCTTGAGAACTGGGTCCGATACTGGTCAGACCACACCTTGAGTACTGTGTCCGATACTGGTCAGACCACACCTTGAGTATTGGGTCTGGTACTGGTCAGACCACACCTTGAGTACTGGGTCTGATACTGGTCAGACCACACCTTGAGTACTGTGTCCGATACTAGTCAGACCACACCTTGAGTACTGGGTCTGATACTGGTCAGACCACACCTTGAGTATTGCGTCTGATAATGCTCTGACCACACCTTGAGTACTGTGTTCGATACTGGTGAGACCACACCTTGAGTATTGGGGCTCATGCTGGTCAGACCACACCTTGATTATTGGGGCTCATACTGGTCAGACCACACCTTGAGTATTGTGTCCGATACTGGTCACACCACATTTTGAGTACTGTGTTTGATACTGGTCAGACCACACCTTGAGTACTGGGTCCGATACTGGTCAGACCACAGCTTGAGTACTGGCTCCGATACTGGTCAGACAACACCTTGAGAACTGTGTCCGCTACTGGTCAGACCACACCTTGAGTATTGCGTCTAATACTGGTCTGACCAAACCTTGAGTACTGTGTTCGATACTGGTGAGACCACACCTTGAGTATTGGGGCTCATACTGGTCAGACCACACCTTGAGTACTGGGTCTGATACTGGTCAGACCACAGCTTGAGTATTGGGGCTCATACTGGTAAGACCACACCTTGAGTACTGAGTCTGATACTGGTCAGACTACACCTTGTGTACTGGGTCTGAGACTGGTCAGACCACACCTTGGGTAGTGGGTCCGATACTGGTCAGAGCACACCTTGAGTACTGGGTCTGATACTGGTCAGACCACACCTTGAGTACTGGGTCCGATACTGGTTGGACCACACCATGAGTATTTGGTGCGATACTGGTCAGACCACACTTTGAGTACTGGGTCTGATACTGGTCAGACCACACATTCAGTACTGGGTTCGATACTAGTCAGACCACACCTTGAGTAGTGGATCCGATACTGGTCAGACCACATCTTGAATACTGGGTCTGATACTGGTCAGACCATACCTTGAGAACTGTGTCGGATACTGGTCAGACCACACCTTGAGTACTGTGTCGGCTAATGGTCAGACTACACCTTGAGTACTGGGTCCGATACTGGTCAGACTACACCTTGAGTACTGTGTCCGATACTGGTCAGACCACACCTTGAGTACTGGGTCTGATACTGGTCAGACCACACCTTGAGTACTGGGTCCGATACTGGTCAGACTACACCTTGAGTACTGGGTCTGATACTGGTCAGACCACACCTTGGGCACTGGGTCCGATACTGGTCAGACTACACCTTGAGTACTGTGTCCGATACTGGTCAGACCACACCTTGAGTACTGTGTCCGATACTGGTCAGACCACACCTTGAGTACTGAGTCGGTTACTGGTCAGCCCACACCTTGAGAACTGGGTCCGATACTGGTCAGACCACACCTTGAGTACTGTTTCCGATACTGGTCAGACCACACCTTGAGTACTGTGTCCGATACTGGTCAGACCACACCTTGAGTACTGGGTCTGATACTTGTCAGACCACACCTTGAGTATTGGGTCTGATACTGGTTAGACCACACCTTGAGTATTGCGTCTGATACTGGTCTGACCACACCTTGAGTACTGTGTTCGATACTGGTGAGACCACACCTTGAGTATTGGGGCTCATGCTGGTCAGACCACACTTTGAGTATTGGGGCTCATACTGGTCAGACCACACCTTGAGTATTGTGTCCGATACTGGACACACCACATTTTGAGTACTGTGTTTGATACTGGTCAGACCACACCTTGAGTACTGGGTCCGATACTGGTCAGACCACAGCTTGAGTACTGGCTCCGATACTGGTCAGACAACACCTTGAGAACTGTGTCTGCTACTGGTCAGACCACACCTTGAGTACTGGGCCTGATACTGGTCAGACCAGACCTTGAGTATTGGGTGCGATACTGGTCAGACCACAACTTGAGTACTGGGTCGGATACTGGTCAGACCACACCTTGAGTACTGGGTCTGATACTGGTCAGACCACACCTTGAATACTGGGTCCGATACTGGTCACACTACACCTTGAGTACTGTGTCCGATACTGGTCAGACCACACCTTGAGTACTGTATCGGATACTGGTCAGACCACATCTTGCGTACTGTTTCCGATACTGGTCAGACCACACCTTGAGTACTGTGTCCGATACTGGTCAGACCACACCTTGGGTACTGGGGACGATACTATTCAGACCACACCTTGAGTACTGGGTCCGATACTGGTCAGACCACACCGTGAGTATAGTGTCTGATACTGGTCAGACCACACCTTGAGTACTGGGTCTGATACTGGTCAGACCACACCGTGAGTATGGTGTCTGACACTGGTCAGACCACACCTTGAGTATTGTGTCTGATACTGGTCAGACCACATCTTGACTATTGGGTCTGATACTGGTCAGACCACACCTTGAGTACTGAGTCCGATACTTGTCAGACCACACCTTGAGTATTGGGTCTGATACTGGTCAGACCACACTATGAGTAATTTGTCCGATACTGGTCAGACAACACCTTGATTATTGTGTTTGATATTGGTCAGACCACACTTTGAGTACTGTGTCCGATACTGGTCAGACCACACCTTGAGTAGTGGGTCCGATAGTGGTCAGACCACACCTTGAGTACTGGGTCTGATACTGCTCAGACCACACCTTGAGTACTGGGTCCGATACTGGTTGGACCACACCTTGAGTATTGGGTGCAATACTTGTCAGACCACACCTTGAGTACTGGGTCTGATACTGGTCAGACAACACCTTCAGTACTGGATTCGATACTGGTCAGACCACACCTTGAGTACTGGGTCCGATACTTGTCAGACCACACCTTGAGAACTGGGTCCGATACTGGTCACACAACTCCTTGAGTACTGGGGACGATACTGTTCAGACCACACCTTGAATACTGTGTCCGATACTGGTCAGACCACACCTTGAGTACTGGGGACGATACTGGTCAGACCACACCTTGAGTACTGTGTCCGATACTGGTCAGACCACACCTTGAATACTGTGTCGGATACTGGTCAGCCCACACCTTGAGAACTGGATCCGATACTGGTCAGACCACACCTTGAGTACTGTGTCCGATACTGGTCAGACCACACCTTGAGTATTGGGTCTGATACTGGTCAGACCACACCTTGAGTACTGGATCCGATACTGGTCAGATCACACCTTGAGCACTGTGTCCGATACTGGTCAGACCACACCTTGAGTACTGGGTCTGATACTGGTCAGACCACACCTTGAGTATTGGGTCTGCTACTGGTCAGACCATACCTTGAGTACTGGGTCCGATACTGGTCAGACTACACCTTGAACACTGGGTCCGATACTGGTCAGACCACACCTTGAGTACTGTGTCGGATACTGGTCAGACCACACCTTGAGTTTTGGATCTGATATTCGTCAGACCCCACCCTGAGTACTGGGTCTGATACTGGTCAGACCACACCTTGAGTACTGAGTCTGACACTGGTCAGACCACAACTTGAGTATTGGGTCTGATACTGGTCAGACCACACCTTGAGTATTGCGTCTAATACTGGTCTGACCAAACCTTGAGTACTGTGTCCGATACTGGTCAGACCACACCTTGAGTACTGGGTCTGACACTGGTCAGACCACAACTTGAGTATTGGGTCAGATACTGGTCAGACCACACCTTGAGTATTGCGTCTAATACTGGTCTGACCAAACCTTGAGTACTGTGTTCGATACTGATGAGACCACACCTTGAGTATTGGGGCTCATACTGGTCAGACCACAGCTTGAGTATTGGGGCTCATACTGGTCAGACCAAACCTTGAGTACTGATTCCGATACTGGTCAGACCACACCTTGTGTACAGGGTCTGATACTGGTCAGACCACACCTTGAGTAGTGGGTCCGATACTGGTCTGACCAAACCTTGAGTACTGTGTCCGATACTGGTCAGACCACACCTTGAGTACTGGGTCTGACACTGGTCAGACCACAACTTGAGTATTATGTCAGATACTGGTCAGACCACAACTTGAGTATTGCGTCTAATACTGGTCTGACCAAACCTTGAGTACTGTGTTCGATACTGGTGAGACCACACCTTGAGTATTGGGGCTCATACTGGTCAGACCACACCTTGAGTACTGGGTCTGATACTGGTTAGACCACAGCTTGAGTATTGGGGCTCATACTGGTCAGACCACACCTTGAGTACTGAGTCCGATACTGGTCAGAGCACACCTTGTGTTCTGGGTCTGAGACTGGTCAGACCACACCTTGAGTAGTGTGTCCGATACTGGTCAGAGCACACCTTGAGTACTGGGTCTGATACTGGTCAGACCACACCTTGAGTACTGGGTCCGATACTGGTTGGACCACACCATGAGTATTGGGTGCGATACTGGTCAGACCACACTTTGAGTACTGGGTCTGATACTGGTCAGACCACACATTCAGTACTGGGTTCGATACTAGTCAGACCACACCTTGAGTAGTGGGTCCGATACTGGTCAGACCACATCTTGAATACTGGGTCTGATACTGGTCAGACCATACCTTGAGAACTGTGTCGGATACTGGTCAGACCACACCTTGAGTACTGTGTCGGCTAATGGTCAGACTACACCTTGAGTACTGGGTCCGATACTGGTCAGACTACACCTTGAGTACTGTGTCCGATACTGGTCAGACCACACCTTGAGTACTGGGTCTGATACTGGTCAGACCACACCTTGAGTACTGGGTCCGATACTGGTCAGACTACACCTTGAGTACTGGGTCTGATACTGGTCAGACCACACCTTGAGCACTGGGTCCGATACTGGTCAGACTACACCTTGAGTACTGTGTCCGATACTGGTCAGACCACACCTTGAGTACTGTGTCCGATACTGGTCAGACCACACCTTGAGTACTGAGTCGGTTACTGGTCAGCCCACACCTTGAGTACTGTGTCCGATACTGGTCAGACCACACCTTGAGTACTGGGTCTGATACTGGTCAGACCACACCTTGAGTATTGGGTCTGATACTGGTTAGACCACACCTTGAGTATTGCGTCTGATACTGGTCTGACCACACCTTGAGTACTGTGTTCGATACTGGTGAGACCACACCTTGAGTATTGGGGCTCATGCTGGTCAGACCACACCTTGAGTACTGGGGCTCATACTGGTCAGACCACACCTTGAGTATTGTGTCCGATACTGGTCACACCACATTTTGAGTACTGTGTTTGATACTGGTCAGACCACACCTTGAGTACTGGGTCCGATACTGGTCGGACCACAGCTTGAGTACTGGCTCCGATACTGGTCAGACAACACCTTGAGAACTGTGTCCGCTACTGGTCAGACCACACCTTGAGTACTGGGCCTGATACTGGTCAGACCAGACCTTTAGTATTGGGTGCGATACTGGTCAGACCACAACTTGAGTACTGGGTCGGATACTGGTCAGACCACACCTTGAGTACTGGGTCTGATACTGGTCAGACCACACCTTGAATACTGGGTCCAATACTGGTCAGACTACACCTTGAACACTGGGTCCGATACTGGTCAGACCACACCTTGTGTACTGTGTCGGATACTGGTCAGACCACACCTTGAGTATTGGATCTGATATTCGTCAGACCCCACCCTGAGTACTGGGTCTGATACTGGTCATACCAAACCTTGAGTACTGAGTCGGTTACTGGTCAGCCCACACCTTGAGTACTGTGTCCGATACTGGTCAGACCACACCTTGAGTACTGGGTCTGATACTGGTCAGACCACACCTTGAGTATTGGGTCTGATACTGGTCAGACCACACCTTGAGTATTGCGTCTGATACTGGTCTGACCACACCTTGAGTACTGTGTTCGATACTGGTGAGACCACACCTTGAGTATTGCGTCTAATACTGGTCTGACCAAACCTTGAGTACTGTGTTCGATACTGATGAGACCACACCTTGAGTATTGGGGCTGATACTGGTCAGACCACACGTTGAGTACTGGGTCTGATACTGGTCAGACCACAGCTTGAGTATTGGGGCTCATACTGGTCAGACCACACCTTGAGTACTGAGTCCGATACTGGTCAGACCACACCTTGTGTACTGGGTCTGATACTGGTCAGACCACACCTTGAGTAGTGGGTCCGATACTGGTCTGACCAAACCTTGAGTACTGTGTCCGATACTGGTCAGACCACACCTTGAGTACTGGGTCTGACACTGGTCAGACCACAACTTGAGTATTATGTCAGATACTGGTCAGACTACACCTTGAGTATTGCGTCTAATACTGGTCTGACCAAACCTTGAGTACTGTGTTCGATACTGGTGAGACCACACCTTGAGTATTGGGGCTGATACTGGTCAGACCACACCTTGAGTACTGGGTCTGATACTGGTCAGACCACACCTTGTGTACTGGGTCTGAGACTGGTCAGACCACACCTTGAGTAGTGGGTCCGATACTGGTCAGACCACACCTTGAGTACTGGGTCTGATACTGGTCAGACCACACCTTGAGTACTGTGTCCGATACTGGTCAGACCACACCTTGAGTACTGGGTCTGATACTGGTCAGACCACACCTTGAGTATTGGGTCTGATACTGGTTACACCACACCTTGAGTATTGCGTCTGATACTGGTCTGACCACACCTTGAGTACTGTGTTCGATACTGGTGAGACCACACCTTGAGTATTGGGGCTCATGCTGGTCAGACCACACCTTGAGTATTGGGGCTCATACTGGTCAGACCACACCTTGAGTATTGTGTCCGATACTGGTCACACCACATTTTGAGTACTGTGTTTGGTACTGGTCAGACCACACCTTGAGTACTGGGTCCGATACTGGTCAGACCACAGATTGAGTACTGGCTCCGATACTGGTCAGACCACACCTTGAGTATTGGGGCTCATGCTGGTCAGACCACACCTTGAGTATTGGGGCTCATACTGGTCAGACCACACCTTGAGTATTGTGTCCGATACTGGTCACACCACATTTTGAGTACTGTGTTTGATACTGGTCAGACCACACCTTGAGTACTGGGTCCGATACTGGTCAGACCACAGATTGAGTACTGGCTCCGATACTGGTCAGACAACACCTTGAGAACTGTGTCCGCTACTGGTCAGACCACACCTTGAGTACTGGGCCTGATACTGGTCAGACCAGACCTTGAGTATTGGGTCCGATACTGGTCAGACCACAACTTGAGTACTGGGTCGGATGCTGGTCAGACCACACCTTGAGTACTGGGTCTGATACTGGTCAGACCACACCTTGAATACTGGGTCCGATACTGGTCACACTACACCTTGAGTACTGGGTCCGATACTGGTCAGACCACACATTCAGTATTGGGTCTGATACTGGTCAGACCAAATCTTGCGTACTGTTTCCGATACTGGTCAGACCACACCTTGAGTACTGTGTCCGATACTGGTCAGACCACACCTTGGGTACTGGGGACGATACTATTCAGACCACACCTTGAGTACTGGGTCTGATACTGGTCAGACCACACCGTGAGTATAGTGTCTGATACTGGTCAGACCACACCTTGAGTATTGTGTCTGATACTGGTCAGAGCAGACCTTGAGTATTGTGTCCGATACTGGTCAGAGCAGACCTTGAGTATTGTGTCCGATACTGGTCAGACCACATCTTGACTATTGGGTCTGATACTGGTCAGACCACACCGTGAGTATAGTGTCTGATACTGGTCAGACCACACCTTGAGTATTGTGTCTGATACTGGTCAGAGCAGACCTTGAGTATTGTGTCCGATACTGGTCAGACCACATCTTGTCTATTGGGTCTGATACTGGTCAGACCACACCTTGAGTACTGAGTCCGATACTTGTCAGACCACACCTTGAGTATTGGGTCCGATACTGGTCAGACCACACCTTGATTATTGTGTTTGATATTGGTCAGACCACACTTTGAGTACTGTGTCCGATACTGGTCAGACCACACCTTGAGTAGTGGGTCCGATACTGGTCAGACCACACCTTGAGTACTGGGTCTGATATGCTCAGACCACACCTTGAGTACTGGGTCCGATACTGGTTGGACCACACCTTGAGTATTGGGTGCAATACTTGTCAGACGACACCTTGAGTACTGGGTCTGATACTGGTCAGACAACACCTTCAGTACTGGGTTCGATACTGGTCAGACCACACCTTGAGTACTGGGTCCGGTACTGGTCAGACCACTCCTTGAGTAGTGGGTCCGATACTGGTCAGACCACATCTTGAGTACTGGGTCTGATACTGGTCAGACCACACCTTGAGTACTGGGTCCGATACTGGTCAGACCACACCTTGAGTATTGGGTCTGATACTTATCAGACCACACCTTGAGAACTGGGTCCGATACTGGTCAGACCACACCTTGAGTACTGGGTCCGATACTTATCAGACCACACCTTGAGAACTGGGTCCGATACTGGTCAGACCACTCCTTGAGTACTGGGTACGATACTGTTCAGACCACACCTTGAATACTGTGTCCGATACTGGTCAGACCACACCTTGAGTAGTGTAGACGATACTGGTCAGACCACACCTTGAGTACTGTGTCCGATACTGGTCAGACCACAACTTGAATACTGTGTCGGATACTGGTCAGCCCACACCTTGAGAACTGGTCCGATACTGGTCAGACCACACCTTGAGTACTGTGTCCGATACTGGCCAGACCACACCTTGAGTATTGGGTCTGCTACTGGTCAGACCACACCTTGAGTACTGGGTCTGATACTGGTCAGACCACACCTTGAGTACTGTGTCCGATACTAGTCAGACCACACCTTGAGTACTGGGTCTGATACTGGTGAGACCACACCTTCAGTACTGGATTCGATACTGGTCAGACCACACCTTGAGTACTGGGTCCGATACTTGTCAGACCACACCTTGAGAACTGGGTCCGATACTGGTCACACAACTCCTTGAGTACTGGGTACGATACTGTTCAGACCACACCTTGAATACTGTGTCCGATACTGGTCAGACCACACCTTGAGTACTGGGGACGATACTGGTCAGACCACACCTTGAGTACTGTGTCCGATACTGGTCAGACCACACCTTGAATACTGTGTCGGATACTGGTCAGCCCACACCTTGAGAACTGGGTCCGATACTGGTCAGACCACACCTTGAGTACTGTGTCCGATACTGGTCAGACCACACCTTGAGTATTGGGTCTGATACTGGTCAGACCACACCTTGAGTACTGGATCCGATACTGGTCAGATCACACCTTGAGCACTGTGTCCGATACTGGTCAGACCACACCTTGAGTACTGGGTCTGATACTGGTCAGACCACACCTTGAGTATTGGGTCTGCTACTGGTCAGACCATACCTTGAGTACTGGGTCCGATACTGGTCAGACTACACCTTGAACACTGGGTCCGATACTGGTCAGACCACACCTTGAGTACTGTGTCGGATACTGGTCAGACCACACCTTGAGTTTTGGATCTGATATTCGTCAGACCCCACCCTGAGTACTGGGTCTGATACTGGTCAGACCACACCTTGAGTACTGAGTCTGACACTGGTCAGACCACAACTTGAGTATTGGGTCTGATACTGGTCAGACCACACCTTGAGTATTGCGTCTAATACTGGTCTGACCAAACCTTGAGTACTGTGTCCGATACTGGTCAGACCACACCTTGAGTACTGGGTCCGATACTGGTCAGACCACACCTTGAGTACTGTGTCCGATACTGGGCAGACCACACCTTGAGTATTGGGTCTGATACTGGTCAGACCACACCTTGAGGACTGGATCCGATACTGGTCAGATCACACCTTGAGCACTGTGTCCGATACTGGTCAGACCACACCTTGAGTACTGGGTCTGATACTGGTCAGACCACACCTTGAGTATTGGGTCTGCTACTGGTCAGACCATACCTTGAGTACTGGGTCCGATACTGGTCAGACTACACCTTGAACACTGGGTCCGATACTGGTCAGACCACACCTTGAGTACTGTGTCGGATACTGGTCAGACCACACCTTGAGTTTTGGATCTGATATTCGTCAGACCCCACCCTGAGTACTGGGTCCGATACTTGTCAGACCACACCTTGAGAACTGGGTCCGATACTGGTCACACAACTCCTTGAGTACTGGGTACGATACTGTTCAGACCACACCTTGAATACTGTGTCCGATACTGGTCAGACCACACCTTGAGTACTGGGGACGATACTGGTCAGACCACACCTTGAGTACTGTGTCCGATACTGGTCAGACCACACCTTGAATACTGTGTCGGATACTGGTCAGCCCACACCTTGAGAACTGGGTCCGATACTGGTCAGACCACACCTTGAGTACTGTGTCCGATACTGGTCAGACCACACCTTGAGTATTGGGTCTGATACTGGTCAGACCACACCTTGAGTACTGGATCCGATACTGGTCAGATCACACCTTGAGCACTGTGTCCGATACTGGTCAGACTACACCTTGAGTACTGGGTCTGATACTGGTCAGACCACACCTTGAGTATTGGGTCTGCTACTGGTCAGACCATACCTTGAGTACTGGGTCCGATACTGGTCAGACTACACCTTGAACACTGGGTCCGATACTGGTCACACAACTCCTTGAGTACTGGGTACGATACTGTTCAGACCACACCTTGAATACTGTGTCCGATACTGGTCAGACCACACCTTGTGTACTGGGGACGATACTGGTCAGACCACACCTTGAGTACTGTGTCCGATACTGGTCAGACCACACCTTGAATACTGTGTCGGATACTGGTCAGCCCACACCTTGAGAACTGGGTCCGATACTGGTCAGACCACACCTTGAGTACTGTGTCCGATACTGGTCAGACCACACCTTGAGTATTGGGTCTGATACTGGTCAGACCACACCTTGAGTACTGGATCCGATACTGGTCAGATCACACCTTGAGCACTGTGTCCGATACTGGTCAGACTACACCTTGAGTACTGGGTCTGATACTGGTCAGACCACACCTTGAGTATTGGGTCTGCTACTGGTCAGACCATACCTTGAGTACTGGGTCCGATACTGGTCAGACTACACCTTGAACACTGGGTCCGATACTGGTCAGACCACACCTTGAGTACTGTGTCGGATACTGGTCAGACCACACCTTGAGTTTTGGATCTGATATTCGTCAGACCCCACCCTGAGTACTGGGTCTGATACTGGTCAGACCACACCTTGAGTACTGAGTCTGACACTGGTCAGACCACAACTTGAGTATTGGGTCTGATACTGGTCAGACCACACCTTGAGTATTGCGTCTAATACTGGTCTGACCAAACCTTGAGTACTGTGTCCGATACTGGTCAGACCACACCTTGAGTACTGGGTCTGACACTGGTCAGACCACAACTTGAGTATTGGGTCAGATACTGGTCAGACCACACCTTGAGTATTGCGTCTAATACTGGTCTGACCAAACCTTGAGTACTGTGTTCGATACTGATGAGACCACACCTTGAGTATTGGGGCTCATACTGGTCAGACCACAGCTTGAGTATTGGGGCTCATACTGGTCAGACCACACCTTGAGTACTGATTCCGATACTGGTCAGACCACACCTTGTGTACAGGGTCTGATACTGGTCAGACCACACCTTGAGTAGTGGGTCCGATACTGGTCTGACCAAACCTTGAGTACTGTGTCCGATACTGGTCAGACCACACCTTGAGTACTGGGTCTGACACTGGTCAGACCACAACTTGAGTATTATGTCAGATACTGGTCAGACCACACCTTGAGTATTGCGTCTAATACTGGTCTGACCAAACCTTGAGTACTGTGTTCGATACTGGTGAGACCACACCTTGAGTATTGGGGCTCATACTGGTCAGACCACACCTTGAGTACTGGGTCTGATACTGGTTAGACCACAGCTTGAGTATTGGGGCTCATACTGGTCAGACCACACCTTGAGTACTGAGTCCGATACTGGTCAGACCACACCTTGTGTTCTGGGTCTGAGACTGGTCAGACCACACCTTGAGTAGTGTGTCCGATACTGGTCAGAGCACACCTTGAGTACTGGGTCTGATACTGGTCAGACCACACCTTGAGTACTGGGTCCGATACTGGTTGGACCACACCATGAGTATTGGGTGCGATACTGGTCAGACCACACTTTGAGTACTGGGTCTGATACTGGTCAGACCACACATTCAGTACTGGGTTCGATACTAGTCAGACCACACCTTGAGTAGTGGGTCCGATACTGGTCAGACCACATCTTGAATACTGGGTCTGATACTGGTCAGACCATACCTTGAGTACTGTGTCGGCTAATGGTCAGACTACACCTTGAGTACTGGGTCCGATACTGGTCAGACTACACCTTGAGTACTGTGTCCGATACTGGTCAGACCACACCTTGAGTACTGGGTCTGATACTGGTCAGACCACACCTTGAGTACTGGGTCCGATACTGGTCAGACTACACCTTGAGTACTGGGTCTGATACTGGTCAGACCACACCTTGAGCACTGGGTCCGATACTGGTCAGACTACACCTTGAGTACTCTGTCCGATACTGGTCAGACCACACCTTGAGTACTGTGTCCGATACTGGTCAGACCACACCTTGAGTACTGAGTCGGTTACTGGTCAGCCCACACCTTGAGTACTGTGTCCGATACTGGTCAGACCACACCTTGAGTACTGGGTCTGATACTGGTCAGACCACACCTTGAGTATTGGGTCTGATACTGGTTAGACCACACCTTGAGTATTGCGTCTGATACTGGTCTGACCACACCTTGAGTACTGTGTTCGATACTGGTGAGACCACACCTTGAGTATTGGGGCTCATGCTGGTCAGACCACACCTTGAGTATTGGGGCTCATACTGGTCAGACCACACCTTGAGTATTGTGTCCGATACTGGTCACACCACATTTTGAGTACTGTGTTTGATACTGGTCAGACCACACCTTGAGTACTGGGTCCGATACTGGTCGGACCACAGCTTGAGTACTGGCTCCGATACTGGTCAGACAACACCTTGAGAACTGTGTCCGCTACTGGTCAGACCACACCTTGAGTACTGGGCCTGATACTCGTCAGACCAGACCTTTAGTATTGGGTGCGATACTGGTCAGACCACAACTTGAGTACTGGGTCGGATACTGGTCAGACCACACCTTGAGTACTGGGTCTGATACTGGTCAGACCACACCTTGAATACTGGGTCCAATACTGGTCAGACTACACCTTGAACACTGGGTCCGATACTGGTCAGACCACACCTTGTGTACTGTGTCGGATACTGGTCAGACCACACCTTGAGTATTGGATCTGATATTCGTCAGACCCCACCCTGAGTACTGGGTCTGATACTGGTCAGACCAAACCTTGAGTACTGGGTCTGACACTGGTCAGACCACAACTTGAGTATTGGGTCTGATACTGGTCAGACCACACCTTCAGTATTGCGTCCAATACTGGTCTGACCAAACCTTGAGTACTGTGTCCGATACTGGTCAGACCACACCTTGAGTACTGGGTCTGACACTGGTCAGACCACAACTTGAGTATTGGGTCAGATACTGGTCAGACCACACCTTGAGTATTGCGTCTAATACTGGTCTGACCAAACCTTGAGTACTGTGTTCGATACTGATGAGACCACACCTTGAGTATTGGGGCTGATACTGGTCAGACCACACGTTGAGTACTGGGTCTGATACTGGTCAGACCACAGCTTGAGTATTGGGGCTCATACTGGTCAGACCACACCTTGAGTACTGAGTCCGATACTGGTCAGACCACATCTTGTGTACTGGGTCTGATACTGGTCAGACCACACCTTGAGTAGTGGGTCCGATACTGGTCTGACCAAACCTTGAGTACTGTGTCCGATACTGGTCAGACCACACCTTGAGTACTGGGTCTGACACTGGTCAGACCACAACTTGAGTATTATGTCAGATACTGGTCAGACTACACCTTGAGTATTGCGTCTAATACTGGTCTGACCAAACCTTGAGTACTGTGTTCGATACTGGTGAGACCACACCTTGAGTATTGGGGCTGATACTGGTCAGACCACACCTTGAGTACTGGGTCTGATACTGGTCAGACCACACCTTGTGTACTGGGTCTGAGACTGGTCAGACCACACCTTGAGTAGTGGGTCCGATACTGGTCAGACCACACCTTGAGTACTGGGTCTGATACTGGTCAGACCACACCTTGAGTACTGTGTCCGATACTGGTCAGACCACACCTTGAGTACTGGGTCTGATACTGGTCAGACCACACCTTGAGTATTGGGTCTGATACTGGTTAGACCACACCTTGAGTATTGCGTCTGATACTGGTCTGACCACACCTTGAGTACTGTGTTCGATACTGGTGAGACCACACCTTGAGTATTGGGGCTCATGCTGGTCAGACCACACCTTGAGTATTGGGGCTCATACTGGTCAGACCACACCTTGAGTATTGTGTCCGATACTGGTCACACCACATTTTGAGTACTGTGTTTGATACTGGTCAGACCACACCTTGAGTACTGGGTCCGATACTGGTCAGACCACAGATTGAGTACTGGCTCCGATACTGGTCAGACAACACCTTGAGAACTGTGTCCGCTACTGGTCAGACCACACCTTGAGTACTGGGCCTGATACTGGTCAGACCAGACCTTGAGTATTGGGTCCGATACTGGTCAGACCACAACTTGAGTACTGGGTCGGATGCTGGTCAGACCACACCTTGAGTACTGGGTCTGATACTGGTCAGACCACACCTTGAATACTGGGTCCGATACTGGTCACACTACACCTTGAGTACTGGGTCCGATACTGATCAGACCACACATTCAGTATTGGGTCTGATACTGGTCAGACCAAATCTTGCGTACTGTTTCCGATACTGGTCAGACCACACCTTGGGTACTGGGGACGATACTATTCAGACCACACCTTGAGTACTGGGTCTGATACTGGTCAGAGCAGACCTTGAGTATTGTGTCCGATACTGGTCAGAGCAGACCTTGAGTATTGTGTCCGATACTGGTCAGACCACATCTTGACTATTGGGTCTGATACTGGTCAGACCACACCGTGAGTATAGTGTCTGATACTGGTCAGAGCAGACCTTGAGTATTGTGTCCGATACTGGTCAGACCACATCTTGTCTATTGGGTCTGATACTGGTCAGACCACACCTTGAGTACTGAGTCCGATACTTGTCAGACCACACCTTGAGTATTGGGTCCGATACTGGTCAGACCACACCTTGATTATTGTGTTTGATATTGGTCAGACCACACTTTGAGTACTGTGTCCGATACTGGTCAGACCACACCTTGAGTATTGGGTCCGATACTGGTCAGACCATACCTTGATTATTGTGTTTGATATTGGTCAGACCACACTTTGAGTACTGTGTCCGATACTGGTCAGACCACACCTTGAGTAGTGGGTCCGATACTGGTCAGACCACACCTTGAGTACTGGGTCTGATATGCTCAGACCACACCTTGAGTACTGGGTCCGATACTGGTTGGACCATACCTTGAGTATTGGGTGCAATACTTGTCAGACGACACCTTGAGTACTGGGTCTGATACTGGTCAGACAACACCTTCAGTACTGGGTTCGATACTGGTCAGACCACACCTTGAGTACTGGGTCCGGTACTGGTCAGACCACTCCTTGAGTAGTGGGTCCGATACTGGTCAGACCACATCTTGAGTACTGGGTCTGATACTGGTCAGACCACACCTTGAGTACTGGGTCCGATACTGGTCAGACCACACCTTGAGTATTGGGTCTGATACTGGTCAGACCACACCTTGAGTACTGGGTCCGATACTTATCAGACCACACCTTGAGAACTGGGTCCGATACTGGTCAGACCACTCCTTGAGTACTGGGTACGATACTGTTCAGACCACACCTTGAATACTGTGTCCGATACTGGTCAGACCACACCTTGAGTACTGGAGACGATACTGGTCAGACCACACCTTGAGTACTGTGTCCGATACTGGTCAGACCACAACTTGAATACTGTGTCGGATACTGGTCAGCCCACACCTTGAGAACTGGTCCGATACTGGTCAGACCACACCTTGAGTACTGTGTCCGATACTGGCCAGACCACACCTTGAGTATTGGGTCTGCTACTGGTCAGACCACACCTTGAGTACTGGGTCTGATACTGGTCAGACCACACCTTGAGTACTGTGTCCGATACTAGTCAGACCACACCTTGAGTACTGGGTCTGATACTGGTCAGACCACAACTTGAGTATTGGGTCTGATACTGGTCAGACCACACCTTGAGTATTGCGTCTGATAATGGTCTGACCACACCTTGAGTACTGTGTTCGATACTGGTGAGACCACACCTTGAGTATTGGGGCTCATGCTGGTCAGACCACACCTTGAGTATTGGGGCTCATATTTGTCAGACCACACCTTGAGTATTGTGTCCGATACTGGTCACACCACATTTTGAGTACTGTGTTTGATACTGGTCGGACCACACCTTGAGTACTGGGTCCGATACTGGTCAGACCACAGCTTGAGTACTGGCTCCGATACTGGTCAGACAACACCTTGAGAACTGTGTCCGCTACTGGTCAGACCACACCTTGAGTACTGGGCCTGATACTGGTCAGACCAGACCTTGAGTATTGGGTCCGATACTGGTCAGACCACAACTTGAGTACTGGGTCGGATACTGGTCAGACCACACCTTGAGTACTGGGTCTGATACTGGTCAGACCACACCTTGAATACTGGGTCCGATACTGGTCACACTACACCTTGAGTACTGTGTCCGATACTGGTCAGACCACACCTTGAGTACTGTGTCGGATACTGTTCAGACCACATCTTGAGTACTGTTTCCGATACTGGTCAGACCACACCTTGAGTACTGTGTCCGATACTGGTCAGACCACACCTTGAGTACTGAGTCCGATACTTGTCAGACCACACCTTGAGTATTCTGTCCGATACTGGTCAGACCACATCTTGACTATTGGGTCTGATACTGGTCAGACCACACCTTGAGTACTGAGTCCGATACTTGTCAGACCACACCTTGAGTATTGGGTCTGATACTGGTCAGACCACACTATGAGTAATTTGTCCGATACTGGTCAGACAACACCTTGATTATTGTGTTTGATATTGGTCAGACCACACTTTGAGTAATGTGTCCGATACTGGTCAGACCACACCTTGAGTAGTGGGTCCGATACTGGTCAGACCACACCTTGAGTACTGGGTCTGATACTGCTCAGACCACACCTTGAGTACTGGGTCCGATACTGGTTGGACCACACCTTGAGTATTGGGTGCAATACTTGTCAGACCACACCTTGAGTACTAGGTCTGATACTGGTCAGACAACACCTTCAGTACTGGATTCGATACTGGTCAGACCACACCTTGAGTACTAGGTCCGATACTTGTCAGACCACACCTTGAGAACTGGGTCCGATACTGGTCAGACCACACCTTGAGTACTGGGGACGATACTGATCAGACCACACCTTGAGTACTGTGTCCGATACTGGTCAGACCACAACTTGAATACTGTGTCGGATACTGGTCAGCCCACACCTTGAGAACTGGGTCCGATACTGGTCAGACCACACCTTGAGTACTGTGTCCGATACTGGTCAGACCACACCTTGAGTATTGGGTCTGATACTGGTCAGACCACACCTTGAGTACTGGGTCTGATACTGGTCAGACCACACCTTGAGTACTGTGTCCGATACTAGTCAGACCACACCTTGAGTACTGGGTCTGATACTGGTCAGACCACAACTTGAGTATTGGGTCTGATACTGGTCAGACCACATCTTGAGTATTGCGTCTGATAATGGTCTGACCACACCTTGAGTACTGTGTTCGATACTGGTGAGACCACACCTTGAGTATTGCGTCTGATAATGGTCTGACCACACCTTGAGTACTGGGTCCGATACTGGTTGGACCACACCATGAGTATTGGGTGCGATACTGGTCAGACCACACTTTGAGTACTGGGTCTGATACTGGTCAGACCACACATTCAGTACTGGGTTCGATACTAGTCAGACCACACCTTGAGTAGTGGGTCCGATACTGGTCAGACCACATCTTGAATACTGGGTCTGATACTGGTCAGACCATACCTTGAGAACTGTGTCGGATACAGGTCAGACCACACCTTGAGTACTGTGTCGGCTAATGGTCAGACTACACCTTGAGTACTGGGTCCGATACTGGTCAGACTACACCTTGAGTACTGTGTCCGATACTGGTCAGACCACACCTTGAGTACTGGGTCTGATACTGGTCAGACCACACCTTGAGTACTGGGTCCGATACTGGTCAGACTACACCTTGAGTACTGGGTCTGATACTGGTCAGACCACACCTTGAGCACTGGGTCCGATACTGGTCAGACTACACCTTGAGTACTGTGTCCGATACTGGTCAGACCACACCTTGAGTACTGAGTCGGTTACTGGTCAGCCCACACCTTGAGAACTGGGTCCGATACTGGTCAGACCACATCTTGAGTACTGTTTCCGATACTGGTCAGACCACAACTTGAATACTGTGTCGGATACTGGTCAGCCCACACCTTGAGAACTGGGTCCGATACTGGTCAGACCACACCTTGAGTACTGTGCCCGATACTGGTCAGACCACACCTTGAGTATTGGGTCTGATACTGGTCAGACCACACCTTGAGTACTGGGTCTGATACTGGTCAGACCACACCTTGAGTACTGTGTCCGATACTAGTCAGACCACACCTTGAGTACTGGGTCTGATACTGGTCAGACCACAACTTGAGTATTGGGTCTGATACTGGTCAGACCACATCTTGAGTATTGCGTCTGATAATGGTCTGACCACACCTTGAGTACTGTGTTCGATACTGGTGAGACCACACCTTGAGTATTGCGTCTGATAATGGTCTGACCACACCTTGAGTACTGGGTCCGATACTGGTTGGACCACACCATGAGTATTGGGTGCGATACTGGTCAGACCACACTTTGAGTACTGGGTCTGATACTGGTCAGACCACACATTCAGTACTGGGTTCGATACTAGTCAGACCACACCTTGAGTAGTGGGTCCGATACTGGTCAGACCACATCTTGAATACTGGGTCTGATACTGGTCAGACCATACCTTGAGAACTGTGTCGGATACAGGTCAGACCACACCTTGAGTACTGTGTCGGCTAATGGTCAGACTACACCTTGAGTACTGGGTCCGATACTGGTCAGACTACACCTTGAGTACTGTGTCCGATACTGGTCAGACCACACCTTGAGTACTGGGTCTGATACTGGTCAGACCACACCTTGAGTACTGGGTCCGATACTGGTCAGACTACACCTTGAGTACTGGGTCTGATACTGGTCAGACCACACCTTGAGCACTGGGTCCGATACTGGTCAGACTACACCTTGAGTACTGTGTCCGATACTGGTCAGACCACACCTTGAGTACTGAGTCGGTTACTGGTCAGCCCACACCTTGAGAACTGGGTCCGATACTGGTCAGACCACATCTTGAGTGCTGTTTCCGATGCTGGTCAGACCACACCTTGAGTACTGTGTCCGATACTGGTCAGACCACACCTTGAGTACTGGGTCTGATACTGGTCAGACCACACCTTGAGTATTGGGTCTGATACTGGTTAGACCACACCTTGAGTATGGCGTCTGATACTGGTCTGACCACACCTTGAGTACTGTGTTCGATACTGGTGAGACCACACCTTGAGTATTGGGGCTCATGCTGGTCAGACCACACCTTGAGTATTGGGGCTCATACTGGTCAGACCACACCTTGAGTATTGTGTCCGATACTGGTCACACCACATTTTGAGTACTGTGTTTGATACTGGTCAGACCACACCTTGAGTACTGGGTCCGATACTAGTCAGACCACAGCTTGAGTACTGGCTCCGATACTGGTCAGACAACACCTTGAGAACTGTGTCCGCTACTAGTCAGACCACACCTTGAGTACTGGGCCTGATACTGGTCAGACCAGACCTTGAGTATTGGGTCCGATACTGGTCAGACCACAACTTGAGTGCTGGGTCGGATGCTGGTCAGACCACACCTTGAGTACTGGGTCTGATACTGGTCAGACCACACATTGAATACTGGGTCTGATACTGGTCAGACCACACCTTGAATACTGGGTCCGATACTGGTCAGACCACAGCTTGAGTATTGGGGCTCATACTGGTCAGACCACACCTTGAGTACTGAGTCCGATACTGGTCAGACCACACCTTGTGTACTGGGTCTGACACTGGTCAGACCACAACTTGAGTATTATGTCAGATACTGGTCAGACCACACCTTGAGTATTGCGTCTAATACTGGTCTGACCAAACCTTGAGTACTGTGTTCGATACTGGTGAGACCACACCTTGAGTATTGGGGCTCATACTGGTCAGTCCACACCTTGAGTACTGGGTCTGATACTGGTCAGACCACAGCTTGAGTATTGGGGCTCATACTGGTCAGACCACACCTTGAGTACTGAGTCCGATACTGGTCAGACCACACCTTGTGTACTGGGTCTGAGACTGGTCAGACCACACCTTGAGTAGTGGGTCCGATACTGGTCAGACCACACCTTGAGTACTGGGTCCGATACTGGTCAGACTACACCTTGAGTACTGTGTCCGATACTGGTCAGACCACACCTTGAGTACTGAGTCGGTTACTGGTCAGCCCACACCTTGAGGACTGGGTCCGATACTGGTCAGACCACATCTTGAGTACTGTGTCCGATACTGGTCAGACCACACCTTGAGTACTGGGTCTGATACTGGTCAGACCACACCTTGAGTATTGGGTCTGATACTGGTTAGACCACACCTTGAGTATTGCGTCTGATACTGGTCTGACCACACCTTGAGTACTGTGTTCGATACTGGTGAGACCACACCTTGAGTATTGGGGCTCATGCTGGTCAGACCACACCTTGAGTATTGGGGCTCATACTGGTCAGACCACACCTTGAGTATTGTGTCCGATACTGGTCACACCACATTTTGAGTACTGTGTTTGATACTGGTCAGACCACACCTTGAGTACTGGGTCCGATACTAGTCAGACCACAGCTTGAGTACTGGCTCCGATACTGGTCAGACAACACCTTGAGAACTGTGTCCGCTACTAGTCAGACCACACCTTGAGTACTGGGCCTGATACTGGTCAGACCAGACCTTGAGTATTGGGTCCGATACTGGTCAGACCACAACTTGAGTGCTGGGTCGGATGCTGGTCAGACCACACCTTGAGTACTGGGTCTGATACTGGTCAGACCACACATTGAATACTGGGTCTGATACTGGTCAGACCACACCTTGAATACTGGGTCCGATACTGGTCAGACCACAGCTTGAGTATTGGGGCTCATACTGGTCAGACCACACCTTGAGTACTGAGTCCGATACTGGTCAGACCACACCTTGTGTACTGAGTCTGATACTGGTCAGACCACACCTTGAGTAGTGGGTCCGATACTGGTCTGACCACACCTTGAGTACTGGGTCTGACACTGGTCAGACCACAACTTGAGTATTATGTCAGATACTGGTCAGACCACACCTTGAGTATTGCGTCTAATACTGGTCTGACCAAACCTTGAGTACTGTGTTCGATACTGGTGAGACCACACCTTGAGTATTGGGGCTCATACTGGTCAGTCCACACCTTGAGTACTGGGTCTGATACTGGTCAGACCACAGCTTGAGTATTGGGGCTCATATTGGTCAGACCACACCTTGAGTACTGAGTCCGATACTGGTCAGACCACACCTTGTGTACTGGGTCTGAGACTGGTCAGACCACACCTTGAGTAGTGGGTCCGATACTGGTCAGACCACACCTTGAGTACTGGGTCTGATACTGGTCAGACCACACCTTGAGTACTGGGTCCGATACTGGTTGGACCACACCATGAGTATTGGGTGCGATACTGGTCAGACCATACTTTGAGTACTGGGTCTGATACTGGTCAGACCACACATTCAGTACTGGGTTCGATACTAGTCAGACCACACCTTGAGTAGTGGGTCCGATACTGGTCAGACCACATCTTGAATACTGGGTCTGATACTGGTCAGACCATACCTTGAGAACTGTGTCGGATACTGGTCAGACCACACCTTGAGTACTGTGTCGGCTAATGGTCAGACTACACCTTGAGTACTGGGTCCGATACTGGTCAGACTACACCTTGAGTACTGTGTCCGATACTGGTCAGACCACACCTTGAGTACTGGGTCTGATACTGGTCAGACCACACCTTGAGTACTTGGTCCGATACTGGTCAGACCATACTTTGAGTACTGGGTCTGATACTGGTCAGACCACACATTCAGTACTGGGTTCGATACTAGTCAGACCACACCTTGAGTAGTGGGTCCGATACTGGTCAGACCACATCTTGAATATTGGGTCTGATACTGGTCAGACCATACCTTGAGAACTGTGTCGGATACTGGTCAGACCACACCTTGAGTACTGTGTCGGCTAATGGTCAGACTACACCTTGAGTACTGGGTCCGATACTGGTCAGACTACACTTTGAGTACTGTGTCCGATACTGGTCAGACCACACCTTGAGTACTGGGTCTGATACTGGTCAGACCACACCTTGAGTACTTGGTCCGATACTGGTCAGACTACACCTTGAGTACTTGGTCCGATACTGGTCAGACTACACCTTGAGTACTGGGTCTGATACTGGTCAGACCACACCTTGAGCACTGGGTCCGATACTGGTCAGACTACACCTTGAGTACTGTGTCCGATACTGGTCAGACCACACCTTGAGTACTGTGTCCGATAATGGTCAGACCACACCTTGAGTACTGAGTCGGTTACTGGTCAGCCCACACCTTGAGAACTGTGTCCGATACTGGTCAGACCATACCTTGAGTACTGTTTCCGATACTGGTCAGACCACACCTTGAGTACTGTGTCCGATACTGGTCAGACCACACCTTGAGTACTGGGTCTGATACTGGTCAGACCACACCTTGAGTATTGGGTCTGATACTGGTTAGACCACACCTTGAGTATTGCGTCTGATACTGGTCTGACCACACCTTGAGTACTGTGTTCGATACTGGTGAGACCACACCTTGAGTAATGGGGCTCATGCTTGTCAGACCACACCTTGAGTATTGGGGCTCATACTGGTCAGACCACACCTTGAGTATTGTGTCCGATACTGGTCACACCACATTTTGAGTACTGTGTTTGATACTGGTCAGACCACACCTTGAGTACTGGGTCCGATACTGGTCAGACCACAGCTTGAGTACTGGCTCCGATACTGGTCAGACAACACCTTGAGAACTGTGTCCGCTACTGGTCAGACCACACCTTGAGTACTGGGCCTGATACTGCTCAGACCAGACCTTAAGTATTGGGTCCGATACTGGTCAGACCACAACTTGAGTACTGGGTCGGATGCTGGTCAGACCACACCTTGAGTACTGAGTCTGATACTGGTCAGACCACATCTTGAATACTGGGTCTGATACTGGTCAGACCACACCTTGAGAACTGTGTCGGATACTGGTCAGACCACACCTTGAGTACTGTGTCGGCTAATGGTCAGACTACACCTTGAGTACTGGGTCCGATACTGGTCAGACTACACCTTGAGTACTGTGTCCGATACTGGTCAGACCACACCTTGAGTACTGGGTCTGATACTGGTCAGACCACACCTTGAGTACTTGGTCCGATACTGGTCAGACCATACTTTGAGTACTGGGTCTGATACTGGTCAGACCACACATTCAGTACTGGGTTCGATACTAGTCAGACCACACCTTGAGTAGTGGGTCCGATACTGGTCAGACCACATCTTGAATATTGGGTCTGATACTGGTCAGACCATACCTTGAGAACTGTGTCGGATACTGGTCAGACCACACCTTGAGTACTGTGTCGGCTAATGGTCAGACTACACCTTGAGTACTGGGTCCGATACTGGTCAGACTACACCTTGAGTACTGTGTCCGATACTGGTCAGACCACACCTTGAGTACTGGGTCTGATACTGGTCAGACCACACCTTGAGTACTTGGTCCGATACTGGTCAGACTACACCTTGAGTACTTGGTCCGATACTGGTCAGACTACACCTTGAGTACTGGGTCTGATACTGGTCAGACCACACCTTGAGCACTGGGTCCGATACTGGTCAGACTACACCTTGAGTACTGTGTCCGATACTGGTCAGACCACACCTTGAGTACTGTGTCCGATAATGGTCAGACCACACCTTGAGTACTGAGTCGGTTACTGGTCAGCCCACACCTTGAGAACTGTGTCCGATACTGGTCAGACCACACCTTGAGTACTGTTTCCGATACTGGTCAGACCACACCTTGAGTACTGTGTCCGATACTGGTCAGACCACACCTTGAGTACTGGGTCTGATACTGGTCAGACCACACCTTGAGTATTGGGTCTGATACTGGTTAGACCACACCTTGAGTATTGCGTCTGATACTGGTCTGACCACACCTTGAGTACTGTGTTCGATACTGGTGAGACCACACCTTGAGTAATGGGGCTCATGCTGGTCAGACCACACCTTGAGTATTGGGGCTCATACTGGTCAGACCACACCTTGAGTATTGTGTCCGATACTGGTCACACCACATTTTGAGTACTGTGTTTGATACTGGTCAGACCACACCTTGAGTACTGGGTCCGATACTGGTCAGACCACAGCTTGAGTACTGGCTCCGATACTGGTCAGACAACACCTTGAGAACTGTGTCCGCTACTGGTCAGACCACACCTTGAGTACTGGGCCTGATACTGCTCAGACCAGACCTTAAGTATTGGGTCCGATACTGGTCAGACCACAACTTGAGTACTGGGTCGGATGCTGGTCAGACCACACCTTGAGTACTGAGTCTGATACTGGTCAGACCACACCTTGAATACTGGGTCCGATACTGGTCACACTACACCTTGAGTACTGGGTCCGATACTGGTCAGACCACACATTCAGTATTGGGTCTGATACTGGTCAGACCACATCTTGAGTACTGTGTCCGATACTGGTCAGACCACACCTTGGGTCATGGGGACGATACTATTCAGACCACACCTTGAGTACTGGGTCCGATACTGGTCAGACCACACCGTGAGTATAGTGTCTGATACTGGTCAGACCACACCTTGAGTATTGTGTCTGATACTGGTCAGAGCAGACCTTGAGTATTGTGTCCGATACTGGTCAGACCACATCTTGACTATTGGGTCTGATACTGGTCAGACCACACCTTGAGTACTGAGTCCGATACTTGTCAGACCACACCTTGAGTATTGGGTCTGATACTGGTCAGACCACACCTTGATTATTGTGTTTGATATTGGTCAGACCACACTTTGAGTACTGTGTCCGATACTGGTCAGACCACACCTTGAGTACTGGGTCCGATACTGGTCAGACCACACCTTGAGTACTGGGTCTGATATGCTCAGACCACACCTTGAGTACTGGGTCCGATACTGGTTGGACCACACCTTGAGTATTGGGTGCAATACTTGTCAGACGACACCTTGAGTACTGGGTCTGATACTGGTCAGACAACACCTTCAGTACTGGGTTCGATACTGGTCAGACTACACCTTGAGTACTGGATCCGGTACTGGTCAGACCACTCCTTGAGTAGTGGGTCCGATACTGCTCAGACCACATCTTGAGTACTGGGTCTGATACTGGTCAGACCACACCTTGAGTACTGGGTCCGATACTGGTCAGACCACACCTTGAGTATTGGGTCTGATACTGGTCAGACCACACCTTGAGTACTGGGTCCGATACTTATCAGACCACACTTTGAGAACTGGGTCCGTTACTGGTCAGACCACTCCTTGAGTACTGGGTACGATACTGTTCAGACCACACCTTGAATACTGTGTCCGATACTGGTCAGACCACACCTTGAGTACTGGAGACGATACTGGTCAGACCACACCTTGAGTACTGTGTCCGATACTGGTCAGACCACAACTTGAATACTGTGTCGGATACTGGTCAGCCCACACCTTGAGAACTGGTCCGATACTGGTCAGACCGCACCTTGAGTACTGTGTCCGATACTGGCCAGACCACACCTTGAGTATTGGGTCTGCTACTGGTCAGACCACACCTTGAGTACTGGGTCTGATACTGGTCAGACCACACCTTGAGTAATGTGTCCGATACTAGTCAGACCACACCTTGAGTACTGGGTCTGATACTGGTCAGACCACAACTTGAGTATTGGGTCTGATACTGGTCAGACCACACCTTGAGTACTGTGTTCGATACTGGTGAGACCACACCTTGAGTATTGGGGCTCATGCTGGTCAGACCACACCTTGAGTATTGGGGCTCATACTTGTCAGACCACACCTTGAGTATTGTGTCCGATACTGGTCACACCACATTTTGAGTACTGTGTTTGATACTGGTCAGACCACACCTTGAGTACTGGGTCCGATACTGGTCAGACCACAGTTTGAGTACTGGCTCCGATACTGGTCAGACAACACCTTGAGAACTGTGTCCGCTACTGGTCAGACCACACCTTGAGTACTGGGCCTGATACTGGTCAGACCAGACCTTGAGTATTGGGTCCGATACTGGTCAGACCACAACTTGAGTACTGGGTCGGATACTGGTCAGACCACACCTTGAGTGCTCTGTCCGATACTGGTCAGACCACACCTTGAATACTGGGTCCGATACTGGTCACACTACACCTTGAGTACTGTGTCCGATACTGGTCAGACCACACCTTGAGTACTGTGTCGGATACTGGTCAGACCACATCTTGAGTACTGTTTCCGATACTGGTCAGACCACACCTTGAGTACTGTGTCCGATACTGGTCAGACCACACCTTGGGTACTGGGGACGATACTATTCAGACCACACCTTGAGTACTGGGTCTGATACTGGTCAGACCACACCGTGAGTATAGTGTCTGATACTGGTCAGACCACACCTTGAGTACTGGGTCTGATACTGGTCAGACCACACCGTGAGTATAGTGTCTGATACTGGTCAGACCACACCTTGAGTATTGTGTCTGATACTGGTCAGAGCACACCATGAGTATTCTGTCCGATAATGGTGAGACCACATCTTGACTATTGGGTCTGATACTGGTCAGACCACACCTTGAGTACTGAGTCCGATACTTGTCAGACCACACCTTGAGTATTGGGTCTGATACTGGTCAGACCACACTATGAGTAATTTGTCCGATACTGGTGAGAAAACACCTTGATTATTGTGTTTGATATTGGTCAGACCACACTTTGAGTAATGTGTCCGATACTGGTCAGACCACACCTTGAGTAGTGGGTCCGATACTGGTCAGACCACACCTTGAGTACTGGGTCTGATACTGCTCAGACCACACCTTGAGTACTGGGTCCGATACTGGTTGGACCACACCTTGATTATTGGGTGCAATACTTGTCAGACCACACCTTGAGTACTGGGTCTGATACTGGTCAGACAACACCTTCAGTACTGGATTCGATACTGGTCAGACCACACCTTGAGTACTGGGTCCGATACTTGTCAGACCACACCTTGAGAACTGGGCCCGATACTGGTCAGACCACACCTTGAGTACTGGGGACGATACTGATCAGACCACACCTTGAGTACTGTGTCCGATACTGGTCAGACCACAACTTGAATACTGTGTCGGATACTGGTCAGCCCACACCTTGAGAACTGGGTCCGATACTGGTCAGACCACACCTTGAGTACTGTGTCCGATACTGGTCAGACCACACCTTGAGTACTGTGTCCGATACTAGTCAGACCACACCTTGAGTACTGGGTCTGATACGGGTCAGACCACAACTTGAGTATTGGGTCTGATACTGGTCAGACCACATCTTGAGTATTGCGTCTGATAATGGTTTGACCACACCTTGAGTACTGTGTTCGATACTGGTGAGACCACACCTTGAGTATTGCGTCTGATAATGGTCTGACCACACCTTGAGTACTGTGTTCGATACTGGTGAGACCACACCTTGAGTATTGGGGCTCATGCTGGTCAGACCACACCTTGAGTATTGGGGCTCATACTGGTCAGACCACACCTTGAGTACTGGGTCTGATACTGGTCAGACCACACCTTGAGTATTGTGTCCCATACTGGTCAGACCACACCTTGATTATTGGGGCTTCTACTGGTCAGACCACACCTTGAGTACTGGGTCTGATACTGGTCGGACCACACCATGAGTACTGGGTCTGATACTGGTCAGACCACACCTTGAGTACTGGGTCCGATACTGGTTAGACCACACCTTGAGTACTGTGTCCGATACTGGTCAGACCACACCTTGAGTATCGTGTCCGATACTGGTCAGACCACATTTTGAGTACTGTGTTTGATACTGGTCAGACCACACCTTGAGTTACGGGACCGATACTGGTCAGACCACAGCTTTAGTACTGGGTCCGATACTGGTCAGACAAGACCTTGAGAACTGTGTCCGATACTGGTCAGACTACACTTTGAGTACTGGGTCCGATGCAGGTCAGACGAGATCTTGAGTACTGGGTCTGATACTGGTCAGACCACACCTTGAGTACGGGGCCTGATACTGGTCACACCACACCTTGAGTATTGGGTCCGATACTGGTCAGACCTCACCTTGAGTACTGGGTCGGATACTGGTCAGACCACACCTTGAGTACTGGGTCTGATACTGGTCAGACCAGACCTCGAGTACTGGGTCCGATACTGGTCAGACTACACCTTGAGTATTGTGTCCAATACTGGTCAGACCACACATTCAGTATTGGGTCTGATACTGGTCAGGCCACGCCTTGAGTACTTAGTCCGATACTGGTCAGACCACATATTGAGTACTGTGTCCGATACAGGTCAGACCACACCTTGAGTACTGGGTCTGATAGTGGTCAGAGCACACTTTGAGTATTGTGTCCGATACTGGTCAGACCACACCTTGAGTACTGGGTCCGATACTTGTCAGACAACACCTTGAGTATTGGGTCTAATACTGGTCAGACCACACTATGAGTAATTTGTCCGATACTGCTCAGACAACACCTTGAGTACTGGGTCTGATACTGGTTGGACCACACCTTGAGTATTGGGTGCAATACTTGTCAGACCACACCTTGAGTACTGGGTCTGATACTGGTCAGACAACACCTTCAGTACTGGGTTCGATACTGGTCAGATCACACCTTGAGTACTGGGTCCGATACTGGTCAGACTACACCTTGAGTATTGTGTCCAATACTGGTCAGACCACACATTCAGTATTGGGTCTGATACTGGTCAGGCCACGCCTTGAGTACTTAGTCCGATACTGGTCAGACCACATATTGAGTACTGTGTCCGATACTGGTCAAACCACACCTTGAGTACTGGGTCTGATAGTGGTCAGAGCACACTTTGAGTATTGTGTCCGATACTGGTCAGACCACACCTTGAGTACTGGGTCCGATACTTGTCAGACAACACCTTGAGTATTGGGTCTAATACTGGTCAGACCACACTATGAGTAATTTGTCCGATACTGCTCAGACAACACCTTGAGTACTGGGTCTGATACTGGTTGGACCACACCTTGAGTATTGGGTGCAATACTTGTCAGACCACACCTTGAGTACTGGGTCTGATACTGGTCAGACAACACCTTCAGTACTGGGTTCGATACTGGTCAGATCACACCTTGAGTACTGGGTCCGATACTGGTCAGACCACACCTTGAGTACTGTGTCCGATACTGGTCAGACCACACCTTGAGTATTGGGTCTGATGCTGGTCAGACCACACCTTGAGTACTGGGTCTGATACTGGTCAGACCACACCTTGAGTACTGTGTCCGATACTAGTCAGACCACACCTTGAGTGCTGGGTCTGATACTGGTCAGACCACAACTTGAGTATTGGATCTGATACTAGTCAGACCTCACCTTGAGTATTGCGTCTGATAATGGTCTGACCACACCTTGAGTACTGTGTTCGATAGTGGTGAGACCACACCTTGAGTATTGGGGCCCATACTGGTCAGACCACACCTTGAGTATTGTGTCCGATACTGGTCACACCACATTTTGAGTACTGTGTTTGATACTGGTCAGACCACACCTTGAGTACTGGGTCCGTAACTGGTCAGACCACAGCTTGAGTACTGGCTCCGATACTGGTCAGACAACACCTTGAAAACTGTGTCCGCTACTGGTCAGACCACACCTTGAGTACTGGGCCTGATACTGGTCAGACCAGACCTTGAGTATTGGATCCGATACTGGTCAGACCACAACTTGAGTACTGGGTCGGATACTGGTCAGACCACAACTTGAGTACTGGGTCTGATACTGGTCAGACCACACCTTGAATACTGGGTCCGATACTGGTCACACTACACCTTGAGTACTGTGTCCGATACTGGTCAGGCCACACATTCAGTATTGGGTCTGATACTGGTCAGACCACATCTTGAGTACTGTTTCCGATACTGGTCAGACCACACCTTGAGTACTGTGTCCGATACTGGTCAGACCACACCTTGGGTACTGGGGACGATACTATTCAGACCACACCTTGAGTACTGAGTCTGATACTGGTCAGACCACACCGTGAGTATAGTGTCTGATACTGGTCAGACCACACCTTGAGTACTGGGTCTGATACTGGTCAGAGCACACCTTGAGTATTGTGTCCGATACTGGTCAGACCACATCTTGACTATTGAGTCTGATACTGGTCAGACCACACCTTGAGTACTGAGTCCGATACTTGTCAGACCACACCTTGAGTATTGGGTCTGATACTGGTCAGACCACACGATGAGTAATTTGTCCGATACTGGTCAGACAACACCTTGATTATTGTGTTTGATATTGGTCAGACCACACCTTGAGTAGTGGGTCCGATACTGGTCAGACCACACCTTGAGTACTGGGTCTGATACTGCTCAGACCACACCTTGAGTACTCGGTCCGATACTGGTTGGACCACACCTTGAGTATTGGGTGCAATACTTGTCAGACCACACCTTGAGTACTGGGTCTGATACTGGTCAGACCACACCTTGAGAACTGGGTCCGATACTGGTCAGACCACTCCTTGAGTACTGGGTACGATACTGTTCAGACCACACCTTGAATACTGTGTCCTATACTGGTCAGACCACACCTTGAGTACTGGGGACGATACTGGTCAGAACACACCTTGAGTACTGTGTCCGATACTGGTCAGACCACAACTTGAATACTGTGTCGGATACTGGTCAGCCCACACCTTGAGAACTGGGTCCGATACTGGTCAGACCACACCTTGAGTACTGTGTCCGATACTGGTCAGACCACACCTTGAGTACTGGGTCTGATACTGGTCAGACCACACCTTGAGTACTGGGTCTCATACTGGTCAGACCACACCTTGAGTACTGTGTCCGATACTAGTCAGACCACACCTTGAGTACTGGGTCTGATACTGGTCAGACCACATCTTGAGTACTGTGTTTGATACTGGTGAGACCACACCTTGAGTATTGGGGCTCATGCTGGTCAGACCACACCTTGAGTATTGGGGCTCATACTGGTCAGACCACACCTTGAGTACTGGGTCTGATACTGGTCAGACCACACCTTGAGTATTGTGTCCGATACTGGTCAGACCACACCTTGATTATTGGGGCTTCGACTGGTCAGACCACACCTTGAGTACTGGGTCTGATACTGGTCGGACCACACCATGAGTACTGGGTCTGATACTGGTCAGACCACACCTTGAGTACTGGGTCCGATACTGGTTAGACCACACCTTGAGTACTGTGTCCGATACTGGTCAGACCACACCTTGAGTATTGTGTCCGATACTGGTCAGACCATATTTTGAGTACTGTGTTTGATACTGGTCAGACCACACCTTGAGTTACGGGACCGATACTGGTCAGCCCACAGCTTGAGTACTGGGTCCGATACTGGTCAGACAAGACCTTGAGAACTGTGTCCGATACTGGTCAGACTACACTTTGAGTACTGGGTCCGATACACGTCAGACTAGATCTTGAGTACTGGGTCTGATACTGGTCAGACCACACCTTGAGTACTGGGCCTGATACTGGTCAGACCACACCTTGAGTACTGGGTCGGATACTGGTCAGACCACACCTTGAGTACTGGGTCTGATACTGGTCAGACCAGACCTCGAGTACTGGGTCCGATACGGGTCAGACTACACCTTGAGTATTGTGTGCAATACTGGTCAGACCACACATTCAGTATTGGGTCTGATACTGGTCAGACCACGCCTTGAGTACTGAGTCCGATACTGGTCAGACCACATATTGAGTACTGTGTCCGATACAGGTCAGACCACACCTTGAGTACTGGGGACGATACTGGTCAGACCACACCTTGAGTACTGGCTCTGATAGTGGTCAGAGCACACTTTGAGTATTGTGTCCGATACTGGTCAGACCACATCTTGAGTATTGGGTCTGATATTAGTCAGACCACACCTTGAGTACTGAGTCCGATACTTGTCAGACCACACCTTGAGTATTGGGTCTAATACTGGTCAGACCACTCTGTGAGTAATTTGTCCGATACTGGTCAGACCACACCTTGATTATTGTGTCTGATATTGGTCAGACCACACTTTGAGTACTGGGTCCGATACTGGTCAGACCATACCTTGAGTCGTGGGTCCGATACTGGTCAAAAAACACCTTGAGTACTGGGTCCGATACTGGTCAAACCACACCTTGAGAACTGGGTCAGAGACTTGTCCGGCCACTCCTTGAGTAATGTTTCCGATACTGGTCATACCACACCTTGAGTACTGTGTCCGATACTGGTCACACTACACCTTGAGTACTGGGTCCGATACTGGTCAGACCACACATTGAGTCCTGTATCCGACACTGGTCACACCACACCTTGAGTACTGTGTCGGACACTGGTCAGACCACTCCTTGAGTACTGGGTCCGATACTGGTCTGACCACACCTTGAGTAAAGGGCTCATACTGGTCAGACAACACCATGAGTACTGGGTCCGATACTGGTCAGACCATACCTTGAGTACTGTGTCCGATACTGGTCAGACCACACCTTGAGTATTGGGGCTCATACTGGTCAGACCACACCTTGAGTAGTGGGTCTCACACTGGTCGGACTACACCTTGAGTACTGGGTCCGATACTGGTCAGACCACACCTTGAGTATTGCGGCTCATACTGGTCAGACCACACCTTGAGTAGTGGGTCTGATATTGGTCGGACCACACCTTGAGTACTGGGTCTCAAACTGATCAGACCACACCTTGAGTACTGGGTGCGATACTGGTCAGACCACACCTTGAGTACTGTGTCCGATACTGGTCACACCACACCTTGAGTACTGTGTCGGATACTGGTCAGACCACTCCTTGAGTATTGGGTCCGATGCTGATCTGACCACACCTTGAGTACTGTGTCCGATACTGGTGCGACCAAACCTTGAGTACCGGGGCTCATACTGGTCAGATCACACCTTGAGTACTGGGTCCGATACTGGTCAGACCACATCTTGCGTACTGTGTCCGATACTTGTCAGACCACACCTTGAGTACTGGGTTTGACAGTGGTCAGACCACAGCTTGAGTGCTTGGTCTGATACTGGTCAGACCACACCTTGAGTACTGGGTCCGACACTGGTCAGGCCACACCTTGAGTACTGTGTCCGATACTGGTTCGACCACACCTTGTGTACTGGGTCTGATATTGGTCAGACCACAGCTTGAGTATTGGGTCTGATACTGGTCAGACCACACCTTGAGTACTGTGTCCGATACTGGAAAGACCATACCTTGAGTATTGATTCTGATATTGCCAGACTACACCTTGAGTATTGTGTCTGATACTGGTCAGACCACACCTTGAGTACTGGGACCGATACTGGTCAGACCACAGCTTGAGTTCATGAGTCCGATACTGGTCAAACCATTCCTTGAGTTACTGGGTCCGATACTGGTCAGACCACACCTTGAGTACTGTGTCCGATACTTCTCAGACCACACCTTGAGTACTGGGTCCGATACTGGTCAGCCCACACCTTGAGTACTGTGTCTGATACTGGTCAGTCCACACCTTGAGTACTGTGTCGACTAATGGTCAGACTACACCTTGAGAAATGGGTCCGATACTGGGCAGACCACAACTTGAGTTCTGTGTCCGATACTGGTCATACCACACCTTGAGTACTGGGTCCGATACTGGTAAGAACACACCTTGAGCTCATGGGTCCGATACTGGTCAGACGACACCTTGAGAACTGGGTCCGATACTGGTCAAACCACTCCTTGAGTACTGTGTCCGATACTGGTCAGACCACACCTTGAGTGCTCTGTCCGATACTGGTCAGACCACACCTTGAGTACTGGGTCCGATACTGGTCACACTACACCTTGAGTACTGTGTCCGATACTGGTCAGACCACACATTCAGTATTGGGTCTGATACTGGTCAGACCACATCTTGAGTACTGTTTCCGATACTGGACAGACCACACCTTGAGTACTGTGTCCGATACTGGTCAGACCACACCTTGGGTACTGGGGACGATACTATTCAGACCACACCTTGAGTACTGGGTCTGATACTGGTCAGACCACACCGTGAGTATAGTGTCTGATACTGGTCAGACCACACCTTGCGTACTGGGTCTGATACTGGTCAGACCACACCTTGAGTAGTGGGTCCGATACTGGTCAGACCACACCTTGAGTACTGGGTCTGATACTGCTCAGACCACACCTTGAGTACTGGGTCTGATACTGGTTGGACCACACCTTGAGTATTGGGTGCAATACTTGTCAGACCACACCTTGAGTACTGGGTCTGATACTGGTCAGACAACACCTTCAGTACTGGATTCGATACTGGTCAGACCACACCTTGAGTACTGGGTCCGATACTTGTCAGACCACACCTTGAGAACTGGGTCCGATACTGGTCAGACCACTCCTTGAGTACTGGGTACGATACTGTTCAGACCACACCTTGAATACTGGGTCTGATACTGGTCAGACCACACCTTGAGTATTGGGTCTGATACTGGTCAGACCACACCTTGAGTACTGTGTCCGAAACTGGCAGACCATAACTTGAGTATTGGTTCTGATATTGCCAGACTACACCTTGAGTATTGTGTCTGATACTGGTCAGACCACACCTTGAGTACTGGGTCCGATACTGGTCAGACCACAGCTTGAGTTTATGAGTCCGATACTGGTCAAACCACACTCTGAGAACTGGGTCGTTACTGGTCAGACCACTCCTTGAGTACTGGGTCCGATACTGGTCAGACCACACCTTGAGTACTTGGTCCGATACTGGTCAGACCACACCTTGAGTACTGGGTCTGATACTGGTCAGACCACACCGTGAGTATGGTGTCTGATACTGGTCAGACCACACCTTGAGTATTGTGTCTGATACTGGTCAGAGCACACCTTGAGTATTGTGTCCGATACTGGTCAGACCACATCTTGACTATTGGGTCCGGTACTTGTCAGACCACACCTTGAGTATTGGGTCTGATACTGGTCAGACCACACTATGAGTAATTTGTCCGATACTGGTCAGACAACACCTTGATTATTGTGTTTGATATTGGTCAGACCACACTTTGAGTACTGTGTCCGATACTGGTCAGACCACACCTTGAGTAGTGGGTCCGATACTGGTCAGACCACACCTTGAGTACTGGGTCTGATACTGCTCAGACCACACCTTGAGTACTGGGTCCGATACTGGTTGGACCACACCTTGAGTATTGGGTGCAATACTTGTCAGACCACACCTTGAGTACTGGGTCTGATACTGGTCAGACAACACCTTCAGTACTGGATTCGATACTGGTCAGACCACACCTTGAGTACTGGGTCCGATACTTGTCAGACCACACCTTGAGAACTGGGTCCGATACTGGTCAGACCACTCCTTGAGTACTGGGTATGATACTGTTCAGACCACACCTTGAATACTGGGTCTGATACTGGTCAGACCACACCTTGAGTATTGGGTCTGATACTGGTCAGACCACACCTTGAGTACTGTGTCCGAAACTGGCAGACCATAACTTGAGTATTGGTTCTGATATTGCCAGACTACACCTTGAATATTGTGTCTGATACTGGTCAGACCACACCTTGAGTACTGGGTCCGATACTGGTCAGACCACAGCTTGAGTTTATGAGTCCGATACTGGTCAAACCACACTCTGAGAACTGGGTCGTTACTGGTCAGACCACTCCTTGAGTACTGGGTCTGATACTGGTCAGACCACACCTTGAGTACTGTGTCCGATACTGCTCAGACCACAACTTGAGAAATGTGTCCGATACTGGTCAGATCACACCTTGAGTACTGTGTCCGATACTGGTCAGACCACATCTTGAGTATTGTGTCTGATACTGGTCAGACCACACCTTGAATACTGTGTCCGATACTGCTCAGACCACACCTTGAGCACTGTGTCCGATACTGGTCAGACCACAACTTGAGTACTGGGTCCGATACTGGTCAGCCCACACCTTGACTACTGTGTCTAATACTGGTCAGTCCACACCTTGGGTACTGTGTCGGCTAATTCTCAGACTGCACCTTGAGAAATGGGTCTGATACTGGGCAGACCACACCTTGAGTTCTGGGTCGGATACTGGTCAGACCACACCTTGAGTACTGGGTCTGATACTGGTCAGAACACACCTTGAGCTCATGGGTCCGATACTGGTCAGACCACACCTTGAGTATTGTGTCCGATACTGGTGAGACCACACCTTGAGTACTGTGTCCGAAACTGGTCAGACCATACCTTGAGTATTGATTCTGATATTGCCAGACTACACCTTGAGTATTGTGTCTGATACTGGTCAGACCACACCTTGAGTACTGGGACCGATACTGGTCAGACCACAGCTTGAGTTCATGAGTCCGATACTGGTCAAACCACTCTTTGAGAACTGGGTCCGATACTGGTCAGAGCACTCCTTGAGTACTGGGTCTGATACTGGTCAGACCACACCTTGAGTATTGCGTCTGATACTGGTCTGACCACACCTTGAGTACTGGGTCTGATACTGGTCAGACCACAACTTGAGTATTTGGTCTGATACTGGTCAGTCCACACCTTGAGTATTGCGTCTGATACTGGTCTGACCACACCTTGAGTACTGTGTCCGATACTGGTCAGACCACACCTTGAGTATTGGGGCTCATACTGGTCAGACCACACCTTGAGTCATGGGTCTGATACTGGTCTGACCACACCTTGAGTACTGTGTCGGATACTGGTATGACCACACCTTGAATACTGTGTCCGATACTTCTGAGACCAAACCTTGAGTACCGAGGCTCATACTGGTCAGATCACACCTTGAGTACTGGGTCCGATACTGGTCTGACCACACCTTGAGTACTGTGTCGGATACTGGTCTGACCACACCTTGAATACTGTGTCCGATACTGTTGAGACCAAACCTTGAGTACCGGGGCTCATACTGGTCAGATCACAGCTTGAGTACTGGGACCGATACTGGTCAGACCACAGCTTGAGTTCATGAGTCCGACACTGGTCAAACCACTCTTTGAGAACTGGGTCCGATACTGGTCAGAGCACTCCTTGAGTACTGGGTCCGATACTGGTCAGCCCACACCTTGAGTACTGTGTCTGATACTGGTCAGTCCACACCTTGAGTACTGTGTCGACTAATGGTCAGACTACACCTTGAGAAACAGGTCCGATACTGGGCCGACCACAACTTGAGTTCTGGGTCCGATACTGGTCATACCACACCTTGAGTACTGGGTCCGATACTGGTAAGAACACACCTTGAGCTCATGGGTCCGATACTGGTCAGACAACACCTTGAGAACTGGGTCCGATACTGGTCAAACCACTCCTTGAGTACTGTGTCCGATACTGGTCAGACCACACCTTGAGTGCTCTGTCCGATACTGGTCAGACCACACCTTGAGTACTGGGTCTGATACTGGTCACACCACACCTTGAGTACTGAGTCCGATACTGGTCAGACCACACCTTGAGTACTGGGGCTCATGCTGGTCAGACCACACCTTGAGTATTGGGGCTCATACTGGTCAGACCACACCTTGAGTATTGTGTCCGATACTGGTCAGACCACACCTTGAGTATTGGGGCTCATACTGGTCAGACCACACCTTGAGTCGTGGGTCTGATACAGGTCGGACCACACCTTGAGTACTGGGTCTCAAACTGACCAGACCACACCTTGAGTACTGGGTCCGATACTGGTCAGACCACCCCTTGAGTACTGTGTCCGATACTGGTCACACGACACCTTGAGTACTGTGTCGGATACTGGTCTGATCACACCTTGAGTACTGTGTCCGATACTGTTGAGACCAAACCTTGAGTACCGGGGCTCATACTGGTCAGATCACACCTTGTGTACTGGGTCCGATACTGGTCTGATCACACCTTGAGTACTGTGTCCGATACTGGTCAGACCACACCGAGAATATTGGGGCTCACACTGGTCAGACCATACCTTGAGTTCTTGGTCTGATACTTGTCAGACCACACCTTGAGTATTGGGTCTGATACTGGTCAGACCACACTATGAGTAATTTGTCCGATACTGGTCAGACAACACCTTGATTATTGTGTTTGATATTGGTCAGACCACACTTTGAGTACTGTGTCCGATACTGGTCAGACCACACCTTGAGTAGTGGGTCCGATACTGGTCAGACCACACCTTGAGTACTGGGTCTGATACTGCTCAGACCACACCTTGAGTACTGGGTCCGATACTGGTTGGACCACACCTTGAGTATTGGGTGCAATACTTGTCAGACCACACCTTGAGTACTGGGTCTGATACTGGTCAGACAACACCTTCAGTACTGGATTCGATACTGGTCAGACCACACCTTGAGTACTGGGTCCGATACTTGTCAGACCACACCTTGAGAACTGGGTCCGATACTGGTCAGACCACTCCTTGAGTACTGGGTATGATACTGTTCAGACCACACCTTGAATACTGGGTCTGATACTGGTCAGACCACACCTTGAGTATTGGGTCTGATACTGGTCAGACCACACCTTGAGTACTGTGTCCGAAACTGGCAGACCATAACTTGAGTATTGGTTCTGATATTGCCAGACTACACCTTGAATATTGTGTCTGATACTGGTCAGACCACACCTTGAGTACTGGGTCCGATACTGGTCAGACCACAGCTTGAGTTTATGAGTCCGATACTGGTCAAACCACACTCTGAGAACTGGGTCGTTACTGGTCAGACCACTCCTTGAGTACTGGGTCTGATACTGGTCAGACCACACCTTGAGTACTGTGTCCGATACTGCTCAGACCACAACTTGAGAAATGTGTCCGATACTGGTCAGATCACACCTTGAGTACTGTGTCCGATACTGGTCAGACCACATCTTGAGTATTGTGTCTGATACTGGTCAGACCACACCTTGAATACTGTGTCCGATACTGCTCAGACCACACCTTGAGCACTGTGTCCGATACTGGTCAGACCACAACTTGAGTACTGGGTCCGATACTGGTCAGCCCACACCTTGACTACTGTGTCTAATACTGGTCAGTCCACACCTTGGGTACTGTGTCGGCTAATTCTCAGACTGCACCTTGAGAAATGGGTCTGATACTGGGCAGACCACACCTTGAGTTCTGGGTCGGATACTGGTCAGACCACACCTTGAGTACTGGGTCTGATACTGGTCAGAACACACCTTGAGCTCATGGGTCCGATACTGGTCAGACCACACCTTGAGTATTGTGTCCGATACTGGTGAGACCACACCTTGAGTACTGTGTCCGAAACTGGTCAGACCATACCTTGAGTATTGATTCTGATATTGCCAGACTACACCTTGAGTATTGTGTCTGATACTGGTCAGACCACACCTTGAGTACTGGGACCGATACTGGTCAGACCACAGCTTGAGTTCATGAGTCCGATACTGGTCAAACCACTCTTTGAGAACTGGGTCCGATACTGGTCAGAGCACTCCTTGAGTACTGGGTCTGATACTGGTCAGACCACACCTTGAGTATTGCGTCTGATACTGGTCTGACCACACCTTGAGTACTGGGTCTGATACTGGTCAGACCACAACTTGAGTATTTGGTCTGATACTGGTCAGTCCACACCTTGAGTATTGCGTCTGATACTGGTCTGACCACACCTTGAGTACTGTGTCCGATACTGGTCAGACCACACCTTGAGTATTGGGGCTCATACTGGTCAGACCACACCTTGAGTCATGGGTCTGATACTGGTCTGACCACACCTTGAGTACTGTGTCGGATACTGGTATGACCACACCTTGAATACTGTGTCCGATACTTCTGAGACCAAACCTTGAGTACCGAGGCTCATACTGGTCAGATCACACCTTGAGTACTGGGTCCGATACTGGTCTGACCACACCTTGAGTACTGTGTCGGATACTGGTCTGACCACACCTTGAATACTGTGTCCGATACTGTTGAGACCAAACCTTGAGTACCGGGGCTCATACTGGTCAGATCACAGCTTGAGTACTGGGACCGATACTGGTCAGACCACAGCTTGAGTTCATGAGTCCGACACTGGTCAAACCACTCTTTGAGAACTGGGTCCGATACTGGTCAGAGCACTCCTTGAGTACTGGGTCCGATACTGGTCAGCCCACACCTTGAGTACTGTGTCTGATACTGGTCAGTCCACACCTTGAGTACTGTGTCGACTAATGGTCAGACTACACCTTGAGAAACAGGTCCGATACTGGGCCGACCACAACTTGAGTTCTGGGTCCGATACTGGTCATACCACACCTTGAGTACTGGGTCCGATACTGGTAAGAACACACCTTGAGCTCATGGGTCCGATACTGGTCAGACAACACCTTGAGAACTGGGTCCGATACTGGTCAAACCACTCCTTGAGTACTGTGTCCGATACTGGTCAGACCACACCTTGAGTGCTCTGTCCGATACTGGTCAGACCACACCTTGAGTACTGGGTCTGATACTGGTCACACCACACCTTGAGTACTGAGTCCGATACTGGTCAGACCACACCTTGAGTACTGGGGCTCATGCTGGTCAGACCACACCTTGAGTATTGGGGCTCATACTGGTCAGACCACACCTTGAGTATTGTGTCCGATACTGGTCAGACCACACCTTGAGTATTGGGGCTCATACTGGTCAGACCACACCTTGAGTCGTGGGTCTGATACAGGTCGGACCACACCTTGAGTACTGGGTCTCAAACTGACCAGACCACACCTTGAGTACTGGGTCCGATACTGGTCAGACCACCCCTTGAGTACTGTGTCCGATACTGGTCACACGACACCTTGAGTACTGTGTCGGATACTGGTCTGATCACACCTTGAGTACTGTGTCCGATACTGTTGAGACCAAACCTTGAGTACCGGGGCTCATACTGGTCAGATCACACCTTGTGTACTGGGTCCGATACTGGTCTGATCACACCTTGAGTACTGTGTCCGATACTGGTCAGACCACACCGAGAATATTGGGGCTCACACTGGTCAGACCATACCTTGAGTTCTTGGTCTGATACTGGTCAGACCACACCTTGAGTATTGTGTCCGATACTGGTGAGACCACACCTTGAGTATTGGGGCTCATACTGGTCAGACCACACCTTGAGTACTGGGTCTGATACTGGTTGGACCACACCTTGAGTACTGGGTCTCAAACTGGTCAGACCACAGCTTGAGTTCTGGGTCTGATACTGGTCAGACCACACCTTGAGTACTGGGTCCGATACTGGTCAGACCACATCTTGCGTACTGTGTCCGATACTGGTTAGACCACACCTTGTGTACTGGGTCTGATACTGGTGAGACCACACCTTGAGTATTGGGTCTGATACTGGTCAGACCACACCTTGAGTACTGTGTCCAAAACTGGTCAGACCATAACTTGAGTATTGGTTCTGATATTGCCAGACTACACCTTGAGTATTGTGTCTGATACTGGTCTGACCACACCTTGAGTACTGTGTCCGATACTGGTCAGACCACACCTTGAGTATTGGGGCTCATACTGGTCTGACCACACCTTGAATACTGTGTCGGATACTGGTCTGACCACACCTTGAATACTGTGTCCGATACTTCTGAGACCAAACCTTGAGTACCGAGGCTCATACTGGTCAGATCACACCTTGAGTACTGGGTCCAATACTGGTCTGACCACACCTTGAGTATTGTGTCGGATACTGGTCTGACCACACCTTGAATACTGTGTCCGATACTGTTGAGACCAAACCTTGAGTACCGGGGCTCATACTGGTCAGATCACAGCTTGAGTACTGGGACCGATACTGGTCAGACCACAGCTTGAGTTCATGAGTCCGATACTGGTCAAACCACTCTTTGAGAACTGGGTCCGATACTGGTCAGAGCACTCCTTGAGTACTGGGTCCGATACTGGTCAGCCCACACCTTGAGTACTGTGTCTGATACTGGTCAGTCCACACCTTGAGTACTGTGTCGACTAATGGTCAGACTACACCTTGAGAAACAGGTCCGATACTGGGCAGACCACAACTTGAGTTCTGGGTCCGATACTGGTCATACCACACCTTGAGTACTGGGTCCGATACTGGTAAGAACACACCTTGAGCTCATGGGTCCGATACTGGTCAGACGACACCTTGAGAACTGGGTCCGATACTGGTCAAACCACTCCTTGAGTACTGTGTCCGATACTGGTCAGACCACACCTTGAGTGCTCTGTCCGATACTGGTCAGACCACACCTTGAGTACTGTGTCCGATACTGGTCAGACTACCCCTTGAGTACTGTGTCCGATACTGCTCAGACCACACCTTGAGTACTGGGTCCGATACTGGTCAGAACACACCTTGAGTACTGGGTCTGATACTGGTCACACCACACCTTGAGTACTGAGTCCGATACTGGTCAGACCACACCTTGAGTACTGGGTCTGATACTGGTCAGACCACACCTTGAGTATTGCGTCTGATACTGGTCTGACCACACCTTGAGTACTGTGTTCGATACTGGTGAGACCACACCTTGAGTATTGGGGCTCATGCTGGTCAGACCACACCTTGAGTATTGGGGCTCATACTGGTCAGACCACACCTTGAGTATTGTGTCCGATACTGGTCAGACCACACGTTGAGTATTGGGGCTCATACTGGTCAGACCACACTTTGAGTCGTGGGTCTGATACAGGTCTGACCACACCTTGAGTACTGGGTCTCAAACTGACCAGACCACACCTTGAGTACTGGGTCCGATACTGGTCAGACCACCCCTTGAGTACTGTGTCCGATACTGGTCACACGACACCTTGAGTACTGTGTCGGATACTGGTCTGATCACACCTTGAGTACTGTGTCCGATACTGTTGAGACCAAACCTTGAGTACCGGGGCTCATACTGGTCAGATCACACCTTGAGTACTGGGTCCGATACTGGTCTGATCACACCTTGAGTACTGTGTCCGATACTGGTCAGACCACACCGAGAATATTGGGGCTCACACTGGTCAGACCATACCTTGAGTTCTTGGTCTGATATTGGTCAGACCACACCTTGAGTATTGTGTCCGATACTGGTGAGACCACACCTTGAGTATTGGGGCTCATACTGGTCAGACCACACCTTGAGTATTGGGTCTGATACTGGTCAGACCACACCTTGAATACTGTGTCCGATACTGCTCAGACCACACCTTGAGCACTGTGTCCGATACTGGTCAGACCACAACTTGAGTACTGGGTCCGATACTGGTCAGCCCACACCTTGACTACTGTGTCTAATACTGGTCAGTCCACACATTGGGTACTGTGTCGGCTAATTCTCAGACTGCACCTTGAGAAATGGGTCTGATACTGGGCAGACCACACCTTGAGTTCTGGGTCGGATACTGGTCACACGACACCTTGAGTACTGTGTCGGATACTGGTCTGATCACACCTTGAGTACTGTGTCCGATACTGTTGAGACCAAACCTTGAGTACCGGGGCTCATACTGGTCAGATCACACCTTGAGTACTGGGTCCGATACTGGTCTGATCACACCTTGAGTACTGTGTCCGATACTGGTCAGACCACACCGAGAATATTGGGGCTCACACTGGTCAGACCATACCTTGAGTTCTTGGTCTGATATTGGTCAGACCACACCTTGAGTATTGTGTCCGATACTGGTGAGACCACACCTTGAGTATTGGGGCTCATACTGGTCAGACCACACCTTGAGTATTGGGTCTGATACTGGTCAGACCACACCTTGAATACTGTGTCCGATACTGCTCAGACCACACCTTGAGCACTGTGTCCGATACTGGTCAGACCACAACTTGAGTACTGGGTCCGATACTGGTCAGCCCACACCTTGACTACTGTGTCTAATACTGGTCAGTCCACACATTGGGTACTGTGTCGGCTAATTCTCAGACTGCACCTTGAGAAATGGGTCTGATACTGGGCAGACCACACCTTGAGTTCTGGGTCGGATACTGGTCAGACCACACCTTGAGTACTGGGTCCGATACTGGTCAGAACACACCTTGAGCTCATGGGTCCGATACTGGTCAGACCACACCTTGAGTATTGTGTCCGATACTGGTGAGACCACACCTTGAGTACTGTGTCCGAAACTGGTCAGACCATACCTTGAGTATTGATTCTGATATTGCCAGACTACACCTTGAGTATTGTGTCTGATACTGGTCAGACCACACCTTGAGCACTGGGACCGATACTGGTCAGACCACAGCTTGAGTTCATGAGTCCGATACTGGTCAAACCACTCTTTGAGAACTGGGTCCGATACTGGTCAGAGCACTCCTTGAGTTACTGGGTCCGATACTGGTCAGACCACACCTGGAGTACTGTGTCCGATACTGCTCAGACCACACCTTGAGTACTGGGTCCGATACTGGTCAGCCCACACCTTGAGTACTGTGTCTGATACTGGTCAGTCCACACCTTGAGTACTGTGTCGACTAATGGTCAGACTACACCTTGAGAAATGGGTCCGATACTGGGCAGACCACAACTTGAGTTCTGTGTCCGATACTGGTCATACCACACTTTGAGTACTGGGTCCGATACTGGTCAGACCACACCTTGTGTACATGGTCTGATACTGGTCAGACCACAACTTGAGTATTTGGTCTGATACTGGTCAGACCACACCTTGAGTATTGCGTCTGATACTGGTCTGACCACACCTTGAGTACTGGGTCTGATACTGGTCAGACCACAACTTGAGTATTTGGTCTGATACTGGTCAGTCCACACCTTGAGTATTGCGTCTGATACTGGTCTGACCACACCTTGAGTACTGTGTCCGATACTGGTCAGACCACACCTTGAGTATTGGGGCTCATACTGGTCAGACCACACCTTGAGTCATGGGTCTGATACTGGTCTGACCACACCTTGAGTACTGTGTCGGATACTGGTATGACCACACCTTGAATACTGTGTCCGATACTTCTGAGACCAAACCTTGAGTACCGAGGCTCATACTGGTCAGATCACACCTTGAGTACTGGGTCCGATACTGGTCTGACCACACCTTGAGTACTGTGTCGGATACTGGTCTGACCACACCTTGAATACTGTGTCCGATACTGTTGAGACCAAACCTTGAGTACCGGGGCTCATACTGGTCAGATCACAGCTTGAGTACTGGGACCAATACTGGTCAGACCACAGCTTGAGTTCATGAGTCCGATACTGGTCAACCACTCTTTGAGAACTGGGTCCGATACTGGTCAGAGCACTCCTTGAGTACTGGGTCCGATACTGGTCAGCCCACACCTTGAGTACTGTGTCTGATACTGGTCAGTCCACACCTTGAGTACTGTGTCGACTAATGGTCAGACTACACCTTGAGAAACAGGTCCGATACTGGGCAGACCACAACTTGAGTTCTGGGTCCGATACTGGTCATACCACACCTTGAGTACTGGGTCCGATACTGGTAAGAACACACGTTGAGCTCATGGGTCCGATACTGGTCAGACGACACCTTGAGAACTGGGTCCGATACTGGTCAAACCACTCCTTGAGTACTGTGTCCGATACTGGTCAGACCACACCTTGAGTGCTCTGTCCGATACTGGTCAGACCACACCTTGAGTACTGGGTCTGATACTGGTCACACCACACCTTGAGTACTGAGTCCGATACTGGTCAGACCACACCTTGAGTACTGGGGCTCATGCTGGTCAGACCACACCTTGAGTATTGGGGCTCATACTGGTCAGACCACACCTTGAGTATTGTGTCCGATACTGGTCAGACCACACCTTGAGTATTGGGGCTCATACTGGTCAGACCACACCTTGAGTCGTGGGTCTGATACAGGTCGGACCACACCTTGAGTACTGGGTCTCAAACTGACCAGACCACACCTTGAGTACTGGGTCCGATACTGGTCAGACCACCCCTTGAGTACTGTGTCCGATACTGGTCACACGACACCTTGAGTACTGTGTCGGATACTGGTCTGATCACACCTTGAGTACTGTGTCCGATACTGTTGAGACCAAACCTTGAGTACCGGGGCTCATACTGGTCAGATCACACCTTGAGTACTGTGTCCGATACTGGTCAGACCACACCGAGAATATTGGGGCTCACACTGGTCAGACCATACCTTGAGTTCTTGGTCTGATACTGGTCAGACCACACCTTGAGTATTGTGTCCGATACTGGTGAGACCACACCTTGAGTATTGGGGCTCATACTGGTCAGACCACACCTTGAGTACTGGGTCTGATACTGGTTGGACCACACCTTGAGTAGTGGGTCTCAAACTGGTCAGACCACAGCTTGAGTTCTGGGTCTGATACTGGTCAGACCACACCTTGAGTACTGGGTCCGATACTGGTCAGACCATATCTTGCGTACTGTGTCCGATACTGGTTAGACCACACCTTGTGTACTGGGTCTGATACTGGTGAGACCACACCTTGAGTATTGGGTCTGATACTGGTCAGACCACACCTTGAGTACTGTGTCCGAAACTGGTCAGACCATAACTTGAGTATTGGTTCTGATATTGCCAGACTACACCTTGAGTATTGTGTCTGATACTGGTCTGACCACACCTTGAGTACTGTGTCCGATACTGGTCAGACAACACCTTGAGTATTGGGGCTCATACTGGTCTGACCACACCTTGAATACTGTGTCGGATACTGGTCTGACCACACCTTGAATACTGTGTCCGATACTTCTGAGACCAAACCTTGAGTACCGAGGCTCATACTGGTCAGATCACACCTTGAGTACTGGGTCCGATACTGGTCTGACCACACCTTGAGTATTGTGTCGGATACTGGTCTGACCACACCTTGAATACTGTGTCCGATACTGTTGAGACCAAACCTTGAGTACCGGGGCTCATACTGGTCAGATCACAGCTTGAGTACTGGGACCGATACTGGTCAGACCACAGCTTGAGTTCATGAGTCCGATACTGGTCAAACCACTCTTTGAGAACTGGGTCCGATACTGGTCAGAGCACTCCTTGAGTACTGGGTCCGATACTGGTCATACCACACCTTGAGTACTGGGTCCGATACTGGTAAGAACACACCTTGAGCTCATGGGTCCGATACTGGTCAGACGACACCTTGAGAACTGGGTCCGATACTGGTCAAACCACTCCTTGAGTACTGTGTCCGATACTGGTCAGACCACACCTTGAGTGCTCTGTCCGATACTGGTCAGACCACACCTTGAGTACTGTGTCCGATACTGGTCAGACTACCCCTTGAGTACTGTGTCCGATACTGCTCAGACCACACCTTGAGTACTGGGTCCGATACTGGTCAGAACACACCTTGAGTACTGGGTCTGATACTGGTCACACCACACCTTGAGTACTGAGTCCGATACTGGTCAGACCACACCTTGAGTACTGGGTCTGATACTGGTCAGACCACACCTTGAGTATTGCGTCTGATACTGGTCTGACCACACCTTGAGTATTGGGGCTCATGCTGGTCAGACCACACCTTGAGTATTGGGGCTCATACTGGTCAGACCATACCTTGAGTATTGTGTCCGATACTGGTCAGACCACACGTTGAGTATTGGGGCTCATACTGGTCATACCACACTTTGAGTCGTGGGTCTGATACAGGTCTGACCACACCTTGAGTACTGGGTCTCAAACTGACCAGACCACACCTTGAGTACTGGGTCCGATACTGGTCAGACCACCCCTTGAGTACTGTGTCCGATACTGGTCACACGACACCTTGAGTACTGTGTCGGATACTGGTCTGATCACACCTTGAGTACTGTGTCCGATACTGTTGAGACCAAACCTTGAGTACCGGGGCTCATACTGGTCAGATCACACCTTGAGTACTGGGTCCGATACTGGTCTGATCACACCTTGAGTACTGTGTCCGATACTGGTCAGACCACACCGAGAATATTGGGGCTCACACTGGTCAGACCATACCTTGAGTTCTTGGTCTGATATTGGTCAGACCACACCTTGAGTATTGTGTCCGATACTGGTGAGACCACACCTTGAGTATTGGGGCTCATACTGGTCAGACCACACCTTGAGTATTGGGTCTGATACTGGTCAGACCACACCTTGAATACTGTGTCCGATACTGCTCAGACCACACCTTGAGCACTGTGTCCGATACTGGTCAGACCACAACTTGAGTACTGGGTCCGATACTGGTCAGCCCACACCTTGACTACTGTGTCTAATACTGGTCAGTCCACACATTGGGTACTGTGTCGGCTAATTCTCAGACTGCACCTTGAGAAATGGGTCTGATACTGGGCAGACCACACCTTGAGTTCTGGGTCGGATACTGGTCACACGACACCTTGAGTACTGTGTCGGATACTGGTCTGATCACACCTTGAGTACTGTGTCCGATACTGTTGAGACCAAACCTTGAGTACCGGGGCTCATACTGGTCAGATCACACCTTGAGTACTGGGTCCGATACTGGTCTGATCACACCTTGAGTACTGTGTCCGATACTGGTCAGACCACACCGAGAATATTGGGGCTCACACTGGTCAGACCATACCTTGAGTTCTTGGTCTGATATTGGTCAGACCACACCTTGAGTATTGTGTCCGATACTGGTGAGACCACACCTTGAGTATTGGGGCTCATACTGGTCAGACCACACCTTGAGTATTGGGTCTGATACTGGTCAGACCACACCTTGAATACTGTGTCCGATACTGCTCAGACCACACCTTGAGCACTGTGTCCGATACTGGTCAGACCACAACTTGAGTACTGGGTCCGATACTGGTCAGCCCACACCTTGACTACTGTGTCTAATACTGGTCAGTCCACACATTGGGTACTGTGTCGGCTAATTCTCAGACTGCACCTTGAGAAATGGGTCTGATACTGGGCAGACCACACCTTGAGTTCTGGGTCGGATACTGGTCAGACCACACCTTGAGTACTGGGTCCGATACTGGTCAGAACACACCTTGAGCTCATGGGTCCGATACTGGTCAGACCACACCTTGAGTATTGTGTCCGATACTGGTGAGACCACACCTTGAGTACTGTGTCCGAAACTGGTCAGACCATACCTTGAGTATTGATTCTGATATTGCCAGACTACACCTTGAGTATTGTGTCTGATACTGGTCAGACCACACCTTGAGCACTGGGACCGATACTGGTCAGACCACAGCTTGAGTTCATGAGTCCGATACTGGTCAAACCACTCTTTGAGAACTGGGTCCGATACTGGTCAGAGCACTCCTTGAGTTACTGGGTCCGATACTGGTCAGACCACACCTGGAGTACTGTGTCCGATACTGCTCAGACCACACCTTGAGTACTGGGTCCGATACTGGTCAGCCCACACCTTGAGTACTGTGTCTGATACTGGTCAGTCCACACCTTGAGTACTGTGTCGACTAATGGTCAGACTACACCTTGAGAAATGGGTCCGATACTGGGCAGACCACAACTTGAGTTCTGTGTCCGATACTGGTCATACCACACTTTGAGTACTGGGTCCGATACTGGTCAGACCACACCTTGTGTACATGGTCTGATACTGGTCAGACCACAACTTGAGTATTTGGTCTGATACTGGTCAGACCACACCTTGAGTATTGCGTCTGATACTGGTCTGACCACACCTTGAGTACTGGGTCTGATACTGGTCAGACCACAACTTGAGTATTTGGTCTGATACTGGTCAGTCCACACCTTGAGTATTGCGTCTGATACTGGTCTGACCACACCTTGAGTACTGTGTCCGATACTGGTCAGACCACACCTTGAGTATTGGGGCTCATACTGGTCAGACCACACCTTGAGTCATGGGTCTGATACTGGTCTGACCACACCTTGAGTACTGTGTCGGATACTGGTATGACCACACCTTGAATACTGTGTCCGATACTTCTGAGACCAAACCTTGAGTACCGAGGCTCATACTGGTCAGATCACACCTTGAGTACTGGGTCCGATACTGGTCTGACCACACCTTGAGTACTGTGTCGGATACTGGTCTGACCACACCTTGAATACTGTGTCCGATACTGTTGAGACCAAACCTTGAGTACCGGGGCTCATACTGGTCAGATCACAGCTTGAGTACTGGGACCAATACTGGTCAGACCACAGCTTGAGTTCATGAGTCCGATACTGGTCAACCACTCTTTGAGAACTGGGTCCGATACTGGTCAGAGCACTCCTTGAGTACTGGGTCCGATACTGGTCAGCCCACACCTTGAGTACTGTGTCTGATACTGGTCAGTCCACACCTTGAGTACTGTGTCGACTAATGGTCAGACTACACCTTGAGAAACAGGTCCGATACTGGGCAGACCACAACTTGAGTTCTGGGTCCGATACTGGTCATACCACACCTTGAGTACTGGGTCCGATACTGGTAAGAACACACGTTGAGCTCATGGGTCCGATACTGGTCAGACGACACCTTGAGAACTGGGTCCGATACTGGTCAAACCACTCCTTGAGTACTGTGTCCGATACTGGTCAGACCACACCTTGAGTGCTCTGTCCGATACTGGTCAGACCACACCTTGAGTACTGGGTCTGATACTGGTCACACCACACCTTGAGTACTGAGTCCGATACTGGTCAGACCACACCTTGAGTACTGGGGCTCATGCTGGTCAGACCACACCTTGAGTATTGGGGCTCATACTGGTCAGACCACACCTTGAGTATTGTGTCCGATACTGGTCAGACCACACCTTGAGTATTGGGGCTCATACTGGTCAGACCACACCTTGAGTCGTGGGTCTGATACAGGTCGGACCACACCTTGAGTACTGGGTCTCAAACTGACCAGACCACACCTTGAGTACTGGGTCCGATACTGGTCAGACCACCCCTTGAGTACTGTGTCCGATACTGGTCACACGACACCTTGAGTACTGTGTCGGATACTGGTCTGATCACACCTTGAGTACTGTGTCCGATACTGTTGAGACCAAACCTTGAGTACCGGGGCTCATACTGGTCAGATCACACCTTGAGTACTGTGTCCGATACTGGTCAGACCACACCGAGAATATTGGGGCTCACACTGGTCAGACCATACCTTGAGTTCTTGGTCTGATACTGGTCAGACCACACCTTGAGTATTGTGTCCGATACTGGTGAGACCACACCTTGAGTATTGGGGCTCATACTGGTCAGACCACACCTTGAGTACTGGGTCTGATACTGGTTGGACCACACCTTGAGTAGTGGGTCTCAAACTGGTCAGACCACAGCTTGAGTTCTGGGTCTGATACTGGTCAGACCACACCTTGAGTACTGGGTCCGATACTGGTCAGACCATATCTTGCGTACTGTGTCCGATACTGGTTAGACCACACCTTGTGTACTGGGTCTGATACTGGTGAGACCACACCTTGAGTATTGGGTCTGATACTGGTCAGACCACACCTTGAGTACTGTGTCCGAAACTGGTCAGACCATAACTTGAGTATTGGTTCTGATATTGCCAGACTACACCTTGAGTATTGTGTCTGATACTGGTCTGACCACACCTTGAGTACTGTGTCCGATACTGGTCAGACAACACCTTGAGTATTGGGGCTCATACTGGTCTGACCACACCTTGAATACTGTGTCGGATACTGGTCTGACCACACCTTGAATACTGTGTCCGATACTTCTGAGACCAAACCTTGAGTACCGAGGCTCATACTGGTCAGATCACACCTTGAGTACTGGGTCCGATACTGGTCTGACCACACCTTGAGTATTGTGTCGGATACTGGTCTGACCACACCTTGAATACTGTGTCCGATACTGTTGAGACCAAACCTTGAGTACCGGGGCTCATACTGGTCAGATCACAGCTTGAGTACTGGGACCGATACTGGTCAGACCACAGCTTGAGTTCATGAGTCCGATACTGGTCAAACCACTCTTTGAGAACTGGGTCCGATACTGGTCAGAGCACTCCTTGAGTACTGGGTCCGATACTGGTCATACCACACCTTGAGTACTGGGTCCGATACTGGTAAGAACACACCTTGAGCTCATGGGTCCGATACTGGTCAGACGACACCTTGAGAACTGGGTCCGATACTGGTCAAACCACTCCTTGAGTACTGTGTCCGATACTGGTCAGACCACACCTTGAGTGCTCTGTCCGATACTGGTCAGACCACACCTTGAGTACTGTGTCCGATACTGGTCAGACTACCCCTTGAGTACTGTGTCCGATACTGCTCAGACCACACCTTGAGTACTGGGTCCGATACTGGTCAGAACACACCTTGAGTACTGGGTCTGATACTGGTCACACCACACCTTGAGTACTGAGTCCGATACTGGTCAGACCACACCTTGAGTACTGGGTCTGATACTGGTCAGACCACACCTTGAGTATTGCGTCTGATACTGGTCTGACCACACCTTGAGTATTGGGGCTCATGCTGGTCAGACCACACCTTGAGTATTGGGGCTCATACTGGTCAGACCATACCTTGAGTATTGTGTCCGATACTGGTCAGACCACACGTTGAGTATTGGGGCTCATACTGGTCATACCACACTTTGAGTCGTGGGTCTGATACAGGTCTGACCACACCTTGAGTACTGGGTCTCAAACTGACCAGACCACACCTTGAGTACTGGGTCCGATACTGGTCAGACCACCCCTTGAGTACTGTGTCCGATACTGGTCACACGACACCTTGAGTACTGTGTCGGATACTGGTCTGATCACACCTTGAGTACTGTGTCCGATACTGTTGAGACCAAACCTTGAGTACCGGGGCTCATACTGGTCAGATCACACCTTGAGTACTGGGTCCGATACTGGTCTGATCACACCTTGAGTACTGTGTCCGATACTGGTCAGACCACACCGAGAATATTGGGGCTCACACTGGTCAGACCATACCTTGAGTTCTTGGTCTGATATTGGTCAGACCACACCTTGAGTATTGTGTCCGATACTGGTGAGACCACACCTTGAGTATTGGGGCTCATACTGGTCAGACCACACCTTGAATAGTGGGTCTGATACTGGTTGGACCACACCTTGAGTACTGGGTCTCAAACTGGTCAGACCACAGCTTGAGTGCTGGGTCTGATACTGGTCAGACCACACCTTGAGTACTCGGTCCGATACTGGTCAGACCACATCTTGCGTACTGTGTCCGATACTGGTTCGACCACACCTTGTGTACTGGGTCTGATACTGGTCAGACCACACCTTGAGTATTGGGTCTGATACTGGTCAGACCACACCTTGAGTACTGTGTCGGAAACTGGTCAGACCATAACTTGAGTATTGGTTCTGATATTGCCAGACTACACCTTGAGTATTGTGTCTGATACTGGTCAGACCACACCTTGAGTACTGGGTCCGATACTGGTCAGACCACAGCTTGAGTTCATGAGTCCGATACTGGTCAAACCACACTTTGAGAACTGGGTTTGTTACTGGTCAGACCACTCCTTGAGTACTGGGTCCGATACTGGTCAGACCACACCTTGAGTACTGTGTCCGATACTGCTCAGACCACAACTTGAGTACTGGATCCGATACTGGTCAGCCCACACCTTGACTACTGTGTCCGATACTGGTCAGACCACACCTTGAATACTGTGTCCGATACTGCTCAGACCACACCTTGAGTACTGTGTCCGATACTGGTCAGACCAAAACTTGAGTACTGGGTCCGATACTGGTCAGCCCACACCTTGACTACTGTGTCTGATACTGGTCAGTCCACACCTTGGGTACTGTGTCGGCTAATGGTCAGACTGCACCTTGAGAAATGGGTCTGATACTGGGCAGACCACACCTTGAGTTCTGGGTCGGATACTGGTCAGACCACACCTTGAGTGCTGGGTCCGAGCCTGGTCAGAACACAACTTGAGCTCATGGGTCCGATACTGGTCAGACCACACCTTGTGTATTGTGTCCGATACTGGTGAGACCACACCTTGAGTACTGTATCCGAAACTGGTCAGACCATACCTTGAGTATTGATTCTGATATTGCCAGACTACACCTTGAGTATTGTGTCTGATACTGGTCAGACCACACCTTGAGTACTGGGACCGATACTGGTCAGACCACAGCTTGAGTTCATGAGTCCGATACTGCTCAGACCACACCTTGAGTACTGGGTCCGATACTGGTCAGCCCACACCTTGAGTACTGTGTCTGATACTGGTCAGTCCACACCTTGAGTACTGTGTCAACTAATGGTCAGACTACACCTTGAGAAATGGGTCCGATACTGGGCAGACCACAACTTGAGTTCTGCGTCCGATACTGGTCATACCACACCTTGAGTACTGGGTCCGATACTGGTAAGAACACACCTTGAGCTCATGGGTCCGATACTGGTCAGACGACACCTTGAGAACTGGGTCCGATACTGGTCAAACCACTCCTTGAGTACTGTGTCCGATACTGGTCAGACCACACCTTGAGTGCTCTGTCCGATACTGGTCAGACCACACCTTGAGTACTCTGTCCGATACTGGTCAGACTACCCCTTGAGTACTGTGTCCGATACTGCTCAGACCACACCTTGAGTACTGGGTCCGATACTGGTCAGACCACACCTTGAGTACTGGGTCTGATACTGGTCACACCACACCTTGAGTACTGAGTCCGATACTGGTCAGACCACACTTTGTGTACTGGGTCTGATACTGGTCAGACCACAACTTGAGTATTTGGTCTGATACTGGTCAGACCACACCTTGAGTATTGCGTCTGATACTGGTCTGACCACACCTTGAGTACTGGGTCTGATACTGGTCAGACCACAACTTGAGTATTTGGTCTGATACTGGTCAGACCACACCTTGAGTATTGCGTCTGATACTGGTCTGACCACACCTTGAGTACTGTGTCCGATACTGGTCAGACCACACCTTGAGTATTGGGGCTCATACTGGTCAGACCACACCTTGAGTCATGGGTCTGATACTGGTCTGACCACACCTTGAGTGCTGTGTCGGATACTGGTCTGACCACACCTTGAATACTGTGTCCGATACTGTTGAGACCAAACCTTGAGTACCGGGGCTCATACTGGTCAGATCACAGCTTGAGTACTGGGACCGATACTGGTCAGACCACAGCTTGAGTTCATGAGTCCGATACTGGTCAAACCACTCTTTGAGAACTGGGGCCGATACTGGTCAGAGCACTCCTTGAGTACTGGGTCCGATACTGGTCAGCCCACACCTTGAGTACTGTGTCTGATACTGGTCAGTCCACACCTTGAGTACTGTGTCGACTAATGGTCAGACTACACCTTGAGAAACAGGTCCGATACTGGGCAGACCACAACTTGAGTTCTGGGTCCGATACTGGTCATACCACACCTTGAGTACTGTGTCCGATACTGCTCAGACCACACCTTGAGTACTGGGTCCGATGCTGGTCAGAACACACCTTGAGTACTGGGTCGGATACTGGTCACACCACACCTTGAGTACTGAGTCCGATACTGGTCAGACCACACCTTGAGTACTGGGTCTGATACTGGTCAGACCACACCTTGAGTATTGCGTCTGATATTGGTCTGACCACACCTTGAGTACTGTGTTCGATACTGGTGAGACCACACCTTGAGTATTGGGGCTCATGCTGGTCAGACCACACCTTGAGTATTGTGTCCGATACTGGTCAGACCACACGTTGAGTTTTGGGGCTCATACTGGTCAGACCACACCTTGAGTCGTGGGTCTGATACAGGTCGGACCACACCTTGAGTACTGGGTCTCAAACTGACCAGACTACACCTTGACTACTGGGTCCGATACTGGTCAGACCACCCCTTGAGTACTGTGTCCGATACTGGTCACACGACACCTTGAGTACTGTGTCGGATACTGGTCTGATCACACCTTGAGTACTGTGTCCGATACTGTTGAGACCAAACCTTGAGTACCGGGGCTCATACTGGTCAGATCACACCTTGAGTACTGGGTCCGATACTGGTCTGATCACACCTTGAGTACTGTGTCCGAAACTGGTCAGACCACACCGAGAATATTGGGGCTCACACTGGTCAGACCATACCTTGAGTTCTTGGTCTGATACTGGTCAGACCACACCTTGAGTATTGTGTCCGATACTGGTGAGACCACACCTTGAGTATTGGGGCTCATACTGGTCAGACCACACCTTGAGTACTGGGTCCGATACTGGTCAGACCACATCTTGCGTACTGTGTCCGATACTGGTTAGACCACACCTTGTGTATTGGGTCTGATACTGGTCAGACCACACCTTGAGTATTGGGTCTGATACTGGTCAGACCACACCTTGAGTACTGTGTCCGAAACTGGTCAGACCATAACTTGAGTATTGGTTCTGATATTGCCAGACTACACCTTGAGTATTGTGTCTGATACTGGTCAGACCACACCTTGAGTACTGGGTCCGATACTGGTCAGACCACAGCTTGAGTTCATGAGTCCGATACTGGTCAAACCACACTTTGAGAACTGGGTCCGTTACTGGTCAGACCACTCCTTGAGTACTGGATCCGATACTGGTCAGACCACACCTTGAGTACTGTGTCCGATACTGCTCAGACCACAACTTGAGTACTGGGTCCGATATTGGTCAGTCCACACCTTGACTACTGTGTCCGATACTGGTCAGACTACCCCTTGAGAAATGTGTCCGATACTGGTCAGACCACACCTTGAGTACTGTGTCCGCTACTGGTCAGACCACATCTTGAGTATTGGGTCTGATACTGGTCAGACCACACCTTGAATACTGTGTCCGATACTGCTCAGACCACACCTTGAGTACTGTGTCCGATACTGGTCAGACCACAACTTGAGTACTGGGTCCGATACTGGTCAGCCCACACCTTGACTACTCTGTCTGATACTGGTCAGTCCACACCTTGGGTACTGTGTCGGCTAATGGTCAGACTGCACCTTGAGAAATGGGTCTGATACTGGGCAGACCACACCTTGAGTTCTGGGTCGGATACTGGTCAGACCACACCTTGAGCTCATGGGTCCGATACTGGTCAGACCACACCTTGAGTATTGTGTCCGATACTGGTGAGACCACACCTTGAGTATTGGGGCTCATACTGGTCAGACCACACCTTGAGTAGTGGGTCTGATACTGGTTGGACCACACCTTGTGTACTGGCTCGGATACTGGTCTGACCACACCTTGAATACTGTGTCCGATACTTCTGAGACCAAACCTTGAGTACCGAGACTCATACTGGTCAGATCACACCTTGAGTACTGGGTCCGATACTGATCTGACCATACCTTGAGTACTGTGTCGGATACTGGTCTGACCACACCTTGAATACTGTGTCCGATACTGTTGAGACCAAACCTTGAGTACCGGGGCTCATACTGGTCAGATCACAGCTTGAGTACTGGGACCGATACTGGTCAGACCACAGCTTGAGTTCATGAGTCCGATACTGGTCAAACCACTCTTTGAGAATTGGGTCCGATACTGGTCAGAGCACTCCTTGAGTACTGGGTCCGATACTGGTCAGACCACACCTTGAGTACTGTGTCTGATACTGGTCAGTCCACACCTTGAGTACTGTGTCGACTAATGGTCAGACTACACCTTGAGAAACAGGTCCGATACTGGGCAGACCACAACTTGAGTTCTGGGTCCGATACTGGTCATACCACACCTTGCGTACTGGGTCCGATACTGGTAAGAACACACCTTGAGCTCATGGGTCCGATACTGGTCACACGACACCTTGAGAACTGGGTCCGATACTGGTCAAACCACTCCTTGAGTACTGTGTCCGATACTGGTCAGACCACACGTTGAGTGCTCTGTCCGATACTGGTCAGACCACACCTTGAGTACTGTGTCCGATACTGGTCAGACTACCCCTTGAGTACTGTGTCCGATACTGCTCAGACCACACCTTGAGTACTGGGTCCGATACTGGTCAGAGCACACCTTGAGTACTGGGTCTGATACTGGTCACACCACACCTTGAGTACTGAGTCCGATACTGGTCAGACCACACCTTGAGTACTGGGTCTGATACTGGTCAGACCACACCTTGAGTATTGCGTCTGATACTGGTCTGACCACACCTTGAGTACTGTGTTCGATACTGGTGAGACCACACCTTGAGTATTGGGGCTCATGCTGGTCAGACCACACCTTGAGTATTGGGGCTCATACTGGTCAGACCACACCTTGAGTATTGTGTCCGATACTGGTCAGACCACACGTTGAGTATTGGGGCTCATACTTGTCAAACCACACCTTGAGTCGTGGGTCTGATACAGGTCGGACCACACCTTGAGTACTGGGTCTCAAACTGACCAGACCACACCTTGAGTACTGGGTCCGATACTGGTCAGACCACCACTTGAGTACTGTGTCCGATACTGGTCACACGACACCTTGAGTACTGTGTCGGATACTGGTCTGATCACACCTTGAGTACTGTGTCCGATACTGTTGAGACCAAACCTTGAGTACCGGGGCTCATACTGGTCAGATCACACCTTGAGTACTGGGTCCGATACTGGTCTGATCACACCTTGAGTACTGTGTCCGATACTGGTCAGACCACACCGAGAATATTGGGGCTCACACTGGTGAGACCACACCTTAAGTATTGGGGCTCATACTGGTCAGACCACACCTTGAGTAGTGGGTCTGATACTGGTTGGACCACACCTTGAGTACTGGGTCTCAAACTGGTCAGACCACAGCTTGAGTGCTGGGTCTGATACTGGTCAGACCACACCTTGAGTACTGGGTCCGATACTGGTCAGACCACATCTTGCGTACTGTGTCCGATACTGGTTCGACCACACCTTGTGTACTGGGTCTGATACTGGTCAGACCACACCTTGAGTATTGGGTCTGATACTGGTCAGACCACACCTTGAGTACTGTGTCCGAAACTGGTCAGACCATAACTTGAGTATTGGTTCTGATATTGCCAGACTACACCTTGAGTATTGTGTCTGATACTGGTCAGACCACACCTTGAGTACTGGGTCCGATACTGGTCAGACCACAGCTTGAGTTCATGAGTCCGATACTGGTCAAACCACACTTTGAGAACTGGGTCCGTTACTGGTCAGACCACTCCTTGAGTACTGGGTCCGATACTGGTCAGACCACACCTTGAGTACTGTGTCCGATAGTGCTCAGACCACAACTTGAGTACTGGGTCCGATACTGGTCAGCCCACACCTTGACTACTGTGTCCGATACTGGTCAGACCACACCTTGACTACTGTGTCGGATACTGGTCAGACCACACCTTGACTACTGTGTCGGATACTGGTCAGACTACACCTTGAGTACTGGGTCCGATACTGGTCAGACCACACCTTGACTACTGTGTCCGATACTGGTCAGACCACAATTTGACTACTGTGTCGGATACTGGTCAGACTACCCCTTGAGAAATGTGTCCGATACTGGTCAGATCACACCTTGAGTACTGTGTCCGATACTGGTCAGACCACATCTTGAGTATTGGGTCTGATACTGGTCAGACCACACCTTGAATACTGTGTCCGATACTGCTCAGGCCACACCTTGAGTACTGTGTCCGATACTGGTCAGACCACAACTTGAGTACTGGGTCCGATACTGGTCAGCCCACACCTTGGGTACTGTGTCGGCTAATGGTCAGACTGCACCTTGAGAAATGGGTCTGATACTGGGCAGACCACACCTTGAGTTCTGGGTCGGATACTGGTCAGACCACACTTTGAGTACTGGGTCCGATACTGGTCAGAACACACCTTGAGCTCATGGGTCCGATACTGGTCAGACCACACTTTGAGAACTGGGTCCGATACTGGTCAAACCACTCCTTGAGTACTGTGTCCGCTACTGGTCAGACTACACCTTGAGTACTGGGTCCGATACTGGTCAGACCACACCTTGACTACTGTGTCCGATACTGGTCAGACCACATCTTGACTACTGTGTCGGATACTGGTCAGACTACCCCTTGAGAAATGTGTCCGATACTGGTCAGATCACACCTTGAGTACTGTGTCCGATACTGGTCAGACCACATCTTGAGTATTGGGTCTGATACTGGTCAGACCACACCTTGAGTACTGCGTCCGATACTGGTCAGACTACACCTTGAGTACTGTGTCCAATACTGGTCAGACCACACATTCAGTACTGGGTCCGATACTGGTCAGACCACACCTTGAATACTGAGTCCGATACTGGTCAGACCACACCTTGAGTACTGGGTCTGATACTGGTCAAACCACAACTTGAGTACTGGGTCTGATACTGGTCAGAACACACCTTGAGTATTGTGTCCGATACTGGTCAGACCACACCTTGATTATTGGGGCTCCTACTGGTCAGACCACACCTTGAGTACTGGGTCTGATACTGGTGGGACCATACCATGAGTACTGGGTCTGATACTGGTCAGACCACACCTTGAGTACTGGGTCTGATACTGGTCAGACCACACCTTGAGTACTGGGTCCGATACTGGTTAGACCACACCTTGAGTACTGGGTCCGATACTGGTGAGACCACACCTTGAGTACTGTGTCCGATACTGGTCAGACCACACCTTGAGTATTGTGTCCGATACTGGTCAGACCACATTTTGAGTACTGTGTTTGATACTGGTCAGACCATAACTTGAGTTACGGGTCCGATACTGGTCAGACTACAGCTTGAATACTGGGTCCGATACTGGTCAGACAACACCTTGAGAACTGTGTCCGATACTGGTCAGATCACACCTTAAGTACTGTGTCTGATACTGGTCAGACCACATCTTGAGTATTGGGTCTGATACTGGTCAGACCACACCTTGAGTAAGTGTCCGATACTGCTCAGACCACACCTTGAGTACTGGGTCCGATACTGGTCAGACCACACCTTGAGTACTGGGTCGGATACTGGTCAGACCACACCTTGAGTATTGGGTCTGATACTGGTCAGACCACACCTCGAGTACTGGGTCCGATACTGGTCAGACTACACCTTGAGTACTGTGTCCAATACTGGTCAGACCACACATTCAGTATTGGGTCTGATACTGGTCAGACCACGCCTTGAGTACTGAGTCCGATACTGGTCAGACTACACCTTGAGTACTGTGTCCAATACAGGTCAGACCACACCTTGAGTACTGGGGACGATACTGATCAGACCACACCTTGAGTACTGGGTCTGATAGTGGTCAGAGCACACTTTGAGTATTGTGTCCGATACTGGTCAGACCACATCTTGAGTACTGAGTCCGATATTTGTCAGACCACACCTTGAGTACGGTGTCCGATACTGGTCAGACGACCCCTTGAGTGCTCTGTCCGATACTGGTCAGACCACACCTTGAGTACTGTGTCCGATACTTGTCAGACTACCCCTTGAGTACTGTGTCCGATACTGCTCAGACCACACCTTGAGTACTGTGTCCGATACTGGTCAGAACACACCTTGAGTACTGGGTCTGATACTGGTCACACCACAACTTGAGTATTTGGTCTGATACTGGTCTGACCACACCTTGAGTACTGTGTTCGATACTGGTGAGACCACACCTTGATTATTGGGGCTCATGCTGGTCAGACCACACCTTGAGTATTGGGGCTCATACTGGTCAGACCACACCTTGAGTATTGTGTCCGATACTGGTCAGACCACACCTTGAGTACTGGGTCTCAAACTGACCAGACCACACCTTGAGTACTGGGTCCGATACTGGACAGACCATCCCTTGAGTACTGTGTCCGATACTGGTCACACGACACCTTGAGTACTGTGTCGGATACTGGTCTGATCACACCTTGAGTACTGTGTCCGATACTGTTGAGACCAAACCTTGAGTACCGGGGCTCATACTGGTCAGATCACACCTTGTGTACTGGGTCCGATACTGGTCTGATCACACCTTGAGTACTGTGTCCGATACTGGTCAGACCACATCTTGAGTATTGGGTCTGATATTAGTCAGACCACACCTTGAGTACTGAGTCCGATACTTGTCAGACCACACCTTGAGTATTGGGTCTAATACTGGTCAGACCACACTATGAGTAATTTGTCCAATACTGGTCAGACCACACCTTGATTATTGTGTCTGATATTGGTCAGACCACACTTTGAGTACTGGGTCCGATACTGGTCAAACCACACGTTGAGAACTGTGTCTGATACTGGTCACACTACACCTTATGTACTGGGTCCGATACTGGTCAGACCACACCTTGAGTACTGTATCCGACACTGGTCACACCACACCTTGAGTACTGTGTCGGACACTGGTCAGACCACTCCTTGAGTACTGGGTCCGATACTGGTCATACCACACCTAGAGTACTGTGTCTGATACTGGTCACACTACACCTTATGTACTGGGTCCGATACTGGTCAGACCACACCTTGAGTACTGTATCCGACACTGGTCACACCACACCTTGAGTACTGTGTCGGACACTGGTCAGACCACTCCTTGAGTACTGGGTCCGATACTGGTCTGACCACACCTTGAGTATTGGGGCTCATACTGGTCAGACAACACCTTGAGTACTGGGTCCGATACTGGTAAGACCATACCTTGAGTACTGTGTCCGATACTAGTCAGACCACACCTTGAGTATTGGGGCTCATACTGGTCAGACCACACCTTGAGTAGTGGGTCTGATACTGGTCGGACCACACCTTGAGTACTGGGTCTCAAACTGATCAGACCACACCTTGAGTACTGGGTCCGATACTGGTCAGACCATACCTTGAGTATTGGGGCTCATACTGGTCAGACCACACCTTGAGTAGTGGGTCTGATACTGGTCGGACCACACCTTGAGTACTGGGTCTCAAACTGATCAGACCACACCTTGAGTACTGGGTCCGATACTGGTCAGACCACACCTTGAGTACTGTCTCCGGTACTGGTCACACCACACCTTGAGTACTGTGTCGGATACTGGTCAGACCACTCCTTGAGTACTGGGTCCGATGCTGATCTGACCAAACCTTGAGTACTGTGTCCGATACTGGTGAGACCAAACCTTGAGTACCGGGGCTCATAATGGTCAGATTACACCTTGAGTACTGGGTCCGATACTGGTCAGATCATACCTTGAGTACTGTGTCCGATACTGGTCAGGCCACACCTAGAATATTGGGGCTCATACTGGTCACACCATACCTTGAGTTCTTGGTCTGATACTGGTCAGACCACACCTTGAGTATTGTGTCCGATACTGGTGAGACCAGACCTTGAGTATTGGGGCTCATACTGGTCAGACCACACCTTGAGTAGTGGGTCTGATACTGGTCGGACCACACCTTGAGTACTGGGTCTCAAACTGGTCGACCACAGCTTGAGTGCTGGGTCTGATACTGGTCAGACCACACCTTGAGTACAGGGTCCGATACTGGTCAGACCACATCTTGCGTACTGTGTCCGATACTTATCAGACCACACCTTGAGTACTGGGTTTGACAGTGGGCAGACCACAGCTTGAGTGCTTGGTCTGATACTGGTCAGATCATACCTTGAGTATTGGGTCTGATACTGGTCAGACCACACCTTGAGTACTGGGTCCGATACTGGTCAGAGCACACCTTGAGTACTGTGTCCGATACTGATTCGACCACACCTTGTGTACTGGGTCTGATATTGGTCAGACCACACCTTGAGTATTGGGTCTGATACTGGTCAGACCACACCTTGAGTACTGTGTCCGAAACTGGTCAGACCATACCTTGAGTATTGGTTCTGATATTGCCAGACTACACCTTGAGTATTGTGTCTGATACTGGTCAGACCACACCTTGAGTACTGGGACCGATACTGGTCAGACCACAGCTTGAGTTCATGTGTCCGATACTGGTCAAACCACGCCTTGAGTACTGAGTCCGATACTGGTCAGACTACACCTTGAGTACTGTGTCCAATACAGGTCAGACCACACCTTGAGTACTGGGGACGATACTGATCAGACCACACCTTGAGTACTGGGTCTGATAGTGGTCAGAGCACACTTTGAGTATTGTGTCCGATACTGGTCAGACCACATCTTGAGTATTGGGTCTGATATTAGTCAGACCACACCTTGAGTACTGAGTCCGATACTTGTCAGACCACACCTTGAGTATTGGGTCTAATACTGTTCAGACCACACTATGAGTAATTTGTCCAATACTGGTCAGACCACACCTTGATTATTTTGTCTGATATTGGTCAGGCCACACTTTGAGTACTGCGTCCGATACTGGTCAAACCACACCTTGAGAACTGGGTCAGAGACTGGTCAGGCCACTCCTTGAGTACTGTGTCCGATACTGGTCATACCACACCTTGAGTACTATGTCCGATACTGGTCACACTACACCTTATGTACTGGGTCCGATACTGGTCAGACAACACCTTGAGTACTGTTTCCGACACTGGTCACACCACACCTTGAGTACTGTGTCGGACACTGGTCAGACCACTCCTTGAGTACTGGGTCCGATACTGGTCTGACCACACCTTGAGTATTGGGGCTCATACTGGTCAGACAACACCTTGAGTACTGGGTCCGATACTGGTCAGACCATACCTTGAGTACTGTGTCCGATACTAGTCAGACCACACCTTGAGTATTGGGGCTCATACTGGTCAGACCACACCTTGAGTAGTGGGTCTGATACTGGTCGGACCACACCTTGAGTACTGCGTCTCAAACTGATCAGACGACACCTTGAGTACTGGGTCCGATACTGGTCAGACCACACCTTGAGTATTGGGGCTCATACTGGTCAGACCACACCTTGAGTAGTGGGTCTGATACTGGTCGGACCACACCTTGAGTACTGGGTCTCAAACTGATCAGACCACACCTTGAGTACTGGGTCCGATACTGGTCAGACCACACCTTGAGTACTGTGTCCGATACTGGTCACACCACACCTTGAGTACTGTGTCGGATACTGGTCAGACCACTGCTTGAGTACTGGGTCCGATGCTGATCTGACCAAACGTTGAGTACTGTGTCCGATACTGGTGAGACCAAACCTTGAGTACCGGGGCTCATACTGGTCAGATCACACCTTGAGTACTGGGTCCGATACTGGTCAGATCATACCTTGAGTACTGTGTCCGATACTGGTCAGGCCACACCTAGAATATTGGGGCTCATACTGGTCACACCATACCTTGAGTTCTTGTTCTGAAACTGTGAGACCACACCTTGAGTATTGGGGCTCATACTGGTCAGACCACACCTTGAGTAGTGGGTCTGATACTGGTCGGACCAAACCTTGAGTACTGGGTCTCAAACTGGTCAGACCACAGCTTGAGTGCTGGGTCTGATACTGGTCAGACCACACCTTGAGCACAGGGTCCGATACTTGTCAGACCACACCTTGAGTACTGGGTTTGACAGTGGTCAGACCACAGCTTGAGTGCTTGGTCTGATACTGGTCAGACCACACCTTGAGTACTGGGTCCGATACTGGTCAGACCACAGCTTGAGTACTGTGTCCGATACTGGTTCGACCACACCTTGTGTAGTGGGTCTGATATTGGTCAGACCACACCTTGAGTATTGTGTCCGATACTGGTTAGACCACACCTTGACGACTGTGTCCGATACTGCTCAGACGAGACCTTGAGTATTGTGTCTGATATTGGTCAGACCACAACATGAGTACTGGGGCTCATACTGGTCAGACCACACCTTGAGTACTGGGTCTGATACTTGTCGGACAACAGCTTGAGTACTGGGTCTGATACTGGTCAGACCACACCTTGAATAATGGGTATGATACTGGTCAGACGACACCATGAGTGCTGGGTCTGATACTGGTCAGACCACACCTTGAGTACTGGGTCCGATACTGGTCAGACCACACATTGAGTACTGTGTCCGATACCGGTCAGACCACACCTTGAGTACTGGGTCTGATACTGGTCAGACCACACCTTGAGTATTGGGTCTGATACTGGTCAGACCACAACTTGAGTACTGGGTCTGATACTGGTCAGACCACACCTTGAGAACTGGGTCTGATACTGGTCAGACAACACCTTGAGTTCTGTGTCCGATACTGGTCAGACCACACCTTGAGTATTGGGTCTAATACTGGTCAGACCACACATTGATTTTTGGGTCTGATACTGGTCAGATCACAGCTTGAGTACTGTGTCCGATACTGGTCAGACCACACCTTGAGTACTGGGTCTGATACTGGTCAGACCACACATTGATTCCTGTGTCCGATACTTGTCAGACCACACCTTGAGTACTCTGTCCGATACTGCTCAGACCACACTTTGAGTACTGCGTCCGATACTGGTCAGACCACACCTTGAGTACTGTGTCTGATACTGGTCAGACCACAACTTGAGTACTGTGTCCAATATTGGACAGACCACACCTTGAGTACTGTGTCCAATAATGTTCAGACCACACCTTGAGTACTGTGTCTGATACTGGTCAGACATCAACTTGAGTACTGGGTCCGAAACTGGTGAGACCATACCATGAGTACTGGGTCCGATACTGGCGAAACCGTACCTTGAGTACTGTGTCCGATACTGGTCAGACCATACCTTGAGTACTGGGACCGATACTGGCCTGACCACACCTTGAGTACTGGGTCCGATACTGGTCAGACCACACCTTCAGTACTGGATCCGATACTGGTCAGACCAAACCTTGAGTACTGGGTCCGATACTGGTCAGACCACACCTTGAGTACTCGGTCCGATACTGGTCAGACCACACCTTGAGTACTGGGTCTGATACTGGTCAGACCACACCTTGAGTATTGTGTCCGAAACTGGTCAGACCACACCTTGAGTATTGGGTCTGATACTGGTCAGACCACACCTTGAGTATTATGTCTGATATTGGTCAGACCACACCTTGAGTACTGTGTCCGATACTGGTCAGACCGCACCTTGAGTACTGTGTCTGGTACTGGTCAGACCACAACTTGAGTATTGGGTCTGATACTGGTCAGACCATACCTTGAGTACTGGGTCCGATACTGGTCAGACGAACCCTTGAGTACTGGGTGCAATACTGGTCAGACCACACATTGAGTACTGTGTCCGATACTGGTCAGACCACACCTTAAGTACTGGGTCCGATACTGGTCAGACTACACCTTGAGTACTGGGTCCGACACTGGTGAGACCACACCATTAGTACGGTGTCGGATACTGGTCAGACCACACCTTGAGTACTGGGTCTGATACTGGTCAGACCACACCTTGTGTACTGGGTCCGATACTGGTTAGACCACACCATGAGTACTGGGTCTGATACTGGTCAGACCTCACCTTGAGTACTGGGTCCGATACTGGTCAGACCACACCTTGAGTACTGGATCCGATACTGGTCGGACCAGACCTTGAGTACTGGGTCCGATAATGGTCAGACCAAACCTTGAGGACTGGGTCTGTTACTAGTCAGACCACACATTGATTATTGGGTCCGATACTGGTCAGACCACACTTTGAGTACTGGGTCCGACACTGGTCAGACCACACCTTGAGTACTGGGTCCGATACTGGTCAAACCACACCATGAGTACTGTGTCCGATACTGGTCAGACCACACCTTGAGTACTGAGTCCGATACTGGTCAGACCATACCTTGAGTACTGTGTCCGATACTGGTCAGACCACAACTTGGGTATTGGGTCTGATACTGGTCAGACCACACCTTGAGTACTGGGTCTGATACTGGTCAGACCACACCTTGAGTATTGGGTCTGATACTGGTCAGACCACACCTTTAGTATTGGGTCTGAAACTGGTCTGACCACACCTTGAGTACTGGGTCTGATACTGGTCAGACCACACCTTTAGTATTGGGTCTGAAACTGGTCTGACCATACCTTGAGTACTGGGTCTGATACTGGTCGTACCACACTTTGAGTACTGTGTCCGATACTGGTCAGACCACACCTTGAGTACTGGGTCCGATACTGGTCAGACTACACCTTGAGTACTGGGTCCGATACTGGTGAGACCACACCTTGAGTACTGTGTCCAATACTGGTCAGATCACACATTGAGTACTGTGTCAGGTACTGGTCAGGCCACACCTTGAGAACTGGGTCCGATACTGATCAGACCATACCTTGAGTACTGTGTCCGATACTGGTCAGACCACACCTTGAGTATTGGGTCTCATACTGGTCAGACCACACCTTGAGTACTGGGTCTGTCCCTAGTCAGACCACACCTTGATTATTGGGTCCGATACTGGTCAGCCCACACTTTGAGTACTGGGTCCGATACTGGTCAGACCACACCTTGAGTACTGGGTCCGATACTGGTCAAACCACACCTTGAGTACTGTGTCCGATACTGGTCAGACCACACCTTGAGTACTGGGTCCGATACTGGTCAGAACACACCTTGAGTACTATGTCCGATACTTGTCAGACCACACCTTGAGTTCAGGGTCTGATACTGGTCAGACCACACCTTGAGTATTGGGTCTGATACTGGTCAGACCACACGTTGAGTTTTGTGTCCGAAACTGGTCAGACCACACCTTGAGTATTGGGTCTGATACTGGTCAGACCACACCTTGAGTATTGTGTCTGATATTGGTCAGACCACACCTTGACGACTGGGTCCGATACTGGTCAAACCATACCTTGAGAACTGGGTCCGATACTGGTCAGACCACTCCTTGAGAGCGATACTGGTCAGACCACACCTTGAGTACTGTGTCCGATACTTGTCAGACCACACCTTGAGTACTTGGTCCGATACTGCTCAGGCCACACTTTGAGTACTGTGTCCGATACTGGTCAGACCACACTTTGAGTACTGTGTCCAATACTAAACAGACCACACCTTGAGTACTGTGTCCAATAATGGTCAGACCACACCTTGAGTACTGTGTCTGATACTGGTCAGACCTCAACTTGAGTACTGTGTCCGATACTGGTGAGACCATACCTTGAGTAATGGGTCCGATACTGGCGAGACCGTACCTTGAGTATTGGGTCCGATACTGGTCAGACCATACCTTGAGTACTGGGACCGATACTGGCCTGACCACACCTTGAGTACTGGGTCCGATACTGGTCAGACCACACCTTCAGTACTGGATCCGATACTGGTCAGACCAATCCTTGACTACTGGGTCCGATACTGGTCAGACCACACCTTGAGTACTTGGTCCGATACTGGTCAGACCACACCTTGAGTACTGGGTCTGATACTGGTCAGACCACACCTTGAGTATTGTGTCCGAAACTGGTCAGACCACACCTTGAGTATTGGGTTTGATACTGGTCAGACCACACCTTGAGAATTATGTCTGATATTGGTCAGACGACACCATGAGTACAGTGTCCGATACTAGTCAGACCACAACTTGAGTACTGTGCCTGATACTGGTCAGACCACAACTTGAGTATTGGGTCTGATACTGGTCAGACCATACCTTGAGTACTGGGTCCGATACTGGTCAGACCACTCCTTGAGTAATGGGTGCAATACTGGTCAGACCACACATTGAGTAGTGTGTCCGATACTGGTCAGACCACACCTTGAGTACTGGGTCCGATACTGGTCAGACTACACCTTGAGTACTGGGTCCGACACTGGCGAGACAACGCCTTGAGTACTGTGTCCAATACTGGTCAGACCACACATTGAGTACTGTGTCCAATACTGGTCAGACCACACCTTGTTTACTGTGTCGGATACTGGTCAGACCACACCTTGAGAACTGGGTCTGATACTGGTCAGACCACACCTTGAGTATTGGGTCTGTAACTGGTCTGACCACACCTTGAGTACTGGGTCTGATACTGGTAGGACCAAACCTTTAGTACTAGGTCTGATACTGGTCAGACCACACCTTGAGTACTGGGTCTGATACTGGACAGACCACACCTTGTGTACTGGGTCCGATACTGGTTAGACCACAGCTTGAGTACTGGGTCTGATACTGGTCGGACCACACCTTGAGTACTGGGTCTGATACTGGTCAGACCTCACCTTGAGTACTGGGTTTGATACTGGTCAGACCACACCTTCAGGACTATGTCCGATACTGGTCAGACCACACCTTGAGTACTGGGTCTGATACTGGTCAGACCACACCTTGAGTATTGGGTCTGATACTGGTCAGACCACACCTTGAGTACTGTGTCCGATACTGGTCAGACCACACCTTGAGTACTGGGTCCAACACTGGTCAGACCACACCTTGAGTACTGTGTCCGATACTGCTCAGACCACACCTTGAGTATTGTGTCTGATACTAGTAGACCACACCTTGAGTATTGGGGCGCATACTAGTCAGACCACACCTTGAGTACTGGGTCCGATACTGCTCAGACCACACCTTGAGTATTGTGTCCGATACTGGTCAGACCACACCTTGAGTACTGGGACAGATACTGGTCAGACCACACCTTGAGTACTGGGTCTGATACTGGTCAGACCACACCTTGAGTATTGGGTCTGATACTGGTCAGACCACACCTTGAGTACTGGGTCTGATACTGGCCAGACCACATCTTGAGAACTGGGTCTGATACTGGTCAGACCACACCTTGAGTACTGGGTCTGATACTGGTCAGACCACACCTTGAGTATTGGGTGCGATACTGGTCAGACCACACCTTGAGTTTTGTGTTCGAAACTGGTCAGACCACACCTTGAGTATTGGGTCTGATACTGGTCAAACCACATCTTGAGAACTGGGTCCGATTATGGTCAGACCACACCTTGAGTGCGATACTGGTCAGACCACAACTTGAGTACTGTGTCCGATACTGGTCAAACCACACCTTCAGGACTATGTCCGATACTGGTCAGACCACACCTTGAGTACTGTGTCCGATACTGGTCAGACCACACCTTGAGTACTGGGTGCAACACTGGTCAGACCACACCTTGAGTACTGTGTCCGATACTGCTCAGAGCACACCTTGAGTATTGTGTCTGATACTAGTAGACCACACTTTGAGTATTGGGGCGCATACTGGTCAGACCACACCTTGAGTACTGGGTCCGATACTGGTTAGACCACACCTTGACTACTGTGTCCGATACTGCTCAGACCACACCTTGAATATTGTGTCCGATACTGGTCAGACCACACCTTGAGTACTGGGACTGATACTGGTCAGACCACACCTTGAGTACTGGGTCTGATACTGGTCAGACCACACCTTGAGTATTGGGTCTGATATTGGTCAGACCACACCTTGAGTACTGGGTCTGATACTGGTCAGACCACATCTTGAGAACTGGGTCTGATACTGGTCAGACCACACCTTGAGTATTGGGTCTGATACTGGTCAGACCACACCTTGAGTATTGGGTCCGATACTGGTCAGACCAAACCTTGAGTTTTGTGTTCGAAACTGGTCAGACCACACCTTGAGTATTGGGTCTGATACTGGTCAAACCACATCTTGAGAACTGGGTCCGATTATGGTCAGACCACACCTTGAGTGCGATAATGGTCAGACCACACCTTGAGTACTATGTCCGATACTGGTCAAACCACATCTTGAGAACTGGGTCCGATTATGGTCAGACCATACCTTGAGTGCGATACTGGTCAGACCACACCTTGAGTACTGTGTCCAATACTGGTCAGACCACACCTTGAGTACTGTGTCCGATACTGCTCAGACCACACCTTGAGACCTGGGTCCGACACTGGTCAGACCACACCTTGAGTTCTGTGTCCGATACTGCTCAGACCACACCTTGAGTATTGTGCCTGATACTAGTAGACCACACCTTGAGTATTGGGGCGCATACTGGTCAGACCACACCTTGAGTACTGGGTCTGATAGAGGTTGGACCACACCTTGAGTACTGGGTCTGATACTGGTCAGAGCACACCTTGAGTACTGGGTCTGATACTGGTCAGACCACACCATGAATACTGGGTCTGATACTGGTCAGACCACACCTTGAGTACTGGGTCCGATACTGGTCAGACCACACCTTGAGAACTGGGTCCGATACTGGTCAGACCACACCTTGAGTGCAATACTGGTCAGACCACACCTTGAGTACTGTGTCCGATACTGGTCAGACCACACCTTGAGTACTGTTTCCGATACTGGTCAAACCACACCTTGAGAACTGGGTCCGATACAGGTCAGACCACTCCTTGAGTGCAATACTGGTCAGACCACACCTTGAGTACTGTGTCCGATACTGGTCAGACGACACCTTGAGTACAGTGCCCGATACTGGTCAGACCACACCTTGAGTACTGGGTCCGACACTGGTCAGACCACACCTTGAGTGCTGTGTCCGATACTGTTCAGACCACACCTTGAGTATTGTGTCTGATACTAGTAGACCACACCTTAAGTATTGGGGCGCATACTGGTCAGACCACAGCCTGAGTACCAGGTCTGATACTGGTCGGACCACACCTTGAGTACTGGGTCCGACACTGGTTAGACCACACCTTGACTACTGTGTCCGATACTGCTCAGACCACACCTTGAGTATTGTGTCCGATACTGGTCAGACCACACCATGAGTATTGGCGCTCATACTGGTCAGACCACACCTTGAGTACTGGGTCTGATACTGGTCAGCCCACACCTTGAGTATTGGGTCTGATACTGGTCAGACCACACCTTGAGTACTGGGTCTGATACTGGTCAGACCACATCTTGAGAACTCAGTCTAATACTGGTCAGACCACCCCTTGAGTACTGTGTCCGATACTGCTCAGACCACACCTTGAGTTTTGGGTCTAATACTGGTCAGACCACACATTGATTTTTGGGTCCGATACTGGTCAGACCACAACTTGAGTACTGGGTCCGATACTGGTCAGACCACACCTTGAGTACTGGGTCCGATACTGGTCAGAGCACACATTGAGCACTATGTCCAATACTTGTCTGACCACATCTTGAGTACTCTGTCCGACGCTGCTCAGACCACACCTTGAGTACTGTGTCCGATACTGGTCAGACCACACCTTGAGTACTGTGTCTGATACTGGTCAGACCACAACTTGAGTACTGTGTCCAATACTGGACAGACCACACCTTGAGTACTGTGTCCAATAATGGTCAGACCACACCATGAGTACTGGGTCTGATACTGGTCGGACCACACCTTGAGTACTGGGTCTGATACTGGTCAGACCACACCTTGAGTACTGGGTTTGATACTGGTCAGACCACACCTTGAGTACTGGGTCTGATAATGGTCAGACCACACCTTGAGTACTGGGTCTGAAACTGGTCAGACCTCACCTTGAGTACTGGGTCCGATACTGGTCAGACCACACCTTGAGTACTGGATCCGATATTGGTCGGACCAGACCTTGAGTACTGGGTCCGATAATGGTCAGACCACACCTTGAGTACTGGGTCTGTTACTCGTCAGACCACACCTTGATTATTGTGTCCGATATTGGTCAGACCACACTTTGAGTGCTGGGTCCGATACTGGTCAGAGCACACCTTGAGTACTGGGTCCGATACTGGTCAAACCACACCTTGAGTACTGTGTGCGATACTGGTCAGACCACACCTTGATTACTGGGACCGATACTGGTCAAACCACACCTTCAGGACTCTGTCCGATAATGGTCAGACCACAGCTTGAGTACTGGGTCTGATACTGGTCGGACCACACCTTGAGTACTGGGTCTGATACTGGTCAGACCTCACCTTGAGTACTGGGTTTGATACTGGTCAGACCACACCTTGAGTACTGTGTCCGATACTGGTCAGACCACACCTTGAGACCTGGGTCCGACACTGGTCAGACCACACCTTGAGTACTGTGTCCGATACTGCTCAGACCACACCTTGAGTATTGTGTCTGATACTAGTAGACCACACCTTGAGTATTGGGGCGCATACTGGTCAGACCACACCTTGAGTACTGGGTCTGATCGAGGTTGGACCACACCTTGAGTACTGGGTCTGATACTGGTCAGAGCACACCTTGAGTACTGGATCTGATACTGGTCAGACCACACCATGAATACAGGGTCTGATACTGGTCAGACCACACCTTGAGTACTGGGTCCGATACTGGTCAGACCACACCTTGAGTACTGTGTCCGATACTGGTCAAACCACACCTTGAGAACTGGGTCCGATACTGGTCAGACCACACCTTGATTGCAATACTGGTCAGACCACACCTTGAGTACTGTGTCCGATACTGGTCAGACCACACCTTGAGTACTGTTTCCGATACTGGTCAAACCACACCTTGAGAACTGGGTCCGATACAGGTCAGACCACTCCTTGAGTGCAATACTGGTCAGACCACACCTTGAGTACTGTGTCCGATACTGGTCAGACGACACCTTGAGTACTGTGCCCGATACTGGTCAGACCACACCTTGAGTACTGGGTCCGACACTGGTCAGACCACACCTTGAGTGCTGTGTCCGATACTGCTCAGACCACACCTTGAGTATTGTGTCTGATACTAGTAGACCACACCTTGAGTATTGGGGCGCATACTGGTCAGACCACACCCTGAGTACTAGGTCTGATACTGGTTGGACCACACCTTGAGTACTGGGTCCGATACTGGTTAGACCACACCTTGACTACTGTGTCCGATACTGCTCAGACCACACCTTGAGTATTGTGTCCGATACTGGTCAGACCACACCATGAGTATTGGCGCTCATACTGGTCAGACCACACCTTGAGTACTGGGTCTGATACTGGTCAGCCCACACCTTGAGTATTGGGTCTGATACTGGTCAGACCACACCTTGAGTACTGGGTCTGATACTGGTCAGACCACATCTTGAGAACTCAGTCTAATACTGGTCAGACCACCCCTTGAGTACTGTGTCCGATACTGCTCAGACCACACCTTGAGTTTTGGGTCTAATACTGGTCAGACCACACATTGATTTTTGGGTCCGATACTGGTCAGACCACAACTTGAGTACTGGGTCCAATACTGGTCAGACCACACCTTGAGTACTGGGTCCGATACTGGTCAGAGCACACATTGAGTACTATGTCCAATACTTGTCTGACTACATCTTGAGTACTCTGTCCGATGCTGCTCAGACCACACCTTGAGTACTGTGTCCGATACTGGTCAGACCACACCTTGAGTACTGTGTCTGATACTGGTCAGACCACAACTTGAGTACTGTGTCCAATACTGGACAGACCACACCTTGAGTACTGTGTCCAATAATGGTCAGACCACACCATGAGTACTGGGTCTGATACTGGTCGGATCACACCTTGAGTACTGGGTCTGATACTGGTCAGACCACACCTTGAGTACTTGGTTTGATACTGGTTAGACCACACCTTGATTACTGGGTCTGATAATGGTCAGACCACACCTTGAGTACTGGGTCTGAAACTGGTCAGACCTCACCTTGAGTACTGGGTCCGATACTGGTCAGACCACACCTTGAGTACTGGATCCGATATTGGTCGGACCAGACCTTGAGTACTGGGTCCGATAATGGTCAGACCACACCTTGAGTACTGGGTCTGTTACTCGTCAGACCACACCTTGATTATTGTGTCCGATATTGGTCAGACCACACTTTGACTGCTGGGTCCGATACTGGTCAGAGCACACCTTGAGTACTGGGTCCGATACTGGTCAAACCACACCTTGAGTACTGTGTGCGATACTGGTCAAACCACACCTTGAGTACTGTGTGCGATACTGGTCAGACCACACCTTGATTACTGGGACCGATACTGGTCAGACCACACCTTCAGGACTCTGTCCGATACTGGTCAGACCACACCTTGAGTACTAGGTCTGATACTGGACAGACCACACCTTGTGTACTGGGTCCGATACTGGTTAGACCACAGCTTGAGTACTGGGTCTGATACTGGTCGGACCACACCTTGAGTACTGGGTCTGATACTGGTCAGACCTCACCTTGAGTACTGGGTTTGATACTGGTCAGACCACACCTTCAGGACTATGTCCGATACTGGTCAGACCACACCTTGAGTACTGGGTCTGATACTGGTCAGACCACACCTTGAGTATTGGGTCTGATACTGGTCAGACCACACCTTGAGTACTGTGTCCGATACTGGTCAGACCACACCTTGAGTACTGGGTCCAACACTGGTCAGACCACACCTTGAGTACTGTGTCCGATACTGCTCAGACCACACCTTGAGTATTGTGTCTGATACTAGTAGACCACACCTTGAGTATTGGGGCGCATACTAGTCAGACCACACCTTGAGTACTGGGTCCGATACTGCTCAGACCACACCTTGAGTATTGTGTCCGATACTGGTCAGACCACACCTTGAGTACTGGGACTGATACTTGTCAGACCACACCTTGAGTACTGGGTCCGCTACTGGTCAAACCACACCTTGAGACCTGGGTCCGACACTGGTCAGACCACACCTTGAGTACTGTGTCCGATACTGCTCAGACCACACCTTGAGTATTGTGTCTGATACAAGTAGACCACACCTTGAGTATTGGGGCGCATACTGGTCAGACCACACCTTGAGTACTGGGTCCGATACTGGTCAGACCACACCTTGAGAATTAGGTCCGATACTGGTCAGACCACACCTTGAGTACTGGGTCCGATACTGGTCAGACCACAATTTGAGTACTCCGTCCGATACTGGTCAGACCACACCTTGAGTACTGGGTCTGCTACTGGTCAGACCAAACCTTGAGTACTGGGTCCAATACTGGTCAGACCACACCTTGAGCACTGTGTCCGATACTTGCCAGACCACACCTTGAGAACTGGGTCCGATACTGGTCAGACTACTCCTTGAGTACTGGGTCCGATACTGGTCAGACCACACCTTGAGTACTGTGTCCGATACTGGTCAAACCACACCTTGAGCACTGTGTCCGATACTGGTCAGACTACACCTTGAGTACTTGGTCCGATACTGGTCTGACCACACCTTGAATACTGTGTCCAATATTGGTCAGACCACATCTTGAGAACTGTGTCGGATACTAGTCAGACCACACCTTGAGCACTGTGTCCGATACTGGTCAGACTACTCCTTGAGTATTGGGGCTCATACTGGTCAGACCACACCTTGAGTACTGGGTCTGACACTGGTTGGACCACAATCTGAGTACTGGATCTGATACTGGTCAGACCACACATTGAGTAATTGGTCTGATACTGGTCAGACCACACCTTGAGTATTGTGTCTGATAGTGGTGAGACAACACCTTGTCTACTGGGTCTGATACTGGTCAGACCACACCTTGAGAACTGGGTCCGATACTGGTCATACCACATCTTGAGTACTGTGTCCGATACTGGTCAGACCACACCTTGAGTATTGGGTCCGATACTGGTCAGACCACACCTTGAGTACTGTATCCGATACTGGTCAGACCACACCTTGAGTATTGGGTCTGATACTGGTCAGACCACAACTTGAGTACTGTTTCTGATACTGGTCACACCTCACCTTGAGTACTGCGTCCGATACTGGTCAGAGCACACCTTCAGTACTGTGTCCAATACTGGTCAGACCACACCTTGAGCACTGTGTCGGATACTGGTCAGACCACACCTTGAGTACTGTGTCTGATAGTGGTCAGACCACAACTTGAGTACTGGGTCCGATACTGGTCAGACAATACCTTGTTTACTGGGCACGGTACTGGCCAGACCATACCTTGAGTATTGGGGCCGATACTGGTCAGACCATACCTTGAGTACTGGGTCCGATACTGGCCAGACCACACCTTGAGTACTGAGTCCGATACTCGTCAGACCATACCTTGAGTAGTAAGTCCGATACTGGTCAGACCACACCTTGAGTACTGGGTCCGATACTGGTCAGACCACACCTTGAGAATTAGGTCCGATACTGGTCAGACCACACCTTGAGTACTGGGTCCGATACTGGTCAGACCACACCTTGAGCACTGTGTCCGATACTGGTCAGACCACACCTTGAGTACTGGGTCCAACACTGGTCAGACCACACCTTGAGTACTGTGTCCGATACTGCTCAGACCACACCTTGAGTATTGTGTCCAATACTGGTCAGACCACACCTTGAGCACTGTGTCGGATACTGGTCAGACCACACCTTGAGTACTGTGTCTGATAGTGGTCAGACCACAACTTGAGTACTGGGTCCGATACTGGTCAGACAATACCTTGTTTACTGGGCACGGTACTGGCCAGACCATACCTTGAGTATTGGGGCCGATACTGGTCAGACCATACCTTGAGTACTGGGTCCGATACTGGCCAGACCACACCTTGAGTACTGAGTCCGATACTCGTCAGACCATACCTTGAGTAGTAAGTCCGATACTGGTCAGACCACACCTTGAGTACTGGGTCCGATACTGGTCAGACCACACCTTGAGAATTAGGTCCGATACTGGTCAGACCACACCTTGAGTACTGGGTCCGATACTGGTCAGACCACACCTTGAGCACTGTGTCCGATACTTGCCAGACCACACCTTGAGAACTGGGTCCGATACTGGTCAGACTACTCCTTGAGTACTGGGTCCGATACTGGTCAGACCACACCTTGAGTACTGTGTCCGATACTGGTCAAACCACACCTTGAGCACTGTGTCCGATACTGGTCAGACTACACCTTGAGTACTTGGTCCGATACTGGTCTGACCACACCTTGAATACTGTGTCCAATATTGGTCAGACCACATCTTGAGTACTGTGTCGGATACTAGTCAGACCACACCTTGAGCACTGTGTCCGATACTGGTCAGAGTACTCCTTGAGTATTGGGGCTCATGCTGGTCAGACCACACCTTGAGTACTGGGTCTGACACTGGTTGGACCACACCCTGAGTACTGGATCTGATACTGGTCAGACCACACATTGAGTACTGTGTCTGATACTGGTCAGACCACACCTTGAGTACTGCGTCCGATACTGGTTAGACCACACCTTGAGTACGGTTTCCGATACTGGTCAGACCACACCTTGAGTATTGTGTCCGATACTGGTCAGACCATAGCATGAGTTTTGGGGCTCATACTGGTCAGACCACACCATGAGTCCTGGGTCTAATACTGGTCGGACCACACCTTGAGTACTGGGTCTGATACTGGTCAGACCACACCTTGAGTACTGGGTCCGATACTGGTCAGACCTCACCTTGATTACTGGGTCCGATACTGGTCAGACCACACCTTGAGTACTGGGTCTGATACTGGTCGGAGCTCCACACGAGTACTGTGTCCGATACTGGTCAGACCACACCTTGAGTATTGTGTCCGATACTGGTCAGTCCACACCTTGAGTATTGGGGCTCATACTGGTCAGACAACACCTTGAATACTGGGTCTGAGACTGGTCGGACCACAGTTTGAGTACTGGGTCTGATACGGGTCAGACCACACCTTGAGTAATGGGTCTGATACTGGTCAGACCACACCTTGAGTGCTGGGTCCGAGACTGGTTAGACCACACCTTGAGTGCTGTGTCTGATACTGGTCAGGCCACACCTTGAGTATTGGGTCTGATACTGCTCAGAACACACCTTGAGAACAACGTCCGATAGTGGTCAGACCACACCTTGAGTACTGGGTCTGATACTGGTCGGAACTCACCACTAGTACTGTGTCCGATACTGGTCAGACCACACCTTGAGTTTTGTGTCCGATACTGGTCAGTCCACACCTTGAGTATTGGGGCTCATACTGGTCAGACCACACCTTGAATACTGGGTCTGAGACTGGTCGGACAACACCTTGAATACTGGGTCTGAGACTGGTCGGACCACAGCTTGAGTACTGGGTCTGATACGGGTCAGACCACACCTTGAGTAATGGGTCTGATACTGGTCAGACCACACCTTGAGTATTGTGTCTGATAGTGGTGAGACAACACCTTGTCTACTGGGTCTGATACTGGTCAGACCACACCTTGAGAACTGGGTCCGATACTGGTCAGACCACATCTTGAGTACTGTGTCCGATACTGGTCAGACCACACCTTGAGTATTGGGTCTGATACTGGTCAGACCACACCTTGAGTACTGTATCCGATACTGGTCAGACCACACCTTGAGTATTGGGTCTGATACTGGTCAGACCACAACTTGAGTACTGTTTCTGATACTGGTCACACCTCACCTTGAGTACTGCGTCCGATACTGGTCAGAGCACACCTTCAGTACTGTGTCCAATACTGGTCAGACCACACCTTGAGCACTGTGTCGGATACTGGTCAGACCACACCTTGAGTACTGTGTCTGATAGTGGTCAGACCACAACTTGAGTACTGGGTCCGATACTGGTCAGACAATACCTTGTTTACTGGGCACGGTACTGGCCAGACCATACCTTGAGTATTGGGGCCGATACTGGTCAGACCATACCTTGAGTACTGGGTCCGATACTGGCCAGACCACACCTTGAGTACTGAGTCCGATACTCGTCAGACCATACCTTGAGTAGTAAGTCCGATACTGGTCAGACCACACCTTGAGTACTGGGTCCGATACTGGTCAGACCACACCTTGAGAATTAGGTCCGATACTGGTCAGACCACACCTTGAGTACTGGGTCCGATACTGGTCAGACCACACCTTGAGCACTGTGTCCGATACTTGCCAGACCACACCTTGAGAACTGGGTCCGATACTGGTCAGACTACTCCTTGAGTACTGGGTCCGATACTGGTCAGACCACACCTTGAGTACTGTGTCCGATACTGGTCAAACCACACCTTGAGCACTGTGTCCGATACTGGTCAGACTACACCTTGAGTACTTGGTCCGATACTGGTCTGACCACACCTTGAATACTGTGTCCAATATTGGTCAGACCACATCTTGAGTACTGTGTCGGATACTAGTCAGACCACACCTTGAGCACTGTGTCCGATACTGGTCAGAGTACTCCTTGAGTATTGGGGCTCATACTGTTCAGACCACACCTTGAGTACTGGGTCTGACACTGGTTGGACCACACCCTGAGTACTGGATCTGATACTGGTCAGACCACACATTGAGTACTGTGTCTGATACTGGTCAGACCACACCTTGAGTACTGGGTCCGATACTGGTTAGACCACACCTTGAGTACGGTTTCCGATACTGGTCAGACCACACCTTGAGTATTGTGTCCGATACTGGTCAGACCATAGCATGAGTTTTGGGGCTCATACTGGTCAGACCACACCATGAGTCCTGGGTCTAATACTGGTCGGACCACACCTTGAGTACTGGGTCTGATACTGGTCAGACCTCACCTTGATTACTGGGTCCGATACTGGTCAGACCACACCTTGAGTACTGGGTCTGATACTGGTCGGAGCTCCACACGAGTACTGTGTCCGATACTGGTCAGACCACACCTTGAGTATTGTGTCCGATACTGGTCAGACAACACCTTGAATACTGGGTCTGAGACTGGTCGGACCACAGTTTGAGTACTGGGTCTGATATGGGTCAGACCACACCTTGAGTAATGGGTCTGATACTGGTCAGACCACACCTTGAGTATTGGGTCTGATAGTGGTCAGACAACACCTTGACGACTGGGTCTGATACTGGTCAGACCACTCCTTGAGAACTGGGTCTGATACTGGTCAGACCACACCTTGAGTGCTGGGTCCGAGACTGGTTAGACCACACCTTGAGTGCTGTGTCTGATACTGGTCAGGCCACACCTTGAGTATTGGGTCTGATACTGCTCAGAACACACCTTGAGAACAACGTCCGATAGTGGTCAGACCACACCTTGAGTACTGGGTCTGATACTGGTCGGAACTCACCACTAGTACTGTGTCCGATACTGGTCAGACCACACCTTGAGTTTTGTGTCCGATACTGGTCAGTCCACACCTTGAGTATTGGGGCTCATACTGGTCAGACCACACCTTGAATACTGGGTCTGAGACTGGTCGGACAACACCTTGAGTACTGGGTCTCATACGGGTCAGACCACACCTTAAGTAATGGGTCAGATACTGGTCAGACCACACCTTGAGTATTGGGTCTGATAGTGGTCAGACAACACCTTGACTACTCGGTCTGATACTGGTCAGACCACACCTTGAGAACTGGGTCCGATACTGGTGAGACCACACCTTGAGTATTGGGGCTCATACTGGTCAGACCACACCTTGAGTACTAGGTCTGGTACTGGTCGGACCACAGCTTGAGTACTGGGTCTGATACTGGTCGGACCACAGCTTGAGTACTGGGTCTGATACTGGTCAGACCACACCTTGAGTACTGGGACTGATACTGGTCAGACCACACCATGAGTACTGGGTCCGACACTGGTCAGACCACACCTTGAGTACTTTGTCCGATACCGGTCAGACCACACCTTGAGTTCTGGGTCTGATACTGGTCAAAGCACACCTTGAGAACTGGGTCCGATACTGGTCAGACCAGTCCATGAGTGCGATACTGGTCAGACCACACCTTGAGTACTGGGTCCGATACTGGTTAGACCACACCTTGACTACTGTGTCCGATACTGGTCAGACCACACCTTGAGTACTGTGCCTGATACTGGTCAGACAACACCTTGAGTACTGAGTCCGATACTGGTCAGACCATACCATGAGTACTAAGTCCGATACTGGTCAGACCACACCTTGAGTACTGGGTCCGATACTGGTCAGTCCACACCTTGAGTATTGGGTCACATACTGGTCAGACCACACCTTGAATACTGGGCCTGATCCTGGTCGGGCCACACCTTGAGTACTGGGTCTGATACGGGTCAGACCACACCTTGAGTAATGGGTCTGATACTGGTCAGACCACACCTTGAGTATTGTGTCTGTTAGTGGTGAGACAAAACCTTGACTACTGGGTCTGATACTGGTCAGACCACACCTTGAGAACTGGGTCCGATACTGGTCAGACCACATCTTGAGTACTGTGTCCGATACTGGTCAGACCACACCTTGAGTATTGGGTCCGATACTGGTCAGACCACACCTTGAGCACTGTGTCCGATACTGGTCAAACCACACCTTGAGAACTGGTTCCGATACTGGTCAGACCACATCTTGAGTACTGTGTCCGATACTGGTCAGACCACACCTTGAGTATTGGGTCCGATACTGGTCAGACCACACCTTGAGCACTGTGTCCGATACATGCCAGACCACACCTTGAGAACTGGGTTCGATACTGGTCAGACTACTCCTTGAGTACTGGGTCCGATACTGGTCAGACCACACCTTGAGTACTGTGTCCGATACTGGTCAAACCACACCTTGAGCACTGTGTCCGATACTGGTCAGACTACACCTTGAGTACTTGGTCCGATACTGGTCTGACCACACCTTGAATACTGTGTCCAATATTGGTCAGACCACATCTTGAGTACTGTGTCGGATACTAGTCAGACCACACCTTGAGCACTGTGTCCGATACTGGTCAGAGTACTCCTTGAGTATTGGGGCTCATACTGGTCAGACCACACCTTGAGTACTGGGTCTGACACTGGTTGGACCACACCCTGAGTACTGGATCTGATACTGGTTAGACCACACATTGAGTACTGTGTCTGATACTGGTCAGACCACACCTTGAGTACTGGGTCCGATACTGGTTAGACCACACCTTGAGTACGGTTTCCGATACTGGTCAGACCACACTTTGAGTATTGTGTCCGATACTGGTCAGACCATAGCATGAGTTTTGGGGCTCATACTGGTCAGACCACACCATGAGTCCTGGGTCTAATACTGGTCGGACCACACCTTGAGTACTGGGTCTGATACTGGTCAGACCACACCTTGAGTACTGGGTCCGATACTGGTCAGACCTCACCCTGATTACTGGGTCCGATACTGGTCAGACCACACCTTGAGTACTGGGTCTGATACTGTCGGAGCTCCACACGAGTACTGTGTCCGATACTGGTCAGACCACACCTTGAGTATTGTGTCCGATACTGGTCAGTCCACACCTTGAGTATTGGGGCTCATACTGGTCAGACAACACCTTGAATACTGGGTCTGAGACTGGTCGGACCACAGCTTGAGTACTGGGTCTGATACGGGTCAGACCACACCTTGAGTAATGGGTCTGATACTGGTCTGACCACACCTTGAGTATTGGGTCTGATAGTGGTCAGACAACACCTTGGCGACTGGGTCTGATACTGGTCAGACCACTCCTTGAGAACTGGGTCTGATACTGGTCAGACCACACCTTGAGTATTGGGTCCGATACTGGTCAGACCACACCTTGAGTACTGTGTCCGATACTGGTCAGACCACACCTTGAGTATTGGGTCTGATACGGGTCAGACCACAACTTGAGTACTGTTTCTGATACTGGTCACACCTCACCTTGAGTACTGCGTCCGATACTGGTCAGAGCACACCTTGAGTACTGTGTCCGATACTGGTCAGACCACACCTTGAGTATTGGGTCTGATACGGGTCAGACCACAACTTGAGTACTGTTTCTGATACTGGTCACACCTCACCTTGAGTACTGCGTCCGATACTGGTCAGAGCACACCTTGAGTACTGGGTCCGATACTGGTCAGACCACACCGTGAGTATCGTGTTTGATACTTGTCAGGCCACATCTTGAGTATTAGGTCTGATACTTGTCAGACCACACCTTGAGTACTGTGTCCGATACTGGTCAGACCACACCTTCAGTATTGCGTCCGATACTGGTCAGACCATACCTTGACTACTGGGTCCGATACTGGTCAGACCACACCTTGATACTGGGTCCGATACTGGTCAGACCACACATTGAGCACTGTCTCTGATACTGGTCAGACTAAACCTTGAGTACTGTGTCTGATACTGGTCAGACCACACCTTGAGTACTGTGTCCAATACTGGTCAGACCACACCTTCAGTACTGTGTCCAATACTGGTCAGACCACACCTTGAGTACTGTGTCGGATACTGGTCAGACCACACCTTGAGAACTGGGTCCGATAATGGTCAGACCACACCTTGAGTCCTGGGTCCGAGACTGGTTAGACCACACCTTGAGTACTGTGTCTGATACTGGTCAGGCCACACCTTGAGTATTGGGTCTGATACTGCTCAGAACACACCTTGAGAACAACGTCCGATAGTGGTCAGACCACACCTTGAGTACTGGGTCTGATACTGGTCGGAACTCACCACGAGTACTGTGTCCGATACTGGTCAGACCACACCTTGAGTTTTGTGTCCGATACTGGTCAGTCCACACCTTGAGTATTGGGGCTCATACTGGTCAGACCACACCTTGAATACTGGGTCTGAGACTGGTCAGACCACACCTTGAGTACTGGGTCTGATACGGGTCAGACCACACCTTAAGTAATGGGTCAGATACTGGTCAGACCACACCTTGAGTATTGGGTCTGATAGTGGTCAGACAACACCTTGACTACTCGGTCTAATACTGATCAGACCACAACTTGAGAACTGGGTCCGATACTGGTGAGACCACACCTTGAGTATTGGGGCTCATACTGGTCAGACCACACCTTGAGTACTAGGTCTGGTACTGGTCGGACCACAGCTTGAGTACTGGGTCTGATACTGGTCAGACCACACCTTGAGTAATGTGTCCGATACCGGTCAGACCACACCTTGAGTATTGGGTCTGATACTGGTCAAAGCACACCTTGAGAACTGGGTCCGATACTGGTCAGACCAGTCCTTGAGTGCGATACTGGTCAGACCACACCTTGAGTACTGGGTCCGATACTGGTTAGACCACACCTTGACTACTGTGTCCGATACTGATCGACCACACCTTGAGTACTGTGTCTGATACTGGTCAGACAAGACCTTGAGTACTGAGTCCGATACTGGTCAGACCATACCATGAGTACTAAGTCCGATACTGGTCAGACCACATCTTGAGTACTGTGTCCGATACTGGTCAGACCACACCTTGAGTATTGGGTCCGATACTGGTCAGACCACACCTTGAGCACTGTGTCCGATACATGCCAGACCACACCTTGAGAACTGGGTTCGATACTGGTCAGACTACTCCTTGAGTACTGGGTCCGATACTGGTCAGACCACACCTTGAGTACTGTGTCCGATACTGGTCAAACCACACCTTGAGCACTGTGTCCGATACTGGTCAGACTACACCTTGAGTACTTGGTCCGATACTGGTCTGACCACACCTTGAATACTGTGTCCAATATTGGTCAGACCACATCTTGAGTACTGTGTCGGATACTAGTCAGACCACACCTTGAGCACTGTGTCCGATACTGGTCAGAGTACTCCTTGAGTATTGGGGCTCATACTGGTCAGACCACACCTTGAGTACTGGGTCTGACACTGGTTGGACCACACCCTGAGTACTGGATCTGATACTGGTTAGACCACACATTGAGTACTGTGTCTGATACTGGTCAGACCACACCTTGAGTACTGGGTCCGATACTGGTTAGACCACACCTTGAGTACGGTTTCCGATACTGGTCAGACCACACTTTGAGTATTGTGTCCGATACTGGTCAGACCATAGCATGAGTTTTGGGGCTCATACTGGTCAGACCACACCATGAGTCCTGGGTCTAATACTGGTCGGACCACACCTTGAGTACTGGGTCTGATACTGGTCAGACCACACCTTGAGTACTGGGTCCGATACTGGTCAGACCTCACCCTGATTACTGGGTCCGATACTGGTCAGACCACACCTTGAGTACTGGGTCTGATACTGTCGGAGCTCCACACGAGTACTGTGTCCGATACTGGTCAGACCACACCTTGAGTATTGTGTCCGATACTGGTCAGTCCACACCTTGAGTATTGGGGCTCATACTGGTCAGACAACACCTTGAATACTGGGTCTGAGACTGGTCGGACCACAGCTTGAGTACTGGGTCTGATACGGGTCAGACCACACCTTGAGTAATGGGTCTGATACTGGTCTGACCACACCTTGAGTATTGGGTCTGATAGTGGTCAGACAACACCTTGGCGACTGGGTCTGATACTGGTCAGACCACTCCTTGAGAACTGGGTCTGATACTGGTCAGACCACACCTTGAGTACTGTGTCCGATACTGGTCAGACCACACCTTGAGTATTGGGTCTGATACGGGTCAGACCACAACTTGAGTACTGTTTCTGATACTGGTCACACCTCACCTTGAGTACTGCGTCCGATACTGGTCAGAGCACACCTTGAGTACTGGGTCCGATACTGGTCAGACCACACCGTGAGTATCGTGTTTGATACTTGTCAGGCCACATCTTGAGTATTAGGTCTGATACTTGTCAGACCACACCTTGAGTACTGTGTCCGATACTGGTCAGACCACACCTTCAGTATTGCGTCCGATACTGGTCAGACCATACCTTGACTACTGGGTCCGATACTGGTCAGACCACACCTTGATACTGGGTCCGATACTGGTCAGACCACACATTGAGCACTGTCTCTGATACTGGTCAGACTAAACCTTGAGTACTGTGTCTGATACTGGTCAGACCACACCTTGAGTACTGTGTCCAATACTGGTCAGACCACACCTTCAGTACTGTGTCCAATACTGGTCAGACCACACCTTGAGTACTGTGTCGGATACTGGTCAGACCACACCTTGAGAACTGGGTCCGATAATGGTCAGACCACACCTTGAGTCCTGGGTCCGAGACTGGTTAGACCACACCTTGAGTACTGTGTCTGATACTGGTCAGGCCACACCTTGAGTATTGGGTCTGATACTGCTCAGAACACACCTTGAGAACAACGTCCGATAGTGGTCAGACCACACCTTGAGTACTGGGTCTGATACGGTCGGAACTCACCACGAGTACTGTGTCCGATACTGGTCAGACCACACCTTGAGTTTTGTGTCCGATACTGGTCAGTCCACACCTTGAGTATTGGGGCTCATACTGGTCAGACCACACCTTGAATACTGGGTCTGAGACTGGTCGGACCACACCTTGAGTACTGGGTCTGATACGGGTCAGACCACACCTTAAGTAATGGGTCAGATACTGGTCAGACCACACCTTGAGTATTGGGTCTGATAGTGGTCAGACAACACCTTGACTACTCGGTCTAATACTGATCAGACCACAACTTGAGAACTGGGTCCGATACTGGTGAGACCACACCTTGAGTATTGGGGCTCATACTGGTCAGACCACACCTTGAGTACTAGGTCTGGTACTGGTCGGACCACAGCTTGAGTACTGGGTCTGATACTGGTCAGACCACACCTTGAGTACTGTGTCCGATACCGGTCAGACCACACCTTGAGTATTGGGTCTGATACTGGTCAAAGCACACCTTGAGAACTGGGTCCGATACTGGTCAGACCAGTCCTTGAGTGCGATACTGGTCAGACCACACCTTGAGTACTGGGTCCGATACTGGTTAGACCACACCTTGACTACTGTGTCCGATACTGATCGACCACACCTTGAGTACTGTGTCTGATACTGGTCAGACAAGACCTTGAGTACTGAGTCCGATACTGGTCAGACCATACCATGAGTACTAAGTCCGATACTGGTCAGACCACACCTTGAGTACTGGGTCCGATACTGGTCAGACCACACCTTGAGAATTAGTTCCGATACTGGTCAGACCACACCTTGAGTACTGGGACCGATACTGGTCAGACCACAATTTGAGTACTCCGTCCGATACTGGTCAGACCACACCTTGAGTACTGTGTCCGATACTGGTCAGACGACACCTTGAGTATTGGGCCTAATATTGGTCAGACCACTCATTGAATTTTGGTCCGATAGTGGTCAGACCACACCTTGAGTACTGGGTCCGATACTGGTCAGACAACACCTTGAGTACTGTGTCCGATACTGGTCAGACCACACCTTGAGTACTGTGTCTGATACTGGTCAGACCACAACTTGAGCACTGGGTCCGATACTGGTCAGACCATACCTTGTTGACTGGGCACGGTACTGGCACAGACCATACCTTGAGTATTGGGGCCGATACTGGTCAGACCATACCTTGAGTACTGGGTCCGATACTGGCCAGACCACACCTTGAGTACTGAGTCCGATACTCGTCAGACCATACCTTGAGTAGTAAGTCCGATACTGGTCAGACCACACCTTGAGTACTGGGTCCGATACTGGTCAGACCACACCTTGAGAATTAGGTCCGATACTGGTCAGACCACACCTTGAGTACTGGGTCCGATACTGGTCAGACCACACCTTGAGAATTAGGTCCGATACTGGTCAGACCACACCTTGAGTACTGGGTCCGATACTGGTCAGACCACAATTTGAGTACTCCGTCCGATACTGGTCAGACCACACCTTGAGTACTGGGTCTGCTACTGGTCAGACCACACCTTGAGTACTGGGTCCAATACTGGTCAGACCACACCTTGAGCACTGTGTCCGATACTTGCCAGACCACACCTTGAGAACTGGGTCCGATACTGGTCAGACTACTCCTTGAGTACTGGGTCCGATACTGGTCAGACCACAGCTTGAGTACTGTGTCCGATACTGGTCAAACCACACCTTGAGTACTGTGTCCGATACTGGTCAGACTACACCTTGAGTACTTGGTCCGATACTGGTCTGACCACACCTTGAATACTGTGTCCAATATTGGTCAGACCACATCTTGAGTACTGTGTCGGATACTAGTCAGACCACACCTTGAGCACTGTGTCCGATACTGGTCAGACTACTCCTTGAGTATTGGGGCTCATACTGGTCAGACCACACCTTGAGTACTGGGTCTGACACTGGTTGGACCACACCCTGAGTACTGGATCTGATACTGGTCAGACCACACATTGAGTAATGGGTCTGATACTGGTCAGACCACACCTTGAGTATTGTGTCTGATAGTGGTGAGACAACACCTTGTCTACTGGGTCTGATACTGGTCAGACCACACCTTGAGAACTGGGTCCGATACTGGTCAGACCACATCTTGAGTACTGTGTCCGATACTGGTCAGACCACACCTTGAGTATTGGGTCCGATACTGGTCAGACCACACCTTGAGTACTGTGTCCGATACTGGTCAGACCACACCTTGAGTATTGGGTCTGATACTGGTCAGACCACAACTTGAGTACTGTTTCTGATACTGGTCACACCTCACCTTGAGTACTGCGTCCGATACTGGTCAGAGCACACCTTCAGTACTGTGTCCAATACTGGTCAGACCACACCTTGAGTACTGTGTCGGATACTGGTCAGACCACACCTTGAGAACTGGGTCCGATAATGGTGAGACCACACCTTGAGAATTAGGTCCGATACTGGTCAGACCACACCTTGAGTACTGGGACCGATACCGGTCAGACCTCAATTTGAGTACTCCGTCCGATACTGGTCAGACCACACCTTGAGTACTGTGTCCGATACTGGTGAGACGACACCTTGAGTATTGGGCCTAATACTGGTCAGACCACTCATTGAATTTTGGTCCGATAGTGGTCAGACCACACCTTGAGTACTGGGTCCGATACTGGTCAGACAACACCTTGAGTACTGTGTCCGATACTGGTCAGACCACACCTTGAGTACTGTTTCTGATACTGGTCAGACCACAACTTGAGTACTGGGTCCGATACTGGTCAGACCATACCTTGTTTACTGGGCACGGTACTGGCACAGACCATACCTTGAGTATTGGGGCCGATACTGGTCAGACCATACCTTGAGTACTGGGTCCGATACTGGCCAGACCACACCTTGAGTACTAGTCCGATACTCGTCAGACCATACCTTGAGTAGTAAGTCCGATACTGGTCAGACCACACCTTGAGTACTGGGTCCGATACTGGTCAGACCACACCTTGAGAATTAGGTCCGATACTGGTCGACCATACCTTGAGTACTGTGTCTGATACTGGTCAGACAACACCTTGAGTACTGTGTCCGATACTGGTCAGACCATACCATGAGTACTAAGTCCGATACTGGTCAGACCACACCTTGAGTACTGGGTCCGATACTGGTCAGAGCACACCTTGAGAATTAGGTCCGATACTGGTTAGACCACACCTTGAGTACTGGGACCGATACTGGTCAGACTACAATTTGAGTACTCCGTCCGATACTGGTCAGACCACACCTTGAGTACTGTGTCCGATACTGGTCAGACGACACCTTTTTATTGGGCCTAATACTGGTCAGACCACTCATTGATTTTTGGTCCGATAGTGGTCAGACCACACCTTGAGTACTGGGTCCGATACTGGTCAGACAACACCTTGAGTACTGTGTCCGATACTGGTCAGACCACACCTTGAGTACTGTGTCTGATACTGGTCAGACCACAACTTGAGTACTGGGTCCGATACTGGTCAGACCATACCTTGTTTACTGGGCACGGTACTGGCCAGACCATACCTTGAGTATTGGGGCCGATACTGACCAGACCATACCTTGAGTACTGGGTCCGATACTGGCCAGACCACACCTTGAGTACTGAGTCCGATACTCGTCAGACCATACCTTGAGTAGTAAGTCCGATACTGGTCAGACCACACCTTGAGTACTGGGTCCGATACTGGTCAGACCACACCTTGAAAATTAGGTCCGATACTGGTCAGACCACACCTTGAGTACTGGGTCCGATACTGGTCAGACCACACCTTGAGAATTAGGTCTGATACTGTTCAGACCACACCTTGAGTACTGGGTCCGATACTGGTCAGACCACAATTTGAGTACTCCGTCCGATACTGGTCAGACCACACCTTGAGTACTGGGTCTGCTACTGGTCAGACCACACCTTGAGTACTGGGTCCAATACTGGTCAGACCACACCTTGAGCACTGTGTCCGATACTTGCCAGACCACACCTTGAGAACTGGGTCCGATACTGGTCAGACTACTCCTTGAGTACTGGGTCCGATACTGGTCAGACCACACCTTGAGTACTGTGTCCGATACTGGTCAAACCACACCTTGAGCACTGTGTCCGATACTGGTCAGACTACACCTTGAGTACTTGGTCCGATACTGGTCTGACCACACCTTGAATACTGTGTCCAATATTGGTCAGACCACATCTTGAGTACTGTGTCGGATACTAGTCAGACCACACCTTGAGCACTGTGTCCGATACTGGTCAGACTACTACTTGAGTACTGTGTCCGATACTGGTCAGACCACACCTTGAGTACTGTGTCGGATACTAGTCAGACCACACCTTGAGCACTGGGTCCGATACTGGTCAGACTACTCCTTGAGTATTGGGGCTCATACTGGTCAGACCACACCTTGAGTACTGGGTCTGACACTGGTTGGACCACACCCTGAGTACTGGATCTGATACTGGTCAGACCACACATTGAGTACTGTGTCTGATACTGGTCAGACCACACCTTGAGTACTGGGTCCGATACTGGTTATACCACACCTTGAGTACGGTGTCCGATATTGGTCAGACCACACCTTGAGTATTGTCTCCGATACTGGTCAGACCATAGCATGAGTTTTGGGGCTCATACTGGTCAGACCACACCATGAGTCCTGGGTCTGATACTGGTCGGACCACACCTTGAGTACTGGGTCTGATACTGCTCAGACAACACCTTGAGAACTGGGTCCGATACTGGTCAGACCACACCTTGAGTACTGGGTCTGATACTGGTCGGAGCTCCCCACGAGTACTCTGTCCGATACTGGTCAGACCACACCTTGAGTATTGTGTCCGATACTGGTCAGTCCACACCTTGAGTATTGGGGCTCATACTGGTCAGACCACACCTTGAATACTGGGTCTGATACTGGTCAGACCACAACTTGAGTACTGTTTCTGATACTGGTCACACCTCACCTTGAGTACTGCGTCCGATACTGGTCAGAGCACACCTTCAGTACTGTGTCCAATACTGTCCAATTAATGCAATAGTTAGGAAAGACATTAGCTTGGATGATGTGGAATCTATATGGGTGGAGCTGCAGAACACTAAAGGGCAAAAATCGTTAGTGGGAGTTGTGTACAGACCTCCAAACAGTAGTAGTGATGTTGGGGAGGGCATCAAACAGGAAATTAGGAGTGCATGCAATAAAGGTGCAGCAGTTATAATGGGTGACTTTAATATGCACATAGATTGGGCTAGCCAAACTGGAAGCAATACGGTGGAGGAGGATTTCCTGGAATGCATAAGGGATGGTTTTCTAGACCAATATGTCGAGGAACCAACTAGGGGGGAGGCCATCTTAGACTGGGTGTTGTGTAATGAGAGAGGATTAATTAGCAATCTCATTGTGCGAGGCCCCTTGGGGAAGAGTGACCATAATATGGTGGAATTCTGCATTAGGATGGAGAATGAAACAGTTAATTCAGAGACCATGGTCCAGAACTTAAAGAAGGGTAACTTTGAAGGTATGAGGCATGAATTGGCTAAGATAGATTGGCTAATGATACTTAAGGGGTTGACTGTGGATGGGCAATGGCAGACATTTAGAGAACGCATGGATGAATTACAACAATTGTACATTCCTGTCTGGCGTAAAAATAAAAAAGGGAAGGTGGCTCAACCGTGGCTATCTAGGGAAATCAGGGATAGTATTAAAGCCAAGGAAGTGGCATACAAATTGGCCAGAAATAGCAGCGAACCTGAGGACTGGGAGAAATTTAGAACTCAGCAGAGGAGGACAAAGGGTTTGATTAGGGCAGGGAAAATGGAGTACGAGAAGAAGCTTGCAGGGAACATTAAGGCGGATTGCAAAAGTTTCTATAGGTATGTAAAGAGAAAGAGGTTAGTAAAAACAAACGTAGGTCCCCTGCAGTCAGAATCAGGGGAAGTCATAACGGGGAACAAAGAAATGGCAGACCAATTGAACAAGTACTTTGGTTCAGTATTCACTAAGGAGGACACAAACAACCTTCCGGATATAAAAGTGGTCAGAGGGTCTATTAAAGAGGAGGAACTGAGGGAAATCTTTATTAGTCGGGAAATTGTGTTGGGGAAATTGATGGGATTGAAGGCCGATAAATCCCCAGGGCCTGATGGACTGCATCCCAGAGTACTTAAGGAGGTGGCCTTGGAAATAGCGGATGCATTGACAGTCATTTTCCAACATTCCATTGACTCTGGATCAGTTCCTATCGAGTGGAGGGTAGCCAATGTAACCCCACTTTTTAAAAAAGGAGGGAGAGAGAAAGCAGGGAATTATAGACCGGTCAGCCTGACCTCAGTAGTGGGTAAAATGATGGAATCAATTATTAAGGATGTCATAGCAGCGCATTTGGAAAATGGTGACATGATAGGTCCAAGTCAGCATGGATTTGTAAAAGGGAGATCATGCTTGACAAATCTTCTGGAATTTTTTGAGGATGTTTCCAATAAAGTGGACAAAGGAGTACCAGTTGATGTGGTATATTTGGACTTTCAGAAGGCTTTCGACAAGGTCCCACACAGGAGATTAATGTGCAAAGTTAAAGCACATGGGATTGGGGGTAGTGTGCTGACGTGGATTGAGAACTGGTTGTCAGACAGGAAGCAAAGAGTAGGAGTAAATGGGTACTTTTCGGAATGGCAGGCAGTGACTAGTGGGGTACCGCAGGGTTCTGTGCTGGGGCCCCAGCTGTTTACATTATACATTAATGATTTAGACGAAGGGATTAAATGTAGTATCTCCAAATTTGCGGATGACACTAAGTTGGGTGGCAGTGTGAGCTGCGAGGAGGATGCTATGAGGCTACAGAGTGACTTGGATAGGTTAGGTGAGTGGGCAAATGCGTGGCAGATGAAGTATAATGTGGATAAATGTGAGGTTATCCACTTTGGTGGTAAAAACAGAGAGACAGACTATTATCTGAATGGTGACAGATTAGGAAAAGGGAAGGTGCAACGAGACCTGGGTGTCATGGTACATCAGTCATTGAAGGTTGGCATGCAGGTACAGCAGGCGGTTAAGAAAGCAAATGGCATGTTGGCCTTCATAGCGAGGGGATTTGAGTACAGGGGCAGGGAGGTGTTGCTACAGTTGTACAGGGCCTTGGTGAGGCCACACCTGGAGTATTGTGTACAGTTTTGGTCTCCTAACTTGAGGAAGGACATACTTGCTGTTGAGGGAGTGCAGCGAAGATTCACCAGACTGATTCCCGGGATGGTGGGACTGACCTATCAAGAAAGACTGAATCAACTGGGCTTGTCTTCACTGGAGTTCAGAAGAGTGAGAGGGGACCTCATAGAAACGTTTAAAATTCTGACGGGTTTGGACAGGTTGGATGCAGGAAGAATGTTCCCAATGTTGGGGAAGTCCAGAACCAGGGGTCACAGTCTAAGGATAAGGGGTAAGCCATTTAGGACCGAGATAAGGAGAAACTTCTTCACCCAGAGAGTGGTGAACCTGTGGAATTCTCTACCACAGGAAGTAGTTGAGGCCAATTCACTAAATATATTCAAAAGGGAGTTAGATGAAGTCCTTAGTACTCGGGGGATCAAGGGGTATGGCGTGAAAGCAGGAAGTGGGTACTGAAGTTTCATGTTCAGCCATGAACTCGTTGAATGGCGGTGCAGGCTAGAAGGGCTGAATGGCCTGCTCCTGCACCTATTTTCTATGTTTCTATGTTTCTATGGTCAGACCACACCTTGAGTACTGTGTCGGATACTGGTCAGACCACACCTTGAGAACTGGGTCCGATAATGGTGAGACCACACCTTGAGAATTAGGTCCGATACTGGTCAGACCACTCATTGAATTTTGGTCCGATAGTGGTCAGACCACACCTTGAGTACTGGGTCCGATACTGGTCAGACAACACCTTGAGTACTGTTTCTGATACTGGTCAGACCACAACTTGAGTACTGGGTCCGATACTGGTCAGACCATACCTTGTTTACTGGGCACGGTACTGGCCAGACCATACCTTGAGTATTGGGGCCGATACTGGTCAGACCATACCTTGAGTACTGGGTCCGATACTGGCCAGACCACACCTTGAGTACTAGTCCGATACTCGTCAGACCATACCTTGAGTAGTAAGTCCGATACTGGTCAGACCACACCTTGAGTACTGGGTCCGATACTGGTCAGACCACACCTTGAGAATTAGGTCCGATACTGGTCGACCACACCTTGAGTACTGTGTCTGATACTGGTCAGAAAACACCTTGAGTACTGTGTCCGATACTGGTCAGACCATACCATGAGTACTAAGTCCGATACTGGTCAGACCACACCTTGAGTACTGGGTCCGATACTGGTCAGAGCACACCTTGAGAATTAGGTCCGATACTGGTCAGACCACACCTTGAGTACTGGGACCGATACTGGTCAGACTACAATTTGAGTACTCCGTCCGATACTGGTCAGACCACACCTTGAGTACTGTGTCCGATACTGGTCAGACGACACCTTGAGTATTGGGCCTAATACTGGTCGGACCACTCATTGATTTTTGGTCCGATAGTGGTCAGACCACACCTTGAGTACTGGGTCCGATACTGGTCAGACAACACCTTGAGTACTGTGTCCGATACTGGTCAGACCACACCTTGAGTACTGTGTCTGATACTGGTCAGACCACAACTTGAGTACTGGGTCCGATACTGGTCAGACCATACCTTGTTTACTGGGCACGGTACTGGCCAGACCATACCTTGAGTATTGGGGCCGATACTGACCAGACCATACCTTGAGTACTGGGTCCGATACTGGCCAGACCACACCTTGAGTACTGAGTCCGATACTCGTCAGACCATACCTTGAGTAGTAAGTCCGATACTGGTCAGACCACACCTTGAGTACTGTTTCCGATACTGGTCAGACCACACCTTTAAAATTAGGTCCGATACTGGTCAGACCACACCTTGAGGACTGGGTCCGATACTGGTCAGACCACACCTTGAGAATTAGGTCCGATACTGGTCAGACCACACCTTGAGTACTGGGTCCGATACTGGTCAGACCACAATTTGAGTACTCCGTCCGATACTGGTCAGACCACACCTTGAGTACTGGGTCTGCTACTGGTCAGACCACACCTTGAGTACTGGGTCCAATACTGGTCAGACCACACCTTGAGCACTGTGTCCGATACTTGCCAGACCACACCTTGAGAACTGGGTCCGATACTGGTCAGACTACTCCTTGAGTACTGGGTCCGATACTGGTCAGACCACACCTTGAGTACTGTGTCCGATACTGGTCAAACCACACCTTGAGCACTGTGTCCGATACTGGTCAGACTACACCTTGAGTACTTGGTCCGATACTGGTCTGACCACACCTTGAATACTGTGTCCAATATTGGTCAGACCACATCTTGAGTACTGTGTCGGATACTAGTCAGACCACACCTTGAGCACTGTGTCCGATACTGGTCAGACTACTCCTTGAGTACTGGGTCCGATACTGGTCAGACCACACCTTGAGTACTGTGTCGGATACTAGTCAGACCACACCTTGAGCACTGTGTCCGATACTGGTCAGACTACTCCTTGAGTATTGGGGCTCATACTGGTCAGACCACACCTTGAGTACTGGGTCTGACACTGGTTGGACCACACCCTGAGTACTGGATCTGATACTGGTCAGGCCACACCTTGAGTATTGGGTCTGATACTGCTCAGAACACACCTTGAGAACAACGTCCGATAGTGGTCAGACCACACCTTGAGTACTGGGTCTGATACTGGTCGGAACTCACCACGAGTACTGTGTCCGATACTGGTCAGACCACACCTTGAGTTTTGTGTCCGATACTGGTCAGTCCACACCTTGAGTATTGGGGCTCATACTGGTCAGACCACACCTTGAATACTGGGTCTGAGACTGGTCGGACCACACCTTGAGTACTGGGTCTGATACGGGTCAGACCACACCTTAAGTAATGGGTCAGATACTGGTCAGACCACACCTTGAGTATTGGGTCTGATAGTGGTCAGAAAACACCTTGACTACTCGGTCTGATACTGGTCAGACCACACCTTGAGAACTGGGTCCGATACTGGTGAGACCTCACCTTGAGTATTGGGGCTCATACTGGTCAGACCACACCTTGAGTACTAGGTCTGGTACTGGTCGGATCACAGCTTGAGTACTGGGTCTGATATGGTCGGACCACAGCTTGAGTACTGGGTCTGATACTGGTCAGACCACACCTTGAGTACTGGGACTGATACTGGTCAGACCACACCATGAGTACTGGGTCCGACACTGGTCAGACCACACCTTGAGTACTGTGTCCGATACCGGTCAGACCACACCTTGAGTATTGGGTCACATACTGGTCAGACCACACCTTGAATACTGGGCCTGATCCTGGTCGGGCCACACCTTGAGTACTGGGTCTGATACGGGTCAGACCACACCTTGAGTAATGGGTCTGATACTGGTCAGACCACACCTTGAGTATTGTGTCTGATAGTGGTGAGACAACACCTTGACTACTGGGTCTGAAACTGGTCAGACAACACCTTGAGTACTGAGTCCGATACTGGTCAGACCATACCATGAGTACTAAGTCCGATACTGGTCAGACCACACCTTGAGTACTGGGTCCGATACTGGTCAGACCACACCTTGAGAATTAGGTCCGATACTGGTCAGACCACACCTTGAGTACTGGGACCGATACTGGTCAGACCACAATTTGAGTACTCCGTCCGATACTGGTCAGACCACACCTTGAGTACTGTGACCGATACTGGTCAGACGACACCTTGAGTATTGGGCCGAATACTGGTCAGACCACTCATTGAATTTTGGTCCGATAGTGGTCAGACCACACCTTGAGTACTGGGTCCGATACTGGTCAGACAACACCTTGAGTACTGTGTCCGATACTGGTCAGACCACACCTTGAGTACTGTGTCTGATACTGGTCAGACCACAACTTGAGTACTGGGTCCGATACTGGTCAGACCATACCTTGTTTACCAGGCACGATACTGGCCAGAACATACCTTGAGTATTGGGGCCGATACTGGTCAGACCATACCTTGAGTACTGGGTCCGATACTGGCCAGACCACACCTTGAGTACTGAGTCCGATACTCGTCAGACCATACCTTGAGTAGTAAGTCCGATACTGGTCAGACCACACCTTGAGTACTGGGTCCGATACTGGTCAGACCACACCTTGAGTACTGGGTCCGATACTGGTCAGACCACACCTTGAGAATTAGGTCCGATACTGGTCAGACCACACCTTGAGTACTGGGTCCGATACTGGTCAGACCACACCTTGAGAATTAGGTCCGATACTGGTCAGACCACACCTTGAGTACTGGGTCCGATACTGGTCAGACTACTCCTTGAGTATTGGGGCTCATACTGGTCAGACCACACCTTGAGTACTGGGTCTGACACTGGTTGGACCACACCCTGAGTACTGGTTCTGATACTGGTCAGACCACACATTGAGTACTGTGTCTGATACTGGTCAGACCACACCTTGAGTACTGGGTCGGTTACTGGTTAGACCACACCTTGAGTACGGTGTCCGATACTGGTCAGACCACACCTTGAGTATTGTGTCCGATACTGGTCAGACCATAGCATGAGTTTTGGGGCTCATACTGGTCAGACCACACCATGAGTCCTGGGTCTGATACTGGTCGGACCACACCTTGAGTACTGGGTCCGATACTGGTCAGACCACACCTTGAGTACTGTGTCCGATACTGGTCAAACCACACCTTGAGCACTGTGTCCGATACTGGTCAGACTACACCTTGAGTACTTGGTCCGATACTGGTCTGACCACACCTTGAATACTGTGTCCAATATTGGTCAGACCACATCTTGAGTACTGTGTCGGATACTAGTCAGACCACACCTTGAGCACTGTGTCCGATACTGGTCAGACTACTCCTTGAGTACTGTGTCCGATACTGGTCAGACCACACCTTGAGTACTGTGTCGGATACTAGTCAGACCACACCTTGAGCACTGTGTCCGATATTGGTCAGACTACTCCTTGAGTATTGGGGCTCATACTGGTCAGACCACACCTTGAGTACTGGGTCTGACACTGGTTGGACCACACCCTGAGTACTGGATCTGATACTGGTCAGACCACACATTGAGTACTGTGTCTGATACTGGTCAGACCACACCTTGAGTACTGGGTCCGATACTGGTTATATCACACCTTGAGTACGGTGTCCGATATTGGTCAGACCACACCTTGAGTATTGTCTCCGATACTGGTCAGACCATAGCATGAGTTTTGGGGCTCATACTGGTCAGACCACACCATGAGTCCTGGGTCTGATACTGGTCGGACCACACCTTGAGTACTGGGTCTGATACTGCTCAGACAACACCTTGAGAACTGGGTCCGATACTGGTCAGACCACACCTTGAGTACTGGGTCTGATACTGGTCGGAGCTCCCCACGAGTACTCTGTCCGATACTGGTCAGACCACACCTTGAGTATTGTGTCCGATACTGGTCAGTCCACACCTTGAGTATTGGGGCTCATACTGGTCAGACAACACCTTGAATACTGGGTCTGAGACTGGTCGGACCACAGCTTGAGAACTGGGTCTGATACGGGTCAGACCACACCTTGAGTAATGGGTCTGATACTGGTCAGACCACACCTTGAGTATTGGGTCTGATAGTGGTCAGACAACACCTTGACGACTGGGTCTGATACTGGTCAGACCACTCCTTGAGAACTGGGTCAGATACTGGTCAGACCACACCTTGAGTCCTGGGTCCGAGACTGGTTAGACCACACCTTGAGTACTGTGTCTGATACTGGTCAGGCCACACCTTGAGTATTGGGTCTGATACTGCTCAGAACACACCTTGAGAACAACGTCCGATAGTGGTCAGACCACACCTTGAGTACTGGGTCTGATACTGGTCGGAACTCACCACGAGTACTGTGTCCGATACTGGTCAGACCACACCTTGAGTTTTGTGTCCGATACTGGTCAGTCCACACCTTGAGTATTGGGGCTCATACTGGTCAGACCACACCTTGAATACTGGGTCTGATACTGGTCAGACCACAACTTGAGTACTGTTTCTGATACTGGTCACACCTCACCTTGAGTACTGCGTCCGATACTGGTCAGAGCACACCTTCAGTACTGTGTCCAATACTGGTCAGACCACACCTTGAGTACTGTGTCGGATACTGGTCAGACCACACCTTGAGAACTGGGTCCGATAATGGTGAGACCACACCTTGAGAATTAGGTCCGATACTGGTCAGACCACACCTTGAGTACTGGGACCGATACTGGTCAGACCACAATTTGAGTACTCCGTCCGATACTGGTCAGACCACACCTTGAGTACTGTGTCCGATACTGGTGAGACGACACCTTGAGTATTGGGCCTAATACTGGTCAGACCACTCATTGAATTTTGGTCCGATAGTGGTCAGACCACACCTTGAGTACTGGGTCCGATACTGGTCAGACAAAACCTTGAGTACTGTTTCTGATACTGGTCAGACCACAACTTGAGTACTGGGTCCGATACTGGTCAGACCATACCTTGTTTACTGGGCACGGTACTGGCCAGACCATACCTTGAGTATTGGGGCCGATACTGGTCAGACCATACCTTGAGTACTGGGTCCGATACTGGCCAGACCACACCTTGAGTACTAGTCCGATACTCGTCAGACCATACCTTGAGTAGTAAGTCCGATACTGGTCAGACCACACCTTGAGTACTGGGTCCGATACTGGTCAGACCACACCTTGAGAATTAGGTCCGATACTGGTCGACCACACCTTGAGTACTGTGTCTGATACTGGTCAGAAAACACCTTGAGTACTGTGTCCGATACTGGTCAGACCATACCATGAGTACTAAGTCCGATACTGGTCAGACCACACCTTGAGTACTGGGTCCGATACTGGTCAGAGCACACCTTGAGAATTAGGTCCGATACTGGTCAGACCACACCTTGAGTACTGGGACCGATACTGGTCAGACTACAATTTGAGTACTCCGTCCGATACTGGTCAGACCACACCTTGAGTACTGTGTCCGATACTGGTCAGACGACACCTTGAGTATTGGGCCTAATACTGGTCGGACCACTCATTGATTTTTGGTCCGATAGTGGTCAGACCACACCTTGAGTACTGGGTCCGATACTGGTCAGACAACACCTTGAGTACTGTGTCCGATACTGGTCAGACCACACCTTGAGTACTGTGTCTGATACTGGTCAGACCACAACTTGAGTACTGGGTCCGATACTGGTCAGACCATACCTTGTTTACTGGGCACGGTACTGGCCAGACCATACCTTGAGTATTGGGGCCGATACTGACCAGACCATACCTTGAGTACTGGGTCCGATACTGGCCAGACCACACCTTGAGTACTGAGTCCGATACTCGTCAGACCATACCTTGAGTAGTAAGTCCGATACTGGTCAGACCACACCTTGAGTACTGGGTCCGATACTGGTCAGACCACACCTTGAAAATTAGGTCCGATACTGGTCAGACCACACCTTGAGTACTGGGTCCGATACTGGTCAGACCACACCTTGAGAATTAGGTCCGATACTGGTCAGACCACACCTTGAGTACTGGGTCCGATACTGGTCAGACCACAATTTGAGTACTCCGTCCGATACTGGTCAGACCACACCTTGAGTACTGGGTCTGCTACTGGTCAGACCACACCTTGAGTACTGGGTCCAATACTGGTCAGACCACACCTTGAGCACTGTGTCCGATACTTGCCAGACCACACCTTGAGAACTGGGTCCGATACTGGTCAGACTACTCCTTGAGTACTGGGTCCGATACTGGTCAGACCACACCTTGAGTACTGTGTCCGATACTGGTCAAACCACACCTTGAGCACTGTGTCCGATACTGGTCAGACTACACCTTGAGTACTTGGTCCGATACTGGTCTGACCACACCTTGAATACTGTGTCCAATATTGGTCAGACCACATCTTGAGTACTGTGTCGGATACTAGTCAGACCACACCTTGAGCACTGTGTCCGATACTGGTCAGACTACTCCTTGAGTACTGGGTCCGATACTGGTCAGACCACACCTTGAGTACTGTGTCGGATACTAGTCAGACCACACCTTGAGCACTGTGTCCGATACTGGTCAGACTACTCCTTGAGTATTGGGGCTCATACTGGTCAGACCACACCTTGAGTACTGGGTCTGACACTGGTTGGACCACACCCTGAGTACTGGATCTGATACTGGTCAGGCCACACCTTGAGTATTGGGTCTGATACTGCTCAGAACACACCTTGAGAACAACGTCCGATAGTGGTCAGACCACACCTTGAGTACTGGGTCTGATACTGGTCGGAACTCACCACGAGTACTGTGTCCGATACTGGTCAGACCACACCTTGAGTTTTGTGTCCGATACTGGTCAGTCCACACCTTGAGTATTGGGGCTCATACTGGTCAGACCACACCTTGAATACTGGGTCTGAGACTGGTCGGACCACACCTTGAGTACTGGGTCTGATACGGGTCAGACCACACCTTAAGTAATGGGTCAGATACTGGTCAGACCACACCTTGAGTATTGGGTCTGATAGTGGTCAGAAAACACCTTGACTACTCGGTCTGATACTGGTCAGACCACACCTTGAGAACTGGGTCCGATACTGGTGAGACCTCACCTTGAGTATTGGGGCTCATACTGGTCAGACCACACCTTGAGTACTAGGTCTGGTACTGGTCGGATCACAGCTTGAGTACTGGGTCTGATATGGTCGGACCACAGCTTGAGTACTGGGTCTGATACTGGTCAGACCACACCTTGAGTACTGGGACTGATACTGGTCAGACCACACCATGAGTACTGGGTCCGACACTGGTCAGACCACACCTTGAGTACTGTGTCCGATACCGGTCAGACCACACCTTGAGTATTGGGTCACATACTGGTCAGACCACACCTTGAATACTGGGCCTGATCCTGGTCGGGCCACACCTTGAGTACTGGGTCTGATACGGGTCAGACCACACCTTGAGTAATGGGTCTGATACTGGTCAGACCACACCTTGAGTATTGTGTCTGATAGTGGTGAGACAACACCTTGACTACTGGGTCTGAAACTGGTCAGACAACACCTTGAGTACTGAGTCCGATACTGGTCAGACCATACCATGAGTACTAAGTCCGATACTGGTCAGACCACACCTTGAGTACTGGGTCCGATACTGGTCAGACCACACCTTGAGAATTAGGTCCGATACTGGTCAGACCACACCTTGAGTACTGGGACCGATACTGGTCAGACCACACCTTGAGTACTGGGACCGATACTGGTCAGACCACAATTTGAGTACTCCGTCCGATACTGGTCAGACCACACCTTGAGTACTGTGTCCGATACTGGTCAGACGACACCTTGAGTATTGGGCCTAATACTGGTCAGACCACTCATTGAATTTTGGTCCGATAGTGGTCAGACCACACCTTGAGTACTGGGTCCGATACTGGTCAGACAACACCTTGAGTACTGTGTCCGATACTGGTCAGACCACACCTTGAGTACTGTGTCTGATACTGGTCAGACCACAACTTGAGTACTGGGTCCGATACTGGTCAGACCATACCTTGTTTACTAGGCACGATACTGGCCAGAACATACCTTGAGTATTGGGGCCGATACTGGTCAGACCATACCTTGAGTACTGGGTCCGATACTGGCCAGACCACACCTTGAGTACTGAGTCCGATACTCGTCAGACCATACCTTGAGTAGTAAGTCCGATACTGGTCAGACCACACCTTGAGTACTGGGTCCGATACTGGTCAGACCACACCTTGAGTACTGGGTCCGATACTGGTCAGACCACACCTTGAGAATTAGGTCCGATACTGGTCAGACCACACCTTGAGTACTGGGTCCGATACTGGTCAGACCACACCTTGAGAATTAGGTCCGATACTGGTCAGACCACACCTTGAGTACTGGGTCCGATACTGGTCAGACTACTCCTTGAGTATTGGGGCTCATACTGGTCAGACCACACCTTGAGTACTGGGTCTGACACTGGTTGGACCACACCCTGAGTACTGGTTCTGATACTGGTCAGACCACACATTGAGTACTGTGTCTGATACTGGTCAGACCACACCTTGAGTACTGGGTCGGTTACTGGTTAGACCACACCTTGAGTACGGTGTCCGATACTGGTCAGACCACACCTTGAGTATTGTGTCCGATACTGGTCAGAACATAGCATGAGTTTTGGGGCTCATACTGGTCAGACCACACCATGAGTCCTGGGTCTGATACTGGTCGGACCACACCTTGAGTACTGGGTCTGATACTGGTCAGACCACACCTTGAGTACTGGGTCTGATACTGGTCGGAACTCACCACGAGTACTGGGTCCGATACTGGTCAGACCACACCTTGAGTACTGGGTCCGATACTGGTCAGACCACACCTTGAGAATTAGGTCCGATACTGGTCAGACCACACCTTGAGTACTGGGTCCAATACTGGTCAGACCACACCTTGAGCACTGTGTCCGATACTTGCCAGACCAAACCTTGAGAACTGGGTCCGATACTGGTCAGACTACTCCTTGAGTACTGGGTCCGATACTGGTCAGACCACACCTTGAGTACTGTGTCCGATACTAGTCAGACCACACCTTGAGCACTGTGTCCGATGCTGGTCAGACTACTCCTTGAGTATTGGGGCTCATACTGGTCTGACCACACCTTGAATACTGTGTCCAATATTGGTCAGACCACATCTTGAGTACTGTGTCGGATACTAGTCAGACCACACCTTGAGCACTGTGTCCGATACTGGTCAGACTACTCCTTGAGTATTGGGGCTCATACTGGTCAGACCACACCTTGAGTACTGGGTCTGACACTGGTTGGACCACACCCTGAGTACTGGTTCTGATACTGGTCAGACCACACATTGAGTACTGTGTCTGATACTGGTCAGACCACACCTTGAGTACTCGGTCGGTTACTGGTTAGACCACACTTGAGTACGGTGTCCGATACTGGTCAGACCACACCTTGAGTATTGTGTCCGATACTGGTCAGACCATAGCATGAGTTTTGGGGCTCATACTGGTCAGACCACACCATGAGTCCTGGGTCTGATACTGGTCGGACCACACCTTGAGTACTGGGTCTGATACTGGTCAGACCACACCTTGAGTACTGGTTCTGATACTGGTCGGAACTCACCACGAGTACTGTGTCCGATACTGGTCAGACCACACCTTGAGCACTGTGTCCGATACTTGCCAGACCACACCTTGAGAACTGGGTCCGATACTGCTCAGACTACTCCTTGAGCACTGGGTCCGATACTGGTCAGACCACACCTTGAGTACTGTGTCCGATACTGGTCAGACTACACCTTGAGTACTAGGTCCGATACTGGTCAGACCACACCTTGAGTACTGTGTCCAATATTGGTCAGACCACACCTTGAGTACTGTGTCGGATACTGGTCAGACCACACCTTGAGCACTGTGTCCGATACTTGACAGACCACAACTTGAGAACTGGGTCCGATACTGGTCAGACTACTCCTTGAGCACTGGATCCGATACTGGTCAGACTACTCCTTGAGTACTGGGTCTGATACTGGTCAGACCGCACCTTGAGTATTGGCTCTAATACTGGTCAGACCACACCTTGAGTATTGGGTCTGATACTGGTCTGACCACACCTTGAGTACTGTGTCGGATACTGGTCAGACCACACCTTGAGCACTGTGTCCGATACTGGTCAGACCACACCTTGAAAATTAGGTCCGATACTGGTCAGACCACACCTTGAGTACTGGGTCCGATACTGGTCAGACCACACCTTGAGAATTAGGTCCGATACTGGTCAGACCACACCTTGAGTACTGGGTCCGATACTGGTCAGACCACAATTTGAGTACTCCGTCCGATACTGGTCAGACCACACCTTGAGTACTGGGTCTGCTACTGGTCAGACCACACCTTGAGTACTGGGTCCAATACTGGTCAGACCACACCTTGAGCACTGTGTCCGATACTTGCCAGACCACACCTTGAGAACTGGGTCCGATACTGGTCAGACTACTCCTTGAGTACTGGGTCCGATACTGGTCAGACCACACCTTGAGTACTGTGTCCGATACTGGTCAAACCACACCTTGAGCACTGTGTCCGATACTGGTCAGACTACACCTTGAGTACTTGGTCCGATACTGGTCTGACCACACCTTGAATACTGTGTCCAATATTGGTCAGACCACATCTTGAGTACTGTGTCGGATACTAGTCAGACCACACCTTGAGCACTGTGTCCGATACTGGTCAGACTACTCCTTGAGTACTGGGTCCGATACTGGTCAGACCACACCTTGAGTACTGTGTCGGATACTAGTCAGACCACACCTTGAGCACTGTGTCCGATACTGGTCAGACTACTCCTTGAGTATTGGGGCTCATACTGGTCAGACCACACCTTGAGTACTGGGTCTGACACTGGTTGGACCACACCCTGAGTACTGGATCTGATACTGGTCAGGCCACACCTTGAGTATTGGGTCTGATACTGCTCAGAACACACCTTGAGAACAACGTCCGATAGTGGTCAGACCACACCTTGAGTACTGGGTCTGATACTGGTCGGAACTCACCACGAGTACTGTGTCCGATACTGGTCAGACCACACCTTGAGTTTTGTGTCCGATACTGGTCAGTCCACACCTTGAGTATTGGGGCTCATACTGGTCAGACCACACCTTGAATACTGGGTCTGAGACTGGTCGGACCACACCTTGAGTACTGGGTCTGATACGGGTCAGACCACACCTTAAGTAATGGGTCAGATACTGGTCAGACCACACCTTGAGTATTGGGTCTGATAGTGGTCAGAAAACACCTTGACTACTCGGTCTGATACTGGTCAGACCACACCTTGAGAACTGGGTCCGATACTGGTGAGACCTCACCTTGAGTATTGGGGCTCATACTGGTCAGACCACACCTTGAGTACTAGGTCTGGTACTGGTCGGATCACAGCTTGAGTACTGGGTCTGATATGGTCGGACCACAGCTTGAGTACTGGGTCTGATACTGGTCAGACCACACCTTGAGTACTGGGACTGATACTGGTCAGACCACACCATGAGTACTGGGTCCGACACTGGTCAGACCACACCTTGAGTACTGTGTCCGATACCGGTCAGACCACACCTTGAGTATTGGGTCACATACTGGTCAGACCACACCTTGAATACTGGGCCTGATCCTGGTCGGGCCACACCTTGAGTACTGGGTCTGATACGGGTCAGACCACACCTTGAGTAATGGGTCTGATACTGGTCAGACCACACCTTGAGTATTGTGTCTGATAGTGGTGAGACAACACCTTGACTACTGGGTCTGAAACTGGTCAGACAACACCTTGAGTACTGAGTCCGATACTGGTCAGACCATACCATGAGTACTAAGTCCGATACTGGTCAGACCACACCTTGAGTACTGGGTCCGATACTGGTCAGACCACACCTTGAGAATTAGGTCCGATACTGGTCAGACCACACCTTGAGTACTGGGACCGATACTGGTCAGACCACACCTTGAGTACTGGGACCGATACTGGTCAGACCACAATTTGAGTACTCCGTCCGATACTGGTCAGACCACACCTTGAGTACTGTGTCCGATACTGGTCAGACGACACCTTGAGTATTGGGCCTAATACTGGTCAGACCACTCATTGAATTTTGGTCCGATAGTGGTCAGACCACACCTTGAGTACTGGGTCCGATACTGGTCAGACAACACCTTGAGTACTGTGTCCGATACTGGTCAGACCACACCTTGAGTACTGTGTCTGATACTGGTCAGACCACAACTTGAGTACTGGGTCCGATACTGGTCAGACCATACCTTGTTTACTAGGCACGATACTGGCCAGAACATACCTTGAGTATTGGGGCCGATACTGGTCAGACCATACCTTGAGTACTGGGTCCGATACTGGCCAGACCACACCTTGAGTACTGAGTCCGATACTCGTCAGACCATACCTTGAGTAGTAAGTCCGATACTGGTCAGACCACACCTTGAGTACTGGGTCCGATACTGGTCAGACCACACCTTGAGTACTGGGTCCGATACTGGTCAGACCACACCTTGAGAATTAGGTCCGATACTGGTCAGACCACACCTTGAGTACTGGGTCCGATACTGGTCAGACCACACCTTGAGAATTAGGTCCGATACTGGTCAGACCACACCTTGAGTACTGGGTCCGATACTGGTCAGACTACTCCTTGAGTATTGGGGCTCATACTGGTCAGACCACACCTTGAGTACTGGGTCTGACACTGGTTGGACCACACCCTGAGTACTGGTTCTGATACTGGTCAGACCACACATTGAGTACTGTGTCTGATACTGGTCAGACCACACCTTGAGTACTGGGTCGGCTACTGGTTAGACCACACCTTGAGTACGGTGTCCGATACTGGTCAGACCACACCTTGAGTATTGTGTCCGATACTGGTCAGAACATAGCATGAGTTTTGGGGCTCATACTGGTCAGACCACACCATGAGTCCTGGGTCTGATACTGGTCGGACCACACCTTGAGTACTGGGTCTGATACTGGTCAGACCACACCTTGAGTACTGGGTCTGATACTGGTCGGAACTCACCACGAGTACTGGGTCCGATACTGGTCAGACCACACCTTGAGTACTGGGTCCGATACTGGTCAGACCACACCTTGAGAATTAGGTCCGATACTGGTCAGACCACACCTTGAGTACTGGGTCCAATACTGGTCAGACCACACCTTGAGCACTGTGTCCGATACTTGCCAGACCAAACCTTGAGAACTGGGTCCGATACTGGTCAGACTACTCCTTGAGTACTGGGTCCGATACTGGTCAGACCACACCTTGAGTACTGTGTCCGATACTAGTCAGACCACACCTTGAGCACTGTGTCCGATGCTGGTCAGACTACTCCTTGAGTATTGGGGCTCATACTGGTCTGACCACACCTTGAATACTGTGTCCAATATTGGTCAGACCACATCTTGAGTACTGTGTCGGATACTAGTCAGACCACACCTTGAGCACTGTGTCCGATACTGGTCAGACTACTCCTTGAGTATTGGGGCTCATACTGGTCAGACCACACCTTGAGTACTGGGTCTGACACTGGTTGGACCACACCCTGAGTACTGGTTCTGATACTGGTCAGACCACACATTGAGTACTGTGTCTGATACTGGTCAGACCACACCTTGAGTACTCGGTCGGTTACTGGTTAGACCACACTTGAGTACGGTGTCCGATACTGGTCAGACCACACCTTGAGTATTGTGTCCGATACTGGTCAGACCATAGCATGAGTTTTGGGGCTCATACTGGTCAGACCACACCATGAGTCCTGGGTCTGATACTGGTCGGACCACACCTTGAGTACTGGGTCTGATACTGGTCAGACCACACCTTGAGTACTGGTTCTGATACTGGTCGGAACTCACCACGAGTACTGTGTCCGATACTGGTCAGACCACACCTTGAGCACTGTGTCCGATACTTGCCAGACCACACCTTGAGAACTGGGTCCGATACTGCTCAGACTACTCCTTGAGCACTGGGTCCGATACTGGTCAGACCACACCTTGAGTACTGTGTCCGATACTGGTCAGACTACACCTTGAGTACTAGGTCCGATACTGGTCAGACCACACCTTGAGTACTGTGTCCAATATTGGTCAGACCACACCTTGAGTACTGTGTCGGATACTGGTCAGACCACACCTTGAGCACTGTGTCCGATACTTGACAGACCACAACTTGAGAACTGGGTCCGATACTGGTCAGACTACTCCTTGAGCACTGGATCCGATACTGGTCAGACTACTCCTTGAGTACTGGGTCTGATACTGGTCAGACCGCACCTTGAGTATTGGCTCTAATACTGGTCAGACCACACCTTGAGTATTGGGTCTGATACTGGTCTGACCACACCTTGAGTACTGTGTCGGATACTGGTCAGACCACACCTTGAGCACTGTGTCCGATACTTGACAGACCACAACTTGAGAACTGGGTCCGATACTGGTCAGACTACTCCTTGAGCACTGGATCCGATACTGGTCAGACTACTCCTTGAGTACTGGGTCTGATACTGGTCAGACCGCACCTTGAGTATTGGCTCTAATACTGGTCAGACCACACCTTGAGTATTGGGTCTGATACTGGTCTGACCACACCTTGAGTACTGTGTCCGATACTGGTGAGACCACACCTTGAGTATTGGGGCTCATACTGGTCAGACCACACCTTGAGTACTGTGTCCGATACTGGTGAGACCACACCTTGAGTATTGGGACTCATACTGGTCAGACGACTCCTTGATTACGGGGTCCGATACTGGTCAGACCACACCTTGAGTACTGGGTCCGATCCTGGTCAGACCACACTTTGAGTACTCAGTCTGATACTGGTCAGAGCACACCTTGAATACTGTGTCCAATATTGGTCAGACCACACCTTGAGTACTGTGTCGGATACTGGTCAGACCACACCTTGAGAACTGGGTCCGATACGTGTCAGACCACACCTTGTGTAATGTGTCCAATACTAGTCAGACCACACCTTCAGTATTGGATCTGATACTGTTCAGACCACACCTTGAGTACTGTGTCCAATACTGGTCAGACTGCACCTTGAGTACTGGGTCCGATACTGGTCAGACCACACCTTGAATACTGTGTCCAATATTGGTCAGACCACACCTTGAGTACTGTGTCGGATACTGGTCAGACCACACCTTGAGAACTGGGTCCGATACTTGTCTGACCACACCTTGTGTAATGTGTCCAATACTGGTCAGACCACACCTTGAGTATTGGGCCTGATACTGTTCAGACCACACCTTGAGTACTGGGTCTGATACTGGTCAGACCACACCTTGAGTATTGGCTCTAATATTGGTCAGACCACAACTTGAGTATTGGGTCTGATACTGGCCTGACCACACCTTGAGTACTGTGTCCGATACTGGTGAGACCACACCTTTAGTATTGGTGCTCATACTGGTCAGACCACACCTTGAGTACTGTGTCCGATACTGGTGAGACCACACCTTGAGTATTCGGGCTCATACTGGTCAGACGACTCCTTGAGTACGGGGTCCGATACTGGTCAGACCATACCTTGAGTACTGTGTCCGATACTGGTCAGACCACACCTTGAGTATTGTGGCTCATACTGGTCAGACTACACCTTGAGTACTGTGTCCGATACTGGTCAGACCACATCTTGAGTACTGTGTCTGATACTGTCCAGACCACACCTTGAGTATTGGGTCCGATACTGGTCAGACCACACCTTGAGTACTGAGTCCGATACTGGTCAGACCACACATTCAGTATTGGGTCTGATACTGGTCAGAGCACACCTTGAGTACTGTTTCCGATACTGGTCAGACCTCACCTTGAGTATTGTGTCTGATACTTTTAAGGCCACATATTGAGTATTGTGTCTGATACTGGTCAGAACACACCTTGAGTATTGTGTCCGATACTGGTCAGACCACATCTTGAGTATTGGGTCTGATACTTGTCAGACCGCACCTTGAGTATTGTGTATGACATTGGTCAGACCACACCTTCTGTACTGCGTCAAATACTGGTCAGACCATACCTTGAGTACTGGTTCCGATACTGGTCAGACCACACCTTGAGTACTGCGTCCGATACTGGTCAGACTACACCTTGAGTACTGTGTCCGATACTGGTCAGACCAAACCTTGACTACTGTGTCCAATACTGGTCAGACCACCCCTTGAGTCCTGTGTCCAATACTGGTCAGACCACACCTTGAGTACTGTGTCGGATACTGGTCAGACAACACCTTGAGATCTGGGTCCGATACTAGTCAGACCACATCTTTAGTATTGGGTCTGATACTTGTCAGACCACACCTTGAGTACCGTGTCCGATACTGGTCAGACCACACCTTGAGTATTGGGTCTGATACTGGTCAGACCACACCTTGACTAACGTGTCCGATGCTTGTCAGACCACACCTTGAGTACTGGGACCGATACTGATCAGACCACACCTTGAGTACTGGGTCCGATACTGGTCAGACTACTCCTTGAGTACTGGGTCCGATACTGGTCAGACCACACCTTGAGTACTGTGTCCGATACTGGTCAGACCACACCTTGAGTATCGGGTCTGATACTGGTCAGACTACAACTTGACTAATGTGTCCGATGCTTGTCAGACCACACCTTGAGTATTGGGTCCGATACTGGTCAGACTACACCTTGAATACTGTGTCCGATACTGGTCAGAACAAACCTTGAGTACTGTGTCCAATACTGGTCAGACCACACCTTGAGTACTGTGTCCAATACTGGTCAGACCACACCTTGAGTACTGTGTCGGATACTGGTCAGACCACACCTTGAGAACTGGGTCCGATACTAGTCAGACCACATCTTGAGTATTGGGTCTGATACTTGTCAGACCACACCTTGAGTACTGTTTCCGATACTGGTCAGACCACACCATGAGTATTGGGTCTGATACTGGTCAGACCACACCTTGACTAATGTGCCGATGCTTGTCAGACCACACCTTGAGTACTGGGACCGATACTGATCAGACCACACCTTGAGTACTGGGTCCGATACTGGTCAGACTACTCCTTGAGTACTGGGTCCGATACTGGTCAGACCACACCTTGAGTACTGTGTCCGATACTGGTCAGACTGCACCTTGAGTATTGTGTCCGATACTGGTCATACCACACCTTGAGTACTGTGTCCAACACTAGTCAGACCACACCTTGAGTACTGTGTCTAATTCTGGTCAGACCACACCTTGAGTACTGTGTCGGATACAGGTCAGGCCACACCTTGAGAACTGGGTCTGATACTGGTCAGACCACACCTTGAGTACTGGGTCTGATACTGGTCAGACCACACCTTGAATATTGGGTCTGATACTGGTCAGACCACACCTTGAGTATTGGGGCTCATACTGGTCAGACCACACCTTGAAAATTAGGTCCGATACTGGTCAGACCACACCTTGAGTACTGGGTCCGATACTGGTCAGACCACACCTTGAGAATTAGGTCCGATACTGGTCAGACCACACCTTGAGTACTGGGTCCGATACTGGTCAGACCACAATTTGAGTACTCCGTCCGACACTGGTCAGACCACACCTTGAGTACTGGGTCCAATACTGGTCAGACCACACCTTGAGCACTGTGTCTGATACTTGCCAGACCACACCTTGAGCACTGTGTCCGATACTGGTCAGACTACACCTTGAGTACTTGGTCCGATACTGGTCTGACCACACCTTGAATACTGTGTCCAATATTGGTCAGACCACATCTTGAGTACTGTGTCGGATACTAGTCAGACCACTCCTTGAGCACTGTGTCCGATACTGGTCAGACTACTCCTTGAGTACTGGGTCCGATACTGGTCAGACCACACCTTGAGTACTGTGTCGGATACTAGTCAGACCACACCTTGAGCACTGTGTCCGATACTGGTCAGACTACTCCTTGAGTATTGGGGCTCATACTGGTCAGACCACACCTTGAGTACTGGGTCTGACACTGGTTGGACCACACCCTGAGTACTGGATCTGATACTGGTCAGACCACACATTGAGTACTGTGTCTGATACTGGTCAGACCACACCTTGAGTACTGGGTCCGATACTGGTTAGACCACACCTTGAGTACGGTGTCCGATTCTGGTCAGACCACATCTTGAGTATTGTCTCCGATACTGGTCAGACCATAGCATGAGTTTTGGGGCTCATACTGGTCAGACCACACCATGAGTCCTGGGTCTGATACTGGTCGGACCACACCTTGAGTACTGGGTCTGATACTGCTCAGATAACACCTTGAGAACTGGGTCCGATACTGGTCAGACCACACCTTGAGTACTGGGTCTGATACTGGTCGGAGCTCCCCACGAGTACTGTGTCCGATACTGGTCAGACCACACCTTGAGTATTGTGTCCGATACTGGTCAGTCCACACCTTGAGTATTGGGGCTCATACTGGTCAGACAACACCTTGAATACTGGGTCTGAGACTGGTCGGACCACAGCTTGAGAACTGGGTCTGATACGGGTCAGACCACACCTTGAGTAATGGGTCTGATACTGGTCAGACCACACCTTGAGTATTGGGTCTGATAGTGGTCAGACAACACCTTGACGACTGGGTCTGATACTGGTCAGACCACTCCTTGAGAACTGGGTCAGATACTGGTCAGACCACACCTTGAGTCCTGGGTCCGAGACTGGTTAGACCACACCTTGAGTACTGTGTCTGATACTGGTCAGGCCACACCTTGAGTATTGGGTCTGATACTGCTCAGAACACACCTTGAGAACAACGTCCGATAGTGGTCAGACCACACCTTGAGTACTGGGTCTGATACTGGTCGGAACTCACCACGAGTACTGTGTCCGATACTGGTCAGACCACACCTTGAGTTTTGTGTCCGATACTGGTCAGTCCACACCTTGAGTATTGGGGCTCATACTGGTCAGACCACACCTTGAATACTGGGTCTGAGACTGGTCGGACCACACCTTGAGTACTGGGTCTGATACGGGTCAGACCACACCTTAAGTAATGGGTCAGAAACTGGTCAGACCACACCTTGAGTATTGGGTCTGATAGTGGTCAGAAAACACCTTGACTACTCGGTCTGATACTGGTCAGACCACACCTTGAGAACTGGGTCCGATACTGGTGAGACCTCACCTTGAGTATTGGGGCTCATACTGGTCAGACCACACCTTGAGAACTAGGTCTGGTACTGGTCGGACCACAGCTTGAGTACTGGGTCTGATATGGTCGGACCACAGCTTGAGTACTGGGTCTGATACTGGTCAGACCACACCTTGAGTACTGGGACTGATACTGGTCAGACCACACCATGAGTACTGGGTCCGACACTGGTCAGACCACACCTTGAGTACTGTGTCCGATACCGGTCAGACCACACCTTGAGTATTGGGTCACATACTGGTCAGACCACACCTTGAATACTGGGCCTGATCCTGGTCGGGCCACACCTTGAGTACTGGGTCTGATACTGGTCAGACCACACCTTGAGTAATGGGTCTGATACTGGTCAGACCACACCTTGCGTATTGTGTCTGATAGTGGTGAGACAACACCTTGACTACTGGGTCTGAAACTGGTCAGACAACACCTTGACTACTGAGTCCGATACTGGTCAGACCATACCATGAGTACGAAGTCCGATACTGGTCAGACCACACCTTGAGTACTGGGTCCTATACTGGTCAGACCACACCTTGAGAATTAGGTCCGATACTGGTCAGACCACACCTTGAGTACTTGGACCGATACTGGTCAGACCACAATTTGAGTACTCTGTCCGATACTGGTCAGACCACACCTTGAGTACTGTGTCCGATACTGGTCAGACGACACCTTGAGTATTGGGCCGAATACTGGTCAGACCACTCATTGAATTTTGGTCCGATAGTGGTCAGACCACACCTTGAGTACTGGGTCCGATACTGGTCAGACAACACCTTGAGTACTGTGTCCGATACTGGTCAGACCACACCTTGAGTACTGTGTCTGATACTGGTCAGACCACAACTTGAGTACTGGGTCCGATACTGGTCAGACCATACCTTGTTTACTGGGCACGATACTGGCCAGACCATACCTTGAGTATTGGGGCCGATACTGGTCAGACCATACCTTGAGTACTGGGTCCGATACTGGCCAGACCACACCTTGAGTACTGAGTCCGATACTCGTCAGACCATACCTTGAGTAGTAAGTCCGATACTGGTCAGACCACACCTTGAGTACTGGGTCCGATACTGGTCAGACCACACCTTGAGAATTAGGTCCGATACTGGTCAGACCACACCTTGAGTACTGGGTCCGATACTGGTCAGACCACACCTTGAGAATTAGGTCCGATACTGGTCAGACCACACCTTGAGTACTGGGTCCGATACTGGTCAGACCACACCTTGAGAATTAGGTCCGATACTGGTCAGACCACACCTTGAGTACTGGGTCCAATACTGGTCAGACCACACCTTGAGCACTGTGTCCGATACTTGCCAGAGCACACCTTGAGAATTAGGTCCGATACTGGTCAGACTACTCCTTGAGTACTGGGTCCGATACTGGTCAGACCACACCTTGAGTACTGTGTCCGATACTGGTCAAACCACACCTTGAGCACTATGTCCGATACTGGTCAGACTACTCCTTGAGTATTGGGGCTCATACTGGTCTGACCACACCTTGAATACTGTGTCCAATATTGGTCAGACCACATCTTGAGTACTGTGTCGGATACTAGTCAGACCACACCTTGAGCACTGTGTCCGATACTGGTCAGACTACTCCTTGAGTATTGGGGCTCATACTGGTCAGACCACACCTTGAGTACTGGGTCTGACACTGGTTGGACCACACCTTGAGTACTGGGTCGGTTACTGGTTAGACCACACCTTGAGTACGGTGTCCGATACTGGTCAGACCACACCTTGAGTATTGTGTCCGATACTGGTCAGAACATAGCATGAGTTTTGGGGCTCATACTGGTCAGACCACACCATGAGTCCTGGGTCTGATACTGGTCGGACCACACCTTGAGTACTGGGTCTGATACTGGTCAGACCACACCTTGAGTACTGGGTCTGATACTGGTCGGAACTCACCACGAGTACTGTGTCCGATACTGGTCAGACCACACCTTGAGCACTGTGTCCGATACTTGCCAGACCACACCTTGGGAACTGAGTCCGATACTGCTCAGACTACTCCTTGAGCACTGGGTCCGATACTGGTCAGACCACACCTTGAGTACTGTGTCCGATACTGGTCAGACTACACCTTGAGTTCTAGGTCCGATACTGGTCAGACCACACCTTGAATACTGTGTCCAATATTGGTCAGACCACACCTTGAGTACTGTGTCGGATACTGGTCAGACCACACCTTGAGCACTGTGTCCGATACTTGCCAGACCACAACTTGAGAACTGGGTCCGATACTGGTCAGACTACTCCTTGAGCACTGGATCCGATACTGGTCAGACTACTCCTTGAGTACTGGGTCTGATACTGGTCAGACCGCACCTTGAGTATTGGCTCTAATACTGGTCAGACCACACCTTGAGTATTGGGTCTGATACTGGTCTGACCACACCTTGAGTACTGTGTCCGATACTGGTGAGACCACACCTTGAGTATGGGGCTCATACTGGTCAGACCACACCTTGAGTACTGTGTCCGATACTGGTGAGACCACACCTTGAGTATTGGGACTCATACTGGTCAGACGACTCCTTGATTACGGGGTCCGATACTGGTCAGACCACACCTTGAGTACTGGGTCCGATCCTGGTCAGACCACACTTTGAGTACTCAGTCTGATACTGGTCAGAGCACACCTTGAATACTGTGTCCAATATTGGTCAGACCACACCTTGAGTACTGTGTCGGATACTGGTCAGACCACACCTTGAGAACTGGGTCCGATACGTGTCAGACCACACCTTGTGTAATGTGTCCAATACTAGTCAGACCACACCTTCAGTATTGGATCTGATACTGTTCAGACCACACCTTGAGTACTGTGTCCAATACTGGTCAGACTGCACCTTGAGTACTGGGTCCGATACTGGTCAGACCACACCTTGAATACTGTGTCCAATATTGGTCAGACCACACCTTGAGTACTGTGTCGGATACTGGTCAGACCACACCTTGAGAACTGGGTCCGATACTTGTCTGACCACACCTTGTGTAATGTGTCCAATACTGGTCAGACCACACCTTGAGTACTGGGTCTGATACTGGTCAGACCACACCTTGAGTATTGGCTCTAATATTGGTCAGACCACAACTTGAGTATTGGGTCTGATACTGGCCTGACCACACCTTGAGTACTGTGTCCGATACTGGTGAGACCACACCTTGAGTATTCGGGCTCATACTGGTCAGACGACTCCTTGAGTACGGGGTCCGATACTGGTCAGACCATACCTTGAGTACTGTGTCCGATACTGGTCAGACCACACCTTGAGTATTGTGGCTCATACTGGTCAGACTACACCTTGAGTACTGTGTCCGATACTGGTCAGACCACACCTTGAGTATTGTGTCCGATACTGGTAAGTCCACACTTGAGTATTGGGGCTCATACTGGTCAGACCACACCTTGAATACTGGGGCTGATACTGGTCGGACCAACCTTGAGAAATGGGTCTGATACTGGTCAGACCACACCTTGAGTACTGTGTCGGATACTGGTCAGACCACACCTTGAGAACTGGGTCCGATACGTGTCAGACCACACCTTGTGTAATGTGTCCAATACTAGTCAGACCACACCTTCAGTATTGGATCTGATACTGTTCAGACCACACCTTGAGTACTGTGTCCAATACTGGTCAGACTGCACCTTGAGTACTGGGTCCGATACTGGTCAGACCACACCTTGAATACTGTGTCCAATATTGGTCAGACCACACCTTGAGTACTGTGTCGGATACTGGTCAGACCACACCTTGAGAACTGGGTCCGATACTTGTCTGACCACACCTTGTATAATGTGTCCAATACTGGTCAGACCACACCTTGAGTATTGGGCCTGATACTGTTCAGACCACACCTTGAGTACTGGGTCTGATACTGGTCAGACCACACCTTGAGTATTGGCTCTAATACTGGTCAGACCACACCTTGAGTATTGGGTCTGATACTGGTCTGACCACACCTTGAGTACTGTGTCCGATACTGGTGAGACCACACCTTGAGTATTGGGGTTCATACTGGTCAGACCACACCTTGAGTACTGTGTCCGATACTGGTGAGACCACACCTTGAGTATTCGGGCTCATACTGGTCAGACGACTCCTTGAGTACGGGGTCCGATACTGGTCAGACCATACCTTGAGTACTGTGTCCGATCCTGGTCAGACCACACCTTGAGTATTGTGGCTCATACTGGTCAGACTACACCTTGAGTACTGTGTCCGATGCTGGTCAGACCACACCTTGAGTATTGTGTCCGATACTGGTAAGTCCACACTTGAGTATTGGTGCTCATACTGGTCAGACCACACCTTGAATACTGGGGCTGATACTGGTCGGACCACACCTTGAGTAATGGGTCTGATACTGGTCAGACCACACCTTGAGTATTGGGTCTGATAGTGGTCAGACAACACCTTGACTGCTGGGTCTGATACTGGTCAGACCACACCTTGAGAGCTGGGTCCGATACTGGTCAGACCACATCTTGAGTACTGTGTCTGATACTGTCCAGACCACACCTTGAGTATTGGGTCCGATACTGGTCAGACCACACCTTGAGTACTGTTTCCGATACTGGTCAGACCTCACCTTGAGTATTGTGTCTGATACTTGTCAGACCGCACCTTGAGTATTGTGTATGACATTGGTCAGACCACACCTTCTGTACTGCGTCAAATACTGGTCAGACCATACCTTGAGTACTGGTTCCGATACTGGTCAGACCACACCTTGAGTACTGCGTCCGATACTGGTCAGACTACACCTTGAGTACTGTGTCCGATACTGGTCAGACCAAACCTTGACTACTGTGTCCAATACTGGTCAGACCACCCCTTGAGTCCTGTGTTCAATACTGGTCAGACCACACCTTGAGTACTGTGTCGGATACTGGTCAGACAACACCTTGAGATCTGGGTCCGATACTAGTCAGACCACATCTTTAGTATTGGGTCTGATACTTGTCAGACCACACCTTGAGTACCGTGTCCGATACTGGTCAGACCACACCTTGCGTATTGGGTCTGATACTGGTCAGACCACACCTTGACTAACGTGTCCGATGCTTGTCAGACCACACCTTGAGTACTGGGACCGATACTGATCAGACCACACCTTGAGTACTGGGTCCGATACTGGTCAGACTACTCCTTGAGTACTGGGTCCGATACTGGTCAGACCACACCTTGAGTACTGTGTCCGATACTGGTCAGACCACACCTTGAGTATCGGGTCTGATACTGGTCAGACTACAACTTGACTAATGTGTCCGATGCTTGTCAGACCACACCTTGAGTATTGGGTCCGATACTGGTCAGACTACACCTTGAATACTGTGTCCGATACTGGTCAGAACAAACCTTGAGTACTGTGTCCAATACTGGTCAGACCACACCTTGAGTACTGTGTCCAATACTGGTCAGACCACACCTTGAGTACTGTGTCGGATACTGGTCAGACCACACCTTGAGAACTGGGTCCGAAACTAGTCAGACCACATCTTGAGTATTGGGTCTGATACTTGTCAGACCACACCTTGAGTACTGTTTCCGATACTGGTCAGACCACACCTTGAGTATTGGGTCTGATACTGGTCAGACCACACCTTGACTAATGTGCCGATGCTTGTCAGACCACACCTTGAGTACTGGGACCGATACTGATCAGACCACACCTTGAGTACTGGGTCCGATACTGGTCAGACTACTCCTTGAGTACTGGGTCCGATACTGGTCAGACCACACCTTGAGTACTGTGTCCGATACTGGTCAGACGGCACCTTGAGTATTGTGTCCGATACTGGTCATACCACACCTTGAGTACTGTGTCCAACACTAGTCAGACCACACCTTGAGTACTGTGTCTAATTCTGGTCAGACCACACCTTGAGTACTGTGTCGGATACAGGTCAGGCCACACCTTGAGAACTGGGTCCGATACTGGTCAGACCACACCTTGAGTACTGGGTCTGATACTGGTCAGACCACACCTTGAATATTGGGTCTGATACTGGTCAGACCACACCTTGAGTATTGGGGCTCATACTGGTCAGACCACACCTTGAGTACTGGTTCTGATACTGGTTGGACCACACCTTGAGTACTGGGTCTTATACTGGTCAGACCACACCTTGAGTACTGGGTCTGATCCCGGTCAGACCACACCTTGACTACTGGGTCCGATACAGGTTAGACCACACCTTGAGCACTGTGTCCGATACTGGTCAGACCACAAATTGAGTATTGTGTCCGATACTGGTCAGACCACACCTTGAGTATTGGGTCTGATACTGGTCAGACCACACCTTGAGTACTGGGTCCGATACTGGTCAGACCACACCTTGAACACTGTGTCCAATATTGGTCAGACCACACCTTGAGTACTGGGTCTGATACTGGTCTGACCACACCTTGACTACTGGGTCCGATACAGGTTAGACCACACCTTGAGCACTGTGTCCGATACTGGTCAGACCACAAATTGAGTATTGTGTCCGATACTGGTCAGACCACACCTTGAGTATTGTGTCTGATACTGGTCAGAACACACCTTGAGTATTGTGTCCGATACTGGTCAGACCACATCTTGAGTATTGGGTCTGATACTTGTCAGACCACACATTGAGTACTGTGTCCGATACTGGTCAGACCACACCTTGAGTATTGGGTCTGATACTGGTCAGACTACAACTTGAATAATGTGTCCGATGCTTGTCAGACCACACCTTGAGTATTGTGTATGATAGTGGTCAGACCACACCTTCAGTACTGCGTCCGATACTGGTCAGACCATACCTTGAGTACTGGGTCCGATACTGGTCAGACCACACCTTGAGTACTGCGTCCAATACTGGTCAGACCACACCTTGAGTACTGAGGCCGATACTTGTCAGACCACACATTCAGTATTGGTTCTGATACTGGTCAGAGCACACCTTGAGTACTGTTTCCGATACTGGTCAGACCTCTCCTTGAGTATTGTGTCTGATACTTTTCAGGCCACACATTGAGTATTGTGTCTGATACTGGTCAGAACACACCTTGAGTATTGTGTCCGATACTGGTCAGACCACATCTTGAGTATTGGGTCTGATACTTGTCAGACCACACCTTGAGTACTGTGTCCGATACTGGTCAGACCACACCTTGAGTATTGGGTCTGATACTGGTCAGACTACAACTTGACTAATGTGACCGATGCTTGTCAGACCACACCTTGAGTATTGTGTATGATATTGGTCAGACCACACCTTCAGTACTGCGTCCGATACTGGTCAGACCATACCTTGAGTACTGGGTCCGATACTGGTCAGACCACACCTTGAGTACTGTGTCGGATACTGGTCAGACCACACCTTGAGTACTGAGGCCGATACTTGTCAGACCACACATTCAGTATTGGTTCTGATACTGGTCAGAGCACACCTTGAGTACTGTTTCCGATACTGGTCAAACCTCTCCTTGAGAATTGTGTCTGATACTTTTCAGGCCACACATTGAGTATTGTGTCTGATACTGGTCAGAACACACCTTGAGTATTGTGTCCGATACTGGTCAGACCACACCTTGAGTATTGGGGCTCATACTGGTCAGACCACACCTTGAGTACTGTGTCCGATACTGGTGAGACCACACCTTGAGTATTGGGACTCCTACTGGTCAGACGACTCCTTGATTACGGGGTCCGATACTGGTCAGACCACACCTTGAGTACTGGGTCCGATACTGGTCAGACCACACTTTGAGTACTCAGTCTGATACTGGTCAGAGCACACCTTGAATACTGTGTCCAATATTGGTCAGACCACACCTTGAGTACTGTGTCGGATACTGGTCAGACCACACCTTGAGCACTGTGTCCGATACTTGCCAGACCACAACTTGAGAACTGGGTCCGATACTGGTCAGACTACACCTTGAGTACTGGGTCCGATACTGGTCAGACCACACCTTGAATACTGTGTCCAATATTGGTCAGACCACACCTTGAGCACTGTGTCCGATACTTGCCAGACCACAACTTGAGAACTGGGTCCGATACTGGTCAGACTACTCCTTGAGCACTGGGTCCGATACTGGTCAGACCACACCTTGAGTACTGGGTCTGATACTGGTCAGACCGCACCTTGAGTATTGGCTCTAATACTGGTCAGACCACACCTTGAGTACTGTGTCGGATACTGGTGAGACCACACCTTGAGTATTGGGGCTCATACTGGTCAGACCACACCTTGAGTACTGTGTCCGATACTGGTCAGACCACACCTTGAGTATTGGGACTCATACTGGTCAGACGTCTCCTTGATTACGGGGTCCGATACTGGTCAGACCACACCTTGAGTACTGGGTCCGATCCTGGTCAGACCACACTTTGAGTACTCAGTCTGATACTGGTCAGAGCACACCTTGAATACTGTGTCCAATATTGGTCAGACCACACCTTGAGTACTGTGTCGGATACTGGTCAGACCACACCTTGAGAACTGGGTCCGATACGTGTCAGACCACACCTTGTGTAATGTGTCCAATACTAGTCAGACCACACCTTCAGTATTGGATCTGATACTGTTCAGACCACAGCTTGAGTACTGTGTCCAATACTGGTCAGACTACAGCTTGAGTACTGGGTCCGATACTGGTCAGACCACACCTTGAATACTGTGTCCAATATTGGTCAGTCCACACCTTGAGTACTGTGTCGGATACTGGTCAGACCACACCTTGAGAACTGGGTCCGATACTTGTCTGACCACACCTTGTGTAATGTGTCCAATACTGGTCAGACCACACCTTGAGTATTGGGCCTGATACTGTTCAGACCAGACCTTGAGTACTGGGTCTGATACTGGTCAGACCACACCTTGAGTATTAGCTCTAATATTGGTCAGACCACAACTTGAGTATTGGGTCTGATACTGGCCTGACCACACCTTGAGTACTGTGTCCGATACTGGTGAGACCACACCTTGATTATTGGGGCTCATACTGGTCAGACGACTCCTTGAGTACGGGGTCCGATACTGGTCAGACCATACCTTGAGTACTGTGTCCGATACTGGTCAGACCACACCTTGAGTATTGTGGCTCATACTGGTCAGACTACACCTTGAGTACTGTGTCCGATACTGGTCAGACCACACCTTGAGTATTGTGTCCGATACTGGTAAGTCCACACTTGAGTATTGGGGCTCATACTGGTCAGACCACACCTTGAATACTGGGGCTGATTCTGGTCGGACCACACCTTGAGTAATGGGTCTGATACTGGTCAGACCACACCTTGAGTATTGGGTCTGATAGTGGTCAGACAACACCTTGACTGCTGGGTCTGATACTGGTCAGACCACACCTTGAGAGCTGGGTCCGATACTGGTCAGACCACATCTTGAGTACTGTGTCTGATACTGTTCAGACCACACCTTGAGTATTGGGTCCGATACTGGTCAGACCACACCTTGAGTACTGAGTCCGATACTGGTCAGACCACACATTCAGTATTGGGTCTCATACTGGTCAGAGCACACCTTGAGTACTGTTTCCGATACTGGTCAGACCTCACCTTGAGTATTGTGTCTGATACTTTTAAGGCCACATATTGAGTATTGTGTCTGATACTGGTCAGAACACACCTTGAGTATTGTGTCCGATACTGGTCAGACCACATCTTGAGTATTGGGTCTGATACTTGTCAGACCGCACCTTGAGTATTGTGTATGACATTGGTCAGACCACACCTTCTGTACTGCGTCAAATACTGGTCAGACCATACCTTGAGTACTGGTTCCGATACTGGTCAGACCACACCTTGAGTACTGCGTCCGATACTGGTCAGACTACACCTTGAGTACTGTGTCCGATGCTGGTCAGACCAAACCTTGACTACTGTGTCCAATACTGGTCAGACCACCCCTTGAGTACTGTGTCCAATACTGGTCAGACCACACCTTGAGTACTGTGTCGGATACTGGTCAGACAACACCTTGAGATCTGGGTCCGATACTAGTCAGACCACATCTTTAGTATTGTGTCTGATACTTGTCAGACCACACCTTGAGTACCGTGTCCGATACTGGTCAGACCACACCTTGCGAATTGGGTCTGATACTGGTCAGACCACACCTTGACTAACGTGTCCGATGTTTGTCAGACCACACCTTGAGTACTGGGACCGATACTGATCAGACCACACCTTGAGTACTGGGTCCGATACTGGTTCAGACTACTCCTTGAGTACTGGGTCCGATACTGGTCAGACCACACCTTGAGTACTGTGTCCGATACTGGTCAGACCACACCTTGAGTATCGGGTCTGATACTGGTCAGACTACAACTTGACTAATGTGTCCGATGCTTGTCAGACCACACCTTGAGTATTTGGTCCGATACTGGTCAGACTACACCTTGAATACTGTGTCCGATACTGGTCAGAACAAACCTTGAGTACTGTGTCCAATACTGGTCAGACCACACCTTGAGTACTGTGTCCAATACTGGTCAGACCACACCTTGAGTATTGGGTCTGATACTTGTCAGACCACACCTTGAGTACTGTTTCCGATACTGGTCAGACCACACCTTGAATATTGGGTCTGATACTGGTCAGACCACACCTTGACTAATGTGCCGATGCTTGTCAGACCACACCTTGAGTACTGGGACCGATACTGATCAGACAACACCTTGAGTACTGGGTCCGATACTGGTCAGACTACTCCTTGAGTACTGGGTCCGATACTGGTCAGACCACACCTTGAGTACTGTGTCCGATACTGGTCAGACTGCACCTTGAGTACTGTGACCGATACTGGTCATACCACACCTTGAGTACTGTGTGCAACACTAGTCAGATCACACCTTGAGTACTGTGTCTAATTCTGGTCAGACCACACCTTGAGTACTGTGTCGGATACAGGTCAGGCCACACCTTGAGAACTGGGTCCGATACTGGTCAGACCACACCTTGAGTACTGGGTCTGATACTGGTCAGACCACACCTTGAATATTGGGTCTGATACTGGTCAGACCACACCTTGAGTATTGGGGCTCATACTGGTCAGACCACACCTTGAGTACTGGGTCTGATACTGGTTGGACCACACCTTGAGTACTGGGTCTTATACTGGTCAGACCACACCTTGAGTACTGGGTCTGATCCCGGTCAGACCACACCTTGACTACTGGGTCCGATACAGGTTAGACCACACCTTGAGTATTGGGTCTGATACTGGTCAGACCACACCTTGAGTACTGGGTCCGATACTGGTCAGACCACACCTTGAACACTGTGTCCAATATTGGTCAGACCACACCTTGAGTACTGTGTCGGACACTGGTTAGACCACACCTTGAGAACTGGGTCAGATACTTGTCAGACCACACCTTGTGTAATGTGTCCAATACTGGTCAGACCACACCTTGAGTATTGGGTCTGATACTGGTCTGACCACACCTTGACTACTGGGTCCGATACAGGTTAGACCACACCTTGAGCACTGTGTCCGATACTGGTCAGACCACAAATTGAGTATTGTGTCCGATACTGGTCAGACCACACCTTGAGTATTGGGTCTGATACTGGTCAGACTACAACTTGAATAATGTGTCCGATGCTTGTCAGACCACACCTTGAGTATTGTGTATGATATTGGTCAGACCACACCTTCAGTACTGCGTCCGATACTGGTCAGACCATACCTTGAGTACTGGGTCCGATACTGGTCAGACCACACCTTGAGTACTGCGTCCAATACTGGTCAGACCACACCTTGAGTACTGAGGCCGATATTTGTCACACCACACATTCAGTATTGGTTCTGATACTGGTCAGAGCACACCTTGAGTACTGTTTCCGATACTGGTCAGACCTCTCCTTCAGTATTGTGTCTGATACTTTTCAGGCCACACATTGAGTATTGTGTCTGATACTGGTCAGAACACACCTTGAGTATTGTGTCCGATACTGGTCAGACCACATCTTGAGTATTGGGTCTGATACTTGTCAGACCACACCTTGAGTACTGTGTCCGATACTGGTCAGACCACACCTTGAGTATTGGGTCTGATACTGGTCAGACTACAACTTGACTAATGTGTCCGATGCTTGTCAGACCACACCTTGAATATTGTGTATGATATTGGTCAGACCACACCTTCAGTACTGCGTCCGATACTGGTCAGACCATACCTTGAGTACTGGGTCCGATACTGGTCAGACCACACCTTGAGTACTGCGTCCAATACTGGTCAGACCACACCTTGAGGACTGAGGCCGATACTTGTCAGACCACACATTCAGTATTGGTTCTGATACTGGTCAGAGCACACCTTGAGTACTGTTTCCGATACTGGTCAAACCTCTCCTTGAGTATTGTGTCTGATACTTTTCAGGCCACACATTGAGTATTGTGTCTGATACTGGTCAGAACACACCTTGAGTATTGTGTCCGATACTGGTCAGACCACACCTTGAGTATTGGGGCTCATACTGGTCAGACCACACCTTGAGTACTGTGTCCGATACTGGTGAGACCACACCTTGAGTATTGGGACTCATACTGGTCAGACGACTCCTTGATTACGGGGTCCGATACTGGTCAGACCACACCTTGAGTACTGGGTCCGATACTGGTCAGACCACACTTTGAGTACTCAGTCTGATACTGGTCAGATCACACCTTGAATACTGTGTCCAATATTGGTCAGACCACACCTTGAGTACTGTGTCGGATACTGGTCAGACCACACCTTGAGAACTGGGTCCGATACGTGTCAGACCACACCTTGTGTAATGTGTCCAATACTAGTCAGACCACACCTTCAGTATTGGGTCTGATACTGTTCAGACCACACCTTGAGTACTGTGTCCAATATTGGTCAGACCACACCTTGAGTACTGTGTCGGATACTTGTCAGACCACACCTTGAGAACTGGGTCCGATACTTGTCTGACCACACCTTGTGTAATGTGTCCAATACTGGTCAGACCACACCTTGAGTATTGGGTCTGATACTGTTCAGACCACACCTTGAGTACTGGGTCTGATACTGGTCAGACCACACCTTGAGTATTGGCTCTAATACTGGTCAGACCACACCTTGAGTATTGGGTCTGATACTGGCCTGACCACACCTTGAGTACTGTGTCCGATACTGGTGAGACCACACCTTGAGTATTGGGGCTCATACTGGTCAGACCACACCTTGAGTACTGTGTCCGATACTGGTGAGACCACACCTTGAGTATTTGGTCCGATACTGGTCAGACTACACCTTGAATACTGTGTCCGATACTGGTCAGAACAAACCTTGAGTACTGTGTCCAATACTGGTCAGACCACACCTTGAGTACTGTGTCCAATACTGGTCAGACCACACCTTGAGTATTGGGTCTGATACTTGTCAGACCACACCTTGAGTACTGTTTCCTATACTGGTCAGACCACACCTTGAATATTGGGTCTGATACTGGTCAGACCACACCTTGACTAATGTGCCGATGCTTGTCAGACCTCACCTTGAGTACTGGGACCGATACTGATCAGACAACACCTTGAGTACTGGGTCCGATACTGGTCAGACTACTCCTTGAGTACTGGGTCCGATACTGGTCAGACCACACCTTGAGTACTGTGTCCGATACTGGTCAGACTGCACCTTGAGTACTGTGTCCGATACTGGTCATACCACACCTTGAGTACTGTGTGCAACACTAGTCAGATCACACCTTGAGTACTGTGTCTAATTCTGGTCAGACCACACCTTGAGTACTGTGTCGGATACAGGTCAGGCCACACCTTGAGAACTGGGTCCGATACTGGTCAGACCACACCTTGAGTACTGGGTCTGATACTGGTCAGACCACACCTTGAATATTGGGTCTGATACTGGTCAGACCACACCTTGAGTACTGGGTCTGATACTGGTTGGACCACACCTTGAGTACTGGGTCTTATACTGGTCAGACCACACCTTGAGTACTGGGTCTGATCCCGGTCAGACCACACCTTGACTACTGGGTCCGATACAGGTTAGACCACACCTTGAGTATTGGGTCTGATACTGGTCAGACCACACCTTGAGTACTGGGTCCGATACTGGTCAGACCACACCTTGAACACTGTGTCCAATATTGGTCAGACCACACCTTGAGTACTGTGTCGGATACTGGTTAGACCACACCTTGAGAACTGGGTCCGATACTTGTCAGACCACACCTTGTGTAATGTGTCCAATACTGGTCAGACCACACCTTGAGTATTGGGTCTGATACTGGTCTGACCACACCTTGACTACTGGGTCCGATACAGGTTAGACCACACCTTGAGCACTGTGTCCGATACTGGTCAGACCACAAATTGAGTATTGCGTCCGATACTGGTCAGACCACACCTTGAGTATTGGGTCTGATACTGGTCAGACTACAACTTGAATAATGTGTCCGATGCTTGTCAGACCACACCTTGAGTATTGTGTATGATATTGGTCAGACCACACCTTCAGTACTGCGTCCGATACTGGTCAGACCATACCTTGAGTACTGGGTCCGATACTGGTCAGACCACACCTTGAGTACTGCGTCCAATACTGGTCAGACCACACCTTGAGTACTGAGGCCGATACTTGTCAGACCACACATTCAGTATTGGTTCTGATACTGGTCAGAGCACACCTTGAGTACTGTTTCCGATACTGGTCAGACCTCTCCTTGAGTATTGTGTCTGATACTTTTCAGGCCACACATTGAGTATTGTGTCTGATACTGGTCAGAACACACCTTGAGTATTGTGTCCGATACTGGTCAGACCACATCTTGAGTATTGGGTCTGATACTTGTCAGACCACACCTTGAGTACTGTGTCCGATACTGGTCAGACCACACCTTGAGTATTGGGTCTGATACTGGTCAGACTACAACTTGACTAATGTGTCCGATGCTTGTCAGACCACACCTTGAGTATTGTGTATGATATTGGTCAGACCACACCTTCAGTACTGCGTCCGATACTGGTCAGACCATACCTTGAGTACTGGGTCCGATACTGGTCAGACCACACCTTGAGTACTGCGTCCAATACTGGTCAGACCACACCTTGAGGACTGAGGCCGATAATTGTCAGACCACACATTCAGTATTGGTTCTGATACTGGTCACAGCACACCTTGAGTACTGTTTCCGATACTGGTCAAACCTCTCCTTGAGTATTGTGTCTGATACTTTTCAGGCCACACCTTGAGTATTGTGTCCGATACTGGTCAGACCACACCTTGAGTATTGGGGCTCATACTGGTCAGACCACACCTTGAGTACTGTGTCCGATACTGGTGAGACCACACCTTGAGTATTGGGACTCATACTGGTCAGACGACTCCTTGATTACGGGGTCCGATACTGGTCAGACCACACCTTGAGTACTGGGTCCGATACTGGTCAGACCACACTTTGAGTACTCAGTCTGATACTGGTCAGATCACACCTTGAATACTGTGTCCAATATTGGTCAGACCACACCTTGAGTACTGTGTCGGATACTGGTCAGACCACACCTTGAGAACTGGGTCCGATACGTGTCAGACCACACCTTGTGTAATGTGTCCAATACTAGTCAGACCACACCTTCAGTATTGGGTCTGATACTGTTCAGACCACACCTTGAGTACTGGGTCTGATACTGGTCAGACCACACCTTGAGTATTGGCTCTAATACTGGTCAGACCACACCTTGAGTATTGGGTCTGATACTGGCCTGACCACACCTTGAGTACTGTGTCCGATACTGGTGAGACCACACCTTGAGTATTGGGGCTCATACTGGTCAGACCACACCTTGAGTACTGTGTCCGATACTGGTGAGACCACACCTTGAGTATTGGGGCTCATACTGGTCAGACGACTCCTTGAGTACGGGGTCCGATACTGGTCAGACCATACCTTGAGTACTGTGTCCGATACTGGTCAGACCACACCTTGAGTATTGTGGCTCATACTGGTCAGACTACACCTTGAGCACTGTGTCCGATACTTGCCAGACCACACCTTGAGAACTGGGTCCGATACTGGTCAGACTACTCCTTGAGTACTGGGTCTGATACTGGTCAGACCACACCTTGAGTATTGGCTCTAATACTGGTCAGACCACACCTTGAGTATTGGGTCTGATACTGGCCTGACCACACCTTGAGTACTGTGTCCGATACTGGTGAGACCACACCTTGAGTATTGGGGCTCATACTGGTCGGACCACACCTTGAGTACTGTGTCCGATACTGGTGAGACCACACCTTGAGTATTGGGGCTCATACTGGTCAGACGACTCCTTGAGTACGGGGTCCGATACTGGTCAGACCATACCTTGAGTACTGTGTCCGATACTGGTCAGACCACACCTTGAGTATTGTGGCTCATACTGGTCAGACTACACCTTGAGCACTGTGTCCGATACTTGCCAGACCACACCTTGAGAACTGGGTCCGATACTGGTCAGACTACTCCTTGAGTACTGGGTCCGATACTGGTCAGACCACACCTTGAGTACTGTGTCCGATACTGGTCAAACCACACCTTGAGCACTGTGTCCGACACTGGTCAGACTACACCTTGAGTACTTGGTCCGATACTGGTCTGACCACACCTTGAATACTGTGTCCAATATTGGTCAGACCACATCTTGAGTACTGTGTCGGATACTAGTCAGACCACACCTTGAGCACTGTGTCCGAGACTGGTCAGACTACTCCTTGAGTATTGGGGCTCATACTGGTCAGACCACACCTTGAGTACTGGGTCTGACACTGGTTGGACCACACCCTGAGTACTGGATCTGATACTGGTCAGACCACACATTGCGTACTGTGTCTGATACTGGTCAGACCACACCTTGAGTACTGGGTCCGATACTGGTTAGACCACACCTTGAGTACGGTGTCCGATACTGGTCAGACCACACCTTGAGTATTGTCTCCGATACTGGTCAGACCATAGCATGAGTTTTGGGGCTCATACTGGTCAGACCACACCATGAGTCCTGGGTCCGATACTGGTCAGACCTCACCTTGATTACTGGGTCTGATAATGGTCAGGCCACACCTTGAGTATTGGGTCTGATACTGCTCAGACAACACCTTGAGAACTGGGTCCGATACTGGTCAGACCACACCTTGAGTACTGGGTCTGATACTGGTCGGAGCTCCCCACGAGTACTGTGTCCGATACTGGTCAGACCACACCTTGAGTATTGTGTCCGATACTGGTCAGTCCACACCTTGAGTATTGGGGCTCATACTGGTCAGACAACACCTTGAATACTGGGTCTGAGACTGGTCGGACCACAGCTTGAGAACTGGGTCTGATACGGGTCAGACCACACCTTGAGTAATGGGTCTGATACTGGTCAGACCACACCTTGAGTATTGGGTCTGATAGTGGTCAGACAACACCTTGACGACTGGGTTTGATACTGGTCAGACCACTCCTTGAGAACTGGGTCAGATACTGGTCAGACCACACCTTGAGTCCTGGGTCCGAGACTGGTTAGACCACACCTTGAGTACTGTTTCTGATACTGGTCAGGCCACACCTTGAGTATTGGGTCTGATACTGCTCAGAACACACCTTGAGAACAACGTCCGATAGTGGTCAGACCACACCTTGAGTACTGGGTCTGATACTGGTCGGAACTCACCACGAGTACTGTGTCCGATACTGGTCAGACCACACCTTGAGTTTTGTGTCCGATACTGGTCAGTCCACACCTTGAGTATTGGGGCTCATACTGGTCAGACCACACCTTGAATACTGGGTCTGAGACTGGTCGGACCACACCTTGAGTACTGGGTCTGATACGGGTCAGACCACACCTTAAGTAATGGGTCAGATACTGGTTAGACCACACCTTGAGTATTGGGTCTGATAGTGGTCAGACAACACCTTGACTACTCGATCTGATACTGGTCAGACCACACCTTGAGAACTGGGTCCGATACTGGTCAAACCACACCTTGAGTACTAGGTCTGGTACTGGTCGGACCACAGCTTGAGTACTGGGTCTGATATGGTCGGACCACAGCTTGAGTACTGGGTCTGATACTGGTCAGACCACACCTTGAGTACTGGGACTGATACTGGTCAGACCACACCATGAGTACTGGATCCGACACTGGTCAGACCACACCTTGAGTACTGTGTCCGATACCGGTCAGACCACACCTTGAGTTCTGGGTCTGATACTGGTCAAAGCACACCTTGAGAACTGGGTCCGATACTGGTCAGACCAGTCCTTGAGTGCGATACTGGTCAGAACACACCTTGAGTACTGGGTCCGATACTGGTTAGACCACACCTTGACTACTGTGTCCGATACTGGTCAGACCACACCTTGAGTACTGTGTCTGATACTGGTCAGACAACACCTTGAGTACTGAGTCCGATACTGGTCAGACCATACCATGAGTACTAAGTCCGATACTGGTCAGACCACACCTTGACTACTGGGTCCGATACTGGTCAGACCACACCTTGAGAATTAGGTCCGATACTGGTCAGACCACACCTTGAGTACTGGGACCGATACTAGTCAGACCACAATTTGAGTACTCCGTCCGATACTGGTCAGACCACACCTTGAGTACTGTGTCCGATACTGGTCAGACGACATCTTGAGTATTGGGCCTAATACTGGTCAGACCACTCATTGAATTTTGGTCCGATAGTGGTCAGACCACACCTTGAGTACTGGGTCCGATACTGGTCAGACAACACCTTGAGTACTGTGTCCGATACTGGTCAGACCACACCTTGAGTACTGTCTGATACTGGTCAGACCGCAACTTGAGTACTGGGTCCGATACTGGTCAGACCATACCTTGTTTACTGGGCACGATACTGGCCAGACCATACCTTGAGTATTGGGGCCGATACTGGTCAGACCATACCTTGAGTACTGGGTCCGATACTGGCCAGACCACACCTTGAGTACTGAGTCCGATACTCGTCAGACCATACCTTGAGTAGTAAGTCCGATACTGGTCAGACCACACCTTGAGTACTGGGTCCGATACTTGCCAGACCACAACTTGAGAACTGGGTCCGATACTGGTCAGACTACTCCTTGAGCACTGGGTCCGATACTGGTCAGACCACACCTTGAGTACTGGGTCTGATACTGGTCAGACCGCACCTTGAGTATTGGCTCTAATACTGGTCAGACCACACCTTGAGTACTGTGTCGGATACTGGTGAGACCACACCTTGAGTATTGGGGCTCATACTGGTCAGACCACACCTTGAGTACTGTGTCCGATACTGGTCAGACCACACCTTGAGTATTGGGACTCATACTGGTCAGACGTCTCCTTGATTACGGGGTCCGATACTGGTCAGACCACACCTTGAGTACTGGGTCCGATCCTGGTCAGACCACACTTTGAGTACTCAGTCTGATACTGGTCAGAGCACACCTTGAATACTGTGTCCAATATTGGTCAGACCACACCTTGAGTACTGTGTCGGATACTGGTCAGACCACACCTTGAGAACTGGGTCCGATACGTGTCAGACCACACCTTGTGTAATGTGTCCAATACTAGTCAGACCACACCTTCAGTATTGGATCTGATACTGTTCAGACCACAGCTTGAGTACTGTGTCCAATACTGGTCAGACTACAGCTTGAGTACTGGGTCCGATACTGGTCAGACCACACCTTGAATACTGTGTCCAATATTGGTCAGTCCACACCTTGAGTACTGTGTCGGATACTGGTCAGACCACACCTTGAGAACTGGGTCCGATACTTGTCTGACCACACCTTGTGTAATGTGTCCAATACTGGTCAGACCACACCTTGAGTATTGGGCCTGATACTGTTCAGACCAGACCTTGAGTACTGGGTCTGATACTGGTCAGACCACACCTTGAGTATTAGCTCTAATATTGGTCAGACCACAACTTGAGTATTGGGTCTGATACTGGCCTGACCACACCTTGAGTACTGTGTCCGATACTGGTGAGACCACACCTTGATTATTGGGGCTCATACTGGTCAGACGACTCCTTGAGTACGGGGTCCGATACTGGTCAGACAATACCTTGAGTACTGTGTCCGATACTGGTCAGACCACACCTTGAGTATTGTGGCTCATACTGGTCAGACTACACCTTGAGTACTGTGTCCGATACTGGTCAGACCACACCTTGAGTATTGTGTCCGATACTGGTAAGTCCACACTTGAGTATTGGGGCTCATACTGGTCAGACCACACCTTGAATACTGGGGCTGATTCTGGTCGGACCACACCTTGAGTAATGGGTCTGATACTGGTCAGACCACACCTTGAGTATTGGGTCTGATAGTGGTCAGACAACACCTTGACTGCTGGGTCTGATACTGGTCAGACCACACCTTGAGAGCTGGGTCCGATACTGGTCAGACCACATCTTGAGTACTGTGTCTGATACTGTTCAGACCACACCTTGAGTATTGGGTCCGATACTGGTCAGACCACACCTTGAGTACTGAGTCCGATACTGGTCAGACCACACATTCAGTATTGGGTCTCATACTGGTCAGAGCACACCTTGAGTACTGTTTCCGATACTGGTCAGACCTCACCTTGAGTATTGTGTCTGATACTTTTAAGGCCACATATTGAGTATTGTGTCTGATACTGGTCAGAACACACCTTGAGTATTGTGTCCGATACTGGTCAGACCACATCTTGAGTATTGGGTCTGATACTTGTCAGACCGCACCTTGAGTATTGTGTATGACATTGGTCAGACCACACCTTCTGTACTGCGTCAAATACTGGTCAGACCATACCTTGAGTACTGGTTCCGATACTGGTCAGACCACACCTTGAGTACTGCGTCCGATACTGGTCAGACTACACCTTGAGTACTGTGTCCGATGCTGGTCAGACCAAACCTTGACTACTGTGTCCAATACTGGTCAGACCACCCCTTGAGTACTGTGTCCAATACTGGTCAGACCACACCTTGAGTACTGTGTCGGATACTGGTCAGACAACACCTTGAGATCTGGGTCCGATACTAGTCAGACCACATCTTTAGTATTGTGTCTGATACTTGTCAGACCACACCTTGAGTACCGTGTCCGATACTGGTCAGACCACACCTTGCGAATTGGGTCTGATACTGGTCAGACCACACCTTGACTAACGTGTCCGATGCTTGTCAGACCACACCTTGAGTACTGGGACCGATACTGATCAGACCACACCTTGAGTACTGGGTCCGATACTGGTTCAGACTACTCCTTGAGTACTGGGTCCGATACTGGTCAGACCACACCTTGAGTACTGTGTCCGATACTGGTCAGACCACACCTTGAGTATCGGGTCTGATACTGGTCAGACTACAACTTGACTAATGTGTCCGATGCTTGTCAGACCACACCTTGAGTATTTGGTCCGATACTGGTCAGACTACACCTTGAATACTGTGTCCGATACTGGTCAGAACAAACCTTGAGTACTGTGTCCAATACTGGTCAGACCACACCTTGAGTACTGTGTCCAATACTGGTCAGACCACACCTTGAGTATTGGGTCTGATACTTGTCAGACCACACCTTGAGTACTGTTTCCGATACTGGTCAGACCACACCTTGAATATTGGGTCTGATACTGGTCAGACCACACCTTGACTAATGTGCCGATGCTTGTCAGACCACACCTTGAGTACTGGGACCGATACTGATCAGACAACACCTTGAGTACTGGGTCCGATACTGGTCAGACTACTCCTTGAGTACTGGGTCCGATACTGGTCAGACCACACCTTGAGTACTGTGTCCGATACTGGTCAGACTGCACCTTGAGTACTGTGTCCGATACTGGTCATACCACACCTTGAGTACTGTGTGCAACACTAGTCAGATCACACCTTGAGTACTGTGTCTAATTCTGGTCAGACCACACCTTGAGTACTGTGTCGGATACAGGTCAGGCCACACCTTGAGAACTGGGTCCGATACTGGTCAGACCACACCTTGAGTACTGGGTCTGATACTGGTCAGACCACACCTTGAATATTGGGTCTGATACTGGTCAGACCACACCTTGAGTATTGGGGCTCATACTGGTCAGACCACACCTTGAGTACTGGGTCTGATACTGGTTGGACCACACCTTGAGTACTGGGTCTTATACTGGTCAGACCACACCTTGAGTACTGGGTCTGATCCCGGTCAGACCACACCTTGACTACTGGGTCCGATACAGGTTAGACCACACCTTGAGTATTGGGTCTGATACTGGTCAGACCACACCTTGAGTACTGGGTCCGATACTGGTCAGACCACACCTTGAACACTGTGTCCAATATTGGTCAGACCACACCTTGAGTACTGTGTCGGACACTGGTTAGACCACACCTTGAGAACTGGGTCAGATACTTGTCAGACCACACCTTGTGTAATGTGTCCAATACTGGTCAGACCACACCTTGAGTATTGGGTCTGATACTGGTCTGACCACACCTTGACTACTGGGTCCGATACAGGTTAGACCACACCTTGAGCACTGTGTCCGATACTGGTCAGACCACAAATTGAGTATTGTGTCCGATACTGGTCAGACCACACCTTGAGTATTGGGTCTGATACTGGTCAGACTACAACTTGAATAATGTGTCCGATGCTTGTCAGACCACACCTTGAGTATTGTGTATGATATTGGTCAGACCACACCTTCAGTACTGCGTCCGATACTGGTCAGACCATACCTTGAGTACTGGGTCCGATACTGGTCAGACCACACCTTGAGTACTGCGTCCAATACTGGTCAGACCACACCTTGAGTACTGAGGCCGATATTTGTCACACCACACATTCAGTATTGGTTCTGATACTGGTCAGAGCACACCTTGAGTACTGTTTCCGATACTGGTCAGACCTCTCCTTCAGTATTGTGTCTGATACTTTTCAGGCCACACATTGAGTATTGTGTCTGATACTGGTCAGAACACACCTTGAGTATTGTGTCCGATACTGGTCAGACCACATCTTGAGTATTGGGTCTGATACTTGTCAGACCACACCTTGAGTACTGTGTCCGATACTGGTCAGACCACACCTTGAGTATTGGGTCTGATACTGGTCAGACTACAACTTGACTAATGTGTCCGATGCTTGTCAGACCACACCTTGAATATTGTGTATGATATTGGTCAGACCACACCTTCAGTACTGCGTCCGATACTGGTCAGACCATACCTTGAGTACTGGGTCCGATACTGGTCAGACCACACCTTGAGTACTGCGTCCAATACTGGTCAGACCACACCTTGAGGACTGAGGCCGATACTTGTCAGACCACACATTCAGTATTGGTTCTGATACTGGTCAGAGCACACCTTGAGTACTGTTTCCGATACTGGTCAAACCTCTCCTTGAGTATTGTGTCTGATACTTTTCAGGCCACACATTGAGTATTGTGTCTGATACTGGTCAGAACACACCTTGAGTATTGTGTCCGATACTGGTCAGACCACACCTTGAGTATTGGGGCTCATACTGGTCAGACCACACCTTGATTACGGGGTCCGATACTGGTCAGACCACACCTTGAGTACTGGGTCCGATACTGGTCAGACCACACTTTGAGTACTCAGTCTGATACTGGTCAGATCACACCTTGAATACTGTGTCCAATATTGGTCAGACCACACCTTGAGTACTGTGTCGGATACTGGTCAGACCACACCTTGAGAACTGGGTCCGATACGTGTCAGACCACACCTTGTGTAATGTGTCCAATACTAGTCAGACCACACCTTCAGTATTGGGTCTGATACTGTTCAGACCACACCTTGAGTACTGTGTCCAATATTGGTCAGACCACACCTTGAGTACTGTGTCGGATACTTGTCAGACCACACCTTGAGAACTGGGTCCGATACTTGTCTGACCACACCTTGTGTAATGTGTCCAATACTGGTCAGACCACACCTTGAGTATTGGGTCTGATACTGTTCAGACCACACCTTGAGTACTGGGTCTGATACTGGTCAGACCACACCTTGAGTATTGGCTCTAATACTGGTCAGACCACACCTTGAGTATTGGGTCTGATACTGGCCTGACCACACCTTGAGTACTGTGTCCGATACTGGTGAGACCACACCTTGAGTATTGGGGCTCATACTGGTCAGACCACACCTTGAGTACTGTGTCCGATACTGGTGAGACCACACCTTGAGTATTTGGTCCGATACTGGTCAGACTACACCTTGAATACTGTGTCCGATACTGGTCAGAACAAACCTTGAGTACTGTGTCCAATACTGGTCAGACCACACCTTGAGTACTGTGTCCAATACTGGTCAGACCACACCTTGAGTATTGGGTCTGATACTTGTCAGACCACACCTTGAGTACTGTTTCCTATACTGGTCAGACCACACCTTGAATATTGGGTCTGATACTGGTCAGACCACACCTTGACTAATGTGCCGATGCTTGTCAGACCTCACCTTGAGTACTGGGACCGATACTGATCAGACAACACCTTGAGTACTGGGTCCGATACTGGTCAGACTACTCCTTGAGTACTGGGTCCGATACTGGTCAGACCACACCTTGAGTACTGTGTCCGATACTGGTCAGACTGCACCTTGAGTACTGTGTCCGATACTGGTCATACCACACCTTGAGTACTGTGTGCAACACTAGTCAGATCACACCTTGAGTACTGTGTCTAATTCTGGTCAGACCACACCTTGAGTACTGTGTCGGATACAGGTCAGGCCACACCTTGAGAACTGGGTCCGATACTGGTCAGACCACACCTTGAGTACTGGGTCTGATACTGGTCAGACCACACCTTGAATATTGGGTCTGATACTGGTCAGACCACACCTTGAGTACTGGGTCTGATACTGGTTGGACCACACCTTGAGTACTGGGTCTTATACTGGTCAGACCACACCTTGAGTACTGGGTCTGATCCCGGTCAGACCACACCTTGACTACTGGGTCCGATACAGGTTAGACCACACCTTGAGTATTGGGTCTGATACTGGTCAGACCACACCTTGAGTACTGGGTCCGATGCTGGTCAGACCACACCTTGAACACTGTGTCCAATATTGGTCAGACCACACCTTGAGTACTGTGTCGGATACTGGTTAGACCACACCTTGAGAACTGGGTCCGATACTTGTCAGACCACACCTTGTGTAATGTGTCCAATACTGGTCAGACCACACCTTGAGTATTGGGTCTGATACTGGTCTGACCACACCTTGACTACTGGGTCCGATACAGGTTAGACCACACCTTGAGCACTGTGTCCGATACTGGTCAGACCACAAATTGAGTATTGCGTCCGATACTGGTCAGACCACACCTTGAGTATTGGGTCTGATACTGGTCAGACTACAACTTGAATAATGTGTCCGATGCTTGTCAGACCACACCTTGAGTATTGTGTATGATATTGGTCAGACCACACCTTCAGTACTGCGTCCGATACTGGTCAGACCATACCTTGAGTACTGGGTCCGATACTGGTCAGACCACACCTTGAGTACTGCGTCCAATACTGGTCAGACCACACCTTGAGTACTGAGGCCGATACTTGTCAGACCACACATTCAGTATTGGTTCTGATACTGGTCAGAGCACACCTTGAGTACTGTTTCCGATACTGGTCAGACCTCTCCTTGAGTATTGTGTCTGATACTTTTCAGGCCACACATTGAGTATTGTGTCTGATACTGGTCAGAACACACCTTGAGTATTGTGTCCGATACTGGTCAGACCACATCTTGAGTATTGGGTCTGATACTTGTCAGACCACACCTTGAGTACTGTGTCCGATACTGGTCAGACCACACCTTGAGTATTGGGTCTGATACTGGTCAGACTACAACTTGACTAATGTGTCCGATGCTTGTCAGACCACACCTTGAGTATTGTGTATGATATTGGTCAGACCACACCTTCAGTACTGCGTCCGATACTGGTCAGACCATACCTTGAGTACTGGGTCCGATACTGGTCAGACCACACCTTGAGTACTGCGTCCAATACTGGTCAGACCACACCTTGAGGACTGAGGCCGATAATTGTCAGACCACACATTCAGTATTGGTTCTGATACTGGTCAGAGCACACCTTGAGTACTGTTTCCGATACTGGTCAAACCTCTCCTTGAGTATTGTGTCTGATACTTTTCAGGCCACACCTTGAGTATTGTGTCCGATACTGGTCAGACCACACCTTGAGTATTGGGGCTCATACTGGTCAGACCACACCTTGAGTACTGTGTCCGATACTGGTGAGACCACACCTTGAGTATTGGGACTCATACTGGTCAGACGACTCCTTGATTACGGGGTCCGATACTGGTCAGACCACACCTTGAGTACTGGGTCCGATACTGGTCAGACCACACTTTGAGTACTCAGTCTGATACTGGTCAGATCACACCTTGAATACTGTGTCCAATATTGGTCAGACCACACCTTGAGTACTGTGTCGGATACTGGTCAGACCACACCTTGAGAACTGGGTCCGATACGTGTCAGACCACACCTTGTGTAATGTGTCCAATACTAGTCAGACCACACCTTCAGTATTGGGTCTGATACTGTTCAGACCACACCTTGAGTACTGGGTCTGATACTGGTCAGACCACACCTTGAGTATTGGCTCTAATACTGGTCAGACCACACCTTGAGTATTGGGTCTGATACTGGCCTGACCACACCTTGAGTACTGTGTCCGATACTGGTGAGACCACACCTTGAGTATTGGGGCTCATACTGGTCAGACCACACCTTGAGTACTGTGTCCGATACTGGTGAGACCACACCTTGAGTATTGGGGCTCATACTGGTCAGACGACTCCTTGAGTACGGGGTCCGATACTGGTCAGACCATACCTTGAGTACTGTGTCCGATACTGGTCAGACCACACCTTGAGTATTGTGGCTCATACTGGTCAGACTACACCTTGAGCACTGTGTCCGATACTTGCCAGACCACACCTTGAGAACTGGGTCCGATACTGGTCAGACTACTCCTTGAGTACTGGGTCTGATACTGGTCAGACCACACCTTGAGTATTGGCTCTAATACTGGTCAGACCACACCTTGAGTATTGGGTCTGATACTGGCCTGACCACACCTTGAGTACTGTGTCCGATACTGGTGAGACCACACCTTGAGTATTGGGGCTCATACTGGTCGGACCACACCTTGAGTACTGTGTCCGATACTGGTGAGACCACACCTTGAGTATTGGGGCTCATACTGGTCAGACGACTCCTTGAGTACGGGGTCCGATACTGGTCAGACCATACCTTGAGTACTGTGTCCGATACTGGTCAGACCACACCTTGAGTATTGTGGCTCATACTGGTCAGACTACACCTTGAGCACTGTGTCCGATACTTGCCAGACCACACCTTGAGAACTGGGTCCGATACTGGTCAGACTACTCCTTGAGTACTGGGTCCGATACTGGTCAGACCACACCTTGAGTACTGTGTCCGATACTGGTCAAACCACACCTTGAGCACTGTGTCCGACACTGGTCAGACTACACCTTGAGTACTTGGTCCGATACTGGTCTGACCACACCTTGAATACTGTGTCCAATATTGGTCAGACCACATCTTGAGTACTGTGTCGGATACTAGTCAGACCACACCTTGAGCACTGTGTCCGAGACTGGTCAGACTACTCCTTGAGTATTGGGGCTCATACTGGTCAGACCACACCTTGAGTACTGGGTCTGACACTGGTTGGACCACACCCTGAGTACTGGATCTGATACTGGTCAGACCACACATTGAGTACTGTGTCTGATACTGGTCAGACCACACCTTGAGTACTGGGTCCGATACTGGTTAGACCACACCTTGAGTACGGTGTCCGATACTGGTCAGACCACACCTTGAGTATTGTCTCCGATACTGGTCAGACCATAGCATGAGTTTTGGGGCTCATACTGGTCAGACCACACCATGAGTCCTGGGTCCGATACTGGTCAGACCTCACCTTGATTACTGGGTCTGATAATGGTCAGGCCACACCTTGAGTATTGGGTCTGATACTGCTCAGACAACACCTTGAGAACTGGGTCCGATACTGGTCAGACCACACCTTGAGTACTGGGTCTGATACTGGTCGGAGCTCCCCACGAGTACTGTGTCCGATACTGGTCAGACCACACCTTGAGTATTGTGTCCGATACTGGTCAGTCCACACCTTGAGTATTGGGGCTCATACTGGTCAGACAACACCTTGAATACTGGGTCTGAGACTGGTCGGACCACAGCTTGAGAACTGGGTCTGATACGGGTCAGACCACACCTTGAGTAATGGGTCTGATACTGGTCAGACCACACCTTGAGTATTGGGTCTGATAGTGGTCAGACAACACCTTGACGACTGGGTTTGATACTGGTCAGACCACTCCTTGAGAACTGGGTCAGATACTGGTCAGACCACACCTTGAGTCCTGGGTCCGAGACTGGTTAGACCACACCTTGAGTACTGTTTCTGATACTGGTCAGGCCACACCTTGAGTATTGGGTCTGATACTGCTCAGAACACACCTTGAGAACAACGTCCGATAGTGGTCAGACCACACCTTGAGTACTGGGTCTGATACTGGTCGGAACTCACCACGAGTACTGTGTCCGATACTGGTCAGACCACACCTTGAGTTTTGTGTCCGATACTGGTCAGTCCACACCTTGAGTATTGGGGCTCATACTGGTCAGACCACACCTTGAATACTGGGTCTGAGACTGGTCGGACCACACCTTGAGTACTGGGTCTGATACGGGTCAGACCACACCTTAAGTAATGGGTCAGATACTGGTTAGACCACACCTTGAGTATTGGGTCTGATAGTGGTCAGACAACACCTTGACTACTCGATCTGATACTGGTCAGACCACACCTTGAGAACTGGGTCCGATACTGGTCAAACCACACCTTGAGTACTAGGTCTGGTACTGGTCGGACCACAGCTTGAGTACTGGGTCTGATATGGTCGGACCACAGCTTGAGTACTGGGTCTGATACTGGTCAGACCACACCTTGAGTACTGGGACTGATACTGGTCAGACCACACCATGAGTACTGGATCCGACACTGGTCAGACCACACCTTGAGTACTGTGTCCGATACCGGTCAGACCACACCTTGAGTTCTGGGTCTGATACTGGTCAAAGCACACCTTGAGAACTGGGTCCGATACTGGTCAGACCAGTCCTTGAGTGCGATACTGGTCAGAACACACCTTGAGTACTGGGTCCGATACTGGTTAGACCACACCTTGACTACTGTGTCCGATACTGGTCAGACCACACCTTGAGTACTGTGTCTGATACTGGTCAGACAACACCTTGAGTACTGAGTCCGATACTGGTCAGACCATACCATGAGTACTAAGTCCGATACTGGTCAGACCACACCTTGACTACTGGGTCCGATACTGGTCAGACCACACCTTGAGAATTAGGTCCGATACTGGTCAGACCACACCTTGAGTACTGGGACCGATACTAGTCAGACCACAATTTGAGTACTCCGTCCGATACTGGTCAGACCACACCTTGAGTACTGTGTCCGATACTGGTCAGACGACATCTTGAGTATTGGGCCTAATACTGGTCAGACCACTCATTGAATTTTGGTCCGATAGTGGTCAGACCACACCTTGAGTACTGGGTCCGATACTGGTCAGACAACACCTTGAGTACTGTGTCCGATACTGGTCAGACCACACCTTGAGTACTGTCTGATACTGGTCAGACCGCAACTTGAGTACTGGGTCCGATACTGGTCAGACCATACCTTGTTTACTGGGCACGATACTGGCCAGACCATACCTTGAGTATTGGGGCCGATACTGGTCAGACCATACCTTGAGTACTGGGTCCGATACTGGCCAGACCACACCTTGAGTACTGAGTCCGATACTCGTCAGACCATACCTTGAGTAGTAAGTCCGATACTGGTCAGACCACACCTTGAGTACTGGGTCCGATACTGGTCAGACCACACCTTGAGAATTAGGTCCGATACTGGTCAGACCACACCTTGAGTACTGGGTCCGATACTGGTCAGACCACACCTTGAGAATTAGGTCCGATACTGGTCAGACCACACCTTGAGTACTGGGTCCGATACTGGTCAGACCACAATTTGAGTACTCTGTCCGATACTGGTCAGACCACACCTTGAGTACTGGGTCTGCTACTGGTCAGACCACACCTTGAGTACTGGGTCCAATACTGGTCAGACCACACCTTGAGCACTGTGTCCGATACTTGCCAGACCACACCTTGAGAACTGGGTCCGATACTGGTCAGACTACTCCTTGAGTACTGGGTCCGATACTGGTCAGACCACAGCTTGAGTACTGTGTCCGATACTGGTCAAACCACACCTTGAGCACTGTGTCCGATACTGGTCAGACTACACCTTGAGTACTTGGTCCGATACTGGTCTGACCACACCTTGAATACTGTGTCCAATATTGGTCAGACCACATCTTGAGTACTGTGTCGGATACTAGTCAGACCACACCTTGAGCACTGTGTCCGATACTGGTCAGACTACTCCTTGAGTATTGGGGCTCATATTGGTCAGACCACACCTTGAGTACTGGGTCTGACACTGGTTGGACCACACCCTGAGTACTGGATCTGATACTGGTCAGACCACACATTGAGTACTGTGTCTGATACTGGTCAGACCACACCTTGAGTACTGGGTCCGATACTGGTTAGACCACACCTTGAGTACGGTGTCCGATACTGGTCAGACCACACCTTGAGTATTGTCTCCGATACTGGTCAGACCATAGCATGAGTTTTGGGGCTCATACTGGTCAGACCACACCATGAGTCCTGGGTCTGATATTGGTCGGACCACACCTTGAGTACTGGGTCTGATACTGGTCAGACCACACCTTGAGTACTGGGTCCGATACTCGTCAGACCTCACCTTGATTACTGGGTCTGATACTGGTCAGGCCACACCTTGAGTATTGGGTCTGATACTGCTCAGACAACACCTTGAGAACTGGGTCCGATACTGGTCAGACCACACCTTGAGTATTGGGTCTGATACTGGTCGGAGCTCCCCACGAGTACTGTGTCCGATACTGGTCAGACCACACCTTGAGTATTGTGTCCGATACTGGTCAGTCCACACCTTGAGTATTGGGGCTCATACTGGTCAGACAACACCTTGAATACTGGGTCTGAGACTGGTCGGACCACACCTTGAGTACTGGGTCTGATACGGGTCAGACCACACCTTAAGTAATGGGTCAGATACTGGTTAGACCACACCTTGAGTATTGGGTCTGATAGTGGTCAGACAACACCTTGACTACTCGATCTGATACTGGTCAGACCACACCTTGAGAACTGGGTCCGATACTGTTGAGACCACACCTTGAGTATTGGGGCTCATACTGGTCAGACCACACCTTCAGTACTAGGTCTGGTACTGGTCGGACCACAGCTTGAGTACTGGGTCTGATATGGTCGGACCACAGCTTGAGTACTGGGTCTGAGACTGGTCGGACCACACCTTGAGTACTGGGTCTGATACGGGTCAGACCACACCTTAAGTAATGGGTCAGATACTGGTTAGACCACACCTTGAGTATTGGGTCTGATAGTGGTCAGACAACACCTTGACTACTCGATCTGATACTGGTCAGACCACAGCTTGAGTACTGGGTCTGATATGATCGGACCACAGCTTGAGTACTGGGTCTGATACTGGTCAGACCACACCTTGAGTCCTGGGACTGATACTGGTCAGACCACACCATGAGTACTGGGTCCGACACTGGTCAGACCACACCTTGAGTACTGTGTCCGATACCGGTCAGACCACACCTTGAGTTCTGGGTCTGATACTGGTCAAAGCACACCTTGAGAACTGGGTCCGATACTGGTCAGACCAGTCCTTGAGTGCGATACTGGTCAGACCACACCTTGAGTACTGGGTCCGATACTGGTTAGACCACACCTTGACTACTGTGTCCGATACTGGTCAGACCACACCTTGAGTACTGTGTCTGATACTGGTCAGACAACACCTTGAGTACTGAGTCCGATACTGGTCAGACCATACCATGAGTACTAAGTCCGATACTGGTCAGACCACACCTTGAATACTGGGTCCGATACTGGTCAGACCACACCTTGAGAATTAGGTCCGATACTGGTCAGACCACACCTTGAGTACTGGGACCGATACTGGTCAGACCACAATTTGAGTACTCCGTCCGATACTGGTCAGACCACACCTTGAGTACTGTGTCCGATACTGGTCAGACGACACCTTGAGTATTGGGCCTAATACTGGTCAGACCACTCATTGAATTTTGGTCCGATAGTGGTCAGACCACACCTTGAGTACTGGGTCCGATACTGGTCAGACAACACCTTGAGTACTGTGTCCGATACTGGTCAGACCACACCTTGAGTACTGTGTCTGATACTGGTCAGACCACAACTTGAGTACTGGGTCCGATACTGGTCAGACCATACCTTGTTTACTGGGCACGATACTGGCCAGACCATACCTTGAGTATTGGGGCCGATACTGGTCAGACCATACCTTGAGTACTGGGTCCGATACTGGCCAGACCACACCTTGAGTACTGAGTCCGATACTCGTCAGACCATACCTTGAGTAGTAAGTCCGATACTGGTCAGACCACACCTTGAGTACTGGGTCCGATACTGGTCAGACCACACCTTGAGAATTAGGTCCGATACTGGTCAGACCACACCTTGAGTACTGGGTCCGATACTGGTCAGACCACACCTTGAGAATTAGGTCCGATACTGGTCAGACCACACCTTGAGTACTGGGTCCGATACTGGTCAGACCACAATTTGAGTACTCTGTCCGATACTGGTCAGACCACACCTTGAGTACTGGGTCTGCTACTGGTCAGACCACACCTTGAGTACTGGGTCCAATACTGGTCAGACCACACCTTGAGCACTGTGTCCGATACTTGCCTTCCACACCTTGAGAACTGGGTCCGATACTGGTCAGACTACTCCTTGAGTACTGGGTCCGATACTGGTCAGACCCCACCTTGAGTACTGTGTCCGATACTGGTCAAACCACACCTTGAGCACTGTGTCCGATACTGGTCAGACTACACCTTGAGTACTTGGTCCGATACTGGTCTGACCACACCTTGAATACTGAGTCCAATATTGGTCAGACCACATCTTGAGTACTGTGTCGGATACTAGTCAGACCACACCTTGAGCACTGTGTCCGATACTGGTCAGACTACTCCTTGAGTATTGGGGCTCATACTGGTCAGACCACACCTTGAGTACTGGGTCTGACACTGGTTGGACCACACCCTGAGTACTGGATCTGATACTGGTCAGACCACACATTGAGTACTGTGTCTGATACTGGTCAGACCACACCTTGAGTACTGGGTCCGATACTGGTTAGACCACACCTTGAGTACGGTGTCCGATACTGGTCAGACCACACCTTGAGTATTGTCTCCGATACTGGTCAGACCATAGCATGAGTTTTGGGGCTCATACTGGTCAGACCACACCATGAGTCCTGGGTCTGATACTGGTCGGACCACACCTTGAGTACTGGGTCTGATACTGGTCAGACCACACCTTGAGTACTGGGTCCGATACTGGTCAGACCTCACCTTGATTACTGGGTCTGATACTGGTCAGGCCACACCTTGAGTATTGGGTCTGATACTGCTCAGACAACACCTTGAGAACTGGGTCCGATACTGGTCAGACCACACCTTGAGTACTGGGTCTGATACTGGTCGGAGCTCCCCACGAGTACTGTGTCCAATACTGGTCAGACCACACCTTGAGTATTGTGTCCGATACTGGTCAGTCCACACCTTGAGTATTGGGGCTCATACTGGTCAGACAACACCTTGAATACTGGGTCTGAGACTGGTCGGACCACAGCTTGAGTACTGGGTCTGATACGGGTCAGACCACTCCTTGAGTAATGGGTCTGATACTGGTCAGACCACACCTTGAGTATTGGGTCTGATAGTGGTCAGACAACACCTTGACGACTGGGTCTGATACTGGTCAGACTACTCCTTGAGAACTGGGTCTGATACTGGTCAGACCACATCTTGAGTATTGTGTCCGATACTGGTCAGACCACACCTTGAGTATTGGGTCCGATACTGGTCAGACCACACCTTGAGGACTGGGTCTGATACTGGTCACACCACACCTTGAGTATTGTGTCCGATACTGGTCAGACCATAGCATGAGTTTTGGGGCTCATACTGGTCAGACCACACCATGAGTCCTGGGTCTGATACTGGTCGGACCACACCTTGAGTACTGGGTCTGATACTGGTCAGACCACACCTTGAGTACTGGGTCCGATACTGGTCAGACCTCACCTTGAGTATTGGGTCTGATAGTAGTCAGACAACACCTTGACTACTCGGTCTGATACTGGTCAGACCACACCTTGAGAACTGGGTCCGATACTGGTGAGACCACACCTTGAGTATTGGGGCTCATACTGGTCAGACCACACCTTGAGTACTAGGTCTGGTATTGGTCGGACCACAGCTTGAGTACTGGGTCTGATATGGTCGGACCACAGCTTGAGTACTGGGTCTGATACTGGTCAGACCACACCTTGAGTACTGGGACTGATACTGGTCAGACCACACCATGAGTACTGGGTCCGACACTGGTCAGACCACACCTTGAGTACTGTGTCCGATACCGGTCAGACCACACCTTGAGTTCTGGGTCTGATACTGGTCAAAGCACACCTTGAGAACTGGGTCCGATACTGGTCAGACCAGTCCTTGAGTGCGTTACTGGTCAGACCACACCTTGAGTACTGGGTCCGATACTGGTTAGACCACACCTTGACTACTGTGTCCGATACTGGTCCGACCACACCTTGAGTACTGTGTCTGATACTGGTCAGACTACACCTTGAGTACTGAGTCCGATACTGGTCAGACCATACCATGAGTACTAAGTCCGATACTGGTCAGACCACACCTTGACTACTGGGTCCGATACTGGTCAGACCACACCTTGAGAATTAGGTCCGATACTGGTCAGACCACACCTTGAGTACTGTGTCCGATACTGGTCAGACGACACCTTGAGTATTGGGCCTAATACTGGTCAGACCACTCATTGAATTTTGGTCCGATAGTGGTCAGACCACACCTTGAGTACTGGGTCCGATACTGGACATCAACACCTTGAGTACTGTGTCCGATACTGGTCAGACCACACCTTGAGTACTGTGTCTGATACTGGTCAGACCACAACTTGAGTACTGGGTCCGATACTGGTCAGACCATACCTTGTTTACTGGGCACGATACTGGCCAGACCATACCTTGAGTATTGGGGCCGATACTGGTCAGACCATACCTTGAGTACTGGGTCCAATACTGGCCAGACCACACCTTGAGTACTGAGTCCGATACTCGTCAGACCATACCTTGAGTAGTAAGTCCGATACTGGTCAGACCACACCTTGAGTACTGGGTCCGATACTGGTCAGACCACACCTTGAGAATTAGGTCCGATACTGGTCAGACCACACCTTGAGTACTGGGTCCGATACTGGTCAGACCACACCTTGAGAATTAGGTCCGATACTGGTCAGACCACACCTTGAGTACTGGGTCCGATACTGGTCAGACCACAATTTGAGTACTCTGTCCGATACTGGTCAGACCACACCTTGAGTACTGGGTCTGCTACTGGTCAGACCACACCTTGAGTACTGGGTCCAATACTGGTCAGACCACACCTTGAGCACTGTGTCCGATACTTGCCAGACCACACCTTGAGAACTGGGTCCGATACTGGTCAGACTACTCCTTGAGTACTGGGTCCGATACTGGTCAGACCACACCTTGAGTACTGTGTCCGATACTGGTCAAACCACACCTTGAGCACTGTGTCCGATACTGGTCAGACTACACCTTGAGTACTTGGTCCGATACTGGTCTGACCACACCTTGAATACTGTGTCCAATATTGGTCAGACCACATCTTGAGTACTGTGTCGGATACTAGTCAGACCACACCTTGAGCACTGTGTCCGATACTGGTCAGACTACTCCTTGAGTATTGGGGCTCATACTGGTCAGACCACACCTTGAGTACTGGGTCTGACACTGGTTGGACCACACCCTGAGTACTGGATCTGATACTGGTCAGACCACACATTGAGTACTGTGTCTGATACTGGTCAGACCACACCTTGAGTACTAGGTCCGATACTGGTTAGACCACACCTTGAGTACGGTGTCCGATACTGGTCAGACCACACCTTGAGTACTGTGTCCGATACTGGTCAAACCACACCTTGAGCACTGTGTCCGATACTGGTCAGACTACACCTTGAGTACTTGGTCCGATACTGGTCTGACCACACCTTGAATACTGTGTCCAAAATTGGTCAGACCACATCTTGAGTACTGTGTCGGATACTAGTCAGACCACACCTTGAGCACTGTGTCTGATACTGGTCAGACCACACCTTGAGTACTGGGTCCGATACTGGTCAGACCACACCATGAGTCCTGGGTCTTATACTGGTCGGACCACACCTTGAGTACTGGGTCTGATACTGGTCAGACCACACATTGAGTACTGTGTCTGATACTGGTCAGACCACACCTTGAGTACTGGGTCCGATACTGGTCAGACCACACCATGAGTCCTGGGTCTGATACTGGTCGGACCACACCTTGAGTACTGGGTCTGATACTGGTCAGACCACACCTTGAGTACTGGGTCCGATACTGGTCAGACCTCACCTTGATTACTGGGTCTGATACTGGTCAGGCCACACCTTGAGTATTGGATCTGATACTGCTCAGACAACACCTTGAGAACTGGGTCCGATACTGGTCAGACCACACCTTGAGTACTGGGTCTGATACTGGTCGGAGCTCCCCACGAGTACTGTGTCCAATACTGGTCAGACCACACCTTGAGTATTGTGTCCGATACTGGTCAGTCCACACCTTGAGTATTGGGGCTCATACTGGTCAGACAACACCTTGAATACTGGGTCTGAGACTCGTCGGACCACAGCTTGAGTACTGGGTCTGATACGGGTCAGACCACACCTTGAGTAATGGGTCTGATACTGGTCAGACCACACCTTGAGTATTGGGTCTGATAGTGGTCAGACAACACCTTGACGACTGGGTCTGATACTGGTCAGACCACTCCTTGAGAACTGGGTCTGATACTGGTCAGACCACATCTTGAGTATTGTGTCCGATACTGGTCAGACCACACCTTGAGTATTGGGTCCGATACTGGTCAGACCACACCTTGAGGACTGGGTCTGATACTGGTCAGACCACACCTTGAGTACTGGATCTGATACTGGTCAGACAACACCTTGAGTACTGGGTCCGATACTGGTCAGACCTCACCTTGAGTACTGGGTCTGATACTGGTCAGGCCACACCTTGAGTATTGGGTCTGATACTGCTCAGACCACACCTTGCGAACTGGGTCCAATACTGGTCAGACCACACCTTGAGTACTGGGTCTGATACTGGTTGGACCTCACCACGAGTACTGTGTCCGATACTGGTCAGACCACACCTTGAGTATTGTGTCCGATACTGGTCAGTCCACACCTTGAGTATTGGGTCACATATTGGTCAGACCACATCTTGAGTACTGTGTCCGATACTGGTCAGACCACACCTTGAGTATTGGGTCCGATACTGGTCAGACCACACCTTGAGTACTGTGTCCGATACTGGTCAGACCACACATTCAGTATTGGGTCTGATACTGGTCAGACCACACCTTGAGTACTGTTTCTGATACTGGTCAAACCTCACCTTGAATACTGCGTCCGATACTGGTCAGAGCACACCTTGAGTACTGGGTCCGATACTGGTCAGACCACACCGTGAGTATCGTGTCTGATACTTGTCAGACCACATCTTGAGTATTAGGTCTGATACTTGTCAGACCACACCTTGAGTACTGTGTCCGATACTGGTCAGACCACACCTTCAGTATTCCGTCCGATACTGGTCAGACCATACCATGACTACTGGGTCCGATACTGGTCAGTCCACACCTTGAGTATTGGGTCACATACTGGTCAGACCACACCTTGAATACTGGGCCTGATCCTGGTCGGGCCACACCTTGAGTACTGGGTCTGATACGGGTCAGACCACACCTTGAGTAATGGGTCTGATACTGGTCAGACCACACCTTGAGTATTGTGTCTGATAGTGGTGAGACAACACCTTGACTACTGGGTCTGAAACTGGTCAGACCACACCTTGAGAACTGGGTCCGATACTGGTCAGACCACATCTTGAGTACTGTGTCCGATACTGGTCAGACCACACCTTGAGTATTGGGTCTGATACTGGTCAGACCACACCTTGAGTACTGTGTCCGATACTGGTCAGACCACACATTCAGTATTGGGTCTGATACTGGTCAGAGCACACCTTGAGTACTGGGTCCGATACTGGTCAGACCACACCGTGAGTATCGTGTCTGATACTTGTCAGGCCACATCTTGAGTATTAGGTCTGATACTTGTCAGACCACACCTTGAGTACTGTGTCCGATACTGGTCAGACCACACCTTCAGTATTGCGTCCGATACTGGTCAGACCATACCTTGACTACTGGGTCCGATACTGGTCAGACCACACCTTGATACTGGGTCCGATACTGGTCAGACCACTCCTGGAGAACTGGGTCCGATACTGGTCAGACCACACATTGAGTACTGTCTCTGATACTGGTCAGACTAAACCTTGAGTACTGTGTCTGATACTGGTCAGACCACACCTTGAGTACTGTGTCCAATACTGGTCAGACCACACCTTCAGTACTGTGTCCAATACTGGTCAGACCACACCTTGAGTACTGTGTCGGATACTGGTCAGACCACACCTTGAGAACTGGGTCCGATAATGGTCAGACCACACCTTGAGTCCTGGGTCCGAGACTGGTTAGACCACACCTTGAGTACTGTGTCTGATACTGGTCAGGCCACACCTTGAGTATTGGGTCTGATATTGCTCAGACCACACCTTGAGAACAACGTCCGATAGTGGTCAGACCACACCTTGAGTACTGGGTCTGATACTGGTCGGAACTCACCACGAGTACTGTGTCCGATACTGGTCAGACCACACCTTGAGCACTGTGTCCGATACTTGCCAGACCACACCTTGAGAACTGGGTCCGATACTGCTCAGACTACTCCTTGAGCACTGGGTCCGATACTGGTCAGACCACACCTTGAGTACTGTGTCCGATACTGGTCAGACTACACCTTGAGTACTGGGTCCGATACTGGTCAGACCACACCTTGAATACTGTGTCCAATATTGGTCAGACCACACCTTGAGTACTGTGTCGGATACTGGTCAGACCACACCTTGAGCACTGTGTCCGATACTTGCCAGACCACAACTTGAGAACTGGGTCCGATACTGGTCAGACTACTCCTTGAGCACTGGGTCCGATACTGGTCAGACCACACCTTGAGTACTGTGTCTGATACTGGTCAGACCGCACCTTGAGTATTGGCTCTAATACTGGTCAGACCACACCTTGAGTATTGGGTCTGATACGGGTCTGACCACACTTTGAGTACTGTGTCCGATACTGGTGAGACCACACCTTGAGTATTGGGGCTCATACTGGTCAGGCCACACCTTGAGTACTGTGTCCGATACTGGTGAGACCACACCTTGAGTATTGGGACTCATACTGGTCAGACGACTCCTTGATTACAGGGTCCGATACTGGTCAGACCACACCTTGAGTACTGGGTCCGATCCTGGTCAGACCACACTTTGAGTACTCAGTCTGATACTGGTCAGAGCACACCTTGAATACTGTGTCCAATATTGGTCAGACCACACCTTGAGTACTGTGTCGGATACTGGTCAGACCACACCTTGAGAACTGGATCCGATACGTGTCATACCACACCTTGTGTAATGTGTCCAATACTAGTCAGACCACACCTTCAGTATTGGATCTGATACTGTTCAGACCACACCTTGAGTACTGTGTCCAATACTGGTCAGACTGCACCTTGAGTACTGGGTCCGATACTGGTCAGACCACACCTTGAATACTGTGTCCAATATTGGTCAGACCACAACTTGAGTACTGTGTCGGATACTGGTCAGACCACACCTTGAGAACTGGGTCCGATACTTGTCTGACCACACCTTGTGTAATGTGTCCAATACTGGTCAGACCACACCTTGAGTATTGGGCCTGATACTGTTCAGACCACACCTTGAGTACTGGGTCTGATACTGGTCAGACCACACCTTGAGTATTGGCTCTAATATTGGTCAGACCACAACTTGAGTATTGGGTCTGATACTGGCCTGACCACACCTTGAGTACTGTGTCCGATACTGGTGAGACCACACCTTGAGTATTGGTGCTCATACTGGTCAGACCACACCTTGAGTACTGTGTCCGATACTGGTGAGACCACACCTTGAGTATTCGGGCTCATACTGGTCAGACGACTCCTTGAGTACGGGGTCCGATACTGGTCAGACCATACCTTGAGTACTGTGTCCGATACTGGTCAGACCACACCTTGAGTATTGTGTCCGATACTGGTAAGTCCACACTTGAGTATTGGGGCTCATACTGGTCAGACCACACCTTGAATACTGGGGCTGATACTGGTCGGACCACACCTTGAGTAATGGGTCTGATACTGGTCAGACCACACCTTGAGTATTGGGTCTGATAGTGGTCAGACAACACCTTGACTGCTGGGTCTGATACTGGTCAGACCACACCTTGAGAGTTGGGTCCGATACTGGTCAGAGCACACCTTGAGTACTGTTTCCGATACTGGTCAGACCTCACCTTGAGTATTGTGTCTGATACTTTTAAGGCCACATATTGAGTATTGTGTCTGATACTGGTCAGAACACACCTTGAGTATTGTGTCCGATACTGGTCAGACCACATCTTGAGTATTGGGTCTGATACCTGTCAGACCGCACCTTGAGTATTGTGTATGACATTGGTCAGACCACACCTTCTTTACTGCGTCAAATACTGGTCAGACCATACCTTGAGTACTGGTTCCGATACTGGTCAGACCACACCTTGAGTACTGCGTCCGATACTGGTCAGACTACACCTTGAGTACTGTGTCCGATACTGGTCAGACCAAACCTTGACTACTGTGTCCAATACTGGTCAGACCACCCCTTGAGTACTGTGTCCAATACTGGTCAGACCACACCTTGAGTACTGTGTCGGATACTGGTCAGACAACACCTTGATATCTGGGTCCGATACTAGTCAGACCACATCTTTAGTATTGGGTCTGATACTTGTCAGACCACACCTTGAGTACTGTGTCCGATACTGGTCAGACCACACCTTGCGTATTGGGTCTGATACTGGTCAGACCACACCTTGACTAACGTGTCCGATGCTTGTCAGACCACACCTTGAGTACTGGGACCGATACTGATCAGACCACACCTTGAGTACTGGGTCCGATACTGGTCAGACTACTCCTTGAGTACTGGGTCCGATACTGGTCAGACCACACCTTGAGTACTGTGTCCGATACTGGTCAGACCACACCTTGAGTATTGGGTCTGATACTGGTCAGACTACAACTTGACTAATGTGTCCGATGCTTGTCAGACCAAACCTTGAGTATTGGGTCCGATACTGGTCAGACTACACCTTGAATACAGTGTCTGATACTGGTCAGAACAAACCTTGAGTACTGTGTCCAATACTGGTCAGACCACACCTTGAGTACTGTGTCCAATACTGGTCAGACCACACCTTGAGTACTGTGTCGGATACTGGTCAGACCACACCTTGAGAACTGGGTCCGATACTAGTCAGACCACATCTTGAGTATTGGATCTGATACTTGTCAGACCACACCTTGAGTACTGTTTCCGATACTGGTCAGACCACACCTTGAGTATTGGGTCTGATACTGGTCAGACCACACCTTGACTAATGTGTCGAAGCTTGTCAGACCACACCTTGAGTACTGGGACCGATACTGATCAGACCACACCTTGAGTACTGGGTCCGATACTGGTCAGACTACTCCTTGAGTACTGGGTCCGATACTGGTCAGACCACACCTTGAGTGCTGTGTCCGATACTGGTCAGACTGCACCTTGAGTACTGTGTCCGATACTGGTCATACCACACCTTGAGTACAGTGTCCAACACTAGTCAGACCACACCTTGAGTACTGTGTCTAATTCTGGTCAGACCACACCTTGAGTACTGTGTCGGATACAGGTCAGGCCACACCTTGAGAACTGGGTCCGATACTGGTCAGACCACACCTTGAGTACTGCGTCTGATACTGGTCAGACCACACCTTGAATATTGGGTCTGATACTGGTCAGACCACACCTTGAGTATTGGGGCTCATACTGGTCAGACCACACATTGAGTACTGGGTCTGATACTGGTTGGACCACACCTTGAGTACTGGGTCTTATACTGGTCAGACCACACCTTGAGTACTGGGTCTGATCCCGGTCAGACCACACCTTGACTACTGGGTCCGATACAGGTTAGGCCACACCTTGAGCACTGTGTCCGATACTGGTCAGACCACAAATTGAGTATTGTGTCCGATACTGGTCAGACCACACCTTGAGTATTGGGTCTGATACTGGTCAGACCACACCTTGAGTACTGGGTCTGATACTGGTCAGACCACACCTTGAACACTGTGTCCAATATTGGTCAGACCACACCTTGAGTGCTGTGTCGGATACTGGTTAGACCACAACTTGAGAACTGGGTCCGATACTTGTCAGACCACACCTTGTGTAATGTGTCCAATACTGGTCAGACCACACGTTGAGTATTGGGTCTGATACTGGTCTGACCACACCTTGACTACTGGGTCCGATACAGGTTAGACCACACCTTGAGCACTGTGTCCGATACTGGTCAGACCACAAATTGAGTATTGTGTCCGATACTGGTCAGACCACACCTTGAGTATTATGTCTGATACTGGTCAGAACACACCTTGAGTATTGTGTCCGATACTGGTCAGACCACACCTTGAGTATTGGGTCTGATACTTGTCAGACCACACCTTGAGTACTGTGTCCGATACTGGTCAGACCACACCTTGAGTATTGGGTCTGATACTGGTCAGACTACAACTTGACTAATGTGTCCGATGCTTGTCAGACCACACCTTGAGTATTGTGTATGATATTGGTCAGACCACACCTTCAGTACTGCGTCCGATACTGGTCAGACCATACCTTGAGTACTTGGTCCGATACTGGTCAGACCACACCTTGAGTACTGCGTCCAATACTGGTCAGACCACACCTTGAGTACTGAGGCCGATACTTGTCAGACCACACATTCAGTATTGGTTCTGATACTGGTCAGAGCACACCTTGAGTACTGTTTACGATACTGGTCAGACCACTCCTTGAGTATTGTGTCTGATACCTTTCAGGCCACACATTGAGTATTGTGTCTGATACTGGTCAGAACACACCTTGAGTATTGTGTCCGATACTGGTCAGACCACATCTTGAGTATTGGGTCTGATACTTGTCAGACCACACCTTGAGTACTGTGTCCGATGTTGGTCAGACCACACCTTGAGTATTGGGTCTGATACTGGTCAGACTACAACTTGACTAATGTGTCCGATGCTTGTCAGACCACACCTTGAGTATTGTGTATGATATTGGTCAGACCACACCTTCAGTACTGCGTCCGATACTGGTCAGACCATACCTTGAGTACTGGGTCCGATACTGGTCAGACCACACCTTGAGTACTGCGTCCAATACTGGTCAGACCACACCTTGAGTACTGAGGCCGATACTTGTCAGACCACACATACAGTATTGGTTCTGATACTGGTCAGAGCACACCTTGAGTACTGTTTCCGATACTGGTCAGACCTCTCCTTGAGTATTGTTTCTGATACTTTTCAGGCCACACATTGAGTATTGTGTCTGATACTGGTCAGAACACACCTTGAGTATTGTGTCCGATACTGGTCAGACCACACCTTGAGTATTGGGGCTTATACTGGTCAGACCACACCTTGAGTACTGTGTCCGATACTGGTGAGACCACACCTTGAGTATTGGGACTCATACTGGTCAGACGACTCCTTGATTACGGGGTCCGATACTGGTCAGACCACACCTTGAGTACTCAGTCTGATACTGGTCAGAGCACACCTTGAATACTGTGTCCAATATTGGTCAGACCACACCTTGAGCACTGTTTCGGATACTGGTCAGACCACACCTTGAGAACTGGGTCCGATACGTGTCAGACCACACCTTGTGTAATGTGTCCAATACTAGTCAGACCACACCTTCAGTATTGGGTCTGATACTGTTCAGACCACACCTTGAGTACTGTGTCCAATATTGGTCAGACCACACTTGAGTACTGTGTCGGATACTTGTCAGACCACACCTTGAGAACTGGGTCCGATACTTGTCTGACCACACCTTGTGTAATGTGTCCAATACTGGTCAGACCACACCTTGAGTATTGGGTCTGATACTGTTCAGACCACACCTTGAGTACTGGGTCTGATACTGGTCAGACCACACCTTGAGTATTGGCTCTAATACTGGTCAGACCACACCTTGAGTATTGGGTCTGATACTGGCCTGACCACACCTTGAGTACTGTGTCCGATACTGCTGAGACCACACCTTGAGTATTGGGGCTCATACTGGTCAGACCACACCTTGAGTACTGTGTCCGATACTGGTAAGACCACACCTTGAGTATTGGGGCTCATACTGGTCAGACGACTCCTTGAGTACGGGGTACGATACTGGTCAGACCATACCTTGAGTACTGTGTCCGATACTGGTCAGACCACACCTTGAGTATTGTGGCTCATACTGGTCAGACTACACCTTGAGTACTGTGTCCGATACTGGTCAGACCACACCTTGAGTACTGTGTCCGATACTGGTAAGTCCACACTTGAGTATTGGGGCTCATACTGGTCAGACCACACCTTGAATACTGGGGCTGATACTGGTCGGACCACACCTTGAGTAATGGGTCTGATACTGGTCACACCACACCTTGAGTATTGGGTCTGATAGTGGTCAGACAACACCTTGACTGCTGGGTCTGATACTGGTCAGACCACACCTTGAGAGCTGGGTCCGATACTGGTCAGACCACATCTTGAGTACTGTGTCTGATACTGTTCAGACCACACCTTGAGTATTGGGTCCGATACTGGTCAGACCACACCTTGAGTACTGAGTCCGATACTGGTCAGACCACACATTCAGTATTGGGTCTGATACTGGTCAGAGCACACCTTGAGTACTGTTTCCGATACTGGTCAGACCTCACCATGAGTATTGTGTCTGATACTTTTAAGGCCACAGATTGAGTATTGTGTCTGATACTGGTCAGAACACACCTTGAGTATTGTGTCCGATACTGGTCAGACCACATCTTGAGTATTGTGTCTGATACTTGTCAGACCACACCTTGAGTACTGTGTCCGATACTGGTCAGACCACACCTTGAGTATTGGGTCTGATACTGGTCAGACTACAACTTGACGAATGTGTCCGATGCTTGTCAGACCGCACCTTGAGTATTGTGTATGACATTGGTCAGACCACACCTTCTGTACTGCGTCAAATACTGGTCAGACCATACCTTGAGTACTGGTTCCGATACTGGTCAGACCACACCTTGAGTACTGCGTCCGATACTGGTCAGACTACACCTTGAGTACTGTGTCCGATACTGGTCAGACCAAACCTTGACTACTGTGTCCAATACTGGTCAGACCACCCCTTGAGTACTGTGTCCAATACTGGTCAGACCACACCTTGAGTACTGTGTCGGATACTGGTCAGACAACACCTTGAGATCTGGGACCGATACTAGTCAGACCACATCTTTAGTATTGGGTCTGATACTTGTCAGACCACACCTTGAGTTCTGTGTCCGATACTGGTCAGACCACACCTTGAGTATTGGGTCTGATACTGGTCAGACCACACCTTGACTAACGTGTCCGATGCTTGTCAGACCACACCTTGAGTACTGGGACCGATACTCATCAGACCACACCTTGAGTACTGGGTCCGATACTGCTCAGACTGCTCCATGAGTACTGGGTCCGATCCTGGTCAGACCACACCTTGAGTACTGTGTCCGAAACTGGTCAGACCACACCTTGAGTATTGGGTCTGATACTGGTCAGACTACCACTTGACGAACGTGTCCGATGCTTGTCAGACCACACCTTGAGTATTGAGTCCGATACTGGTCAGACTACACCTTGAATACTGTGTCCGATACTGGTCAGAACAAACCTTGAGTACTGTGTCCAATACTGGTCAGACCACACCTTGAGTACTGTGTCCAAAACTGGTCAGACCACACCTTGAGTACTGTGTCGGATACTAGTCAGACCACACCTTGAGAACTGGGTCCGATACTAGTCAGACCACATCTTGATATTGGGTCTGATACTTGTCAGACCACACCTTGAGTACTGTTTCCGATACGGGTCAGACCACACCTTGAGTATTGGGTCTGATACTGGTCAGACCACACCTTGACTAATGTGCCGATGCTTGTCAGACCACACCTTGAGTACTGGGTCCGATACTGGTCAGACCACACCTTGAGTACTGGGTCTGATACTGGTTGGACCACACCTTGAGTACTGGGTCTGATCCCGGTCGGACCACACCTTGACTACTGGGTCTGATACAGGTTAGACGACACCTTGAGCACTGTGTCCGATACTGGTCAGACCACAAATTGAGTATTGTGTCCGATACTGGTCAGACCACACCTTGTGTATTGGGTCTGATACTGGTCAGACCACACCTTGAGTACTGGGTCCGATACTGGTCAGACCACACCTTGGACACTGTGTCCAATATTGGTCAGACTACACCTTGAGTACTGTGTCGGATACTGGTTAGACCACACCTTGAGAACTTTGTCCGATACTTGTCAGACCACACCTTGTGTAATGTGTCCAATACTGGTCAGACCACACCTTAAGTATTGGGTCTGATACTGGTCTGACCACACCTTGAGTACTGGGTCTGATACTGGTGAGACCACACCTTGAGTATTGGGGCTCATACAGGTCAGACGACTCCTTGAGTACGGGGTCCGATACTGGTCAGACCCTACCTTGAGTACTGTGTCCGATACTGGTCAGACCACACCTTGAGTATTGTGGTTCATACTGGTCAGACCACACCTTGAGTACTAGGTCTGATACTGGTCGGACGTCACCACGAGTACTGTATCCGATACTGGTCAGACTACACCTTGAGTATTGTGTGCGATACTGGTAAGTCCACACTTGAGTATTGGGGCTCATACTGGTCAGACCACACCTTGAGTACTGGGGCTGATAGTTGTCAGTCAACACCTTGACTTCTGGGTCTGATACTGGTCAGACCACACCTTGAGAACTGGGTCTGATACTGGTCAGACCACACCTTGAGTATTGTGTCCGATACTGGTCAGACCACACCTTGAGAACTGGGTCTGATGCTGGTCAGAACACACCTTGAGTATTGTGTCCGATACTGGTCAGACCACATCTTGAGTATTGGGTCTGATACTTGTCAGACCACACCTTGAGTACTGTGTCCGACACTGGTCAAACCACACCTTGAGTATTGGGTCTGATACTGGCCGACTACAACTTGACTAATGTGTCCGATGCTTGTCAGACCACAACTTGAGTATTGTGTATGATATTGGTCAGACCACACCTTCAGTCCTGCGTCCGATACTGGTCAGACCACACCTTCAGTACTGCGTCCGATACTGGTCAGACGATACCTTGAGTACTGGGTCCGATACTGGTCAGACCACACCTTGAGTACTACGTCCGATACTGGTCAGACCAAACCTTGAGTACTGTGTCCAATATTGGTCAGACCACACCTTGAGGACTGTGTCCAATACTGGTCAGACCACACCTTGAGTACTGTGTCGGATACTGGTCAGACCACACCTTGAGAACTGGGTCCGATACTAGTCTGACCACATCTTGAGTATTGGGTCTGATACTTGTCAAACCACACCTTGAGTATTGGGGCTCATACTGGTCAGACCGCACCTTGAGTACTGGGTCTGATACTGGTTGGACCACACCTTGAGTACTGGGTCTGATACTGATCACACCACAAATTGAGTATTGTGTCCGATACTGGTCAGACCACACCTTGAGTATTGGGTCTGATACTGGTCAGACCACAACTTGAGTACTGGGTCCGATACTGGTCAGACCACACCTTGAACACTGTGTCCAATATTGGTCAGACCACACCTTGAGTACTGTGTCGGATACTGGTTAGACCACACCTTGAGTATTGGGTCTGATACTGGTCTGACCACACCTTGAGTACTGGGTCTGATACTGGTGAGACCACACCTTGAGTATTGGGGCTCATACTGGTCAGACGACTCCTTGAGTACGGGGTCCGATACTGGTGAGACCATACCTTGAGTACTGTGTCCGATACTGGTCAGACCACACCTTGAATATTGTGGTTCATACTGGTCAGACCACACCTTGAGTACTAGGTCTGATACTGGTCGGACGTCACCACGAGTACTGTATCCGATACTGGTCAGACCACACCTTGAGTATTGTGTGCGACACTGGTCAGACCACATCTTGAGTATTGGGTCTGATACTTGTCAGACCACACCTTGAGTACTGTGTCCGATACTGGTCAGACCACACCTTGAGTATTGGGTCTGATACTGGTTGGACCACACCTTGAGTACTGGGTCTGATACTGGTCAGACCACACCTTGAGTACTGGGTCTGATACCGGTCAGATCACACCTTGAGTACTTGGTCCGATACAGGTTAGACCACACCTTGAACACTGTGTCCGATACTGGTCAGACCACAAATTGAGTATTGTGTCCGATACTGGTCAGACCACACCTTGAGTATTGGGTCTGATACTGGTCAGACTACAACTTGACTAATGTGTCCGATGCTTGTCAGACCACACCTTGAGTATTGTGTATGATATTGGTAAGACCACACCTTCAGTACTGCGTCCGATACTGGTCAGACCATACCTTGAGTACTGGGTCCGATACTGGTCAGACTACACCTTGAGTACTGTGTCCGATACTGGTCAGACCAAACCTTGAGTACTGTGTCCAATACTGGTCAGACCACACCTTGAGTATTGGGTCTGATACTGGTCAGACTACAACTTGACTAATGTGTCCGATGCTTGTCAGACCACACCTTGAGTATTGTGTATGATATTGGTCAGACCACACCTTCAGTACTGCGTCCGATACTGGTCAGACCCATACCTTGAGTACTGGGTCCGAGACTGGTCAGACCACACCTTGAGCACTACGTCCGATACTGGTCAGACCAAACCTTGAGTACTGTGTCCAATATTGGTCAGACCACACCTTGAGGACTGTGTCCAATACTGGTCAGACCACACCTTGAGTACTGTGTCGGATACTGGTCAGACCACACCTTGAGAACTGGGTCCGATACTAGTCTGACCACATCTTGAGTATTGGGTCTGATACTTGTCAAACCACACCTTGAGTATTGGGGCTCATACTGGTCAGACCACACCTTGAGTACTGGGTCTGATACTGGTTGGACCACACCTTGAGTATTGGGTCTGATACTGGTCAGACTACAACTTGACTAATGTGTCCGATGCTTGTCAGACCACACCTTGAGTATTGTGTATGATATTGGTCAGACCACACCTTCAGTACTGCGTCCGATACTGGTCAGACGATACCTTGAGTACTGGGTCCGATACTGGTCAGACCACACCTTGAGCACTACGTCCGATACTGGTCAGACCAAACCTTGAGTACTGTGTCCAATATTGGTCAGACCACACCTTGAGGACTGTGTCCAATACTGGTCAGACCACACCTTGAGTACTGTGTCGGATACTGGTCAGACCACACCTTGAGAACTGGGTCCGATACTAGTCTGACCACATCTTGAGTATTGGGTCTGATACTTGTCAAACCACACCTTGAGTATTGGGGCTCATACTGGTCAGACCGCACCTTGAGTACTGGGTCTGATACTGGTTGGACCACACCTTGAGTACTGGGTCTGATACTGGTCACACCACAAATTGAGTACTGTGTCCGATACTGGTGAGACCACACCTTGAGTATTGGGACTCATACTGGTCAGACGACTCCTTGATTACGGGGTCCGATACTGGTCAGACCACACCTTGAGTACTGGTCCGATACTGGTCAGACCACACTTTGAGTACTCAGTCTGATACTGGTCAGATCACACCTTGAATACTGTGTCCAATATTGGTCAGACCACACCTTGAGTACTGTGTCGGATACTGGTCAGACCACACCTTGAGAACTGGGTCCGATACGTGTCAGACCACACCTTGTGTAATGTGTCCAATACTAGTCAGACCACACCTTCAGTATTGGGTCTGATACTGTTTAGACCACACCTTGAGTACTGGGTCTGATACTGGTCAGACCACACCTTGAGTATTGGCTCTAATACTGGTCAGACCACACCTTGAGTATTGGGTCTGATACTGGCCTGACCACACCTTGAGTACTGTGTCCGATACTGGTGAGACCACACCTTGAGTATTGGGGCTCATACTGGTCAGACCACACCTTGAGTACTGTGTCCGATACTGGTGAGACCACACCTTGAGTATTGGGGCTCATACTGGTCAGACGACTCCTTGAGTACGGGGTCCGATACTGGTCAGACCATACCTTGAGTACTGTGTCCGATACTGGTCAGACCACACCTTGAGTATTGTGGCTCATACTGGTCAGACTACACCTTGAGCACTGTGTCCGATACTTGCCAGACCACACCTTGAGAACTGGGTCCGATACTGGTCAGACTACTCCTTGAGTACTGGGTCCGATACTGGTAAGACCACACCTTGAGTACTGTGTCCGATACTGGTCAAACCACACCTTGAGCACTGTGTCCGACACTGGTCAGACTACACCTTGAGTACTTGGTCCGATACTGGTCTGACCACACCTTGAATACTGTGTCCAATATTGGTCAGACCACATCTTGAGTACTGTGTCGGATACTAGTCAGACCACACCTTGAGCACTGTGTCCGAGACTGGTCAGACTACTCCTTGAGTATTGGGGCTCATACTGGTCAGACCACACCTTGAGTACTGGGTCTGACACTGGTTGGACCACACCCTGAGTACTGGATCTGATACTGGTCAGACCACACATTGAGTACTGTGTCTGATACTGGTCAGACCACACCTTGAGTACTGGGTCCGATACTGGTTAGACCGCACCTTGAGTACGGTGTCCGATACTGGTCAGACCACACCTTGAGTATTGTCTCCGATACTGGTCAGACCATAGCATGAGTTTTGGGGCTCATACTGGTCAGACCACACCATGAGTCCTGGGTCCGATACTGGTCAGACCTCACCTTGATTACTGGGTCTGATAATGGTCAGGCCACACCTTGAGTATTGGGTCTGATACTGCTCAGACAACACCTTGAGAACTGGGTCCGATACTGGTCAGACCACACCTTGAGTACTGGGTCTGATACTGGTCGGAGCTCCCCACGAGTACTGTGTCCGATACTGGTCAGACCACACCTTGAGTATTGTGTCCGATACTGGTCAGTCCACACCTTGAGTATTGGGGCTCATACTGGTCAGACAACACCTTGAATACTGGGTCTGAGACTGGTCGGACCACAGCTTGAGAACTGGGTCTGATACGGGTCAGACCACACCTTGAGTAATGGGTCTGATACTGGTCAGACCACACCTTGAGTATTGGGTCTGATAGTGGTCAGACAACACCTTGACGACTGGGTTTGATACTGGTCAGACCACTCCTTGAGAACTGGGTCAGATACTGGTCAGACCACACCTTGAGTCCTGGGTCCGAGACTGGTTAGACCACACCTTGAGTACTGTTTCTGATACTGGTCAGGCCACACCTTGAGTATTGGGTCTGATACTGCTCAGAACACACCTTGAGAACAACGTCCGATAGTGGTCAGACCACACCTTGAGTACTGGGTCTGATACTGGTCGGAACTCACCACGAGTACTGTGTCCGATACTGGTCAGACCACACCTTGAGTTTTGTGTCCGATACTGGTCAGTCCACACCTTGAGTATTGGGGCTCATACTGGTCAGACCACACCTTGAATACTGGGTCTGAGACTGGTCGGACCACACCTTGAGTACTGGGTCTGATACGGGTCAGACCACACCTTAAGTAATGGGTCAGATACTGGTTAGACCACACCTTGAGTATTGGGTCTGATAGTGGTCAGACAACACCTTGACTACTCGATCTGATACTGGTCAGACCACACCTTGAGAACTGGGTCCGATACTGGTGAGACCACACCTTGAGTATTGGGGCTCATACTGGTCAGACCACACCTTGAGTACTAGGTCTGGTACTGGTCGGACCACAGCTTGAGTACTGGGTCTGATATGGTCGGACCACAGCTTGAGTACTGGGTCTGATACTGGTCAGACCACACCTTGAGTACTGGGACTGATACTGGTCAGACCACACCATGAGTACTGGATCCGACACTGGTCAGACCACACCTTGAGTACTGTGTCCGATACCGGTCAGACCACACCTTGAGTTCTGGGTCTGATACTGGTCAAAGCACACCTTGAGAACTGGGTCCGATACTGGTCAGACCAGTCCTTGAGTGCGATACTGGTCAGACCACACCTTGAGTACTGGGTCCGATACTGGTTAGACCACACCTTGACTACTGTGTCCGATACTGGTCAGACCACACCTTGAGTACTGTGTCTGATACTGGTCAGACAACACCTTGAGTACTGAGTCCGATACTGGTCAGACCATACCATGAGTACTGGGTCCGATACTGGTCAGACCACACCTTGAGAATTAGGTCCGATACTGGTCAGACCACACCTTGAGTACTGGGACCGATACTGGTCAGACCACAATTTGAGTACTCCGTCCGATACTGGTCAGACCACACCTTGAGTACTGTGTCCGATACTGGTCAGACGACATCTTGAGTATTGGGCCTAATACTGGTCAGACCACTCATTGAATTTTGGTCCGATAGTGGTCAGACCACACCTTGAGTACTGGGTCCGATACTGGTCAGACAACACCTTGAGTACTGTATCCGATACTGGTCAGACCACACCTTGAGTACTGTGTCTGATACTGGTCAGACCGCAACTTGAGTACTGGGTCCGATACTGGTCAGACCATACCTTGTTTACTGGGCACGATACTGGCCCGACCATACCTTGAGTATTGGGGCCGATACTGGTCAGACCATACCTTGAGTACTGGGTCCGATACTGGCCAGACCACACCTTGAGTACTGAGTCCGATACTCGTCAGACCATACCTTGAGTAGTAAGTCCGATACTGGTCAGACCACACCTTGAGTACTGGGTCCGATACTGGTCAGACCACACCTTGAGAATTAGGTCCGATACTGGTCAGACCACACCTTGAGTACTGGGTCCGATACTGGTCAGACCACACCTTGAGAATTAGGTCCGATACTGGTCAGACCACACCTTGAGTACTGGGTCCGATACTGGTCAGACCACAATTTGAGTACTCTGTCCGATACTGGTCAGACCACACCTTGAGTACTGGGTCTGCTACTGGTCAGACCACACCTTGAGTACTGGGTCCAATACTGGTCAGACCACACCTTGAGCACTGTGTCCGATACTTGCCAGACCACACCTTGAGAACTGGGTCCGATACTGGTCAGACTACTCCTTGAGTACTGGGTCCGATACTGGTCTACCACAGCTTGAGTACTGTGTCCGATACTGGTCAAACCACACCTTGAGCACTGTGTCCGATACTGATCAGACTACACCTTGAGTACTTGGTCCGATACTGGTCTGACCACACCTTGAATACTGTGTCCAATATTGGTCAGACCACATCTTGAGTACTGTGTCGGATACTAGTCAGACCACACCTTGAGCACTGTGTCCGATACTGGTCAGACTACTCCTTGAGTATTGGGGCTCATATTGGTCAGACCACACCTTGAGTACTGGGTCTGACACTGGTTGGACCACACCCTGAGTACTGGATCTGATACTGGTCAGACCACACATTGAGTACTGTGTCTGATACTGGTCAGACCACACCTTGAGTACTGGGTCCGATACTGGTTAGACCACACCTTGAGTACGGTGTCCGATACTGGTCAGACCACACCTTGAGTATTGTCTCCGATACTGGTCAGACCATAGCATGAGTTTTGGGGCTCATACTGGTCAGACCACACCATGAGTCCTGGGTCTGATACTGGTCGGACCACACCTTGAGTATTGGGTCTGATACTGGTCAGACCAGACCTTGAGTACTGGGTCCGATACCCGTCAGACCTCACCTTGATTATTGGGTCTGATACTGGTCAGGCCACACCTTGAGTATTGGGTCTGATACTGCTCAGACAACACCTTGAGAACTGGGTCCGATACTGGTCAGACCACACCTTGAGTATTGGGTCTGATACTGGTCGGAGCTCCCCACGAGTACTGTGTCCGATACTGGTCAGACCACACCTTGAGTATTGTGTCCGATACTGGTCAGTCCACACCTTGAGTATTGGGGCTCATACTGGTCAGACAACACCTTGAATACTGGGTCTGAGACTGGTCGGACCACAGCTTGAGTACTGGGTCTGATACGGGTCAGACCACACCTTGAGTAATGGGTCTGATACTGGTCAGACTACAACTTGACTAATGTGTCCGATGCTTGTCAGACCACACCTTGAGTATTGTGTATGATATTGGTCAGACCACACCTTCAGTACTGCGTCCGATACTGGTCAGACCATACCTTGAGTACTGGGTCCGATACTGGTCAGACCACACCTTGAGTACTGCGTCCAATACTGGTCAGACCACACCTTGAGTACTGAGGCCGATACTTGTCAGACCACACATTCAGTATTGGTTCTGATACTGGTCAGAGCACACCTTGAGTACTGTTTCCGATACTGGTCAGACCTCTCCTTGAGTATTGTGTCTGATACTTTTCAGGCCACACATTGAGTATTGTGTCTGATACTGGTCAGAACACACCTTGAGTATTGTGTCCGATACTGGTCAGACCACATCTTGAGTATTGGGTCTGATACTTGTCAGACCACACCTTGAGTACTGTGTCCGATACTGGTCAGACCACACCTTGAGTATTGGGTCTGATACTGGTCAGACTACAACTTGACTAATGTGTCCGATGCTTGTCAGACCACACCTTGAGTATTGTGTATGATATTGGTCAGACCACACCTTCAGTACTGCGTCCGATACTGGTCAGACCATACCTTGAGTACTGGGTCCGATACTGGTCAGACCACACCTTGAGTACTGCGTCCAATACTGGTCAGACCACACCTTGAGGACTGAGGCCGATACTTGTCAGACCACACATTCAGTATTGGTTCTGATACTGGTCAGAGCACACCTTGAGTACTGTTTCCGATACTGGTCAAACCTCTCCTTGAGTGTTGTGTCTGATACTTTTCAGGCCACACATTGAGTATTGTGTCTGATACTGGTCAGAACACACCTTGAGTATTGTGTCCGATACTGGTCAGACCACATCTTGAGTATTGGGTCTGATACTTGTCAGACCACACCTTGAGTATTGTGTCCGATACTGGTCAGACCACACCTTGAGTATTGGGGCTCATACTGGTCAGACCACACCTTGAGTACTGTGTCCGATACTGGTGAGACCACACCTTGAGTATTGGGACTCATACTGGTCAGACGACTCCTTGATTACGGGGTCCGATACTGGTCAGACCACACCTTGAGTACTGGGTCCGATACTGGTCAGACCACACTTTGAGTACTCAGTCTGATACTGGTCAGATCACACCTTGAATACTGTGTCCAATATTGGTCAGACCACACCTTGAGTACTGTGTCGGATACTGGTCAGACCACACCTTGAGAACTGGGTCCGATACGTGTCAGACCACACCTTGTGTAATGTGTCCAATACTAGTCAGACCACACCTTCAGTATTGGGTCTGATACTGTTCAGACCACACCTTGAGTACTGTGTCCAATATTGGTCAGACCACACCTTGAGTACTGTGTCGGATACTTGTCAGACCACACCTTGAGAACTGGGTCCGATACTTGTCTGACCACACCTTGTGTAATGTGTCCAATACTGGTCAGACCACACCTTGAGTATTGGGTCTGATACTGTTCAGACCACACCTTGAGTACTGGGTCTGATACTGGTCAGACCACACCTTGAGTATTGGCTCTAATACTGGTCAGACCACACCTTGAGTATTGGGTCTGATACTGGCCTGACCACACCTTGAGTACTGTGTCCGATACTGGTGAGACCACACCTTGAGTATTGGGGCTCATACTGGTCAGACCACACCTTGAGTACTGTGTCCGATACTGGTGAGACCACACCTTGAGTATTGGGGCTCATACTGGACAGACGACTCCTTGAGTACGGGGTCCGATACTGGTCAGACCACACCTTGAGTACTGTGTCCGATACTGGTCAAACCACACCTTGAGCACTGTGTCCGACACTGGTCAGACTACACCTTGAGTACTTGGTCCGATACTGGTCTGACCACACCTTGAATACTGTGTCCAATATTGGTCAGACCACATCTTGAGTACTGTGTCGGATACTAGTCAGACCACACCTTGAGCACTGTGTCCGATACTGGTCAGACTACTCCTTGAGTACTGGGGCTCATACTGGTCAGACCACACCTTGAGTACTGGGTCAGACACTGGTTGGACCACACCCTGAGTACTGGATCTGATACTGGTCAGACCACACATTGAGTACTGTGTCTGATACTGGTCAGACCACACCTTGAGTACTGGGTCCGATACTGGTTAGACCACACCTTGAGTACGGTGTCCGATACTGGTCAGACCACACCTTGAGTATTGTCTCCGATACTGGTCAGACCATAGCATGAGTTTTGGGGCTCATACTGGTCAGACCACACCATGAGTCCTGGGTCTGATACTGGTCGGACCACACCTTGAGTACTGGGTCTGATACTGGTCAGACCACACCTTGAGTACTGGGTCCGATACTGGTCAGACCTCACCTTGATTACTGGGTCTGATAATGGTCAGGCCACACCTTGAGTATTGGGTCTGATACTGCTCAGACAACACCTTGAGAACTGGGTCCGATACTGGTCAGACCACACCTTGAGTACTGGGTCTGATACTGGTCGGAGCTCCCCACAAGTACTGTGTCCGATACTGGTCAGACCACACCTTGAGTATTGTGTCCGATACTGGTCAGTCCACACCTTGAGTATTGGGGCTCATACTGGTCAGACAACACCTTGAATACTGGGTCTGAGACTGGTCGGACCACAGCTTGAGAACTGGGTCTGATACGGGTCAGACCACACCTTGAGTAATGGGTCTGATACTGGTCAGACCACACCTTGAGTATTGGGTCTGATAGTGGTCAGACAACACCTTGACGACTGGGTTTGATACTGGTCAGACCACTCCTTGAGAACTGGGTCAGATACTGGTCAGACCACAACTTGAGTCCTGGGTCCGAGACTGGTTAGACCACACCTTGAGTACTGTTTCTGATACTGGTCAGGCCACACCTTGAGTATTGGGTCTGATACTGCTCAGAACACACCTTGAGAACAACGTCCGATAGTGGTCAGACCACACCTTGAGTACTGGGTCTGATACTGGTCGGAACTCACCACGAGTACTGTGTCCGATACTGGTCAGACCACACCTTGAGTTTTGTGTCCGATACTGGTCAGTCCACACCTTGAGTATTGGGGCTCATACTGGTCAGACCACACCTTGAATACTGGGTCTGAGACTGGTCGGACCACACCTTGAGTACTGGGTCTGATACGGGTCAGACCACACCTTAAGTAATGGGTCAGATACTGGTTAGACCACACCTTGAGTATTGGGTCTGATAGTGGTCAGACAACACCTTGACTACTCGATCTGATACTGGTCAGACCACACCTTGAGAACTGGGTCCGATACTGGTGAGACCACACCTTGAGTATTGGGGCTCATACTGGTCAGACCACACCTTCAGTACTAGGTCTGGTACTGGTCGGACCACAGCTTGAGTACTGGGTCTGATATGGTCGGACCACAGCTTGAGTACTGGGTCTGATACTGGTCAGACCACACCTTGAGTCCTGGGACTGATACTGGTCAGACCACACCATGAGTACTGGGTCCGACACTGGTCAGACCACACCTTGAGTACTGTGTCCGATACCGGTCAGACCACACCTTGAGTTCTGGGTCTGATACTGGTCAAAGCACACCTTGAGAACTGGGTCCGATACTGGTCAGACCAGTCCTTGAGTGCGATACTGGTCAGACCACACCTTGAGTACTGGGTCCGATACTGGTTAGACCACACCTTGACTTCTGTGTCCGATACTGGTCAGACCACACCTTGAGTACTGTGTCTGATACTGGTCAGACAACACCTTGAGTACTGAGTCCGATACTGGTCAGACCATACCATGAGTACTAAGTCCGATACTGGTCAGACCACACCTTGAATACTGGGTCCGATACTGGTCAGACCACACCTTGAGAATTAGGTCCGATACTGGTCAGACCACACCTTGAGTACTGGGTCCGATACTGGTCAGACCACAATTTGAGTACTCCGTCCGATACTGGTCAGACCACACCTTGAGTACTGTGTCCGATACTGGTCAGACGACACCTTGAGTATTGGGCCTAATACTGGTCAGACCACTCATTGAATTTTGGTCCGATAGTGGTCAGACCACACCTTGAGTACTGGGTCCGATACTGGTCAGACAACACCTTGAGTACTGTGTCCGATACTGGTCAGACCACACCTTGAGTACTGTGTCTGATACTGGTCAGACCACAACTTGAGTACTGGGTCCGATACTGGTCAGACCATACCTTGTTTACTGGGCACGATACTGGCCAGACCATACCTTGAGTATTGGGGCCGATACTGGTCAGACCATACCTTGAGTACTGGGTCCGATACTGGCCAGACCACACCTTGAGTACTGAGTCCGATACTCGTCAGACCATACCTTGAGTAGTAAGTCCGATACTGGTCAGACCACACCTTGAGTACTGGGTCCGATACTGGTCAGACCACACCTTGAGAATTAGGTCCGATACTGGTCAGACCACACCTTGAGTACTGGGTCCGATACTGGTCAGACCACACCTTGAGAATTAGGTCCGATACTGGTCAGACCACACCTTGAGTACTGGGTCCGATACTGGTCAGACCACAATTTGAGTACTCTGTCCGATACTGGTCAGACCACACCTTGAGTACTGGGTCTGCTACTGGTCAGACCACACCTTGAGTACTGGGTCCAATACTGGTCAGACCACACCTTGAGCACTGTGTCCGATACTTGCCAGACCACACCTTGAGAACTGGGTCCGATACTGGTCAGACTACTCCTTGAGTACTGGGTCCGATACTGGTCAGACCACACCTTGAGTACTGTGTCCGATACTGGTCAAACCACACCTTGAGCACTGTGTCCGATACTGGTCAGACTACACCTTGAGTACTTGGTCCGATACTGGTCTGACCACACCTTGAATACTGAGTCCAATATTGGTCAGACCACATCTTGAGTACTGTGTCGGATACTAGTCAGACCACACCTTGAGCACTGTGTCCGATACTGGTCAGACTACTCCTTGAGTATTGGGGCTCATACTGGTCAGACCACACCTTGAGTACTGGGTCTGACACTGGTTGGACCACACCCTGAGTACTGGATCTGATACTGGTCAGACCACACATTGAGTACTGTGTCTGATACTGGTCAGACCACACCTTGAGTACTGGGTCCGATACTGGTTAGACCACACCTTGAGTACGGTGTCCGATACTGGTCAGACCACACCTTGAGTATTGTCTCCGATACTGGTCAGACCATAGCATGAGTTTTGGGGCTCATACTGGTCAGACCACACCATGAGTCCTGGGTCTGATACTGGTCGGACCACACCTTGAGTACTGGGTCTGATACTGGTCAGACCACACCTTGAGTACTGGGTCCGATACTGGTCAGACCTCACCTTGATTACTGGGTCTGATACTGGTCAGGCCACACCTTGAGTATTGGGTCTGATACTGCTCAGACAACACCTTGAGAACTGGGTCCGATACTGGTCAGACCACACCTTGAGTACTGGGTCTGATACTGGTCGGAGCTCCCCACGAGTACTGTGTCCAATACTGGTCAGACCACACCTTGAGTATTGTGTCCGATACTGGTCAGTCCACACCTTGAGTATTGGGGCTCATACTGGTCAGACAACACCTTGAATACTGGGTCTGAGACTGGTCGGACCACAGCTTGAGTACTGGGTCTGATACGGGTCAGACCACACCTTGAGTAATGGGTCTGATACTGGTCAGACCACACCTTGAGTATTGGGTCTGATAGTGGTCAGACAACACCTTGACGACTGGGTCTGATACTGGTCAGACTACTCCTTGAGAACTGGGTCTGATACTGGTCAGACCACATCTTGAGTATTGTGTCCGATACTGGTCAGACCACACCTTGAGTATTGGGTCCGATACTGGTCAGACCACACCTTGAGGACTGGGTCTGATACTGGTCACACCACACCTTGAGTATTGTGTCCGATACTGGTCAGACCATAGCATGAGTTTTGGGGCTCATACTGGTCAGACCACACCATGAGTCCTGGGTCTGATACTGGTCGGACCACACCTTGAGTACTGGGTCTGATACTGGTCAGACCACACCTTGAGTACTGGGTCCGATACTGGTCAGACCTCACCTTGAGTATTGGGTCTGATAGTAGTCAGACAACACCTTGACTACTCGGTCTGATACTGGTCAGACCACACCTTGAGAACTGGGTCCGATACTGGTGAGACCACACCTTGAGTATTGGGGCTCATACTGGTCAGACCACACCTTGAGTACTAGGTCTGGTACTGGTCGGACCACAGCTTGAGTACTGGGTCTGATATGGTCGGACCACAGCTTGAGTACTGGGTCTGATACTGGTCAGACCACACCTTGAGTACTGGGACTGATACTGGTCAGACCACACCATGAGTACTGGGTCCGACACTGGTCAGACCACACCTTGAGTACTGTGTCCGATACCGGTCAGACCACACCTTGAGTTCTAGGTCTGATACTGGTCAAAGCACACCTTGAGAACTGGGTCCGATACTGGTCAGACCAGTCCTTGAGTGCGTTACTGGTCAGACCACACCTTGACTACTGGGTCCGATACTGGTTAGACCATACCTTGACTACTGTGTCCGATACTGGTCCGACCACACCTTGAGTACTGTGTCTGATACTGGTCAGACAACACCTTGAGTACTGAGTCCGATACTGGTCAGACCATACCATGAGTACTAAGTCCGATACTGGTCAGACCACACCTTGACTACTGGGTCCGATACTGGTCAGACCACACCTTGAGAATTAGGTCCGATACTGGTCAGACCACACCTTGAGTACTGTGTCCGATACTGGTCAGACGACACCTTGAGTATTGGGCCTAATACTGGTCAGACCACTCATTGAATTTTGGTCCGATAGTGGTCAGACCACACCTTGAGTACTGGGTCCGATACTGGACATCAACACCTTGAGTACTGTGTCCGATACTGGTCAGACCACACCTTGAGTACTGTGTCTGATACTGGTCAGACCACAACTTGAGTACTGGGTCCGATACTGGTCAGACCATACCTTGTTTACTGGGCACGATACTGGCCAGACCATACCTTGAGTATTGGGGCCGATACTGGTCAGACCATACCTTGAGTACTGGGTCCGATACTGGCCAGACCAAACCTTGAGTACTGAGTCCGATACTCGTCAGACCATACCTTGAGTAGTAAGTCCGATACTGGTCAGACCACACCTTGAGTACTGGGTCCGATACTGGTCAGACCACACCTTGAGAATTAGGTCCGATACTGGTCAGACCACACCTTGAGTACTGGGTCCGATACTGGTCAGACCACACCTTGAGAATTAGGTCCGATACTGGTCAGACCACACCTTGAGTACTGGGTCCGATACTGGTCAGACCACAATTTGAGTACTCTGTCCGATACTGGTCAGACCACACCTTGAGTACTGGGTCTGCAACTGGTCAGACCACACCTTGAGTACTGGGTCCAATACTGGTCAGACCACACCTTGAGCACTGTGTCCGATACTTGCCAGACCACACCTTGAGAACTGGGTCCGATACTGGTCAGACTACTCCTTGAGTACTGGGTCCGATACTGGTCAGACCACACCTTGAGTACTGTGTCCGATACTGGTCAAACCACACCTTGAGCACTGTGTCCGATACTGGTCAGACTACACCTTGAGTACTTGGTCCGATACTGGTCTGACCACACCTTGAATACTGTGTCCAATATTGGTCAGACCAAACCTTGAGTACTGTGTCCAATACTGGTCAGACCACACCTTGAGTACTGGGTCCGATACTGGTCAGACCTCACCTTGATTACTGGGTCTGATACTGGTCAGGCCACACCTTGAGTATTGGATCTGATACTGCTCAGACAACACCTTGAGAACTGGGTCCGATACTGGTCAGACCACACCTTGAGTACTGGGTCTGATACTGGTCGGAGCTCCCCACGAGTACTGTGTCCAATACTGGTCAGACCACACCTTGAGTATTGTGTCCGATACTGGTCAGTCCACACCTTGAGTATTGGGGCTCATACTGGTCAGACAACACCTTGAATACTGGGTCTGAGACTGGTCGGACCACAGCTTGAGTACTGGGTCTGATACGGGTCAGACCACACCTTGAGTAATGGGTCTGATACTGGTCAGACCACACCTTGAGTATTGGGTCTGATAGTGGTCAGACAACACCTTGACGACTGGGTCTGATACTGGTCAGACCACTCCTTGAGAACTGGGTCTGATACTGGTCAGACCACATCTTGAGTATTGTGTCCGATACTGGTCAGACCGCACCTTGAGTATTGGGTCCGATACTGGTCAGACCACACCTTGAGGACTGGGTCTGATACTGGTCAGACCACACCTTGAGTACTGGATCTGATACTGGTCAGACAACACCTTGAGTACTGGGTCCGATACTGGTCAGACCTCACCTTGAGTACTGGGTCTGATACTGGTCAGGCCACACCTTGAGTATTGGGTCTGATACTGCTCAGACCACACCTTGCGAACTGGGTCCAATACTGGTCAGACCACACCTTGAGTACTGGGTCTGATACTGGTTGGACCTCACCACGAGTACTGTGTCCGATACTGGTCAGACCACACCTTGAGTATTGTGTCCGATACTGGTCAGTCCACACCTTGAGTATTGGGTCACATATTGGTCAGACCACATCTTGAGTACTGTGTCCGATACTGGTCAGACCACACCTTGAGTATTGGGTCCGATACTGGTCAGACCACACCTTGAGTACTGTGTCCGATACTGGTCAGACCACACATTCAGTATTGGGTCTGATACTGGTCAGACCACACCTTGAGTACTGTTTCTGATACTGGTCAAACCTCACCTTGAATACTGCGTCCGATAATGGTCAGAGCACACCTTGAGTACTGGGTCCGATACTGGTCAGACCACACCGTGAGTATCGTGTCTGATACTTGTCAGACCACATCTTGAGTATTAGGTCTGATACTTGTCAGACCACACCTTGAGTACTGTGTCCGATACTGGTCAGACCACACCTTCAGTATTCCGTCCGATACTGGTCAGACCATACCATGACTACTGGGTCCGATACTGGTCAGTCCACACCTTGAGTATTGGGTCACATACTGGTCAGACCACACCTTGAATACTGGGCCTGATCCTGGTCGGGCCACACCTTGAGTACTGGGTCTGATACGGGTCAGACCACACCTTGAGTAGTGGGTCTGATACTGGTCAGACCACACCTTGAGTATTGTGTCTGATAGTGGTGAGACAACACCTTGACTACTGGGTCTGAAACTGGTCAGACCACACCTTGAGAACTGGGTCCGATACTGGTCAGACCACATCTTGAGTACTGTGTCCGATACTGGTCAGACCACACCTTGAGTATTGGGTCTGATACTGGTCAGACCACACCTTGAGTACTGTGTCCGATACTGGTCAGACCACACATTCAGTATTGGGTCTGATACTGGTCAGAGCACACCTTGAGTACTGGGTCCGATACTGGTCAGACCACACCGTGAGTATCGTGTCTGATACTTGTCAGGCCACATCTTGAGTATTAGGTCTGATACTTGTCAGACCACACCTTGAGTACTGTGTCCGATACTGGTCAGACCACACCTTCAGTATTGCGTCCGATACTGGTCAGACCATACCTTGACTACTGGGTCCGATACTGGTCAGACCACACCTTGATACTGGGTCCGATACTGGTCAGACCACTCCTGGAGAACTGGGTCCGATACTGGTCAGACCACACATTGAGTACTGTCTCTGATACTGGTCAGACTAAACCTTGAGTACTGTGTCTGATACTGGTCAGACCACACCTTGAGTACTGTGTCCAATACTGGTCAGACCACACCTTCAGTACTGTGTCCAATACTGGTCAGACCACACCTTGAGTACTGTGTCGGATACTGGTCAGACCACACCTTGAGAACTGGGTCCGATAATGGTCAGACCACACCTTGAGTCCTGGGTCCGAGACTGGTTAGACCACACCTTGAGTACTGTGTCTGATACTGGTCAGGCCACACCTTGAGTATTGGGTCTGATATTGCTCAGACCACACCTTGAGAACAACGTCCGATAGTGGTCAGACCACACCTTGAGTACTGGGTCTGATACTGGTCGGAACTCACCACGAGTACTGTGTCCGATACTGGTCAGACCACACCTTGAGCACTGTGTCCGATACTTGCCAGACCACACCTTGAGAACTGGGTCCGATACTGCTCAGACTACTCCTTGAGCACTGGGTCCGATACTGGTCAGACCACACCTTGAGTACTGTGTCCGATACTGGTCAGACTACACCTTGAGTACTGGGTCCGATACTGGTCAGACCACACCTTGAATACTGTGTCCAATATTGGTCAGACCACACCTTGAGTACTGTGTCGGATACTGGTCAGACCACACCTTGAGCACTGTGTCCGATACTTGCCAGACCACAACTTGAGAACTGGGTCCGATACTGGTCAGACCACACCTTGAGTATTGGGTCTGATACTGGTCTGACCACACTTTGAGTACTGTGTCCGATACTGGTGAGACCACACCTTGAGTATTGGGGCTCATACTGGTCAGGCCACACCTTGAGTACTGTGTCCGATACTGGTCAGACCACACATTCAGTATTGGGTCTGATACTGGTCAGAGCACACCTTGAGTACTGGGTCCGATACTGGTCAGACCACACCGTGAGTATCGTGTCTGATACTTGTCAGGCCACATCTTGAGTATTAGGTCTGATACTTGTCAGACCACACCTTGAGTACTGTGTCCGATACTGGTCAGACCACACCTTCAGTATTGCGTCCGATACTGGTCAGACCATACCTTGACTACTGGGTCCGATACTGGTCAGACCACACCTTGATACTGGGTCCGATACTGGTCAGACCACTCCTGGAGAACTGGGTCCGATACTGGTCAGACCACACATTGAGTACTGTCTCTGATACTGGTCAGACTAAACCTTGAGTACTGTGTCTGATACTGGTCAGACCACACCTTGAGTACTGTGTCCAATACTGGTCAGACCACACCTTCAGTACTGTGTCCAATACTGGTCAGACCACACCTTGAGTACTGTGTCGGATACTGGTCAGACCACACCTTGAGAACTGGGTCCGATAATGGTCAGACCACACCTTGAGTCCTGGGTCCGAGACTGGTTAGACCACACCTTGAGTACTGTGTCTGATACTGGTCAGGCCACACCTTGAGTATTGGGTCTGATATTGCTCAGACCACACCTTGAGAACAACGTCCGATAGTGGTCAGACCACACCTTGAGTACTGGGTCTGATACTGGTCGGAACTCACCACGAGTACTGTGTCCGATACTGGTCAGACCACACCTTGAGCACTGTGTCCGATACTTGCCAGACCACAACTTGAGAACTGGGTCCGATACTGGTCAGACCGCACCTTGAGTATTGGCTCTAATACTGGTCAGACCACACCTTGAGTACTGTGTCTGATACTGGTCAGACCGCACCTTGAGTATTGGCTCTAATACTGGTCAGACCACACCTTGAGTATTGGGTCTGATACTGGTCTGACCACACTTTGAGTACTGTGTCCGATACTGGTGAGACCACACCTTGAGTATTGGGGCTCATACTGGTCAGGCCACACCTTGATTACGGGGTCCGATACTGGTCAGACCACACCTTGAGTACTGGGTCCGATCCTGGTCAGACCACACTTTGAGTACTCAGTCTGATACTGGTCAGAGCACACCTTGAATACTGTGTCCAATATTGGTCAGACCACACCTTGAGTACTGTGTCGGATACTGGTCAGACCACACCTTGAGAACTGGATCCGATACGTGTCATACCACACCTTGTGTAATGTGTCCAATACTAGTCAGACCACACCTTCAGTATTGGATCTGATACTGTTCAGACCACACCTTGAGTACTGTGTCCAATACTGGTCAGACTGCACCTTGAGTACTGGGTCCGATACTGGTCAGACCACACCTTGAATACTGTGTCCAATATTGGTCAGACCACAACTTGAGTACTGTGTCGGATACTGGTCAGACCACACCTTGAGAACTGGGTCCGATACTTGTCTGACCACACCTTGTGTAATGTGTCCAATACTGGTCAGACCACACCTTGAGTATTGGGCCTGATACTGTTCAGACCACACCTTGAGTACTGGGTCTGATACTGGTCAGACCACACCTTGAGTATTGGCTCTAATATTGGTCAGACCACAACTTGAGTATTGGGTCTGATACTGGCCTGACCACACCTTGAGTACTGTGTCCGATACTGGTGAGACCACACCTTGAGTATTGGTGCTCATACTGGTCAGACCACACCTTGAGTACTGTGTCCGATACTGGTGAGACCACACCTTGAGTATTCGGGCTCATACTGGTCAGACGACTCCTTGAGTACGGGGTCCGATACTGGTCAGACCATACCTTGAGTACTGTGTCCGATACTGGTCAGACCACACCTTGAGTATTGTGTCCGATACTGGTAAGTCCACACTTGAGTATTGGGGCTCATACTGGTCAGACCACACCTTGAATACTGGGGCTGATACTGGTCGGACCACACCTTGAGTAATGGGTCTGATACTGGTCAGACCACACCTTGAGTATTGGGTCTGATAGTGGTCAGACAACACCTTGACTGCTGGGTCTGATACTGGACAGACCACACCTTGAGAGCTGGGTCCGATACTGGTCAGAGCACACCTTGAGTACTGTTTCCGATACTGGTCAGACCTCACCTTGAGTATTGTGTCTGATACTTTTAAGGCCACATTTTGAGTATTGTGTCTGATACTGGTCAGAACACACCTTGAGTATTGTGTCCGATACTGGTCAGACCACATCTTGAGTATTGGGTCTGATACCTGTCAGACCGCACCTTGAGTATTGTGTATGACATTGGTCAGACCACACCTTCTTTACTGCGTCAAATACTGGTCAGACCATACCTTGAGTACTGGTTCCGATACTGGTCAGACCACACCTTGAGTACTGCGTCCGATACTGGTCAGACTACACCTTGAGTACTGTGTCCGATACTGGTCAGACCAAACCTTGACTACTGTGTCCAATACTGGTCAGACCACCCCTTGAGTACTGTGTCCAATACTGGTCAGACCACACCTTGAGTACTGTGTCGGATAATGGTCAGACAACACCTTGATATCTGGGTCCGATACTAGTCAGACCACATCTTTAGTATTGGGTCTGATACTTGTCAGACCACACCTTGAGTACTGTGTCCGATACTGGTCAGACCACACCTTGCGTATTGGGTCTGATACTGGTCAGACCACACCTTGACTAACGTGTCCGATGCTTGTCAGACCACACCTTGAGTACTGGGACCGATACTGATCAGACCACACCTTGAGTACTGGGTCCGATACTGGTCAGACTACTCCTTGAGTACTGGGTCCGATACTGGTCAGACCACACCTTGAGTACTGTGTCCGATACTGGTCAGACCACACCTTGAGTATTGGGTCTGATACTGGTCAGACTACAACTTGACTAATGTGTCCGATGCTTGTCAGACCACACCTTGAGTATTGGGTCCGATACTGGTCAGACTACACCTTGAATACAGTGTCTGATACTGGTCAGAACAAACCTTGAGTACTGTGTCCAATAATGGTCAGACCACACCTTGAGTACTGTGTCCAATACTGGTCAGACCACACCTTGAGTACTGTGTCGGATACTGGTCAGACCACACCTTGAGAACTGGGTCCGATACTAGTCAGACCACATCTTGAGTATTGGGTCTGATACTTGTCAGACCACACCTTGAGTACTGTTTCCGATACTGGTCAGACCACACCTTGAGTATTGGGTCTGATACTGGTCAGACCACACCTTGACTAATGTGCCGAAGCTTGTCAGACCACACCTTGAGTACTGGGACCGATACTGATCAGACCACACGTTGAGTACTGGGTCCGATACTGGTCAGACTACTCCTTGAGTACTGGGTCCGATACTGGTCAGACCACACCTTGAGTGCTGTGTCCGATACTGGTCAGACTGCACCTTGAGTACTGTGTCCGATACTGGTCATACCACACCTTGAGTACAGTGTCCAACACTAGTCAGACCACACCTTGAGTACTGTGTCTAATTCTGGTCAGACCACACCTTGAGTACTGTGTCGGATACAGGTCAGGCCACACCTTGAGAACTGGGTCCGATACTGGTCAGACCACACCTTGAGTACTGGGTCTGATACTGGTCAGACCACACCTTGAATATTGGGTCTGATACTGGTCAGACCACACCTTGAGTATTGGGGCTCATACTGGTCAGACCACACATTGAGTACTGGGTCTGATACTGGTTGGACCACACCTTGAGTACTGGGTCTTATACTGGTCAGACCACACCTTGAGTACTGGGTCTGATCCCGGTCAGACCACACCTTGACTACTGGGTCCGATACAGGTTAGGCCACACCTTGAGCACTGTGTCCGATACTGGTCAGACCACAAATTGAGTATTGTGTCCGATACTGGTCAGACCACACCTTGAGTATTGGGTCTGATACTGGTCAGACCACACCTTGAGTACTGAGTCTGATACTGGTCAGACCACACCTTGAACACTGTGTCCAATATTGGTCAGACCACACCTTGAGTACTGTGTCGGATACTGGTTAGACCACACCTTGAGAACTGGGTCCGATACTTGTCAGACCACACCTTGTGTAATGTGTCCAATACTGGTCAGACCACACGTTGAGTATTGGGTCTGATACTGGTCTGACCACACCTTGACTACTGGGTCCGATACAGGTTAGACCACACCTTGAGCACTGTGTCCGATACTGGTCAGACCACAAATTGAGTATTGTGTCCGATACTGGTCAGACCACACCTTGAGTATTGTGTCTGATACTGGTCAGAACACACCTTGAGTATTGTGTCCGATACTGGTCAGACCACACCTTGAGTATTGGGTCTGATACTTGTCAGACCACACCTTGAGTACTGTGTCCGATACTGGTCAGACCACACCTTGAGTATTGGGTCTGATACTGGTCAGACTACAACTTGACTAATGTGTCCGATGCTTGTCAGACCACACCTTGAGTATTGTGTATGATATTGGTCAGACCACACCTTCAGTACTGCGTCCGATACTGGTCAGACCATACCTTGAGTACTTGGTCCGATACTGGTCAGACCACACCTTGAGTACTGCATCCAATACTGGTCAGACCACACCTTGAGTACTGAGGCCGATACTTGTCAGACCACACATTCAGTATTGGTTCTGATACTGGTCAGAGCACACCTTGAGTACTGTTTACGATACTGGTCAGACCACTCCTTGAGTATTGTGTCTGATACCTTTCAGGCCACACATTGAGTATTGTGTCTGATACTGGTCAGAACACACCTTGAGTATTGTGTCCGATACTGGTCAGACCACATCTTGAGTATTGGGTCTGATACTTGTCAGACCACACCTTGAGTACTGTGTCCGATGTTGGTCAGACCACACCTTGAGTATTGGGTCTGATACTGGTCAGACTACAACTTGACTAATGTGTCCGATGCTTGTCAGACCACACCTTGAGTATTGTGTATGATATTGGTCAGACCACACCTTCAGTACTGCGTCCGATACTGGTCAGACCATACCTTGAGTACTGGGTCCGATACTGGTCAGACCACACCTTGAGTACTGCGTCCAATACTGGTCAGACCACACCTTGAGTACTGAGGCCGATACTTGTCAGACCACACATACAGTATTGGTTCTGATACTGGTCAGAGCACACCTTGAGTACTGTTTCCGATACTGGTCAGACCTCTCCTTGAGTATTGTTTCTGATACTTTTCAGGCCACACATTGAGTATTGTGTCTGATACTGGTCAGAACACACCTTGAGTATTGTGTCCGATACTGGTCAGACCACACCTTGAGTATTGGGGCTTATACTGGTCAGACCACACCTTGAGTACTGTGTCCGATACTGGTGAGACCACACCTTGAGTATTGGGACTCATACTGGTCAGACGACTCCTTGATTACGGGGTCCGATACTGGTCAGACCACACCTTGAGTACTGGGTCCGATACTGGTCAGACCACACTTTGAGTACTCAGTCTGATACTGGTCAGAGCACACCTTGAATACTGTGTCCAATATTGGTCAGACCACACCTTGAGCACTGTGTCGGATACTGGTCAGACCACACCTTGAGAACTGGGTCCGATACGTGTCAGACCACACCTTGTGTAATGTGTCCAATACTAGTCAGACCACACCTTCAGTATTGGGTCTGATACTGTTCAGACCACACCTTGAGTATTGTGTCCAATATTGGTCAGACCACACTTGAGTACTGTGTCGGATACTTGTCAGACCACACCTTGAGAACTGGGTCCGATACTTGTCTGACCACACCTTGTGTAATGTGTCCAATACTGGTCAGACCACACCTTGAGTATTGGGTCTGATACTGTTCAGACCACACCTTGAGTACTGGGTCTGATGCTGGTCAGACCACACCTTGAGTATTGGGGCTCATACTGGTCAGACCACACCTTGAGTACTGTGTCCGATACTGGTAAGACCACACCTTGAGTATTGGGGCTCATACTGGTCAGACGACTCCTTGAGTACGGGGTCCGATACTGGTCAGACCATACCTTGAGTACTGTGTCCGATACTGGTCAGACCACACCTTGAGTATTGTGGCTCATACTGGTCAGACTACACCTTGAGTACTGTGTCCGATACTGGTCAGACCACACCTTGAGTATTGTGTCCGATACTGGTAAGTCCACACTTGAGTATTGGGGCTCATACTGGTCAGACCACACCTTGAATACTGGGGCTGATACTGGTCGGACCACACCTTGAGTAATGGGTCTGATACTGGTCACACCACACCTTGAGTATTGGGTCTGATAGTGGTCAGACAACACCTTGACTGCTGGGTCTGATACTGGTCAGACCACACCTTGAGAGCTGGGTCCGATACTGGTCAGACCACATCTTGAGTACTGTGTCTGATACTGTTCAGACCACACCTTGAGTATTGGGTCCGATACTGGTCAGACCACACCTTGAGTACTGAGTCCGATACTGGTCAGACCACACATTCAGTATTGGGTCTGATACTGGTCAGAGCACACCTTGAGTACTGTTTCCGATACTGGTCAGACCTCACCATGAGTATTGTGTCTGATACTTTTAAGGCCACAGATTGAGTATTGTGTCTGATACTGGTCAGAACACACCTTGAGTATTGTGTCCGATACTGGTCAGATCACATCTTGAGTATTGTGTCTGATACTTGTCAGACCACACCTTGAGTACTGTGTCCGATACTGGTCAGACCACACCTTGAGTATTGGGTCTGATACTGGTCAGACTACAACTTGACTAATGTGTCCGATGCTTGTCAGACCGCATCTTGAGTATTGTGTATGACATTGGTCAGACCACACCTTCTGTACTGCGTCAAATACTGGTCAGACCATACCTTGAGTACTGGTTCCGATACTGGTCAGACCACACCTTGAGTACTGCGTCCGATACTGGTCAGACTACACCTTGAGTACTGTGTCCGATACTGGTCAGACCAAACCTTGACTACTGTGTCCAATACTGGTCAGACCACCCCTTGAGTACTGTGTCCAATACTGGTCAGACCACACCTTGAGTACTGTGTCGGATACTGGTCAGACAACACCTTGAGATCTGGGACCGATACTAGTCAGACCACATCTTTAGTATTGGGTCTGATACTTGTCAGACCACACCTTGAGTTCTGTGTCCGATACTGGTCAGACCACACCTTGAGTATTGGGTCTGATACTGGTCAGACCACACCTTGACTAACGTGTCCGATGCTTGTCAGACCACACCTTGAGTACTGGGACCGATACTCATCAGACCACACCTTGAGTACTGGGTCCGATACTGCTCAGACTGCTCCATGAGTACTGGGTCCGATCCTGGTCAGACCACACCTTGAGTACTGTGTCCGAAACTGGTCAGACCACACCTTGAGTATTGGGTCTGATACTGGTCAGACTACCACTTGACGAACGTGTCCGATGCTTGTCAGACCACACCTTGAGTATTGAGTCCGATACTGGTCAGACTACACCTTGAATACTGTGTCCGATACTGGTCAGAACAAACCTTGAGTACTGTGTCCAATACTGGTCAGACCACACCTTGAGTACTGTGTCCAAAACTGGTCAGACCACACCTTGAGTACTGTGTCGGATACTAGTCAGACCACACCTTGAGAACTGGGTCCGATACTAGTCAGACCACATCTTGATATTGGGTCTGATACTTGTCAGACCACACCTTGAGTACTGTTTCCGATACGGGTCAGACCACACCTTGAGTATTGGGTCTGATACTGGTCAGACCACACCTTGACTAATGTGCCGATGCTTGTCAGACCACACCTTGAGTACTGGGTCCGATACTGGTCAGACCACACCTTGAGTACTGGGTCTGATACTGGTTGGACCACACCTTGAGTACTGGGTCTGATCCCGGTCGGACCACACCTTGACTACTGGGTCTGATACAGGTTAGACGACACCTTGAGCACTGTGTCCGATACTGGTCAGACCACAAATTGAGTATTGTGTCCGATACTGGTCAGACCACACCTTGTGTATTGGGTCTGATACTGGTCAGACCACACCTTGAGTACTGGGTCCGATACTGGTCAGACCACACCTTGGACACTGTGTCCAATATTGGTCAGACTACACCTTGAGTACTGTGTCGGATACTGGTTAGACCACACCTTGAGAACTTTGTCCGATACTTGTCAGACCACACCTTGTGTAATGTGTCCAATACTGGTCAGACCACACCTTAAGTATTGGGTCTGATACTGGTCTGACCACACCTTGAGTACTGGGTCTGATACTGGTGAGACCACACCTTGAGTATTGGGGCTCATACAGGTCAGACGACTCCTTGAGTACGGGGTCCGATACTGGTCAGACCCTACCTTGAGTACTGTGTCCGATACTGGTCAGACCACACCTTGAGTATTGTGGTTCATACTGGTCAGACCACACCTTGAGTACTAGGTCTGATACTGGTCGGACGTCACCACGAGTACTGTATCCGATACTGGTCAGACTACACCTTGAGTATTGTGTGCGATACTGGTAAGTCCACACTTGAGTATTGGGGCTCATACTGGTCAGACCACACCTTGAGTACTGGGGCTGATAGTTGTCAGTCAACACCTTGACTTCTGGGTCTGATACTGGTCAGACCACACCTTGAGAACTGGGTCTGATACTGGTCAGACCACACCTTGAGTATTGTGTCCGATACTGGTCAGACCACACCTTGAGAACTGGGTCTGATGCTGGTCAGAACACACCTTGAGTATTGTGTCCGATACTGGTCAGACCACATCTTGAGTATTGGGTCTGATACTTGTCAGACCACACCTTGAGTACTGTGTCCGATACTGGTCAAACCACACCTTGAGTATTGGGTCTGATACTGGCCGACTACAACTTGACTAATGTGTCCGATGCTTGTCAGACCACAACTTGAGTATTGTGTATGATATTGGTCAGACCACACCTTCAGTCCTGCGTCCGATACTGGTCAGACCACACCTTCAGTACTGCGTCCGATACTGGTCAGACGATACCTTGAGTACTGGGTCCGATACTGGTCAGACCACACCTTGAGTACTACGTCCGATACTGGTCAGACCAAACCTTGAGTACTGTGTCCAATATTGGTCAGACCACACCTTGAGGACTGTGTCCAATACTGGTCAGACCACACCTTGAGTACTGTGTCGGATACTGGTCAGACCACACCTTGAGAACTGGGTCCGATACTAGTCTGACCACATCTTGAGTATTGGGTCTGATACTTGTCAAACCACACCTTGAGTATTGGGGCTCATACTGGTCAGACCGCACCTTGAGTACTGGGTCTGATACTGGTTGGACCACACCTTGAGTACTGGGTCTGATACTGGTCACACCACAAATTGAGTATTGTGTCCGATACTGGTCAGACCACACCTTGAGTATTGGGTCTGATACTGGTCAGACCACAACTTGAGTACTGGGTCCGATACTGGTCAGACCACACCTTGAACACTGTGTCCAATATTGGTCAGACCACACCTTGAGTATTGGGTCTGATACTGGTCTGACCACACCTTGAGTACTGGGTCTGATACTGGTGAGACCACACCTTGAGTATTGGGGCTCATACTGGTCAGACGACTCCTTGAGTACGGGGTCCGATACTGGTGAGACCATACCTTGAGTACTGTGTCCGATACTGGTCAGACCACACCTTGAATATTGTGGTTCATACTGGTCAGACCACACCTTGAGTACTAGGTCTGATACTGGTCGGACGTCACCACGAGTACTGTATCCGATACTGGTCAGACCACACCTTGAGTATTGTGTGCGACACTGGTCAGACCACATCTTGAGTATTGGGTCTGATACTTGTCAGACCACACCTTGAGTACTGTGTCCGATACTGGTCAGACCACACCTTGAGTATTGGGTCTGATACTGGTTGGACCACACCTTGAGTACTGGGTCTGATACTGGTCAGACCACACCTTGAGTACTGGGTCTGATACCGGTCAGATCACACCTTGAGTACTTGGTCCGATACAGGTTAGACCACACCTTGAACACTGTGTCCGATACTGGTCAGACCACAAATTGAGTATTGTGTCCGATACTGGATGACCACACCTTGAGTATTGGGTCTGATACTGGTCAGACTACAACTTGACTAATGTGTCCGATGCTTGTCAGACCACACCTTGAGTATTGTGTATGATATTGGTAAGACCACACCTTCAGTACTGCGTCCGATACTGGTCAGACCATACCTTGAGTACTGGGTCCGATACTGGTCAGACTACACCTTGAGTACTGTGTCCGATACTGGTCAGACCAAACCTTGAGTACTGTGTCCAATACTGGTCAGACCACACCTTGAGTATTGGGTCTGATACTGGTCAGACTACAACTTGACTAATGTGTCCGATGCTTGTCAGACCACACCTTGAGTATTGTGTATGATATTGGTCAGACCACACCTTCAGTACTGCGTCCGATACCGGTCAGACCATACCTTGAGTACTGGGTCCGAGACTGGTCAGACCACACCTTGAGCACTACGTCCGATACTGGTCAGACCAAACCTTGAGTACTGTGTCCAATATTGGTCAGACCACACCTTGAGGACTGTGTCCAATACTGGTCAGACCACACCTTGAGTACTGTGTCGGATACTGGTCAGACCACACCTTGAGAACTGGGTCCGATACTAGTCTGACCACATCTTGAGTATTGGGTCTGATACTTGTCAAACCACACCTTGAGTATTGGGGCTCATACTGGTCAGACCACACCTTGAGTACTGGGTCTGATACTGGTTGGACCACACCTTGAGTATTGGGTCTGATACTGGTCAGACTACAACTTGACTAATGTGTCCGATGCTTGTCAGACCACACCTTGAGTATTGTGTATAATATTGGTCAGACCACACCTTCAGTACTGCGTCCGATACTGGTCAGACGATACCTTGAGTACTGGGTCCGATACTGGTCAGACCACACCTTGAGCACTACGTCCGATACTGGTCAGACCAAACCTTGAGTACTGTGTCCAATATTGGTCAGACCACACCTTGAGGACTGTGTCCAATACTGGTCAGACCACACCTTGAGTACTGTGTCGGATACTGGTCAGACCACACCTTGAGAACTGGGTCCGATACTAGTCTGACCACATCTTGAGTATTGGGTCTGATACTTGTCAAACCACACCTTGAGTATTGGGGCTCATACTGGTCAGACCGCACCTTGAGTACTGGGTCTGATACTGGTTGGACCACACCTTGAGTACTGGGTCTGATACTGGTCACACCACAAATTGAGTATTGTGTCCGATACTGGTCAGACCACACCTTGAGTATTGGGTCTGATACTGGTCAGACCACAACTTGAGTACTGGGTCCGATACTGGTCAGACCACACCTTGAACACTGTGTCCAATATTGGTCAGACCACACCTTGAGTACTGTGTCGGATACTGGTTAGACCACACCTTGAGTATTGGGTCTGATACTGGTCTGACCACACCTTGAGTACTGGGTCTGATACTGGTGAGACCACACCTTGAGTATTGGGGCTCATACTGGTCAGACGACTCCTTGAGTACGGGGTCCGATACTGGTGAGACCATACCTTGAGTACTGTGTCCGATACTGGTCAGACCACACCTTGAATATTGTGGTTCATACTGGTCAGACCACACCTTGAGTACTAGGTCTGATACTGGTCGGACGTCACCACGAGTACTGTATCCGATACTGGTCAGACCACACCTTGAGTATTGTGTGCGACACTGGTCAGACCACATCTTGAGTATTGGGTCTGATACTTGTCAGACCACACCTTGAGTACTGTGTCCGATACTGGTCAGACCACACCTTGAGTATTGGGTCTGATACTTGTCAGACCACACCTTGAGTATTGGGGCTCATACTGGTCAGACCACACCTTGAGTACTGGTTCTGATACTGGTCAGACCACACCTTGAGTACTGGGTCTGATACCGGTCAGATCACACCTTGAGTACTTGGTCCGATACAGGTTAGACCACACCTTGAACACTGTGTCCGATACTGGTCAGACCACAAATTGAGTATTGTGTCCGATACTGGTCAGACCACACCTTGAGTATTGGGTCTGATACTGGTCAGACTACAACTTGACTAATGTGTCCGATGCTTGTCAGACCACACCTTGAGTATTGTGTATGATATTGGTAAGACCACACCTTCAGTACTGCGTCCGATACTGGTCAGACCATACCTTGAGTACTGGGTCCGATACTGGTCAGACTACACCTTGAGTACTGTGTCCGATACTGGTAGACCAAACCTTGAGTACTGTGTCCAATACTGGTCAGACCACACCTTGAGTATTGGGTCTGATACTGGTCAGACTACAACTTGACTAATGTGTCCGATGCTTGTCAGACCACACCTTGAGTATTGTGTATGATATTGGTCAGACCACACCTTCAGTACTGCGTCCGATACTGGTCAGACCATACCTTGAGTACTGGGTCCGAGACTGGTCAGACCACACCTTGAACACTACGTCCGATACTGGTCAGACCAAACCTTGAGTACTGTGTCCAATATTGGTCAGACCACACCTTGAGGACTGTGTCCAATACTGGTCAGACCACACCTTGAGTACTGTGTCGGATACTGGTCAGACCACACCTTGAGAACTGGGTCCGATACTAGTCTGACCACATCTTGAGTATTGGGTCTGATACTTGTCAAACCACACCTTGAGTATTGGGGCTCATACTGGTCAGACCACACCTTGAGTACTGGGTCTGATACTGGTTGGACCACACCTTGAGTACTGGGTCTGATACTGGTCACACCACAAATTGAGTATTGTGTCCGATACTGGTCAGACCACACCTTGAGTATTGGGTCTGATACTGGTCAGACCACAACTTGAGTACTGGGTCCGATACTGGTCAGACCACACCTTGAACACTGTGTCCAATATTGGTCAGACCACACCTTGAGTACTGTGTCGGATACTGGTTAGACAACACCTTGAGTATTGGGTCTGAAACTGGTCTGACCACACCTTGAGTACTGGGTCTGATACTGGTGAGACCACACCTTGAGTATTGGGGCTCATACTGGTCAGACGACTCCTTGAGTACGGGGTCCGATACTGGTGAGACCATACCTTGAGTAGTGTGTCCGATACTGGTCAGACCACACCTTGAATATTGTGGTTCATACTGGTCAGACCACACCTTGAGTACTAGGTCTGATACTGGTCGGACGTCACCACGAGTACTGTATCCGATACTGGTCAGACCATACCTTGAGTATTGTGTGTGATACTGGTAAGTCCACACTTGAGTATTGGGGCTCATACTGGTCAGACCACACCTTGAGTAATGGGTCTGATACTGGTCAGACCACACCTTGAGTATTGGGTCTGATAGTTGTCAGTCAACACCTTGACTTCTGGGTCTGATACTGGTCAGACCACACGTTGAGAACTGGGTCCGATACTGTTCAGACCACATCTTGAGTACTGTGTCTGATACTGTTCAGACCACACCTTGAGTATTGGGTCCGATACTGGTCAGACCACACCTTGAGTATTGTGTCTGATACTTTTCAGGCCATACATTGAGCATTGTGTCTGATACTGGTCAGAACACAGCTTGAGTATTGTGTCCGATACTGGTCAGACCACACCTTGAGTATTGGGTCTGATACTGGTCAGACTACAACTTGACTAATGTGTCCGATGCTTGTCAGACCACACCTTGAATATTGTGTTTGATATTGGTCAGACCACACCTTCACTACTGCGTCCGATACTGGTCAGACCATACCTTGAGTACTGGGTCCGACACTGGTCAGACCACACCTTGAGTACTGCGTCCGATACTGGTCAGACTACACCTTGAGTACTGTGTCCGATACTGGTCAGACCAAACCTTGAGTGCTGTGTCCAATAATGGTCAGACCACATCTTGAGGACTGTGTCCAATACTGGTCAGACCACACCTTGAGTACTGTGTCGGATACTGGTCAGACCACACCTTGAGAACGGGGTCCGATACTAGTCTGACCACATCTTGAATATTGGGTCTGATACTTGTCAGACCACACCTTGAGTATTGTGGCTCATACTGGTCAGACCACACATTGAGTACTGGGTCTGATACTGGTTGGACCACACCTTGAGTACTGGGTCTGATACTGGTCAGACCACACCTTAAGTACTGGGTCTTATACCGGTCAGACCACACCTTGAGTACTGGGTCCGATACAGGTTAGACCACACCTTGAGCACTGTGTCCGATACTGGTCAGACCACAAAGTGAGTATTGTGTCCGATACTGGTCAGACCACACCTTGAGTATTGGGTCTGATACTGGTCAGACCACACCTTGAGTACTGGGTCCGATACTGGTCAGACCACACCTTGAACACTGTGTCCAATATTGGTCAGACCACACCTTGAGTACTGTGTCGGATACTGGTTAGACCACACCTTGAGAACTGGGTCCGATACTTGTCAGACCACACCTTGTGTAATGTGTCTAATACTGGTCAGACCACACCTTGAGTACTGTGTCGGATACAGGTCAGGCCACACCTTGAGAACTGGGTCCGATACTGGTCAGACCACACCTTGAGTACTGGGTCTGATACTGGTCAGACCACACCTTGAATATTGGGTCTGATACTGGTCAGACCACACCTTGAGTATTGTGGCTCATACTGGTCAGACCACACCTTGAGTACTGTGTCTGATACTGGTTGGACCACACCTTGAGTACTGGGTCTTATACTGGTCAGACCACACCTTGAGTACTGGGTCTGATACCGGTCAGACCACACCTTGAGTACTGGGTCCGATACAGGTTAGACCACACATTGAGCACTGTGTCCGATACTGGTCAGACCACACCTTGAGTACTGGGTACGATACTGGTCAGAACACACCTTGAACACTGTGTCCAATATTGGTCAGACCACACCTTGAGTATTGTGTGCGATACTGGTAAGTCCACACTTGAGTATTGGGGCTCATACTGGTCAGACCACACCTTGAATACTGGGGCTGATAGTTGTCAGTCAACACCTTGACTTCTGGGTCTGATACTGGTCAGACCACACCTTGAGAACTGGGTCCGATACTGTTCAGACCACATCTTGATTACTGTGTCTGATACTGGTCAGACCACACCTTGAGTATTGGGTCCGATACTGGTCAGACCACACCTTGAGTACTGAGGCCGATACTTGTCAGACCACACATTCAGTATTGGGTCTGATACTGGTCAGAGCACACCTTGAGTACTGTTTCCGATACTGGTCAGACCTCTCCTTGAGTATTGTGTCTGATACTTTTCAGGCCACACATTGAGTATTGTGTCTGATACTGGTCAGAACACACCTTGAGTATTGTGTCCGATACTGGTCAGACCACACCTTGAGTACTGGGTCTGATACTGGTTGGACCACACCTTGAGTACTGGGTCTGATACTGGTCAGACCACACCTTAAGTACTGGGTCTGATACCGATCAGACCACACCTTGAGTACTGGGTCCGATCCAGGTTAGACCACACCTTGAGCACTGTGTCCGATACTGGTCAGACCACAAAGTGAGTATTGTGTCCGATACTGGTCAGACCACACCTTGAGTATTGGGTCTGATACTGGTCAGACCACACCTTGAGAACTGGGTCCGATACTTGTCAGACCACACCTTGTGTAATGTGTCTAATACTGGTCAGACCACACCTTGAGTACTGTGTCGGATACAGGTCAGGCCACACTTTGAGAACTGGGTCCGATAGTGGTCAGACCACACCTTGAGTACTGGGTCTGATACTGGTCAGACCACACCTTGAATATTGGGTCTGATACTGGTCAGACCACACCTTGAGTATTGGGGCTCATACTGGTCAGACCACACCTTGAGTACTGTGTCTGATACTGGTTGGACCACACCTTGAGTACTGGGTCTTATACTGGTCAGACCACACCTTGAGTACTGGGTCTGATACCGGTCAGACCACACCTTGAGTACTGGGTCCGATACAGGTTAGACCACACATTGAGCACTGTGTCCGATACTGGTCAGACCACAAATTGAGTATTGTGTCCGATACTGGTCAGACCACACCTTGAGTATTGGGTCTGAAACTGGTCAGACCACACCTTGAGTACTGGGTACGATACTGGTCAGAACACACCTTGAACACTGTGTCCAATATTGGTCAGACCACACCTTGAGTACTGTGTCGGATACTGGTTAGACCACACCTTGAGAACTGGCTCCGATACTTGTCAGACCTCACCTTGAGTAATGTGTCCAATACTGGTCAGACCACACCTTGAGTATTGTGTGCGATACTGGTAAGTCCACACTTGAGTATTGGGGCTCATACTGGTCAGACCACACCTTGAATACTGGGGCTGATAGTTGTCAGTCAACACCTTGACTTCTGGGTCTGATACTGGTCAGACCACACCTTGAGAACTGGATCCGATACTGTTCAGACCACATCTTGATTACTGTGTCTGATACTGGTCAGACCACACCTTGAGTATTGGGTCCGATACTGGTCAGACCACACCTTGAGTACTGAGGCCGATACTTGTCAGACCACACATTCAGTATTGGGTCTGATACTGGTCAGAGCACACCTTGAGTACTGTTTCCGATACTGGTCAGACCACTCCTTGAGTATTGTGTCTGATACTTTTCAGGCCACACATTGAGTATTGTGTCTGATACTGGTCAGAACACACCTTGAGTATTGTGTCCGATACTGGTCAGACCACACCTTGAGTATTGGGTCTGATACTGGTCAGACTACAACTTGAGTACTGGGTACGATACTGGTCAGAACACACCTTGAACACTGTGTCCAATATTGGTCAGACCACACCTTGAGTATTGTGTGCGATACTGGTAAGTCCACACTTGAGTATTGGGGCTCATACTGGTCAGACCACACCTTGAATACTGGGGCTGATAGTTGTCAGTCAACACCTTGACTTCTGGGTCTGATACTGGTCAGACCACACCTTGAGAACTGGGTCCGATACTGTTCAGACCACATCTTGATTACTGTGTCTGATACTGGTCAGACCACACCTTGAGTATTGGGTCCGATACTGGTCAGACCACACCTTGAGTACTGAGGCCGATACTTGTCAGACCACACATTCAGTATTGGGTCTGATACTGGTCAGAGCACACCTTGAGTACTGTTTCCGATACTGGTCAGACCTCTCCTTGAGTATTGTGTCTGATACTTTTCAGGCCACACATTGAGTATTGTGTCTGATACTGGTCAGAACACACCTTGAGTATTGTGTCCGATACTGGTCAGACCACACCTTGAGTACTGGGTCTGATACTGGTTGGACCACACCTTGAGTACTGGGTCTGATACTGGTCAGACCACACCTTAAGTACTGGGTCTGATACCGATCAGACCACACCTTGAGTACTGGGTCCGATCCAGGTTAGACCACACCTTGAGCACTGTGTCCGATACTGGTCAGACCACAAAGTGAGTATTGTGTCCGATACTGGTCAGACCACACCTTGAGTATTGGGTCTGATACTGGTCAGACCACACCTTGAGAACTGGGTCCGATACTTGTCAGACCACACCTTGTGTAATGTGTCTAATACTGGTCAGACCACACCTTGAGTACTGTGTCGGATACAGGTCAGGCCACACTTTGAGAACTGGGTCCGATAGTGGTCAGACCACACCTTGAGTACTGGGTCTGATACTGGTCAGACCACACCTTGAATATTGGGTCTGATACTGGTCAGACCACACCTTGAGTATTGGGGCTCATACTGGTCAGACCACACCTTGAGTACTGTGTCTGATACTGGTTGGACCACACCTTGAGTACTGGGTCTTATACTGGTCAGACCACACCTTGAGTACTGGGTCTGATACCGGTCAGACCACACCTTGAGTACTGGGTCCGATACAGGTTAGACCACACATTGAGCACTGTGTCCGATACTGGTCAGACCACAAATTGAGTATTGTGTCCGATACTGGTCAGACCACACCTTGAGTATTAGGTCTGAAACTGGTCAGACCACACCTTGAGTACTGGGTACGATACTGGTCAGAACACACCTTGAACACTGTGTCCAATATTGGTCAGACCACACCTTGAGTACTGTGTCGGATACTGGTTAGACCACACCTTGAGAACTGGCTCCGATACTTGTCAGACCTCACCTTGAGTAATGTGTCCAATACTGGTCAGACCACACCTTGAGTATTGTGTGCGATACTGGTAAGTCCACACTTGAATATTGGGGCTCATACTGGTCAGACCACACCTTGAATACTGGGGCTGATAGTTGTCAGTCAACACCTTGACTTCTGGGTCTGATACTGGTCAGACCACACCTTGAGAACTGGATCCGATACTGTTCAGACCACATCTTGATTACTGTGTCTGATACTGGTCAGACCACACCTTGAGTATTGGGTCCGATACTGGTCAGACCACACCTTGAGTACTGAGGCCGATACTTGTCAGACCACACATTCAGTATTGGGTCTGATACTGGTCAGAGCACACCTTGAGTACTGTTTCCGATACTGGTCAGACCACTCCTTGAGTATTGTGTCTGATACTTTTCAGGCCACACATTGAGTATTGTGTCTGATACTGGTCAGAACACACCTTGAGTATTGTGTCCGATACTGGTCAGACCACACCTTGAGTATTGGGTCTGATACTGGTCAGACTACAACTTGACTAATGTGTCCGATGCTTGTCAGACCACACCTTAAGTATTGTGTATGATATTGGTCAGACCACACCTTCAGTACTGCGTCCGACACTGGTCAGACCATACCTTGAGTACTGGGTCCGATACTGGTCAGACCACACCTTGAGTACTGCGTCCGATACTAGTCAGACTACACCTTGAGTACTGTGTCCGATACTGGTCAGACCAAACCTTGACTACTGTGTCCAATACTGGTCAGACCACACCTTGAGGACTGTGTCCAATACTGGTCAGACCACACCTTGAGTACTGAGGCTGATACTTGTCAGACCACACATTCAGTATTGGGTCTGATACTGGTCAGAGCACACCTTGAGTACTGTTTCCGATACTGGTCAGACCTCTCCTTGAGTATTGTGTCTGATACTTTTCAGGCCACACATTGAGTATTGTGTCTGATACTGGTCAGAACACACCTTGGGTATTGTGTCCGATACTGGTCAGACCACATCTTGAGTATTGGGTCTGATACTTGTCAGACCACACCTTGAGTACTGTGTCCGATACTGGTCAGACCACACCTTGAATATTGGGTCTGATACTTGTTAGAAAACACCTTGAGTATTTGGGCTCATATTGGTCAGACCACACCTTGAGTACTGGCTCTGATACCGGTCAGACCACACCTTGAGCACTGGGTCCGATACAGGTTAGACCACACCTTGAACACTGTGTCCGATACTGGTCAGACCAAACCTTGAGTACTGTGTGCAATACTGGTCAGACCACACCTTGAGTATTGGGTCTGATACTGGTCAGACTACAACTTGACTAATGTGTCCGATGCTTGTCAGACCACACCTTGAGTATTGTGTATGATATTGGTCAGACCACACCTTCAGTACTGCGTCCGATACTGGTCAGACCATACCTTGAGTACTGGGTCCGATACTGGTCAGACCACACCTTGAGTACTGCGTCCGATACTGGTCAGACCAAACCTTGAGTACTGTGTCCAATATTGGTCAGACCACACCTTGAGTACTGTGTCGGATACTGGTCAGACCACACCTTGAGAACTGGGTCCGATACTAGTCTGACCACATCTTGAGTATTGGGTCTGATACTTGTCAGACCACACCTTGAGTATTGGGGCTCATGCTGGTCAGACCACACCTTGAGTACTGCGTCTGATACTGGTTGGACCACACCTTGAGTACTGGGTCTGATACTGGTCAGACCACACCTTGAGTACTGTGTCTGATACCGGTCAGACCACACCTTGAGTACTGGGTCCGATACAAGTTAGACCATACCTTGAGCACTGTGTCCGATACTGGTCAGACCACAAATTGAGTATTGTGTCCGATACTGGTCAGACCACACCTTGAGTATTGGGTCTGATACTGGTCAGACCACAACTTGAGTACTGGATTCGATACTGGTCAGACCACACCTTGAACACTGTGTCCAATATTGGTCAGACCACACCTTGAGTACTGTGTCGGATACTGGTTAGACCACACCTTGAGAACTGGTTCCGATACTTGTCAGACCACACGTTGAGTAATGTGTCCAATACTGGCCAGACCACACCTTGAGTATTGGGTCTGATACTGGTCTGACCACACCTTGATTACTGGGTCTGATACTGGTGAGACCACACCTTGAGTATTGGGGCTCATACTGGTCAGACCACACCTTGAATACTGGGGCTGATACTGGTCGGACCACACTTTGAGTAATGGGTCTGATACTGGTCAGACCACACCTTGAGTATTGGGTCTGATAGTTGTCAGTCAACACCTTGACTTCTGGGTCCGATACTGGTCAGACCACACCTTGAGTACTGGGTCTGATACTGGTCAGACCACACCTTGAATATTGGGTCTGATACTGGTCAGACCACACCTTGAGTATTGGGGCTCATACTGGTCAGACCACACCTTGAGTACTGGGTCTGATACTGGTTGGACCACACCTTGAGTACTGGGTCTTATACTGGTCAGACCACACCTTGAGTACTGGGTCTGATACCGGTCAGATCACACCTTGAGTACTGGGTCCGATACAGGTTAGACCACACCTTGAACACTGTGTCCGATACTGGTCAGACCACAAATTGAGTATTGTGTCCGATACTGGTCAGACTACACCTTGAGTATTGGGTCTGCTACTGGTCAGACTACAACTTGATTAATGTGTCCGATGCTTGTCAGACCACACCTTGAGTATTGTGTATGATATTGGTCAGACCACACCTTCAGTACTGCGTCCGATACTGGTCAGACCATGCCTTGAGTACTGTGTCCGATACTGGTCAGACCACACCTTGAGTATTGTGGTTCATACTGGTCAGACCACACCTTGAGTACGAGGTCTGATACTGGTCGGACGTCACCACGAGTACTGTATCCGATACTGGTCAGACCACACCTTGAGTATTGTGTGCGATACTGGTAAGTCCACACTTGAGTATTGGGGCTCATACTGGTCAGACCACACCTTGAATATTGGGTCTGATACTTGTTAGAAAACACCTTGAGTATTTGGGCTCATATTGGTCAGACCACACCTTGAGTACTGGCTCTGATACCGGTCAGACCACACCTTGAGCACTGGGTCCGATACAGGTTAGACCACACCTTGAACACTGTGTCCGATACTGGTCAGACCAAACCTTGAGTACTGTGTGCAATACTGGTCAGACCACACCTTGAGTATTGGGTCTGATACTGGTCAGACTACAACTTGACTAATGTGTCCGATGCTTGTCAGACCACACCTTGAGTATTGTGTATGATATTGGTCAGACCACACCTTCAGTACTGCGTCCGATACTGGTCAGACCATACCTTGAGTACTGGGTCCGATACTGGTCAGACCACACCTTGAGTACTGCGTCCGATACTGGTCAGACCAAACCTTGAGTACTGTGTCCAATATTGGTCAGACCACACCTTGAGTACTGTGTCGGATACTGGTCAGACCACACCTTGAGAACTGGGTCCGATACTAGTCTGACCACATCTTGAGTATTGGGTCTGATACTTGTCAGACCACACCTTGAGTATTGGGGCTCATGCTGGTCAGACCACACCTTGAGTACTGCGTCTGATACTGGTTGGACCACACCTTGAGTACTGGGTCTGATACTGGTCAGACCACACCTTGAGTACTGTGTCTGATACCGGTCAGACCACACCTTGAGTACTGGGTCCGATACAAGTTAGACCATACCTTGAGCACTGTGTCCGATACTGGTCAGACCACAAATTGAGTATTGTGTCCGATACTGGTCAGACCACACCTTGAGTATTGGGTCTGATACTGGTCAGACCACAACTTGAGTACTGGATTCGATACTGGTCAGACCACACCTTGAACACTGTGTCCAATATTGGTCAGACCACACCTTGAGTACTGTGTCGGATACTGGTTAGACCACACCTTGAGAACTGGTTCCGATACTTGTCAGACCACACGTTGAGTAATGTGTCCAATACTGGCCAGACCACACCTTGAGTATTGGGTCTGATACTGGTCTGACCACACCTTGATTACTGGGTCTGATACTGGTGAGACCACACCTTGAGTATTGGGGCTCATACTGGTCAGACCACACCTTGAATACTGGGGCTGATACTGGTCGGACCACACTTTGAGTAATGGGTCTGATACTGGTCAGACCACACCTTGAGTATTGGGTCTGATAGTTGTCAGTCAACACCTTGACTTCTGGGTCCGATACTGGTCAGACCACACCTTGAGTACTGGGTCTGATACTGGTCAGACCACACCTTGAATATTGGGTCTGATACTGGTCAGACCACACCTTGAGTATTGGGGCTCATACTGGTCAGACCACACCTTGAGTACTGGGTCTGATACTGGTTGGACCACACCTTGAGTACTGGGTCTTATACTGGTCAGACCACACCTTGAGTACTGGGTCTGATACCGGTCAGATCACACCTTGAGTACTGGGTCCGATACAGGTTAGACCACACCTTGAACACTGTGTCCGATACTGGTCAGACCACAAATTGAGTATTGTGTCCGATACTGGTCAGACTACACCTTGAGTATTGGGTCTGCTACTGGTCAGACTACAACTTGATTAATGTGTCCGATGCTTGTCAGACCACACCTTGAGTATTGTGTATGATATTGGTCAGACCACACCTTCAGTACTGCGTCCGATACTGGTCAGACCATGCCTTGAGTACTGTGTCCGATACTGGTCAGACCACACCTTGAGTATTGTGGTTCATACTGGTCAGACCACACCTTGAGTACGAGGTCTGATACTGGTCGGACGTCACCACGAGTACTGTATCCGATACTGGTCAGACCACACCTTGAGTATTGTGTGCGATACTGGTAAGTCCACACTTGAGTATTGGGGCTCATACTGGTCAGACCACACCTTGAATACTGGGGCTGATACTGGTCGGACCACACCTTGAGTAATGGGTCTGATACTGGTCAGACCACACCTTGAGTATTGGGTCTGATAGTGGTCAGTCAACACCTTGACTTCTGGGTCTGATACTGGTCAGACCACACCTTGAGTACTGGGTCTGATACTGGTCAGACCACACCTTGAATATTGGGTCTGATACTGGTCAGACCACACCTTGAGTATTGGGGCTCATACTGGTCAGACCACACCTTGAGTACTGCGTCTGATACTGGTTGGACCACACCTTGAGTACTGGGTCTGATACTGGTCAGAGCACACCTTGAGTACTGGGTCTGATACCGGTCAGACCACACCTTGAGTACTGGGTCCGATACAGGTTAGACCACACCTTGAGCACTGTGTCCGATACTGGTCAGACCACGAATTGAGTATTGTGTCCGATACTGGTCAGACCACACCTTGAGTATTGGGTCTGACACTGGTCAGACCACACATTGAGTACTGGGTCCGATACTGGTCAGACCACACCTTGAACACTGTGTCCAATATTGGTCAGACCACACCTTGAGTACTGTGTCGGATACTGGTTAGACCACACCTTGAGAACTGGTTCCGATACTTGTCAGACCACACCTTGAGTAATGTGTCCAATACTGGTCAGACCACACCTTGAGTATTGGATCTGATACTGGTCTGACCACACCTTGATTATTGGGTCTGATACTGGTGAGACCACACCTTGAGTACTGGGGCTCATACTGGTCAGACGACTCCTTGAGTACTGTGTCCGATACTGGTCAGACCACACCTTGAGTATTGTGGTTCATACTGGTCAGACCACACCTTGAGTACGAGGTCTGATACTGGTCGGACGTCACCACGAGTACTGTATCCGATACTGGTCAGACCACACCTTGAGTATTGTGTGCGATACTGGTAAGTCCACACTTGAGTATTGGGGCTCATACTGGTCAGACCACACCTTGAATACTGGGGCTGATACTGGTCGGACCACACCTTGAGTAATGGGTCTGATACTGGTCAGACCACACCTTGAGTATTGGGTCTGATAGTTGTCAGTCAACACCTTGACTTCTGGGTCTGATACTGGTCAGACCACACCTTGAGTACTGGGTCTGATACTGGTCAGACCACACCTTGAATATTGGGTCTGATACTGGTCAGACCACACCTTGAGTATTGGGGCTCATACTGGTCAGACCACACCTTGAGTACTGGGTCTGATACTGGTTGGACCACACCTTGAGTACTGGGTCTTATACTGGTCAGACCACACCTTGAGTACTGGGTCTGATACCGGTCAGATCACACCTTGAGTACTGGGTCCGATACAGGTTAGACGACACCTTGAACACTGTGTCCGATACTGGTCAGACCACAAATTGAGTGTTGTGTCCGATACTGGTCAGACCACACCTTGAGTATTGGGTCTGATACTGGTCAGACTACAACTTGACTAATGTGTCCAATGCTTGTCAGACCACACCTTGAGTATTGTGTATGATATTGGACAGACCACACCTTCAGTACTGCGTCCGATACTGGTCAGAACATACCTCGAGTACTGGGTCCGATACTGGTCAGACCACACCTTGAGTACTGCGTCCGATACTGGTCAGACTACACCTTGAGTACTGTGTCCGATACTGGTCAGACCAAACCTTGAGTACTGTGTCCAATACTGGTCAGACCACACCTTGAGGACTGGGTCTGATACTGGTCAGACCACACCTTGAGTACTGGGTCTGATACCGGTCAGACCACACCTTGAGTACTGGGTCCGATACAGGTTAGACCACACCTTGAGCACTGTGTCCGTTACTGGTCAGACCACAAATTGAGTATTGTGTCCGATACTGGTCAGAACACACCTTGAGTATTGGGTCTGATACTGGTCAGACCACAACTTGAGTACTGGGTCCGATACTGGTCAGACCACACCTTGAACACTGTGTCCAATATTGGTCAGACCACACCTTGAGTACTGTGTCGGATACTGATTAGACCACACCTTGAGAACTGGGTCCGATACTTGTCAGACCACACCTTGAGTAATGTGTCCAATACAGGTCAGACCACACCTTGAGTATTGGGTCTGATACTGGTCTGACCACACCTTGAGTACTGGGTCTGCTACTGGTGAGACCACACCTTGAGTATTGGGGCTCATACTGGTCAGACGACTCCTTGAGTACGGGGTCCGATACTGGTCAGACCATACCTTGAGTACTGTGTCCGATACTGGTCAGACCACACCTTGAGTATTGTGGATCATACTGGTCAGACCACACCTTGAGTACTAGGTCTGATACTGGTCGGACGTCACCACGAGAACTGTATCCGATACTGGTCAGACCACACCTTGAGTATTGTGTGCGATACTGGTAAGTCCACACTTGAGTATTGTGTCTGATACTTTTCAGGCCACACATTGATTATTGTGTCTGATACTGGTCAGAACACACCTTGAGTATTGTGTTCGATACTGGTCAGACCACATCTTGAGTTTTGGGTCTGATACTTGTCAGACCACACCTTGACTACTGTGTCCGATACTGGTCAGACCACACCTTGAGTATTGGGTCTGATACTGGTCAGACTACAACTTGACTAATGTGTCCGATGCTTGTCAGACCACACCTTGAGTACTGTGTATGATATTGGTCAGACCACACCTTCAGTACTGCGTCCGATACTGGTCAGATCATACCTTGAGTACTGGGTCCGATACTGGTCAGACCACGTCTTGAGTACTGCGTCCGATACTGGTCAGACTACACCTTAAGTACTGTGTCCGATACTGGACAGACCAAACCTTGAGTACTGTGTCCAATACTGGTCAGACCACATCTTGAGGACTGTGTCCAATACTGGTCAGACCACACCTTGAGTACTGTGTCAGATACTGGTCAGACCACACCTTGAGAACTGGGTCCGATACTAGTCTGACCACATCTTGAGTATTGGGTCTGATACTTGTCAGACCACACCTTGAGTATTGGGGCTCATACTGGTCAGACCACACCTTGAGTACTGGGTCCGATACAGGTTAGACCACACCTTGAGCACTGTGTCCGATACTGGTCAGACCACAAAGTGAGTATTGTGTCCGATACTGGTCAGACCACACCTTGAACACTGTGTCCAATATTGGTCAGACCACACCTTGAGTACTGTGTCGGATACTGGTTAGACCACACCTTGAGAACTGGGTCCGATACTTGTCAGACCACACCTTGTGTAATGTGTCTAATACTGGTCAGACCACACCTTGAGTACTGTGTCGGATACTGGTCAGACCACACCTTGAGAACTGGGTCCGATACTAGTCTGACCACATCTTGAGTATTGGGTCTGATACTTGTCAGACCACACCTTGAGTATTGGGGCTCATACTGGTCAGACCACACCTTGAGTACTGCGTCTGATACTGGTTGGACCACACCTTGAGTACTGGGTCTGATACTGGTCAGACCACACCTTGAGTACTGGGTCTGATACCGGTCAGACCACACCTTGAGTACTGGGTCCGATACAAGTTAGACCACACCTTGAGCACTGTGTCCGATACTGGTCAGACCACAAATTGAGTATTGTGTCCGATACTGGTCAGACCACACCTTGAGTATTGGGTCTGATACTGGTCAGACCACAACTTGAGTACTGGATTCGATACTGGTCAGACCACACCTTGAACACTGTGTCCAATATTGGTCAGACCACACCTTGAGTACTGTGTCGGATACTGGTTAGACCACACCTTGAGAACTGGTTCCGATACTTGTCAGACCACACGTTGAGTAATGTGTCCAATACTGGCCAGACCACACCTTGAGTATTGGGTCTGATACTGGTCTGACCACACCTTGATTACTGGGTCTGATACTGGTGAGACCACACCTTGAGTATTGGGGCTCATACTAGTCAGACCACACCTTGAATACTGGGGCTGATACTGGTCGGACCACACTTTGAGTAATGGGTCTGATACTGGTCAGACCACACCTTGAGTATTGGGTCTGATAGTTGTCAGTCAACACCTTGACTTCTGGGTCTGATACTGGTCAGACCACACCTTGAGTACTGGGTCTGATACTGGTCAGACCACACCTTGAATATTGGGTCTGATACTGGTCAGACCACACCTTGAGTATTGGGGCTCATACTGGTCAGACCACACCTTGAGTACTGGGTCTGATACTGGTTGGACCACACCTTGAGTACTGGGTCTTATACTGGTCAGACCACACCTTGAGTACTGGGTCTGATACCGGTCAGATCACACCTTGAGTACTGGGTCCGATACAGGTTAGACCACACCTTGAACACTGTGTCCGATACTGGTCAGACCACAAATTGAGTATTGTGTCCGATACTGGTCAGACTACACCTTGAGTATTGGGTCTGCTACTGGTCAGACTACAACTTGATTAATGTGTCCGATGCTTGTCAGACCACACCTTGAGTATTGTGTATGATATTGGTCAGACCACACCTTCAGTACTGCGTCCGATACTGGTCAGACCATACCTTGAGTACTGTGTCCGATACTGGTCAGACCACACCTTGAGTATTGTGGTTCATACTGGTCAGACCACACCTTGAGTACGAGGTCTGATACTGGTCGGACGTCACCACGAGTACTGTATCCGATACTGGTCAGACCACACCTTGAGTATTGTGTGCGATACTGGTAAGTCCACACTTGAGTATTGGGGCTCATACTGGTCAGACCACACCTTGAATACTGGGGCTGATACTGGTCGGACCACACCTTGAGTAATGGGTCTGATACTGGTCAGACCACACCTTGAGTATTGGGTCTGATAGTGGTCAGTCAACACCTTGACTTCTGGGTCTGATACTGGTCAGACCACACCTTGAGTACTGGGTCTGATACTGGTCAGACCACACCTTGAATATTGGGTCTGATACTGGTCAGACCACACCTTGAGTATTGGGGCTCATACTGGTCAGACCACACCTTGAGTACTGCGTCTGATACTGGTTGGACCACACCTTGAGTACTGGGTCTGATACTGGTCAGACCACACCTTGAGTACTGGGTCTGATACCGGTCAGACCACACCTTGAGTACTGGGTCCGATACAGGTTAGACCACACCTTGAGCACTGTGTCCGATACTGGTCAGACCACGAATTGAGTATTGTGTCCGATACTGGTCAGACCACACCTTGAGTATTGGGTCTGACACTGGTCAGACCACACATTGAGTACTGGGTCCGATACTGGTCAGACCACACCTTGAACACTGTGTCCAATATTGGTCAGACCACACCTTGAGAACTGTGTCGGATACTGGTTAGACCACACCTTGAGAACTGGTTCCGATACTTGTCAGACCACACCTTGAGTAATGTGTCCAATACTGGTCAGACCACACCTTGAGTATTGGGTCTGATACTGGTCTGACCACACCTTGAATACTGGGTCCTATACTGGTGAGACCACACCTTGAGTACTGGGGCTCATACTGGTCAGACGACTCCTTGAGTACGGGGTCCGATACTGGTCAGACCATACCTTGAGTACTGTGTCCGATACTGGTCAGACCACACCTTGAGTATTGTGGTTCATACTGGTCAGACCACACCTTGAGTACGAGGTCTGATACTGGTCGGACGTCACCACGAGTACTGTATCCGATACTGGTCAGACCACACCTTGAGTATTGTGTGCGATACTGGTAAGTCCACACTTGAGTATTGGGGCTCATACTGGTCAGACCACACCTTGAATACTGGGGCTGATACTGGTCGGACCACACCTTGAGTAATGGGTCTGATACTGGTCAGACCACACCTTGAGTATTGGGTCTGATAGTTGTCAGTCAACACCTTGACTTCTGGGTCTGATACTGGTCAGACCACACCTTGAGTACTGGGTCTGATACTGGTCAGACCACACCTTGAATATTGGGTCTGATACTGGTCAGACCACACCTTGAGTATTGGGGCTCATACTGGTCAGACCACACCTTGAGTACTGGGTCTGATACTGGTTGGACCACACCTTGAGTACTGGGTCTTATACTGGTCAGACCACACCTTGAGTACTGGGTCTGATACCGGTCAGATCACACCTTGAGTACTGGGTCCAATACAGGTTAGACCACACCTTGAACACTGTGTCCGATACTGGTCAGACCACAAATTGAGTATTGTGTCCGATACTGGTCAGACCACACCTTGAGTATTGGGTCTGATACTGGTCAGACTACAACTTGAGTAATGTGTCCGATGCTTGTCAGACCACACCTTGAGTATTGTGTATGATATTGGACAGACCACACCTTCAGTACTGCGTCCGATACTGGTCAGAACATACCTCGAGTACTGGGTCCGATACTGGTCAGACCACACCTTGAGTACTGCGTCCGATACTGGTCAGACTACACCTTGTGTACTGTGTCCGATACTGGTCAGACCAAACCTTGAGTACTGTGTCCAATACTGGTCAGACCACACCTTGAGGACTGGGTCTGATACTGGTCAGACCACACCTTGAGTACTGGGTCTGATACCGGTCAGACCACACCTTGAGTACTGGGTCCGATACAGGTTAGACCACACCTTGAGCACTGTGTCCGTTACTGGTCAGACCACAAATTGAGTATTGTGTCCGATACTGGTCAGACCACACCTTGAGTATTGGGTCTGATACTGGTCAGACCACAACTTGAGTACTGGGTCCGATACTGGTCAGACCACACCTTGAACACTGTGTCCAATATTGGTCAGACCACACCTTGAGTACTGTGTCGGATACTGATTAGACCACACCTTGAGAACTGGGTCCGATACTTGTCAGACCACACCTTGAGTAATGTGTCCAATACAGGTCAGACCACACCTTGAGTACTGGGTCTGCTACTGGTGAGACCACACCTTGAGTATTGGGGCTCATACTGGTCAGACGACTCCTTGAGTACGGGGTCCGATACTGGTCAGACCATACCTTGAGTACTGTGTCCGATACTGGTCAGACCACACCTTGAGTATTGTGGATCATACTGGTCAGACCACACCTTGAGTACTAGGTCTGATACTGGTCGGACGTCACCACGAGAACTGTATCCGATACTGGTCAGACCACACCTTGAGTATTGTGTGCGATACTGGTAAGTCCACACTTGAGTATTGTGTCTGATACTTTTCAGGCCACACATTGATTATTGTGTCTGATACTGGTCAGAACACACCTTGAGTATTGTGTTCGATACTGGTCAGACCACATCTTGAGTTTTGGGTCTGATACTTGTCAGACCACACCTTGACTACTGTGTCCGATACTGGTCAGACCACACCTTGAGTATTGGGTCTGATACTGGTCAGACTACAACTTGACTAATGTGTCCGATGCTTGTCAGACCACACCTTGAGTACTGTGTATGATATTGGTCAGACCACACCTTCAGTACTGCGTCCGATACTGGTCAGATCATACCTTGAGTACTGGGTCCGATACTGGTCAGACCACGTCTTGAGTACTGCGTCCGATACTGGTCAGACTACACCTTAAGTACTGTGTCCGATACTGGACAGACCAAACCTTGAGTACTGTGTCCAATACTGGTCAGACCACATCTTGAGGACTGTGTCCAATACTGGTCAGACCACACCTTGAGTACTGTGTCGGATACTGGTCAGACCACACCTTGAGAACTGGGTCCGATACTAGTCTGACCACATCTTGAGTATTGGGTCTGATACTTGTCAGACCACACCTTGAGTATTGGGGCTCATACTGGTCAGACCACACCTTGAGTACTGGGTCCGATACAGGTTAGACCACACCTTGAGCACTGTGTCCGATACTGGTCAGACCACAAAGTGAGTATTGTGTCCGATACTGGTCAGACCACACCTTGAGTATTGGGTCTGATACTGGTCAGATCACACCTTGAGTACTGGGTCTGATACTGGTCAGACCACACCTTGAGAACTGGGTCCGATACTGGTCAGACCACACCTTGAGAACTGGGTCTGATACTGGTCAGACCACACCTTGAATATTGGGTCTGATACTGGTCAGACCACACCTTGAGTATTGGGGCTCATACTGGTCAGACCACACCTTGAGTACTGTGTCTGATACTGGTTGGACCACGCCTTGAGTACTGGGTCTTATACTGGTCAGACCACAGCTTGAGTATTGGGTCTGAAACTGGTCAGACCACACCTTGAGTACTGGGTACGATACTGGTCAGACCACACCTTGAACACTGTGTCCAATATTGGTCAGACCACACCTTGAGTACTGTGTCGGATACTGGTTAGACCACACCTTGAGAACTGGGTCCGATACTTGTCAGACCACACCTTGTGTAATGTGTCAAATACTGGTCAGACCACACTTTGAGTATTGGGTCTGATACTGGTCAGACCGCACCTTGAATATTGGGGCTCATACTGGTCAGACCACACCTTGAGTACTGGGTCTGATACTGGTCAGACCACACCTTGAGTACTGGGTCTGATACTGGTCAGACCACACCTTGAGTACTGGGTCTGATACCGGAAAGACCACACCTTGAGTCCTGGGTCCGATACAGGTTAGACCACACCTTGAGCACTGTGTCCGATACTGGTCAGACCACAAATTGATTATTGTGTCCGATACTGGTCAGACCACACCTTGAGTATTGGGTCTGAAACTGGTCAGACCACACCTTGAGTACTGGGTACGATACTGGTCAGACCACACCTTGAACACTGTGTCCAATATTGGTCAGACCACACCTTGAGTACTGTGTCGGATACTGGTTAGACCACACCTTGAGAACTGGGTCCGATACTGGTCAGACCACACCTTGTGTAATGTGTCTAATACTGGTCAGACCACACCTTGAGTACTGTGTCGGATACAGGTCAGGCCACAACTTGAGAACTGGGTCCGATACTGGTCAGACCACACCTTGAGTACTGGGTCTGATACTGGTCAGACCACACCTTGAATATTGGGTCTGATACTGGTCAGACCACACCTTTAGTATTGGGGCTCATACTGGTCAGACCACACCTTGAGTACTGTGTCTGATACTGGTTGGACCACGCCTTGAGTACTGGGTCTTATACTGGTCAGACCACACCTTGAGTATTGGGTCTGAAACTGGTCAGACCACACCTTGAGTACTGGGTACGATACTGGTCAGACCACACCTTGAACACTGTGTCCAATATTGGTCAGACCACACCTTGAGTACTGTGTCGGATACTGGTTAGACCACACCTTGAGAACTGGTTCCGATACTTGTCAGACCACACCTTGAGTAATGTGTCCAATACTGGTCAGACCACACCTTGAGTATTGGGTCTGATACTGGTCAGACCACACCTTGATTACTGGGTCTGATACTGGTGAGACCACACCTTGAGTACTGGGGCTCATACTGGTCAGACGACTCCTTGAGTACGGGGTCCGATACTGGTCAGACCATACCTTGAGTACTGTGTCCGATACTGGTCAGACCACACCTTGAGTATTGTGGTTCATACTGGTCAGACCACACCTTGAGTACGAGGTCTGATACTGGTCGGACGTCACCACGAGTACTGTATCCGATACTGGTCAGACCACACCTTGAATATTGTGTGCGATACTGGTAAGTCCACACTTGAGTATTGGGGCTCATACTGGTCAGACCACACCTTGAATACTGGGGCTGATACTGGTCGGACCACACCTTGAGTAATGGGTCTGATACTGGTCAGACCACACCTTGAGAATTGGGTCTGATAGTTGTCAGTCAACACCTTGACTTCTGGGTCTGATACTGGTCAGACCACACCTTGAGTACTGGGTCTGATACTGGTCAGACCACACCTTGAATATTGGGTCTGATACTGGTCAGACCACACCTTGAGTATTGGGTCTGATACTGGTCAGACTACAACTTGACTAATGTGTCCGATGCTTGTCAGACCACACCTTGAGTATTGTGTATGATATTGGTCGGACCACACCTTCAGTACTGCGTCCGATACTGGTCAGACCATACCTTGAGTACTGGGTCCGATACAGGTTAGACCACACCTTGAGTACTGCGTCCGATACTGGTCAGGCTACACCTTGAGTACTGTGTCCGATACTGGTCAGACCACACCTTGAGTACTGTGTCCAATACTGGTCAGACCACACCTTGAGGACTGGGTCTGATACTGGTCAGATCACACCTTGAGTACTGGGTCTGATACCGGTCAGACCACACCTTGAGTACTGGGTCCGATACAGGTTAGACCACACCTTGAGCACTGTGTCCGATACTGGTCAGACCACAAATTGAGTATTGTGTCCGATACTGGTCAGACCCCACCTTGAGTATTGGGTCTGATACTGGTCAGACCACAACTTGAGTACTGGGTCCGATACTGGTCAGACCACACCTTGAACACTGTGTCCAATATTGGTCAGACCACACCTTGAGTACTGTGTCGGATACTGATTAGACCACACCTTGAGAACTGGGTCCGATACTGGTCAGACCACACCTTGAGTACTGGGTCTGATACTGGTCAGACCACACCTTGAATATTGGGTCTGATACTGGTCAGACCAGACCTTGAGTATTGGGGCTCATACTGGTCAGACCACACCTTGAGTACTGTGTCTGATACTGGTTGGACCACGCCTTGAGTACTGGGTCTTATACTGGTCAGACCACAGCTTGAGTATTGGGTCTGAAACTGGTCAGACCACACCTTGAGTACTGGGTACGATACTGGTCAGACCACACCTTGAACACTGTGTCCAATATTGGTCAGACCACACCTTGAGTACTGTGTCGGATACTGGTTAGACCACACCTTGAGAACTGGGTCCGATACTTGTCAGACCACACCTTGTGTAATGTGTCCAATACTGGTCAGACCACACTTTGAGTATTGGGTCTGATACTGGTCAGACCGCACCTTGAATATTGGGGCTCATACTGGTCAGACCACACCTTGAGTACTGGGTCTGATACTGGTCAGACCACACCTTGAGTACTGGGTCTGATACTGGTCAGACCACACCTTGAGTACTGGGTCTGATACCGGAAAGACCACACCTTGAGTACTGGGTCCGATACAGGTTAGACCACACCTTGAGCACTGTGTCCGATACTGGTCAGACCACAAATTGATTATTGTGTCCGATACTGGTCAGACCACACCTTGAGTATTGGGTCTGAAACTGGTCAGACCACACCTTGAGTACTGGGTACGATACTGGTCAGACCACACCTTGAACACTGTGTCCAATATTGGTCAGACCACACCTTGAGTACTGTGTCGGATACTGGTTAGACCACACCTTGAGAACTGCGTCCGATACTGGTCAGACCACACCTTGTGTAATGTGTCTAATACTGGTCAGACCACACCTTGAGTACTGTGTCGGATACAGGTCAGGCCACAACTTGAGAACTGGGTCCGATACTGGTCAGACCACACCTTGAGTACTGGGTCTGATACTGGTCAGACCACACCTTGAATATTGGGTCTGATACTGGTCAGACCACACCTTGAGTATTGGGGCTCAGACTGGTCAGACCACACCTTGAGTACTGTGTCTGATACTGGTTGGACCACGCCTTGAGTACTGGGTCTTATACTGGTCAGACCACACCTTGAGTATTGGGTCTGAAACTGGTCAGACCACACCTTGAGTACTGGGTACGATACTGGTCAGACCACACCTTGAACACTGTGTCCAATATTGGTCAGACCACACCTTGAGTACTGTGTCGGATACTGGTTAGACCACACCTTGAGAACTGGTTCCGATACTTGTCAGACCACACCTTGAGTAATGTGTCCAATACTGGTCAGACCACACCTTGAGTATTGGGTCTGATACTGGTCTGACCACACCTTGATTACTGGGTCTGATACTGGTGAGACCACACATTGAGTACTGGGGCTCATACTGGTCAGACGACTCCTTGAGTACGGGGTCCGATACTGGTCAGACCATACCTTGAGTACTGTGTCCGATACTGGTCAGACCACACCTTGAGTATTGTGGTTCATACTGGTCAGACCACACCTTGAGTACGAGGTCTGATACTGGTCGGACGTCACCACGAGTACTGTATCCGATACTGGTCAGACCACACCTTGAGTATTGTGTGCGATACTGGTAAGTCCACACTTGAGTATTGGGGCTCATACTGGTCAGACCACACCTTGAATACTGGGGCTGATACTGGTCGGACCACACCTTGAGTAATGGTTCTGATACTGGTCAGACCACACCTTGAGTATTGGGTCTGATAGTTGTCAGTCAACACCTTGACTTCTGGGTCTGATACTGGTCAGACCACACCTTGAGTACTGGGTCTGATACTGGTCAGACCACACCTTGAATATTGGGTCTGATACTGGTCAGACCACACCTTGAGTATTGGGTCTGATACTGGTCAGACCACACCTTGAATATTGGGTCTGATACTGGTCAGACCACACCTTGAGTATTGGGTCTGATACTGGTCAGACTACAACTTGGCTAATGTGTCCGATGCTTGTCAGACCACACCTTGAGTATTGTGTATGATATTGGTCGGACCACACCTTCAGTACTGCGTCCGATACTGGTCAGACCATACCTTGAGTACTGGGTCCGATACAGGTTAGACCACACCTTGAGTACTGCGTCCGATACTGGTCAGGCTACACCTTGAGTACTGTGTCCGATACTGGTCAGACCACACCTTGAGTACTGTGTCCAATACTGGTCAGACCACACCTTGAGGACTGGGTCTGATACTGGTCAGATCACACCTTGAGTACTGGGTCTGATACCGGTCAGACCACACCTTGAGTACTGGGTCCGATACAGGTTAGACCACACCTTGAGCACTGTGTCCGATACTGGTCAGACCACAAATTGAGTATTGTGTCCGATACTGGTCAGACCCCACCTTGAGAATTGGGTTTGATACTGGTCAGACCACAACTTGAGTACTGGGTCCGATACTGGTCAGACCACACCTTGAACACTGTGTCCAATATTGGTCAGACCACACCTTGAGTACTGTGTCGGATACTGATTAGACCACACCTTGAGAACTGGGTCCGATACTTGTCAGACCACACCTTGAGTAATGTGTCCAATACTGGTCAGACCACACCTTGAGTATTGGGTCTGATACTGGTCTGACCACACCTTGAGTACTGGGTCTGCTACTGGTGAGACCACACCTTGAATATTGGGGCTCATACTGGTCAGACGACTCCTTGAGTACGGGGTCCGATACTGGTCAGACCCTACCTTGAGTACTGTGTCCGGTACTGGTCAGACCACACCTTGAGTATTGTGGTTCATACTGGTCAGACCAAACCTTGAGTACTAGGTCTGATACTGGTCGGACGTCACCACGAGAACTGTATCCGATACTGGTCAGACCACACCTTGAGTATTGTGTGCGATACTGGTAAGTCCACACTTGAGTATTGGGGCTCATACTGGTCAGACCACACCTTGAGTAATGGGTCTGGTACTGGTCTGACCACACCTTGAGTACTGGGTCTGCTGCTGGTGAGACCACACCTTGAGTATTGGGGCTCATACTGGTCAGACGACTCCTTGAGTACGGGGTCCGATACTGGTCAGACCCTACCTTGAGTACTGTGTCCGATACTGGTCAGACCACAAATTGATTATTGTGTCCGATACTGGTCAGACCACACCTTGAGTATTGGGTCTGAAACTGGTCAGACCACACCTTGAGTACTGGGTACGATACTGGTCAGACCACACCTTGAACACTGTGTCCAATATTGGTCAGACCACACCTTGAGTACTGTGTCGGATACTGGTTAGACCACACCTTGAGAACTGCGTCCGATACTGGTCAGACCACACCTTGTGTAATGTGTCTAATACTGGTCAGACCACACCTTGAGTACTGTGTCGGATACAGGTCAGGCCACAACTTGAGAACTGGGTCCGATACTGGTCAGACCACACCTTGAGTACTGGGTCTGATACTGGTCAGACCACACCTTGAATATTGGGTCTGATACTGGTCAGACCACACCTTGAGTATTGGGGCTCAGACTGGTCAGACCACACCTTGAGTACTGTGTCTGATACTGGTTGGACCACGCCTTGAGTACTGGGTCTTATACTGGTCAGACCACACCTTGAGTATTGGGTCTGAAACTGGTCAGACCACACCTTGAGTACTGGGTACGATACTGGTCAGACCACACCTTGAACACTGTGTCCAATATTGGTCAGACCACACCTTGAGTACTGTGTCGGATACTGGTTAGACCACACCTTGAGAACTGGTTCCGATACTTGTCAGACCACACCTTGAGTAATGTGTCCAATACTGGTCAGACCACATCTTGAGTATTGGGTCTGATACTGGTCTGACCACACCTTGATTACTGGGTCTGATACTGGTGAGACCACACCTTGAGTACTGGGGCTCATACTGGTCAGACGACTCCTTGAGTACGGGGTCCGATACTGGTCAGACCATACCTTGAGTACTGTGTCCGATACTGGTCAGACCACACCTTGAGTATTGTGGTTCATACTGGTCAGACCACACCTTGAGTACGAGGTCTGATACTGGTCGGACGTCACCACGAGTACTGTATCCGATACTGGTCAGACCACACCTTGAGTATTGTGTCGGATACTGGTAAGTCCACACTTGAGTATTGGGGCTCATACTGGTCAGACCACACCTTGAATACTGGGGCTGATACTGGTCGGACCACACCTTGAGTAATGGTTCTGATACTGGTCAGACCACACCTTGAGTATTGGGTCTGATAGTTGTCAGTCAACACCTTGACTTCTGGGTCTGATACTGGTCAGACCACACCTTGAGTACTGGGTCTGATACTGGTCAGACCACACCTTGAATATTGGGTCTGATACTGGTCAGACCACACCTTGAGTATTGGGTCTGATACTGGTCAGACCACACCTTGAATATTGGGTCTGATACTGGTCAGACCACACCTTGAGTATTGGGTCTGATACTGGTCAGACTACAACTTGGCTAATGTGTCCGATGCTTGTCAGACCACACCTTGAGTATTGTGTATGATATTGGTCGGACCACACCTTCAGTACTGCGTCCGATACTGGTCAGACCATACCTTGAGTACTGGGTCCGATACAGGTTAGACCACACCTTGAGTACTGCGTCCGATACTGGTCAGGCTACACCTTGAGTACTGTGTCCGATACTGGTCAGACCACACCTTGAGTACTGTGTCCAATACTGGTCAGACCACACCTTGAGGACTGGGTCTGATACTGGTCAGATCACACCTTGAGTACTGGGTCTGATACCGGTCAGACCACACCTTGAGTACTGGGTCCGATACAGGTTAGACCACACCTTGAGCACTGTGTCCGATACTGGTCAGACCACAAATTGAGTATTGTGTCCGATACTGGTCAGACCCCACCTTGAGAATTGGGTTTGATACTGGTCAGACCACAACTTGAGTACTGGGTCCGATACTGGTCAGACCACACCTTGAACACTGTGTCCAATATTGGTCAGACCACACCTTGAGTACTGTGTCGGATACTGATTAGACCACACCTTGAGAACTGGGTCCGATACTTGTCAGACCACACCTTGAGTAATGTGTCCAATACTGGTCAGACCACACCTTGAGTATTGGGTCTGATACTGGTCTGACCACACCTTGAGTACTGGGTCTGCTACTGGTGAGACCACACCTTGAATATTGGGGCTCATACTGGTCAGACGACTCCTTGAGTACGGGGTCCGATACTGGTCAGACCCTACCTTGAGTACTGTGTCCGGTACTGGTCAGACCACACCTTGAGTATTGTGGTTCATACTGGTCAGACCAAACCTTGAGTACTAGGTCTGATACTGGTCGGACGTCACCACGAGAACTGTATCCGATACTGGTCAGACCACACCTTGAGTATTGTGTGCGATACTGGTAAGTCCACACTTGAGTATTGGGGCTCATACTGGTCAGACCACACCTTGAGTAATGGGTCTGGTACTGGTCTGACCACACCTTGAGTACTGGGTCTGCTGCTGGTGAGACCACACCTTGAGTATTGGGGCTCATACTGGTCAGACGACTCCTTGAGTACGGGGTCCGATACTGGTCAGACCCTACCTTGAGTACTGTGTCCGATACTGGTCAGACCACAACTTGAGTATTGTGGTTCATACTGGTCAGACCACACCTTGAGTACTAGGTCTGATACTGGTCGGACGTCACCACGAGAACTGTATCCGATACTGGTCAGACCACACCTTGAGTATTGTGTGCGATACTGGTAAGTCCACACTTGAGTATTGGGGCTCATACTGGTCAGACCACACCTTGAGTAATGGGTCTGATACTGGTCAGACCACACCTTGAGTATTGGGTCTGATAGTTGTCAGTCAACACCTTGACTTCTGGGTCTGATACTGGTCAGACCACACGTTGAGAACTGGGTCCGATACTGTTCAGACCACATCTTGATTACTGTGTCTGATACTGGTCAGACCACACCTTGAGTATTGGGTCCGATACTGGTCAGACCACACCTTGAGTACTGTTTCCGATACTGGTCAGACCTCTCCTTGAGTATTGTGTCTGATACTTTTCAGGCCACACATTGATTATTGTGTCTGATACTGGTCAGAACACACCTTGAGTATTGTGTTCGATACTGGTCAGACCACATCTTGAGTATTGGGTCTGATACTTGTCAGACCACACCTTGACTACTGTGTCCGATACTGGTCAGACCACACCTTGAGTATTGGGTCTGATACTGGTCAGACTACAACTTGACTAATGTGTCCGATGCTTGTCAGACCACACATTGAGTATTGTGTATGATATTGGTCAGACCACACCTTCAGTACTGCGTCCGATACTGGTCAGACCATACCTTCAGTCGTGGGTCCGATAATGGTCAGACCACACCTTGAGTACTGCGTCCGATACTGGTCAGACTACACCTTGAGTACTGTGTCCGATACTGGTCAGACCAAACCTTGAGTACTGTGTCCAATACTGGTCAGACCACACCATGAGTATTGGGTCTGATACTGGTCAGACTACAACTTGACTAATGTGCCCGATGCTTGTCAGACCACACCTTGAGTACTGTGTATGATATTGGTCAGACCACATCTTCAGTACTGCGTCCGATACTGGTCAGACCATACCTTGAGTACTGGGTCCGATACTGATCAGACCACACCTTGAGTACTGCGTCCGATACTGGTCAGACTACACCTTAAGTACTGTGTCCGATACTGGTCAGACCAAACCTTGAGTACTGTGTCCAAAACTGGTCAGACCACATCTTGAGGACTGTGTCCAATACTGGTCAGACCACACGTTGAGTACTGTGTCGGATACTGGTCAGACCACACCTTGAGAACTGGGTCCGATACTAGTCTGACCACATCTTGAGTATTGGGTCTGATACTTGTCAGACCACACCTTGAGTATTGGGGCTCATACTGGTCAGACCACACCTTGAGTACTGGGTCTGATACTGGTTGGACCACACCTTGAGGACTGGGTCTGATACTGGTCAGACCACACCTTGAGTACTGGGTCCGATACAGGTTAGACCACACCTTGAGCACTGTGTCCGATACTGGTCAGACCACAAAGTGAGTATTGTGTCCGATACTGGTCAGACCACACCTTGAGTATTGGGTCTGATACTGGTCAGACCACACCTTGAGTACTGGGTCCGATACTGTTCAGACCACACCTTGAACACTGTGTCCAATATTGGTCAGACCACACCTTGAGTACTGTGTCGGATACTGGTTAGACCACACCTTGAGAACTGGGTCCGATACTTGTCAGACCACACCTTGTGTAATGTGTCTAATACTGGTCAGACCACACCTTGAGTACTGTGTCGGATACAGGTCAGGCCACACCTTGAGAACTGGGTCCGATACTGGTCAGACCACATCTTGAGTACTGGGTCTGATACTGGTCAGACCACACCTTGAATATTGGGTCTGATACTGGTCAGACCACACCTTGAGTATTGGGGCTCATACTGGTCAGACCACACCTTGAGTACTGTGTCTGATACTGGTTGGACCACGCCTTGAGTACTGTGTCGGATACAGGTCAGGCCACACCTTGAGAACTGGGTCCGATACTGGTCAGACCACACCTTGAGTACTGGGTCTGATACTGGTCAGACCACACCTTGAATATTGGGTCTGATACTGGTCAGACCACACCTTGAGTATTGGGGATCATACTGGTCAGACCACACCTTGAGTACTGTGTCTGATACTGCTTGGACCACGCCTTGAGTACTGGGTCTTATACTGGTCAGACCACACCTTGAGTATTGGGTCTGAAACTGGTCAGACCACACCTTGAGTACTGGGTACGATACTGGTCAGACCACACCTTGAACACTGTGTCCAATATTGGTCAGACCATACCTTGAGTACTGTGCCGGATACTGGTTAGACCACACCTTGAGAACTGGGTCCGATACTTGTCAGACCACACCTTGTGTAATGTGTCCAATACTGGTCAGACCACACCTTGAGTATTGGGTCTGATACTGGTCAGACCGCACCTTGAATATTGGGGCTCATACTGGTCAGACCACACCTTGAGAACTGGGTCTGATACTGGTCAGACCACACCTTGAGTACTGGGTCTGATACTGTTCAGACCACACCTTGAGTACTGGGTCTGATACCGGTCAGACCACACCTTGAGTACTGGGTCTGATACAGGTTAGACCACACCTTGAGCACTGTGTCCGATACTGGTCAGACCACAAATTGATTATTGTGTCCGATACTGGTCAGACCACACCTTGAGTATTGGGTCTGAAACTGGTCAGACCACACCTTGAGTACTGGGTACGATACTGGTCAGACCACACCTTGAACACTGTGTCCAATATTGGTCAGACCACACCTTGAGTACTGTGTCGGATACTGGTTAGACCACACCTTGAGAACTGGGTCCGATACTTGTCAGACCACACCTTGTGTAATGTGTCTAATACTGGTCAGACCACACCTTGAGTACTGTGTCGGATACAGGTCAGGCCACAACTTGAGAACTGGGTCCAATACTGGTCAAACCACACCTTGAGTACTGGGTCTGATACTGGTCAGACCACACCTTGAATATTGGGTCTGATACTGGTCAGACCACACCTTGAGTATTGGGGCTCATACTGGTCAGACCACACCTTGAGTACTGTGTCTGATACTGCTTGGACCACGCCTTGAGTACTGGGTCTTATACTGGTCAGACCACACCTTGAGTATTGGGTCTGAAACTGGTCAGACCACACCTTGAGTACTGGGTACGATACTGGTCAGACCACACCTTGAACACTGTGTCCAATATTGGTCAGACCACACATTGAGTATTGTGTTGGATACTGGTTAGACCACACCTTGAGAACTGGGTCCGATACTTGTCAGACCACACCTTGTGTAATGTGTCCAATACTGGTCAGACCACACCTTCAGTACTGCGTCCGATACTGGTCAGACCATACCTTGAGTACTGAGTCCGATACTGGTCAGACCACACCATGAGTACTGGGTACGATACTGGTCAGACCACACCTTGAACACTGTGTCCAATATTGGTCAGACCACACCTTGAGTACTGTGTCGGATACTGGTTAGACCACACCTTGAGAACTGGGTCCGATACTTGTCAGACCACACCTTGTGTAATGTGTCTAATACTGGTCAGACCACACCTTGAGTACTGTGTCGGATACAGGTCAGGCCACAACTTGAGAACTGGGTCCGATACTGGTCAGACCACACCTTGAGTACTGGGTCTGATACTGGTCAGACCACACCTTGAATATTGGGTCTGATACTGGTCAGACCACACCTTGAGTATTGGGGCTCATACTGGTCAGACCACACCTTGAGTACTGTGTCTGATACTGGTTGGACCACGCCTTGAGTACTGGGTCTTATACTGGTCAGACCACACCTTGAGTATTGGGTCTGAAACTGGTCAGACCACACCTTGAGTACTGGGTACGATACTGGTCAGACCACACCTTGAACACTGTGTCCAATATTGGTCAGACCACACCTTGAGTACTGTGTCGGATACTGGTTAGACCACACCTTGAGTACTGGGTCTGATACTGGTCAGACCACACCTTGAATATTGGGTCTGATACTGGTCAGACCACACCTTGAGTATTGGGGCTCATACTGGTCAGACCACACCTTGAGTACTGTGTCTGATACTGCTTGGACCACGCCTTGAGTACTGGGTCTTATACTGGTCAGACCACACCTTGAGTATTGGGTCTGAAACTGGTCAGACCACGCCTTGAGTACTGGGTACGATACTGGTCAGACCACACCTTGAACATTGTGTCCAATATTGGTCAGACCACACCTTGAGTATTGTGTTGGATACTGGTTAGACCACACCTTGAGAACTGGGTCCGATACTTGTCAGACCACACCTTGTGTAATGTGTCCAATACTGGTCAGACCACACCTTCAGTACTGCGTCCGATACTGGTCAGACCATACCTTGAGTACTGAGTCCGATACTGGTTAGAACACACCATGAGTACTGGGTACGATACTGGTCAGACCACACCTTGAACACTGTGTCCAATATTGGTCAGACCACACCTTGAGTACTGTGTCGGATACTGGTTAGACCACACCTTGAGAACTGGGTCCGATACTTGTCAGACCACACCTTGTGTAATGTGTCTAATACTGGTCAGACCACACCTTGAGTACTGTGTCGGATACAGGTCAGGCCACAACTTGAGAACTGGGTCCGATACTGGTCAGACCACACCTTGAGTACTGGGTCTGATACTGGTCAGACCACACCTTGAATATTGGGTCTGATACTGGTCAGACCACACCTTGAGTATTGGGGCTCATACTGGTCAGACCACACCTTGAGTACTGTGTCTGATACTGGTTGGACCACGCCTTGAGTACTGGGTCTTATACTGGTCAGACCACACCTTGAGTATTGGGTCTGAAACTGGTCAGACCACACCTTGAGTACTGGGTACGATACTGGTCAGACCACACCTTGAGTATTGGGTCTGATACTGGTCAGACCACACCTTGAGTATTGGGGCTCATACTGGTCAGACCACACCTTGAGTACTGTGTCCAATATTGGTCAGACCACACCTTGAGTACTGTGTCGGATACTGGTTAGACCACACCTTGAGAACTGGTTCCGATACTTGTCAGACCACACCTTGAGTAATGTGTCCAATACTGGTCAGACCACACCTTGAGTATTGGGTCTGATACTGGTCTGACCACACCTTGATTACTGGGTCTGATACTGGTGAGACCACACCTTGAGTACTGGGGCTCATACTGGTCAGACGACTCCTTGTGTACGGGGTCCGATACTGGTCAGACCATACCTTGAGTACTGTGTCAGATACTGGTCAGACCACACCTTGAGTATTGTGGTTCATACTGGTCAGACCACACCTTGAGTACGAGGTCTGATACTGGTCGGACGTCACCACGAGTACTGTATCCGATACTGGTCAGACCACACCTTGAGTATTGTGTGCGATACTGGTAAGTCCACACTTGAGTATTGGGGCTCATACTGGTCAGACCACACCTTGAATACTGGGGCTGATACTGGTCGGACCACACCTTGAGTAATGGGTCTGATACTGGTCAGACCACACCTTGAGTATTGGGTCTGATAGTTGTCAGTCAACACCTTGACTTCTGGGTCTGATACTGGTCAGACCACACCTTGAGTACTGGGTCTGATACTGGTCAGACCACACCTTGAATTTTGGGTCTGATACTGGTCAGACCACACCTTGAGTATTGGGTCTGATACTGGTCAGACTACAACTTGACTAATGTGTCCGATGCTTGTCAGACCACACCTTGAGTATTGGGGCTCATACTGGTCAGACCACACCTTCAGTACTGCGTCCGATACTGGTCAGACCATACCTTGAGTACTGGGTCCGATACTGGTCAGACCACACCTTGAGTACTGCGTCCGATACTGGTCAGACTACACCTTGAGTACTGTGTCCGATACTGGTCAGACCAAACCTTGAGTACTGTGTCCAATACTGGTCAGACCACACCTTGAGGACTGGGTCTGATACTGGTCAGACCACACCTTGAGTACTGGGTCTGATACCGGTCAGACCACACCTTGAGTACTGGGTCCGATACAGGTTAGACCACACCTTGAGCACTGTGTCCGATACTGGTCAGACCACAAATTGAGTATTGTGTCCGATACTGGTCAGACCACACCTTGAGTATTGGGTCTGATACTGGTCAGACCACAACTTGAGTACTGGGTCCGATACTGGTCAGACCACACCTTGAACACTGTGTCCAATATTGGTCAGACCACACCTTGAGTACTGTGTCGGATACTGATTAGACCACACCTTGAGAACTGGGTCCGATACTTGTCAGACCACACCTTGAGTAATGTGTCCAATACTGGTCAGACCACACCTTGAGTATTGGGTCTGAAACTGGTCAGACCACACCTTGAGTACTGGGTACGATACTGGTCAGACCACACCTTGAACACTGTGTCCAATATTGGTCAGACCACACCTTGAGTACTGTGTCGGATACTGGTTAGACCACACCTTGAGAACTGGGTCCGATACTTGTCAGACCACACCTAGTGTAATGTGTCCAATACTGGTCAGACCACACCTTGAGTATTGGGTCTGATACTGGTCAGACCGCACCTTGAATATTGGGGCTCATACTGGTCAGACCACACCTTGAGTACTGGGTCTGATACTGGTCAGACCACACCTTGAGTACTAGGTCTGATACTGGTCAGACCACACCTTGAGTACTGGGTCTGATACCGGTCAGACCACACCTTGAGTACTGGGTCCGATACAGGTTAGACCACACCTTGAGCACTGTGTCCGATACTGGTCAGACCACAAATTGATTATTGTGTCCGATACTGGTCAGACCACACCTTGAGTATTGGGTCTGAAACTGGTCAGACCACACCTTGAGTACTGGGTACGATACTGGTCAGACCACACCTTGAACACTGTGTCCAATATTGGTCAGACCACACCTTGTGTAATGTGTCTAATACTGGTCAGACCACACCTTGAGTACTGTGTCGGATACAGGTCAGGCCACAACTTGAGAACTGGGTCCGATACTGGTCAGACCACACCTTGAGTACTGGGTCTGATACTGGTCAGACCACACCTTGAATATTGTGTCTGATACTGGTCAGACCACACCTTGAGTATTGGGGCTCATACTGGTCAGACCACACCTTGAGTACTGTGTCTGATATTGGTTGGACCACGCCTTGAGTACTGGGTCTTATACTGGTCAGACCACACCTTGAGCATTGGGTCTGAAACTGGTCAGACCACACCTTGAGTACTGGGTACGATACTGGTCAGACCACACCTTGAACACTGTGTCCAATATTGGTCAGACCACACCTTGAGTACTGTGTCGGATACTGGTTAGACCACACCTTGAGAACTGGTTCCGATACTTGTCAGACCACACCTTGAGTAATGTGTCCAATACTGGTCAGACCACACCTTGAGTATTGGGTCTGATACTGGTCTGACCACACCTTGATTACTGGGTCTGATACTGGTGAGACCACACCTTGAGTACTGGGGCTCACACTGGTCAGACGACTCCTTGAGTACGGGGTCCGATACTGGTCAGACCATACCTTGAGTACTGTTTCCGATACTGGTCAGACCACACCTTGAGTATTGTGGTTCATACTGGTCAGACCACACCTTGAGTACGAGGTCTGATACTGGTCGGACGTCACCACGAGTACTGTATCCGATACTGGTCAGACCACACCTTGAGTATTGTGTGCGATACTGGTAAGTCCACACTTGAGTATTGGGGCTCATACTGGTCAGACCACACCTTGAATACTGGGGCTGATACTGGTCGGAACACACCTTGAGTAATGGGTCTGATACTGGTCAGACCACACCTTGAGTATTGGGTCTGATAGTTGTCAGTCAACACCTAGACTTCTGGGTCTGATACTGGTCAGACCACACCTTGAGTACTGGGTCTGATACTGGTCAGACCACACCTTGAATATTGGGTCTGATACTGGTCAGACCACACCTTGAGTATTGGGTCTGATACTGGTCAGACTACAACTTGACTAATGTGTCCGATGCTTGTCAGACCACACCTTGAGTATTGTGTATGATATTGGTCAGACCACACCTTCAGTACTGCGTCCGATACTGGTCAGACCATACCTTGAGTACTGGGTCCGATACTGGTCAGACCACACCTTGAGTACTGCGTCCGATACTGGTCAGACTACACCTTGAGTACTGTGTCCGATACTGGTCAGACCAAACCTTGAGTACTGTGTCCAATACTGGTCAGACCACACCTTGAGGACTGGGTCTGATACTGGTCAGACCACACCTTGAGTACTGGGTCTGATACCGGTCAGACCACACCTTGAGTACTGGGTCCGATACAGGTTAGACCACACCTTGAGCACTGTGTCCGATACTGGTCAGACCACAAATTGAGTATTGTGTCCGATACTGGTCAGACCACACCTTGAGTATTGGGTCTGAAACTGGTCAGACCACACCTTGAGTACTGGGTACGATACTGGTCAGACCACACCTTGAACACTGTGTCCAATATTGGTCAGACCACACCTTGAGTACTGTGTCGGATACTGATTTGACCACACCTTGAGAACTGGGTCCGATACTTGTCAGACCACACCTTGTGTAATGTGTCCAATACTGGTCAGACCACACCTTGAGTATTGGGTCTGATACTGGTCAGACCGCACCTTGAATATTGGGGCTCATACTGGTCAGACCACACCTTGAGTACTGGGTCTGATACTGGTCAGACCACACCTTGAGTACTGGGTCTGATACTGGTCAGACCACACCTTGAGTACTGGGTCTGATACCGGTCAGACCACACCTTGAGTACTGGGTCCGATACAGGTTAGACCACACCTTGAGCACTGTGTCCGATACTGGTCAGACCACAAATTGATTATTGTGTCCGATACTGGTCAGACCACACCTTGAGTATTGGGTCTGAAACTGGTCAGACCACACCTTGAGTACTGGGTACGATACTGGTCAGACCACACCTTGAACACTGTGTCCAATATTGGTCAGACCACACCTTGAGTACTGTGTCCGATACTGGTTAGACCACACCTTGAGAACTGGGTCCGATACTTGTCAGACCACCCCTTGTGTAATGTGTCTAATACTGGTCAGACCACACCTTGAGTACTGTGTCGGATACAGGTCAGGCCACAACTTGAGAACTGGGTCCGATACTGGTCAGACCAAACCTTGAGTACTGGGTCTGATACTGGTCAGACCACACCTTGAATATTGGGTCTGATACTGGTCAGACCACACCTTGAGTATTGGGGCTCATACTGGTCAGACCACACCTTGAGTACTGTGTCTGATACTGGTTGGACCACGGCTTGAGTACTGGGTCTTATACTGGTCAGACCACACCTTGAGTATTGGGTCTGAAACTGGTCAGACCACACCTTGAGTACTGGGTACGATACTGGTCAGACCACACCTTGAACACTGTGTCCAATATTGGTCAGACCACACCTTGAGTACTGTGTCGGATACTGGTTAGACCACACCTTGAGAACTGGTTCCGATACTTGTCAGACCTCACCTTGAGTAATGTGTCCAATACTGGTCAGACCACACCTTGAGTATTGGGTCTGATACTGGTCTGACCACACCTTGATTACTGGGTCTGATACTGGTGAGACCACACCTTGAGTACTGGGGCTCATACTGGTCAGACGACTCCTTGAGTACGGGGTCCGATACTGGTCAGACCACACCTTGAGTATTGTGTGCGATACTGGTAAGTCCACACTTGAGTATTGGGGCTCATACTGGTCAGACCACACCTTGAATACTGGGGCTGATACTGGTCGGACCACACCTTGAGTAATGGGTCTGATTCTGGTCAGACCACACCTTGAGTATTGGGTCTGATAGTTGTCAGTCAACACCTTGACTTCTGGGTCTGATACTGGTCAGACCACACCTTGAGTCCTGGGTCTGATACTGGTCAGACCACACCTTGAATATTGGGTCTGATACTGGTCAGACCACACTTTGAGTATTGGGTCTGATACTGGTCAGACTACAACTTGACTAATGTGTCCGATGCTTGTCAGACCACACCTTGAGTATTGTGTATGATATTGGTCAGACCACACCTTCAGTACTGCGTCCGATACTGGTCAGACCACACCTTGAGTACTGTGTCGGATACTGGTTAGACCACACCTTGAGAACTGGGTCCGATACTTGTCAGACCACACCTTGTGTAATGTGTCTAATACTGGTCAGACCACACCTTGAGTACTGTGTCGGATACAGGTCAGGCCACAACTTGAGAACTGGGTCCGATACTGGTCAGACCACACCTTGAGTACTGGGTCTGATACTGGTCAGACCACACCTTGAATATTGGGTCTGATACTGGTCAGACCACACCTTGAGTATTGGGGCTCATACTGGTCAGACCACACCTTGAGTACTGTGTCTGATACTGGTTGGACCACGCCTTGAGTACTGGGTCTTATACTGGTCAGACCACACCTTGAGTATTGGGTCTGAAACTGGTCAGACCACACCTTGAGTACTGGGTACGATACTGGTCAGACCACACCTTGAGTATTGGGTCTGATACTGGTCAGACCACACCTTGAGTATTGGGGCTCATACTGGTCAGACCACACCTTGAGTACTGTGTCCAATATTGGTCAGACCACACCTTGAGTACTGTGTCGGATACTGGTTAGACCACACCTTGAGAACTGGTTCCGATACTTGTCAGACCACACCTTGAGTAATGTGTCCAATACTGGTCAGACCACACCTTGAGTATTGGGTCTGATACTGGTCTGACCACACCTTGATTACTGGGTCTGATACTGGTGAGACCACACCTTGAGTACTGGGGCTCATACTGGTCAGACGACTCCTTGTGTACGGGGTCCGATACTGGTCAGACCATACCTTGAGTACTGTGTCAGATACTGGTCAGACCACACCTTGAGTATTGTGGTTCATACTGGTCAGACCACACCTTGAGTACGAGGTCTGATACTGGTCGGACGTCACCACGAGTACTGTATCCGATACTGGTCAGACCACACCTTGAGTATTGTGTGCGATACTGGTAAGTCCACACTTGAGTATTGGGGCTCATACTGGTCAGACCACACCTTGAATACTGGGGCTGATACTGGTCGGACCACACCTTGAGTAATGGGTCTGATACTGGTCAGACCACACCTTGAGTATTGGGTCTGATAGTTGTCAGTCAACACCTTGACTTCTGGGTCTGATACTGGTCAGACCACACCTTGAGTACTGGGTCTGATACTGGTCAGACCACACCTTGAATTTTGGGTCTGATACTGGTCAGACCACACCTTGAGTATTGGGTCTGATACTGGTCAGACTACAACTTGACTAATGTGTCCGATGCTTGTCAGACCACACCTTGAGTATTGGGGCTCATACTGGTCAGACCACACCTTCAGTACTGCGTCCGATACTGGTCAGACCATACCTTGAGTACTGGGTCCGATACTGGTCAGACCACACCTTGAGTACTGCGTCCGATACTGGTCAGACTACACCTTGAGTACTGTGTCCGATACTGGTCAGACCAAACCTTGAGTACTGTGTCCAATACTGGTCAGACCACACCTTGAGGACTGGGTCTGATACTGGTCAGACCACACCTTGAGTACTGGGTCTGATACCGGTCAGACCACACCTTGAGTACTGGGTCCGATACAGGTTAGACCACACCTTGAGCACTGTGTCCGATACTGGTCAGACCACAAATTGAGTATTGTGTCCGATACTGGTCAGACCACACCTTGAGTATTGGGTCTGATACTGGTCAGACCACAACTTGAGTACTGGGTCCGATACTGGTCAGACCACACCTTGAACACTGTGTCCAATATTGGTCAGACCACACCTTGAGTACTGTGTCGGATACTGATTAGACCACACCTTGAGAACTGGGTCCGATACTTGTCAGACCACACCTTGAGTAATGTGTCCAATACTGGTCAGACCACACCTTGAGTATTGGGTCTGAAACTGGTCAGACCACACCTTGAGTACTGGGTACGATACTGGTCAGACCACACCTTGAACACTGTGTCCAATATTGGTCAGACCACACCTTGAGTACTGTGTCGGATACTGGTTAGACCACACCTTGAGAACTGGGTCCGATACTTGTCAGACCACACCTAGTGTAATGTGTCCAATACTGGTCAGACCACACCTTGAGTATTGGGTCTGATACTGGTCAGACCGCACCTTGAATATTGGGGTTCATACTGGTCAGACCACACCTTGAGTACTGGGCCTGATACTGGTCAGACCACACCTTGAGTACTAGGTCTGATACTGGTCAGACCACACCTTGAGTACTGGGTCTGATACCGGTCAGACCACACCTTGAGTACTGGGTCCGATACAGGTTAGACCACACCTTGAGCACTGTGTCCGATACTGGTCAGACCACAAATTGATTATTGTGTCCGATACTGGTCAGACCACACCTTGAGTATTGGGTCTGAAACTGGTCAGACCACACCTTGAGTACTGGGTACGATACTGGTCAGACCACACCTTGAACACTGTGTCCAATATTGGTCAGACCACACCTTGTGTAATGTGTCTAATACTGGTCAGACCACACCTTGAGTACTGTGTCGGATACAGGTCAGGCCACAACTTGAGAACTGGGTCCGATACTGGTCAGACCACACCTTGAGTACTGGGTCTGATACTGGTCAGACCACACCTTGAATATTGTGTCTGATACTGGTCAGACCACACCTTGAGTATTGGGGCTCATACTGGTCAGACCACACCTTGAGTACTGTGTCTGATACTGGTTGGACCACGCCTTGAGTACTGGGTCTTATACTGGTCAGACCACACCTTGAGCATTGGGTCTGAAACTGGTCAGACCACACCTTGAGTACTGGGTACGATACTGGTCAGACCACACCTTGAACACTGTGTCCAATATTGGTCAGACCACACCTTGAGTACTGTGTCGGATACTGGTTAGACCACACCTTGAGAACTGGTTCCGATACTTGTCAGACCACACCTTGAGTAATGTGTCCAATACTGGTCAGACCACACCTTGAGTATTGGGTCTGATACTGGTCTGACCACACCTTGATTACTGGGTCTGATACTGGTGAGACCACACCTTGAGTACTGGGGCTCACACTGGTCAGACGACTCCTTGAGTACGGGGTCCGATACTGGTCAGACCATACCTTGAGTACTGTTTCCGATACTGGTCAGACCACACCTTGAGTATTGTGGTTCATACTGGTCAGACCACACCTTGAGTACGAGGTCTGATACTGGTCGGACGTCACCACGAGTACTGTATCCGATACTGGTCAGACCACACCTTGAGTATTGTGTGCGATACTGGTAAGTCCACACTTGAGTATTGGGGCTCATACTGGTCAGACCACACCTTGAATACTGGGGCTGATACTGGTCGGAACACACCTTGAGTAATGGGTCTGATACTGGTCAGACCACACCTTGAGTATTGGGTCTGATAGTTGTCAGTCAACACCTAGACTTCTGGGTCTGATACTGGTCAGACCACACCTTGAGTACTGGGTCTGATACTGGTCAGACCACACCTTGAATATTGGGTCTGATACTGGTCAGACCACACCTTGAGTATTGGGTCTGATACTGGTCAGACTACAACTTGACTAATGTGTCCGATGCTTGTCAGACCACACCTTGAGTATTGTGTATGATATTGGTCAGACCACACCTTCAGTACTGCGTCCGATACTGGTCAGACCATACCTTGAGTACTGGGTCCGATACTGGTCAGACCACACCTTGAGTACTGCGTCCGATACTGGTCAGACTACACCTTGAGTACTGTGTCCGATACTGGTCAGACCAAACCTTGAGTACTGTGTCCAATACTGGTCAGACCACACCTTGAGGACTGGGTCTGATACTGGTCAGACCACACCTTGAGTACTGGGTCTGATACCGGTCAGACCACACCTTGAGTACTGGGTCCGATACAGGTTAGACCACACCTTGAGCACTGTGTCCGATACTGGTCAGACCACAAATTGAGTATTGTGTCCGATACTGGTCAGACCACACCTTGAGTATTGGGTCTGAAACTGGTCAGACCACACCTTGAGTACTGGGTACGATACTGGTCAGACCACACCTTGAACACTGTGTCCAATATTGGTCAGACCACACCTTGAGTACTGTGTCGGATACTGATTTGACCACACCTTGAGAACTGGGTCCGATACTTGTCAGACCACACCTTGTGTAATGTGTCCAATACTGGTCAGACCACACCTTGAGTATTGGGTCTGATACTGGTCAGACCGCACCTTGAATATTGGGGCTCATACTGGTCAGACCACACCTTGAGTACTGGGTCTGATACTGGTCAGACCACACCTTGAGTACTGGGTCTGATACTGGTCAGACCACACCTTGAGTACTGGGTCTGATACCGGTCAGACCACACCTTGAGTACTGGGTCCGATACAGGTTAGACCACACCTTGAGCACTGTGTCCGATACTGGTCAGACCACAAATTGATTATTGTGTCCGATACTGGTCAGACCACACCTTGAGTATTGGGTCTGAAACTGGTCAGACCACACCTTGAGTACTGGGTACGATACTGGTCAGACCACACCTTGAACACTGTGTCCAATATTGGTCAGACCACACCTTGAGTACTGTGTCCGATACTGGTTAGACCACACCTTGAGAACTGGGTCCGATACTTGTCAGACCACCCCTTGTGTAATGTGTCTAATACTGGTCAGACCACACCTTGAGTACTGTGTCGGATACAGGTCAGGCCACAACTTGAGAACTGGGTCCGATACTGGTCAGACCAAACCTTGAGTACTGGGTCTGATACTGGTCAGACCACACCTTGAATATTGGGTCTGATACTGGTCAGACCACACCTTGAGTATTGGGGCTCATACTGGTCAGACCACACCTTGAGTACTGTGTCTGATACTGGTTGGACCACGGCTTGAGTACTGGGTCTTATACTGGTCAGACCACACCTTGAGTATTGGGTCTGAAACTGGTCAGACCACACCTTGAGTACTGGGTACGATACTGGTCAGACCACACCTTGAACACTGTGTCCAATATTGGTCAGACCACACCTTGAGTACTGTGTCGGATACTGGTTAGACCACACCTTGAGAACTGGTTCCGATACTTGTCAGACCTCACCTTGAGTAATGTGTCCAATACTGGTCAGACCACACCTTGAGTATTGGGTCTGATACTGGTCTGACCACACCTTGATTACTGGGTCTGATACTGGTGAGACCACACCTTGAGTACTGGGGCTCATACTGGTCAGACGACTCCTTGAGTACGGGGTCCGATACTGGTCAGACCACACCTTGAGTATTGTGTGCGATACTGGTAAGTCCACACTTGAGTATTGGGGCTCATACTGGTCAGACCACACCTTGAATACTGGGGCTGATACTGGTCGGACCACACCTTGAGTAATGGGTCTGATTCTGGTCAGACCACACCTTGAGTATTGGGTCTGATAGTTGTCAGTCAACACCTTGACTTCTGGGTCTGATACTGGTCAGACCACACCTTGAGTCCTGGGTCTGATACTGGTCAGACCACACCTTGAATATTGGGTCTGATACTGGTCAGACCACACTTTGAGTATTGGGTCTGATACTGGTCAGACTACAACTTGACTAATGTGTCCGATGCTTGTCAGACCACACCTTGAGTATTGTGTATGATATTGGTCAGACCACACCTTCAGTACTGCGTCCGATACTGGTCAGACCATACCTTGAGTACTGGGTCCGATACTGGTCAGACCACACCTTGAGTACTGCGTCCGATACTGGTCAGACTACACCTTGAGTACTGTGTCCGATACTGGTCAGACCAAACCTTGAGTACTGTGTCCAATACTGGTCAGACCACACCTTGAGGACTGGGTCTGATACTGGTCAGACCACACCTTGAGTACTGGGTCTGATACCGGTCAGACCACACCTTGAGTACTGGGTCCGATACAGGTTAGACCACACCTTGAGCACTGTGTCCGATACTGGTCAGACCACAAATTGAGTATTGTGTCCGATACTGGTCAGACCACACCTTGAGTATTGGGTCTGATACTGGTCAGACCACAACTTGAGTACTGGGTCCGATACTGGTCAGACCACACCTTGAACACTGTGTCCAATATTGGTCAGACCACACCTTGAGTACTGTGTCGGATACTGATTAGACCACACCTTGAGAACTGGGTCCGATACTTGTCAGACCACACCTTGAGTAATGTGTCCAATACTGGTCAGAACACACCTTGAGTATTGGGTCTGATACTGGTCTGACCACACCTTGAGTACTGGGTCTGCTACTGGTGAGACCACACCTTGAGTATTGGGGCTCATACTGGTCAGACGACTCCTTGAGTACGGGGTCCGATACTGGTCAGACCCTACCTTGAGTACTGTGTCAGGTACTGGTCAGACCACACCTTGAGTATTGTGGTTCATACTGGTCAGAACACACCTTGAGTACTAGGTCAGATACTGGTCGGACGTCACCACGAGAACTGTATCCGATACTGGTCAGACCACACCTTGAGTATTGTGTGCGATACTGGTAAGTCCACACTTGAGTATTGGGGCTCATACTGGTCAGACCACACCTTGAGTAATGGGTCTGATACTGGTCTGACCACACCTTGAGTACTGGGTCTGCTACTGGTGAGACCACACCTTGAGTATTGGGGCTCATACTGGTCAGACGACTCCTTGAGTACGGGGTCCGATACTGGTCAGACCCTACCTTGAGTACTGTATCCGATACTGGTCAGACCACACCTTGAGTATTGTGGTTCATACTGGTCAGACCACACCTTGAGTACTAGGTCTGATACTGGTCGGACGTCACCACGAGAACTGTATCCGATACTGGTCAGACCACACCTTGAGTATTGTGTGCGATACTGGTAAGTCCACACTTGAGTATTGGGGCTCATACTGGTCAGACCACACCTTGAGTAATGGGTCTGATACTGGTCAGACCACACCTTGAGTATTGAGTCTGATAGTTGTCAGTCAACACCTTGACTTCTGGGTCTGATACTGGTCAGACCACACGTTGAGAACTGGGTCCGATACTGTTCAGACCACATCTTGATTACTGTGTCTGATACTTGTCAGAACACACCTTGAGTATTGTGTTCGATACTGGTCAGACCACATCTTGAGTATTGGGTCTGATACTTGTCAGACCACACCTTGACTACTGTGTCCGATACTGGTCAGACCACACCTTGAGTATTGGGTCTGATACTGGTCAGACTACAACTTGACTAATGTGTCCGATGCTTGTCAGACCACACCTTGAGTATTGTGTATGATATTGGTCAGACCACACCTTCAGTACTGCGTCCGATACTGGTCAGACCATACCTTGAGTCGTGGGTCCGATAATGGTCAGACCACACCTTGAGAACTGCGTCCAATACTGGTCAGACCACACCTTGAGTATTGGGTCTGATACTGGTCAGACTACAACTTGACTAATGTGCCCGATTCTTGTCAGACCACACCTTGAGTAATGTGTCCAATACTGGTCAGAACACACCTTGAGTATTGGGTCTGATACTGGTCTGACCACACCTTGAGTACTGGGTCTGCTACTGGTGAGACCACACCTTGAGTATTGGGGCTCATACTGGTCAGACGACTCCTTGAGTACGGGGTCCGATACTGGTCAGACCCTACCTTGAGTACTGTGTCAGGTACTGGTCAGACCACACCTTGAGTATTGTGGTTCATACTGGTCAGAACACACCTTGAGTACTAGGTCAGATACTGGTCGGACGTCACCACGAGAACTGTATCCGATACTGGTCAGACCACACCTTGAGTATTGTGTGCGATACTGGTAAGTCCACACTTGAGTATTGGGGCTCATACTGGTCAGACCACACCTTGAGTAATGGGTCTGATACTGGTCTGACCACACCTTGAGTACTGGGTCTGCTACTGGTGAGACCACACCTTGAGTATTGGGGCTCATACTGGTCAGACGACTCCTTGAGTACGGGGTCCGATACTGGTCAGACCCTACCTTGAGTACTGTATCCGATACTGGTCAGACCACACCTTGAGTATTGTGGTTCATACTGGTCAGACCACACCTTGAGTACTAGGTCTGATACTGGTCGGACGTCACCACGAGAACTGTATCCGATACTGGTCAGACCACACCTTGAGTATTGTGTGCGATACTGGTAAGTCCACACTTGAGTATTGGGGCTCATACTGGTCAGACCACACCTTGAGTAATGGGTCTGATACTGGTCAGACCACACCTTGAGTATTGAGTCTGATAGTTGTCAGTCAACACCTTGACTTCTGGGTCTGATACTGGTCAGACCACACGTTGAGAACTGGGTCCGATACTGTTCAGACCACATCTTGATTACTGTGTCTGATACTTGTCAGAACACACCTTGAGTATTGTGTTCGATACTGGTCAGACCACATCTTGAGTATTGGGTCTGATACTTGTCAGACCACACCTTGACTACTGTGTCCGATACTGGTCAGACCACACCTTGAGTATTGGGTCTGATACTGGTCAGACTACAACTTGACTAATGTGTCCGATGCTTGTCAGACCACACCTTGAGTATTGTGTATGATATTGGTCAGACCACACCTTCAGTACTGCGTCCGATACTGGTCAGACCATACCTTGAGTCGTGGGTCCGATAATGGTCAGACCACACCTTGAGAACTGCGTCCAATACTGGTCAGACCACACCTTGAGTATTGGGTCTGATACTGGTCAGACTACAACTTGACTAATGTGCCCGATTCTTGTCAGACCACACCTTGAGTACTGTGTATGATATTGGTCAGACCACACCTTCAGTACTGCGTCCGATACTGGTCAGACCATACCTTGAGTACTGGGTCCGATACTGATCAGACCACACCTTGAGTACTGCGTCCGATACTGGTCAGACTACACCTTAAGTACTGTGTCTGATACTGGTCAGACCAAACCTTGAGTACTGTGTCCAATACTGGTCAGACCACATCTTGAGGACTGTGTCCAATACTGGTCAGACCACACCTTGAGTACTGTGTCGGATACTGGTCAGACCACACCGTGAGAACTGGGTTCGATACTAGTCTGACCACATCTTGAGTATTGGGTCTGATACTTGTCAGACCACACCTTGAGTATTGGGGCTCATACTGGTCAGACCACACCTTGAGTACTGGGTCTGATACTGGTTGGACCACACCTTGAGGACTGGGTCTGATACTGGTCAGACCACACCTTGAGTACTGGGTCTGATAAAGGTTAGACCACACCTTGAGCACTGTGTCCGATACTGGTCAGACCACAAAGTGAGTATTGTGTCCGATACTGGTCAGACCACACCTTGAGTATTGGGTCTGATACTGGTCAGACCACAACTTGAGTACTGTGTCTGATACTGGTTGGACCACGGCTTGAGTACTGGGTCTTATACTGGTCAGACCACACCTTGAGTATTGGGTCTGATACTGGTCAGACCACACCTTGAATATTGGGTCTGATACTGGTCAGACCACACCTTGAGTATTGGTGCTCATACTGGTCAGACCACACCTTGAGTACTGTGTCTGATACTGGTTGGACCACGCCTTGAGTACTGGGTCTTATACTGGTCAGACCACACCTTGAGTATTGGGTCTGAAACTGGTCAGACCACACCTTGAGTACTGGGTACGATACTGGTCAGACCACACCTTGAACACTGTGTCCAATATTGGTCAGACCACACCTTGAGTACTGTGTCGGATACTGGTTAGACCACACCTTGAGAACTGGTTCCGATACTTGTCAGACCTCACCTTGAGTAATGTGTCCAATACTGGTCAGACCACACCTTGAGTATTGGGTCTGATACTGGTCTGACCACACCTTGATTACTGGGTCTGATACTGGTGAGACCACACCTTGAGTACTGGGGCTCATACTGGTCAGACGACTCCTTGAGTACGGGGTCCGATACTGGTCAGACCACACCTTGAGTATTGTGTGCGATACTGGTAAGTCCACACTTGAGTATTGGGGCTCATACTGGTCAGACCACACCTTGAATACTGGGGCTGATACTGGTCGGACCACACCTTGAGTAATGGGTCTGATTCTGGTCAGACCACACCTTGAGTATTGGGTCTGATAGTTGTCAGTCAACACCTTGACTTCTGGGTCTGATACTGGTCAGACCACACCTTGAGTCCTGGGTCTGATACTGGTCAGACCACACCTTGAATATTGGGTCTGATACTGGTCAGACCACACCTTGAGTATTGGGTCTGATACTGGTCAGACTACAACTTGACTAATGTGTCCGATGCTTGTCAGACCACACCTTGAGTATTGTGTATGATATTGGTCAGACCACACCTTCAGTACTGCGTCCGATACTGGTCAGACCATACCTTGAGTACTGTGTCCGATACTGGTCAGACCAAACCTTGAGTACTGTGTCCAATACTGGTCAGACCACACCTTGAGGACTGGGTCTGATACTGGTCAGACCACACCTTGAGTACTGGGTCTGATACCGGTCAGACCACACCTTGAGTACTGCGTCCGATACAGGTTAGACCACACCTTGAGCACTGTGTCCGATACTGGTCAGACCACAAATTGAGTATTGTGTCCGATACTGGTCAGACCACACCTTGAATATTGGGTCTGATACTGGTCAGACCACAACTTGAGTACTGGGTCCGATACTGGTCAGACCACACCTTGAACACTGTGTCCAATATTGGTCAGACCACACCTTGAGTACTGTGTCGGATACTGATTAGACCACACCTTGAGAACTGGGTCCGATACTTGTCAGACCACACCTTGAGTAATGTGTCCAATACTGGTCAGACCACACCTTGAGTATTGGGTCTGATACTGGTCTGACCACACCTTGAGTACTGGGTCTGATACTGGTGAGACCACACCTTGAGTATTGGGGCTCATACTGGTCAGACGACTCCTTGAGTACGGGGTCCGATACTGGTCAGACCCTACCTTGAGTACTGTGTCAGGTACTGGTCAGACCACACCTTGAGTATTGTGGATCATACTGGTCAGAACACACCTTGAGTACTAGGTCAGATACTGGTCGGACGTCACCACGAGAACTGTATCCGATACTGGTCAGACCACACCTTGAGTATTGTGTGCGATACTGGTAAGTCCACACTTGAGTATTGGGGCTCATACTGGTCAGACCACACCTTGAGTAATGGGTCTGATACTGGTCTGACCACACCTTGAGTACTGGGTCTGCTACTGGTGAGACCACACCTTGAGTATTGGGGCTCATACTGGTCAGACGACTCCTTGAGTACGGGGTCCGATACTGGTCAGACCCTACCTTGAGTACTGTGTCCGATACTGGTCAGACCACACCTTGAGTATTGTGGTTCATACTGTTCAGACCACACCTTGAGTACTAGGTCTGATACTGGTCGGACGTCACCACGAGAACTGTATCCGATACTGGTCAGACCACACCTTGAGTATTGTGTGCGATACTGGTAAGTCCACACTTGAGTATTGGGGCTCATACTGGTCAGACCACACCTTGAGTAATGGGTCTGATACTGGTCAGACCACACCTTGAGTATTGAGTCTGATAGTTGTCAGTCAACACCTTGACTTCTGGGTCTGATACTGGTCAGACCACACGTTGAGAACTGGGTCCGATACTGTTCAGACCACATCTTGATTACTGTGTCTGATACTTGTCAGAACACACCTTGAGTATTGTGTTCGATACTGGTCAGACCACATCTTGAGTATTGGGTCTGATACTTGTCAGACCACACCTTGACTACTGTGTCCGATACTGGTCAGACCACACCTTGAGTATTGGGTCTGATACTGGTCAGACTACAACTTGACTAATGTGTCCGATGCTTGTCAGACCACACCTTGAGTATTGTGTATGATATTGGTCAGACCACACCTTCAGTACTGCGTCCGATACTGGTCAGACCATACCTTGAGTCGTGGGTCCGATAATGGTCAGACCACACCTTGAGAACTGCGTCCGATACTGGTCAGACTACACCTTGAGTACTGTGTCCGATACTGGTCAGACCAAACCTTGAGTACTGTGTCCAATACTGGTCAGACCACACCTTGAGTATTGGGTCTGATACTGGTCAGACTACAACTTGACTAATGTGCCCGATTCTTGTCAGACCAAACCTTGAGTACTGTGTATGATATTGGTCAGACCACACCTTCAGTACTGCGTCCGATACTGGTCAGACCATACCTTGAGTACTGGGTCCGATACTGATCAGACCACACCTTGAGTACTGCGTCCGATACTGGTCAGACTACACCTTAAGTACTGTGTCTGATACTGGTCAGACCAAACCTTGAGTACTGTGTCCAATACTGGTCAGACCACATCTTGAGGACTGTGTCCAATACTGGTCAGACCACACCTTGAGTACTGTGTCGGATACTGGTCAGACCACACCGTGAGAACTGGGTTCGATACTAGTCTGACCACATCTTGAGTATTGGGTCTGATACTTGTCAGACCACACCTTGAGTATTGGGGCTCATACTGGTCAGACCACACCTTGAGTACTGGGTCTGATACTGGTTGGACCACACCTTGAGGACTGGGTCTGATACTGGTCAGACCACACCTTGAGTACTGGGTCCGATAAAGGTTAGACCACACCTTGAGCACTGTGTCCGATACTGGTCAGACCACAAAGTGAGTATTGTGTCCGATACTGGTCAGACCACACCTTGAGTATTGGGTCTGATACTGGTCAGACCACACCTTGAGTACTGGGTCCGATACTGGTCAGACCACACCTTGAACACTGTGTCCAATATTGGTCAGACCACACCTTGAGTACTGTGTCGGATACTGGTTAGACCACACCTTGAGAACTGGGTCCGATACTTGTCAGACCACACCTTGTGTAATGTGTCCAATACTGGTCAGACCACACCTTGAGTATTGGGTCTGATACTGGTCAGACCGCACCTTGAATATTGGGGCTCATACTGGTCAGACCACACCTTGAGTACTGGGTCTGATACTGGTCAGACCACACCTTGAGTACTGGGTCTGATACTGGTCAGACCACACCTTGAGTACTGGGTCTGATACCGGTCAGACCACACCTTGAGTACTGGGTCCGATACAGGTTAGACCACACCTTGAGCACTGTGTCCGATACTGGTCAGACCACACCTTGAGTATTGGGGCTCATACTGGTCAGACCACACCTTGAGTACTGTGTCTGATACTGGTTGGACCACGCCTTGAGTACTGGGTCTTATACTGGTCAGACCACACCTTGAGTATTGGGTCTGAAACTGGTCAGACCACAGCTTGAGTACTGGGTACGATACTGGTCAGACCACACCTTGAACACTGTGTCCAATATTGGTCAGACCACACCTTGAGTACTGTGTCGGATACTGGTTAGACCACACCTTGAGAACTGGGTCCGATACTTGTCAGACCACACCTTGTGTAATGTGTCCAATACTGGTCAGACCACACCTTGAGTATTGGGTCTGATACTGGTCAGACCGCACCTTGAATATTGGGGCTCATACTGGTCAGACCACACCTTGAGTACTGGGTCTGATACTGGTCAGACCACACCTTGAGTACTGGGTCTGATACTGGTCAGACCACACCTTGAGTACTGGGTCTGATACCGGTCAGACCACACCTTGAGTACTGGGTCCGATACAGGTTAGACCACACCTTGAGAACTGGGTCCGATACTGGTCAGACCACACCTTGAGTACTGGGTCTGATACTGGTCAGACCACACCTTGAATATTGGGTCTGATACTGGTCAGACCACACCTTGAGTATTGGGGCTCATACTGGTCAGACCACACCTTGAGTACTGTGTCTGATACTGGTTGGACCACACCTTGAGTACTGGGTCTTATACTGGTCAGACCACACCTTGAGTACTGGGTCTGATACCGGTCAGACCACACCTTGAGTACTGGGTCCGATACAGGTTAGACCACACCTTGAGCACTGTGTCCGATACTGGTCAGACCACAAATTGAGTATTGTGTCCGATACTGGTCAGACCACACCCTGAGTATTGGGTCTGAAACTGGTCAGACCACACCTTGAGTACTGGGTACGATACTGGTCAGACCACACCTTGAACACTGTGTCCAATATTGGTCAGACCACACCTTGAGTACTGTGTCGGATACTGGTTAGACCACACCTTGAGAACTGGGTCCGATACTTGTCAGACCACACCTTGTGTAATGTGTCCAATACTGGTCAGACCACACCTTGAGTATTGGGTCCGATACAGGTTAGACCACACCTTGAGCACTGTGTCCGATACTGGTCAGACCACAAATTGAGTATTGTGTCCGATACTGGTCAGACCACACCCTGAGTATTGGGTCTGAAACTGGTCAGACCACACCTTGAGTACTGGGTACGATACTGGTCAGACCACACCTTGAACACTGTGTCCAATATTGGTCAGACCACACCTTGAGTACTGTGTCGGATACTGGTTAGACCACACCTTGAGAACTGGGTCCGATACTTGTCAGACCACACCTTGTGTAATGTGTCCAATACTGGTCAGACCACACCTTGAGTATTGGGTCTGATACTGGTCAGACCGCACCTTGAATATTGGGGCTCATACTGGTCAGACCACACCTTGAGTACTGGGTCTGATACTGGTCAGACCACACCTTGAGTACTGGGTCTGATACTGGTCAGACCACACCTTGAGTACTGGGTCCGATACAGGTTAGACCACACCTTGAGCACTGTGTCCGATACTGGTCAGACCACACCTTGAGTATTGGGTCTGAAACTGGTCAGACCACACCTTGAGTACTGGGTAAGATACTGGTCAGACCACACCTTGAACACTGTGTCCAATATTGGTCAGAACACACCTTGAGTACTGTGTCGGATACTGGTTCGACCACAGCTTGAGAACTGGGTCCGATACTTGTCAGACCACACCTTGTGTAATGAGTCTAATACTGGTCAGACCACACCTTGAGTACTGTGTCGGATACAGGTCAGGCCACAACTTGAGAACTGGGTCCGATACTGGTCAGACCACACCTTGAGTACTGGGTCTGTTACTGGTCAGACCACACCTTGAATATTGGGTCTGATACTGGTCAGACCACACCTTGAGTATTGGGGCTCATACTGGTCAGACCACACCTTGAGTACTGTGTCTGATACTGGTTGGACCACGCCTTGAGTACTGGGTCTTATACTGGTCAGACCACACCTTGAGTATTGGGTCTGAAACTGGTCAGACCACACCTTGAGTACTGGGTACGATACTGGTCAGACCACACCTTGAACACTGTGTCCAATATTGGTCAGACCACACCTTGAGTACTGTGTCGGATACTGGTTAGACCACACCTTGAGAACTGGTTCCGATACTTGTCAGACCACACCTTGAGTAATGAGTCCAATACTGGTCAGACCACACCTTGAGTATTGGGTCTGATACTGGTCTGACCACACCTTGAGTACTGGGTCTGCTACTGGTGAGACCACACCTTGAGTATTGGGGCTCATACTGGTCAGACGACTCCTTGAGTACGGGGTCCGATACTGGTCAGACCCTACCTTGAGTACTGTGACCGGTACTGGTCAGACCACACCTTGAGTATTGTGGTTCATACTGGTCAGACCACACCTTGAGTACTAGGTCTGATACTGGTCGGACGTCACCACGAGAACTGTATCCGATACTGGTCAGACCACACCTTGAGTATTGTGTGCGATACTGGTAAGTCCACACTTGAGTATTGGGGCTCATACTGGTCAGACCACACCTTGAGTAATGGGTCTGATACTGGTCTGACCACACCTTGAATACTGGGTCTGCTACTGGTGAGACCACACCTTGAGTATTGGGGCTCATACTGGTCAGACGACTCCTTGAGTACGGGGTCCGATACTGGTCAGACCATACCTTGAGTACTGTGTCCGATACTGGTCAGACCACACCTTGAGTATTGTGGTTCATACTGGTCAGACCACACCTTGAGTACTAGGTCTGATACTGGTCGGACGTCACCACGAGAACTGTATCCGATACTGGTCAGACCACACCTTGAGTATTGTGTGCGATACTGGTAAGTCCACACTTGAGTATTGGGGCTCATACTGGTCAGACCACACCTTGAGTAATGGGTCTGATACTGGTCAGACCACACCTTGAGTATTGGGTCTGATAGTTGTCAGTCAACACCTTGACTTCTGGGTCTGATACTGGTCAGACCACACGTTGAGAACTGGGTCCGATACTGTTCAGACCACATCTTGATTACTGTGTCTGATACTGGTCAGACCACACCTTGAGTATTGGGTCCGATACTGGTCAGACCACACCTTGAGTACTGTTTCCGATACTGGTCAGACCTCTCCTTGAGTATTGTGTCTGATACTTTTCAGGCCACACATTGATTATTGTGTCTGATACTGGTCAGAACACACCTTGAGTATTGTGTTCGATACTGGTCAGACCACATCTTGAGTATTGGGTCTGATACTTGTCAGACCACACCTTGACTACTGTGTCCGATACTGGTCAGACCACACCTTGAGTATTGGATCTGATACTGGTCAGACTACAACTTGACTAATGTGTCCGATGCTTGTCAGACCACACCTTGAGTATTGTGTATGATATTGGTCAGACCACACCTTCAGTACTGCGTCCGATACTGGTCAGACCATACCTTCAGTCGTGGGTCCGATAATGGTCAGAGCACACCTTGAGTACTGCGTCCGATACTGGTCAGACTACACCTTGAGTACTGTGTCCGATACTGGTCAGACCAAACCTTGAGTACTGTGTCCAATACTGGTCAGACCACACCTTGAGTATTGGGTCTGATACTGGTCAGACTACAACTTGACTAATGTGCCCGATGCTTGTCAGACCACACCTTGAGTACTGTGTATGATATTGGTCAGACCACACCTTCAGTACTGCGTCCGATACTGGTCAGACCATACCTTGAGTACTGGGTCCGATACTGATCAGACCACACCTTGAGTACTGCGTCCGATACTGGTCAGACTACACCTTAAGTACTGTGTCCGATACTGGTCAGACCAAACCTTGAGTACTGTGTCCAATACTGGTCAGACCACATCTTGAGGACTGTGTCCAATACTGGTCAGACCACACCTTGAGTACTGTGTCGGATACTGGTCAGACCACACCTTGAGAACTGGGTCCGATACTAGTCTGACCACATCTTGAGTATTGGGTCTGATACTTGTCAGACCACACCTTGAGTATTGGGGCTCATACTGGTCAGACCACACCTTGAGTACTGGGTCTGATACTGGTTGGACCACACCTTGAGGACTGGGTCTGATACTGGTCAGACCACACCTTGAGTACTGGGTCCGATACAGGTTAGACCACACCTTGAGCACTGTGTCCGATACTGGTCAGACCACAAAGTGAGTATTGTGTCCGATACTGGTCAGACCACACCTTGAGTATTGGGTCTGATACTGGTCAGACCACACCTTGAGTACTGGGTCCGATACTGGTCAGACCACACCTTGAACACTGTGTCCAATATTGGTCAGACCACATCTTGAGTACTGTGTCGGATACTGGTTAGACCACACCTTGAGAACTGGGTCCGATACTTGTCAGACCACACCTTGTGTAATGTGTCTAATACTGGTCAGACCACACCTTGAGTACTGTGTCGGATACAGGTCAGGCCACACCTTGAGAACTGGGTCCGATACTGGTCAGACCACACCTTGAGTACTGGGTCTGATACTGGTCAGACCACACCTTGAATATTGGGTCTGATACTGGTCAGACCACACCTTGAGTATTGGGGCTCATACTGGTCAGACCACACCTTGAGTACTGTGTCTGATACTGGTTGGACCGCGCCTTGAGTACTGTGTCGGATACAGGTCAGGCCACACCTTGAGAACTGGGTCCGATACTGCTCAGACCACACCTTGAGTACTGGGTCTGATACTGGTCAGACCACACCTTGAATATTGGGTCTGATACTGGTCAGACCACACCTTGAGTATTGGGGCTCATACTGGTCAGACCACACCTTGAGTACTGTGTCTGATACTGGTTGGACCACGCCTTGAGTACTGGGTCTTATACTGGTCAGACCACACCTTGAGTATTGGGTCTGAAACTGGTCAGACCACACCTTGAGTACTGGGTACGATACTGGTCAGACCACACCTTGAACACTGTGTCCAATATTGGTCAGACCACACCTTGAGTACTGTGTCGGATACTGGTTAGACCACACCTTGAGAACTGGGCCCGATACTTGTCAGACCACACCTTGTGTAATGTGTCCAATACTGGTCAGACCACACCTTGAGTATTGGGTCTGATACTGGTCAGACCGCACCTTGAATATTGGGGCTCATACTGGTCAGACCACACCTTGAGAACTGGGTCTGATACTGGTCAGACCACACCTTGAGTACTGGGTCTGATACTGGTCAGACCACACCTTGAGTACTGGGTCTGATACCGGTCAGACCACACCTTGAGTACTGGGTCTGATACAGGTTAGACCACACCTTGAGCACTGTGTCCGATACTGGTCAGACCACAAATTGATTATTGTGTCCGATACTGGTCAGACCACACCTTGAGTATTGGGTCTGAAACTGGTCAGACCACACCTTGAGTACTGGGTACGATACTGGTCAGACCACACCTTGAACACTGTGTCCAATATTGGTCAGACCACACCTTGAGTAGTGTGTCGGATGCTGGTTAGACCACACCTTGAGAACTGGGTCCGATACTTGTCAGACCACACCTTGTGTAATGTGTCTAATACTGGTCAGACCACACCTTGAGTACTGTGTCGGATACAGGCCAGGCCACAACTTGAGAACTGGGTCCGATACTGGTCAAACCACACCTTGAGTACTGGGTCTGATACTGGTCAGACCACACCTTGAATATTGGGTCTGATACTGGTCAGACCACACCTTGAGTATTGGGGCTCATACTGGTCAGACCACATCTTGAGTACTGTCTCTGATACTGCTTGGACCACGCCTTGAGTACTGGGTCTTATACTGGTCAGACCACAACTTGAGTATTGGGTCTGAAACTGGTCAGACCACACCTTGAGTACTGGGTACGATACTGGTCAGACCCCACCTTGAACACTGTGTCCAATATTGGTCAGACCACACCTTGAGTACTGTGTCGGATACTGGTTAGACCACACCTTGAGAACTGGGTCCGATACTTGTCAGACCACACCTTGTGTAATGTGTCCAATACTGGTCAGACCACACCTTGAGTATTGGGTCTGACACTGGTCAGACCGCACCTTGAATATTGGGGCTCATACTGGTCAGACCACACCTTGAGTACTGGGTCTGATACTGGTCAGACCACACCTTGAGTACTGGGTCTGATACTGGTCAGACCACACCTTGAGTACTGGGTCTGATACCGGTCAGACCACACCTTGAGTACTGGGTCCGATACAGATCAGACCACACCTTGAGCACTGTGTCCGATACTGGTCAGACCACAAATTGATTATTGTGTCCGATACTGGTCGGACCACACCTTGAGTATTGGGTCTGAAACTGGTCAGACCACACCTTGAGTACTGGGTACGATACTGGTCAGACCACACCTTGAACACTGTGTCCAATATTGGTCAGACCACACCTTGAGTACTGTGTCGGATACTGGTTAGACCACACCTTGAGAACTGGGTCCGATACTTGTCAGACCACACCTTGTGCAATGTGTCCAATACTGGTCAGACCACACCTTCAGTACTGCGTCCGATACTGGTCAGACCATACCTTGAGTACTGAGTCCGATACTGGTCAGACCACACCATGAGTACTGCGTCCGATACTGGTCAGACGACACCTTGAGTACTGTGTCCGATACTGGTCAGACCAAACCTTGAGTACTGTGTCCAATACTGGTCAGACCACACCTTGAGTATTGGGTCTGATACTGGTCAGACTACAACTTGACTAATGTGCCCGATGCTTGTCAGGCCACACCTTGAGTATTGTGTATGATATTGGTCAGACCACACCTTCATTCCGATACTGGTCAGACCATACCTTGAGTACTGGGTCCGATACTGATCAGACCACACCTTGAGTACTGCGTCCGATACTGGTCAGGCTACACCTTAAGTACTGTGTCCGATACTGGTCAGACCAAAACTTGAGTACTGTGTCCAATACTGGTCAGACCACATCTTGAGGACTGTGTCCAATACTGGTCAGACCACACCTTGTGTACTGTGTCGGATACTGGTCAGACCACACCTTGAGAACTGGGTCCGCTACTAGTCTGACCACTTCTTGAGTATTAGCTCTGATACTTGTCAGACCACACCTTGAGTATTGTGGCTCATACTGGTCAGACCACACCTTGAGTACTGGGTCTGATACTGGTTGGACCACACCTTGAGTACTGGGTCTGATACTGGTCAGACCACACCTTGAGTACTGGGTCTGATACTGGTCAGACCACACCTTGAGTACTGGGTCCGATACAGGTTAGACCACACCTTGAGCACTGTGTCCGATACTGGTCAGACCACAAAGTGAGTATTGTGTCCGATACTGGTCAGACCACACCTTGAGTATTGGGTCTGATACTGGTCAGATCACACCTTGAGTACTGGGTCCGATACTGGTCAGACCACACCTTGAACACTGTGTCCAATATTGGTCAGACCTCACCTTGAGTACTGTGTCGGATACTGGTTAGACCACACCTTGAGAACTGGGTCCGATACTTGTCAGACCACACCTTGTGTAATGTGTCTAATACTGGTCAGACCACACCTTGAGTACTGTGTCGGATACAGGTCAGGCCACACCTTGAGAACTGGGTCCGATACTGGTCAGACCACACCTTGAGTACTGGGTCTGATACTGGTCAGACCACACCTTGAATATTGGGTCTGATACTGGTCAGACCACACCTTGAGTATTGGGGCTCATACTGGTCAGACCACACCTTGAGTACTGTGTCTGATACTGGTTGGACCACACCTTGAGTACTGGGTCTTATACTGGTCAGACCACACCTTGAGTACTGGGTCTGATACCGGTCAGACCACACCTTAAGTACTGGGTCCGATACAGGTTAGACCACACCTTGAGCACTGTGTCCGATACTGGTCAGACCACAAATTGAGTATTGTGTCCGATACTGGTCAGACCACACCCTGAGTATTGGGTCTGAAACTGGTCAGACCACACCTTGAGTACTGGGTACGATACTGGTCAGACCACACCTTGAACACTGTGTCCAATATTGGTCAGACCACACCTTGAGTACTGTGTCGGATACTGGTTAGACCACACCTTGAGAACTGGGTCCGATACTTGTCAGACCACACCTTGTGTAATGTGTCCAATACTGGTCAGACCACACCTTGAGTATTGGGTCTGATACTGGTCAGACCGCACCTTGAGTATTGGGGCTCATACTGGTCAGACCACACCTTGAGTACTGGGTCTGATACTGGTCAGACCACACCTTGAGTACTGGGTCTGATACTGGTCAGACCACACCTTGAGTACTGTGTCTGATACCGGTCAGACCACACCTTGAGTACTGGGTCCGATACAGGTTGGACCACACCTTGAGCACTGTGTCCGATACTGGTCAGACCACAAATTGAGTATTGTGTCCGATACTGGTCAGACCACACCTTGAGTATTGGGTCTGAAACTGGTCAGACCACACCTTGAGTACTGGGTACGATACTGGTCAGACCACACCTTGAACACTGTCCAATATTGGTCAGACCACACCTTGAGTACTGTGTCGGATACTGGTTAGACCACACCTTGAGAACTGGGTCCGATACTTGTCAGACCACACCTTGTGTAATGTGTCCAATACTGGTCAGACCACACATTGAGTATTGGGTCTGATACTGGTCTGACCACACCTTGAGTACTGGGTCTGATACTGGTGAGACCACACCTTGAGTACTGGGGCTCATACTGGTCAGACGACTCCTTGAGTACGGGGTCCGATACTGGTCAGATCATACCTTGAGTACTGTGCCGATACTGGTCAGACCATACCTTGAGTATTGTGGTTCATACTGGTCAGACCACACCTTGAGTACCATGTCTGATACTGGTCGGACGTCACCACGAGTACTGTATCCGATACTGGTCAGACCACACCTTGAGTATTGTGTGCGATACTGGTAAGTCCACACATGAGTATTGGGGCTCATACTGGTCAGACCACACCTTGAATACTGGGGCTGATAGTTGTCAGTCAACACCTTGACTTCTGGGTCTGATACTGGTCAGACCACACCTTGAGAACTGGGTCCGATACTGTTCAGACCACATCTTGATTACTGTGTCTGATACTGGTCAGACCACACCTTGAGTATTGGGTCCGATACTGGTCAGACCACACCTTGAGTACTGAGGCCGATACTTGTCAGACCACACATTCAGTATTGGGTCTGATACTGGTCAGAGCACAACTTGAGTACTGTTTCCGATACTGGTCAGACCTCTCCTTGAGTATTGTGTCTGATACTTTTCAGGCCACACATTGAGTATTGTGTCTGATACTGGTCAGAACACACCTTGAGTATTGTGTCCGATACTGGTCAGACCACATCTTGAGTATTGGGTCTGATACTTATCAGACCACACCTTGAGTACTGTGTCCGATACTGGTCAGACCACACCTTGAGTATTGGGTCTGATACTTGTCAGACTACAACTTGACTAATGTGTCCGATGCTAGTCAGACTACACCTTGAGTACTGTGTCCGATACTGGTCAGACCACACCTTGAGGACTGTGTCCAATACTGGTCAGACCACACCTTGAGTACTGAGGCCGATACTTGTCAGACCACACATTCAGTATTGGGTCTGATACTGGTCAGAGCACACCTTGAGTACTGTTTCCGATACTGGTCAGACCTCTCCATGAGCATTGTGTCTGATACTTTTCAGGCCACACATTGAGTATTGTGTCTGATACTGGTCAGAACACACCTTGAGTATTGTGTCCGATACTGGTCAGACCACATCTTGAGTATTGGGTCTGATACTTGTCAGACCACACCTTGAGTACTGTGTCCGATACTGGTCAGACCACACCTTGAATATTGGGTCTGATACTTGTCAGACCACACCTTGAGTATTGGGGCTCATACTGGTCAGACCACACCTTGAGTACTGGGTCTGATACTGGTCAGACCACACCTTGAGTACTGGGTCTGATACTGGTCAGACCACACCTTGAATATTGGGTCTGATACTGGTCAGACCACACCTTGAGTATTGGGGCTCATACTGGTCAGACCACACCTTGAGTACTGTGTCTGATACTGGTTGGACCACACCTTGAGTACTGGGTCTTATACTGGTCAGACCACACCTTGAGTACTGGGTCTGATACCGGTCAGACCACACCTTGAGTACTGGGTCCGATACAGGTTAGACCACACCTTGAGCACTGTGTCCGATACTGGTCAGACCACAAATTGAGTATTGTGTCCGATACTGGTCAGACCACACCCTGAGTATTGGGTCTGAAACTGGTCAGACCACACCTTGAGTACTGGGTACGATACTGGTCAGACCACACCTTGAACACTGTGTCCAATATTGGTCAGACCACACCTTGAGTACTGTGTCAGATACTGGTTAGACCACACCTTGAGAACTGGGTCCGATACTTGTCAGACCACACCTTGTGTAATGTGTCCAATACTGGTCAGACCACACCTTGAGTATTGGGTCTGATACTGGTCAGACCGCACCTTGAGTATTGGGTCCGATACTGGTCAGACCACACCTTGAGTACTGAGGCCGATACTTGTCAGACCACACATTCAGTATTGGGTCTGATACTGGTCAGAGCACACCTTGAGTACTGTTTCCGATACTGGTCAGACCTCTCCTTGAGTATTGTGTCTGATACTTTTCAGGCCACACATTGAGTATTGTGTCTGATACTGGTCAGACCACACCTTGAGTATTGTGTATGATATTGGTCAGACCACACCTTCAGTACTGCGTCCGATACTGGTCAGACCATACCTTGAGTACTGGGGCCGATACTGGTCAGACCACACCTTGAGTACTGCGTCCGATACTAGTCAGACTACACCTTGAGTACTGTGTCCGATACTGGTCAGACCAAACCTTGACTACTGTGTCCAATACTGGTCAGACCACACCTTGAGGACTGTGTCCAATACTGGTCAGACCACACCTTGAGTACTGAGGCCGATACTTGTCAGACCACACATTCAGTATTGGGTCTGATACTGGTCAGAGCACACCTTGAGTACTGTTTCCGATACTGGTCAGACCTCTCCATGAGTATTGTGTCTGATACTTTTCAGGCCACACATTGAGTATTGTGTCTGATACTGGTCAGAACACATCTTGAGTATTGGGTCTGATACTTGTCAGACCACACCTTGAGTACTGTGTCCGATACTGGTCAGACCACACCTTGAATATTGGGTCTGAAACTGGTCAGACCACACCTTGAGTACTGGGTCCGATACTGGTCAGACCACACCTTGAACACTGTGTCCAATATTGGTCAGACCACACCTTGAGTACTGTGTCGGATACTGGGTAGACCACACCTTGAGAACTGGGTCCGATACTTGTCAGACCACACCTTGTGTAATGTGTCTAATACTGGTCAGACCACACCTTGAGTACTGTGTCGGATACAGGTCAGGCCACACCTTGAGAACTGGGTCCGATACTGGTCAGACCACACCTTGAGTACTGGGTCTGATACTGGTCAGACCACACCTTGAATATTGGGTCTGATACTGGTCAGACCACACCTTGAGTATTGGGGCTCATACTGGTCAGACCACACCTTGAGTACTGTGTCTGATACTGGTTGGACCACACCTTGAGTACTGGGTCTTATACTGGTCAGACCACACCTTGAGTACTGGGTCTGATACCGGTCAGACCACACCTTGAGTACTGGGTCCGATACAGGTTAGACCACACCTTGAGCACTGTGTCCGATACTGGTCAGACCACAAATTGAGTATTGTGTCCGATACTGGTCAGACCACACCCTGAGTATTGGGTCTGAAACTGGTCAGACCACACCTTGAGTACTGGGTACGATACTGGTCAGACCACACCTTGAACACTGTGTCCAATATTGGTCAGACCACACCTTGAGTACTGTGTCGGATACTGGTTAGACCACACCTTGAGAACTGGGTCCGATACTGGTCAGACCACACCTTGAGTACTGAGGCCGATACTTGTCAGACCACACATTCAGTATTGGGTCTGATACTGGTCAGAGCACACCTTGAGTACTGTTTCCGATACTGGTCAGACCTCTCCTTGAGTATTGTGTCTGATACTTTTCAGGCCACACATTGAGTATTGTGTCTGATACTGGTCAGACCACACCTTGAGTATTGTGTATGATATTGGTCAGACCACACCTTCAGTACTGCGTCCGATACTGGTCAGACCATACCTTGAGTACTGGGGCCGATACTGGTCAGACCACACCTTGAGTACTGCGTCCGATACTAGTCAGACTACACCTTGAGTACTGTGTCCGATACTGGTCAGACCAAACCTTGACTACTGTGTCCAATACTGGTCAGACCACACCTTGAGGACTGTGTCCAATACTGGTCAGACCACACCTTGAGTACTGAGGCCGATACTTGTCAGACCACACATTCAGTATTGGGTCTGATACTGGTCAGAGCACACCTTGAGTACTGTTTCCGATACTGGTCAGACCTCTCCATGAGTATTGTGTCTGATACTTTTCAGGCCACACATTGAGTATTGTGTCTGATACTGGTCAGAACACACCTTGAGTATTGTGTCCGATACTGGTCAGACCACATCTTGAGTATTGGGTCTGATACTTGTCAGACCACACCTTGAGTACTGTGTCCGATACTGGTCAGACCACACCTTGAATATTGGGTCTGAAACTGGTCAGACCACACCTTGAGTACTGGGTCCGATACTGGTCAGACCACACCTTGAACACTGTGTCCAATATTGGTCAGACCACACCTTGAGTACTGTGTCGGATACTGGTTAGACCACACCTTGAGAACTGGGTCCGATACTTGTCAGACCCCACCTTGTGTAATGTGTCTAATACTGGTCAGACCACACCTTGAGTACTGTGTCGGATACAGGTCAGGCCACACCTTGAGAACTGGGTCCGATACTGGTCAGACCACACCTTGAGTACTGGGTCTGATACTGGTCAGACCACACCTTGAATATTGGGTCTGATACTGGTCAGACCACACCTTGAGTATTGGGGCTCATACTGGTCAGACCACACCTTGAGTACTGTGTCTGATACTCGTTGGACCACACCTTGAGTACTGGGTCTTATACTGGTCAGACCACACCTTGAGTACTGGGTCTGATACCGGTCAGACCACACCTTGAGTACTGGGTCCGATACAGGTTAGACCACACCTTGAGCACTGTGTCCGATACTGGTCAGACCACAAATTGAGTATTGTGTCCGATACTGGTCAGACCACACCCTGAGTATTGGGTCTGAAACTGGTCAGACCACACCTTGAGTACTGGGTACGATACTGGTCAGACCACACCTTGAACACTGTGTCCAATATTGGTCAGACCACACCTTGAGTACTGTGTCGGATACTGGTTAGACCACACCTTGAGAACTGGGTCCGATACTTGTCAGACCACACCTTGTGTAATGTGTCCAATACTGGTCAGACCACACCTTGAGTATTGGGTCTGATACTGGTCAGACCGCACCTTGAGTATTGGGGCTCATACTGGTCAGACCACACCTTGAGTACTGGGTCTGATACTGGTCAGACCACACCTTGAGTACTGGGTCTGATACTGGTCAGACCACACCTTGAGTACTGTGTCTGATACCGGTCAGACCACACCTTGAGTACTGGGTCCGATACAGGTTGGACCACACCTTGAGCACTGTGTCCGATACTGGTCAGACCACAAATTGAGTATTGTGTCCGATACTGGTCAGACCACACCTTGAGAACTGGGTCCGATACTGTTCAGACCACATCTTGATTACTGTGTCTGATACTGGTCAGACCACACCTTGAGTATTGGGTCCGATACTGGTCAGACCACACCTTGAGTACTGAGGCCGATACTTGTCAGACCACACATTCAGTATTGGGTCTGATACTGGTCAGAGCACAACTTGAGTACTGTTTCCGATACTGGTCAGACCTCTCCTTGAGTATTGTGTCTGATACTTTTCAGGCCACACATTGAGTATTGTGTCTGATACTGGTCAGAACACACCTTGAGTATTGTGTCCGATACTGGTCAGACCACATCTTGAGTATTGGGTCTGATACTTATCAGACCACACCTTGAGTACTGTGTCCGATACTGGTCAGACCACACCTTGAGTATTGGGTCTGATACTTGTCAGACTACAACTTGACTAATGTGTCCGATGCTAGTCAGACTACACCTTGAGTACTGTGTCCGATACTGGTCAGACCACACCTTGAGGACTGTGTCCAATACTGGTCAGACCACACCTTGAGTACTGAGGCCGATACTTGTCAGACCACACATTCAGTATTGGGTCTGATACTGGTCAGAGCACACCTTGAGTACTGTTTCCGATACTGGTCAGACCTCTCCATGAGCATTGTGTCTGATACTTTTCAGGCCACACATTGAGTATTGTGTCTGATACTGGTCAGAACACACCTTGAGTATTGTGTCCGATACTGGTCAGACCACATCTTGAGTATTGGGTCTGATACTTGTCAGACCACACCTTGAGTACTGTGTCCGATACTGGTCAGACCACACCTTGAATATTGGGTCTGATACTTGTCAGACCACACCTTGAGTATTGGGGCTCATACTGGTCAGACCACACCTTGAGTACTGGGTCTGATACTGGTCAGACCACACCTTGAGTACTGGGTCTGATACTGGTCAGACCACACCTTGAATATTGGGTCTGATACTGGTCAGACCACACCTTGAGTATTGGGGCTCATACTGGTCAGACCACACCTTGAGTACTGTGTCTGATACTGGTTGGACCACACCTTGAGTACTGGGTCTTATACTGGTCAGACCACACCTTGAGTACTGGGTCTGATACCGGTCAGACCACACCTTGAGTACTGGGTCCGATACAGGTTAGACCACACCTTGAGCACTGTGTCCGATACTGGTCAGACCACAAATTGAGTATTGTGTCCGATACTGGTCAGACCACACCCTGAGTATTGGGTCTGAAACTGGTCAGACCACACCTTGAGTACTGGGTACGATACTGGTCAGACCACACCTTGAACACTGTGTCCAATATTGGTCAGACCACACCTTGAGTACTGTGTCAGATACTGGTTAGACCACACCTTGAGAACTGGGTCCGATACTTGTCAGACCACACCTTGTGTAATGTGTCCAATACTGGTCAGACCACACCTTGAGTATTGGGTCTGATACTGGTCAGACCGCACCTTGAGTATTGGGTCCGATACTGGTCAGACCACACCTTGAGTACTGAGGCCGATACTGGTCAGACCACACATTCAGTATTGGGTCTGATACTGGTCAGAGCACACCTTGAGTACTGTTTCCGATACTGGTCAGACCTCTCCTTGAGTATTGTGTCTGATACTTTTCAGGCCACACATTGAGTATTGTGTCTGATACTGGTCAGACCACACCTTGAGTATTGTGTATGATATTGGTCAGACCACACCTTCAGTACTGCGTCCGATACTGGTCAGACCATACCTTGAGTACTGGGGCCGATACTGGTCAGACCACACCTTGAGTACTGCGTCCGATACTAGTCAGACTACACCTTGAGTACTGTGTCCGATACTGGTCAGACCAAACCTTGACTACTGTGTCCAATACTGGTCAGACCACACCTTGAGGACTGTGTCCAATACTGGTCAGACCACACCTTGAGTACTGAGGCCGATACTTGTCAGACCACACATTCAGTATTGGGTCTGATACTGGTCAGAGCACACCTTGAGTACTGTTTCCGATACTGGTCAGACCTCTCCATGAGTATTGTGTCTGATACTTTTCAGGCCACACATTGAGTATTGTGTCTGATACTGGTCAGAACACATCTTGAGTATTGGGTCTGATACTTGTCAGACCACACCTTGAGTACTGTGTCCGATACTGGTCAGACCACACCTTGAATATTGGGTCTGAAACTGGTCAGACCACACCTTGAGTACTGGGTCCGATACTGGTCAGACCACACCTTGAACACTGTGTCCAATATTGGTCAGACCACACCTTGAGTACTGTGTCGGATACTGGGTAGACCACACCTTGAGAACTGGGTCCGATACTTGTCAGACCACACCTTGTGTAATGTGTCTAATACTGGTCAGACCACACCTTGAGTACTGTGTCGGATACAGGTCAGGCCACACCTTGAGAACTGGGTCCGATACTGGTCAGACCACACCTTGAGTACTGGGTCTGATACTGGTCAGACCACACCTTGAATATTGGGTCTGATACTGGTCAGACCACACCTTGAGTATTGGGGCTCATACTGGTCAGACCACACCTTGAGTACTGTGTCTGATACTGGTTGGACCACACCTTGAGTACTGGGTCTTATACTGGTCAGACCACACCTTGAGTACTGGGTCTGATACCGGTCAGACCATACCTTGAGTACTGGGTCCGATACAGGTTAGACCACACCTTGAGCACTGTGTCCGATACTGGTCAGACCACAAATTGAGTATTGTGTCCGATACTGGTCAGACCACACCCTGAGTATTGGGTCTGAAACTGGTCAGACCACACCTTGAGTACTGGGTACGATACTGGTCAGACCACACCTTGAACACTGTGTCCAATATTGGTCAGACCACACCTTGAGTACTGTGTCGGATACTGGTTAGACCACACCTTGAGAACTGGGTCCGATACTGGTCAGACCACACCTTGAGTACTGAGGCCGATACTTGTCAGACCACACATTCAGTATTGGGTCTGATACTGGTCAGAGCACACCTTGAGTACTGTTTCCGATACTGGTCAGACCTCTCCTTGAGTATTGTGTCTGATACTTTTCAGGCCACACATTGAGTATTGTGTCTGATACTGGTCAGACCACACCTTGAGTATTGTGTATGATATTGGTCAGACCACACCTTCAGTACTGCGTCCGATACTGGTCAGACCATACCTTGAGTACTGGGGCCGATACTGGTCAGACCACACCTTGAGTACTGCGTCCGATACTAGTCAGACTACACCTTGAGTACTGTGTCCGATACTGGTCAGACCAAACCTTGACTACTGTGTCCAATACTGGTCAGACCACACCTTGAGGACTGTGTCCAATACTGGTCAGACCACACCTTGAGTACTGAGGCCGATACTTGTCAGACCACACATTCAGTATTGGGTCTGATACTGGTCAGAGCACACCTTGAGTACTGTTTCCGATACTGGTCAGACCTCTCCATGAGTATTGTGTCTGATACTTTTCAGGCCACACATTGAGTATTGTGTCTGATACTGGTCAGAACACACCTTGAGTATTGTGTCCGATACTGGTCAGACCACATCTTGAGTATTGGGTCTGATACTTGTCAGACCACACCTTGAGTACTGTGTCCGATACTGGTCAGACCACACCTTGAATATTGGGTCTGAAACTGGTCAGACCACACCTTGAGTACTGGGTCCGATACTGGTCAGACCACACCTTGAACACTGTGTCCAATATTGGTCAGACCACACCTTGAGTACTGTGTCGGATACTGGTTAGACCACACCTTGAGAACTGGGTCCGATACTTGTCAGACCCCACCTTGTGTAATGTGTCTAATACTGGTCAGACCACACCTTGAGTACTGTGTCGGATACAGGTCAGGCCACACCTTGAGAACTGGGTCCGATACTGGTCAGACCACACCTTGAGTACTGGGTCTGATACTGGTCAGACCACACCTTGAATATTGGGTCTGATACTGGTCAGACCACACCTTGAGTATTGGGGCTCATACTGGTCAGACCACACCTTGAGTACTGTGTCTGATACTCGTTGGACCACACCTTGAGTACTGGGTCTTATACTGGTCAGACCACACCTTGAGTACTGGGTCTGATACCGGTCAGACCACACCTTGAGTACTGGGTCCGATACAGGTTAGACCACACCTTGAGCACTGTGTCCGATACTGGTCAGACCACAAATTGAGTATTGTGTCCGATACTGGTCAGACCACACCCTGAGTATTGGGTCTGAAACTGGTCAGACCACACCTTGAGTACTGGGTACGATACTGGTCAGACCACACCTTGAACACTGTGTCCAATATTGGTCAGACCACACCTTGAGTACTGTGTCGGATACTGGTTAGACCACACCTTGAGAACTGGGTCCGATACTTGTCAGACCACACCTTGTGTAATGTGTCCAATACTGGTCAGACCACACCTTGAGTATTGGGTCTGATACTGGTCAGACCGCACCTTGAGTATTGGGGCTCATACTGGTCAGACCACACCTTGAGTACTGGGTCTGATACTGGTCAGACCACACCTTGAGTACTGGGTCTGATACTGGTCAGACCACACCTTGAGTACTGTGTCTGATACCGGTCAGACCACACCTTGAGTACTGGGTCCGATACAGGTTGGACCACACCTTGAGCACTGTGTCCGATACTGGTCAGACCACAAATTGAGTATTGTGTCCGATACTGGTCAGACCACACCTTGAGTATTGGGTCTGAAACTGGTCAGACCACACCTTGAGTACTGGGTACGATACTGGTCAGACCACACCTTGAACACTGTGTCCAATATTGGTCAGACCACACCTTGAGTACTGTGTCGGATACTGGTTCGACCACACCTTGAGAACTGGGTCCGATACTTGTCAGACCACACCTTGTGTAATGTGTCCAATACTGGTCAGACCACACATTGAGTATTGGGTCTGATACTGGTCTGACCACACCTTGAGTACTGGGTCTGATACTGGTGAGACCACACCTTGATTACTGGGGCTCATACTGGTCAGACGACTCCTTGAGTACGGGGTCCGATACTGGTCAGATCATACCTTGAGTACTGTGCCGATACTGGTCAGACCATACCTTGAGTATTGTGGTTCATACTGGTCAGACCACACCTTGAGTACCATGTCTGATACGGGTCGGACGTCACCACGAGTACTGTATCCGATACTGGTCAGACCACACCTTGAGTATTGTGTGCGATACTGGTAAGTCCACACATGAGTATTGGGGCTCATACTGGTCAGACCACACCTTGAATACTGGGGCTGATAGTTGTCAGTCAACACCTTGATTTCTGGGTCTGATACTGGTCAGACCACACCTTGAGAACTGGGTCCGATACTGTTCAGACCACATCTTGATTACTGTGTCTGATACTGGTCAGACCACACCTTGAGTATTGGGTCCGATACTGGTCAGACCACACCTTGAGTACTGAGGCCGATACTTGTCAGACCACACATTCAGTATTGGGTCTGATACTGGTCAGAGCACACCTTGAGTACTGTTTCCGATACTGGTCAGACCTCTCCTTGAGTATTGTGTCTGATACTTTTCAGGCCACACATTGAGTATTGTGTCTGATACTGGTCAGAACACACCTTGAGTATTGTGTCCGATACTGGTCAGACCACATCTTGAGTATTGGGTCTGATACTTATCAGACCACACCTTGAGTACTGTGTCCGATACTGGTCAGACCACACCTTGAGTATTGGGTCTGATACTTGTCAGACTACAACTTGACTAATGTGTCCGATGCTAGTCAGACTACACCTTGAGTACTGTGTCCGATACTGGTCAGACCACACCTTGAGGACTGTGTCCAATACTGGTCAGACCACACCTTGAGTACTGAGGCCGATACTTGTCAGACCACACATTCAGTATTGGGTCTGATACTGGTCAGAGCACACCTTGAGTACTGTTTCCGATACTGGTCAGACCTCTCCATGAGTATTGTGTCTGATACTTTTCAGGCCACACATTGAGTATTGTGTCTGATACTGGTCAGAACACACCTTGAGTATTGTGTCCGATACTGGCCAGACCACATCTTGAGTATTGGGTCTGATACTTGTCAGACCACACCTTGAGTACTGTGTCCGATACTGGTCAGACCACACCTTGAATATTGGGTCTGATACTTGTCAGACCACACCTTGAGTATTGGGGCTCATACTGGTCAGACCACACCTTGAGTACTGGGTCTGATACTGGTCAGACCACACCTTGAGTACTGGGTCTGATACTGGTCAGACCACACCTTGAATATTGGGTCTGATACTGGTCAGACCACACCTTGAGTATTGGGGCTCATACTGGTCAGACCACACCTTGAGTACTGTGTCTGATACTGGTTGGACCACACCTTGAGTACTGGGTCTTATACTGGTCAGACCACACCTTGAGTACTGGGTCTGATACCGGTCAGACCACACCTTGAGTACTGGGTCCGATACAGGTTAGACCACACCTTGAGCACTGTGTCCGATACTGGTCAGACCTCAAATTGAGTATTGTGTCCGATACTGGTCAGACCACACCCTGAGTATTGGGTCTGAAACTGGTCAGACCACACCTTGAACACTGTGTCCAATATTGGTCAGACCACACCTTGAGTACTGTGTCGGATACTGGTTAGACCACACCTTGAGAACTGGGTCCGATACTTGTCAGACCACACCTTGTGTAATGTGTCCAATACTGGTCAGACCACACCTTGAGTATTGGGTCCGATACTGGTCAGACCATACCTTGAGTACTGGGGCCGATACTGGTCAGACCACACCTTGAGTACTGCGTCCGATACTAGTCAGACTACACCTTGAGTACTGTGTCCGATACTGGTCAGACCAAACCTTGACTACTGTGTCCAATACTGGTCAGACCACACCTTGAGGACTGTGTCCAATACTGGTCAGACCACACCTTGAGTACTGAGGCCGATACTTGTCAGACCACACATTCAGTATTGGGTCTGATACTGGTCAGAGCACACCTTGACTACTGTTTCCGATACTGGTCAGACCTCTCCATGAGTATTGTGTCTGATAATTTTCAGGCCACACATTGAGTATTGTGTCTGATACTGGTCAGAACACACCTTGAGTATTGTGTCCGATACTGGTCAGACCACATCTTGAGTATTGGGTCTGATACTTGTCAGACCACACCTTGAGTACTGTGTCCGATACTGGTCAGACCACACCTTGAATATTGGGTCTGATACTTGTCAGACCACACCTTGAGTATTGGGGCTCATACTGGTCAGACCACACCTTGAGTACTGGGTCTGATACTGGTCAGACCACACCTTGAGTACTGGGTCTGATACTGGTCAGACCACACCTTGAATATTGGGTCTGATACTGGTCAGACCACACCTTGAGTATTGGGGCTCATACTGGTCAGACCACACCTTGAGTACTGTGTCTGATACTGTTTGGACCACACCTTGAGTACTGGGTCTTATACTGGTCAGACCACACCTTGAGTACTGGGTCTGATACCGGTCAGACCACACCTTGAGTACTGGGTCCGATACAGGTTAGACCACACCTTGAGCACTGTGTCCGATACTGGTCAGACCACAAATTGAGTATTGTGTCCGATACTGGTCAGACCACACCCTGAGTATTGGGTCTGAAACTGGTCAGACCACACCTTGAGTACTGGGTACGATACTGGTCAGACCACACCTTGAACACTGTGTCCAATATTGGTCAGACCACACCTTGAGTACTGTGTCGGATACTGGTTAGACCACACCTTGAGAACTGGGTCCGATACTTGTCAGACCACACCTTGTGTAATGTGTCCAATACTGGTCAGACCACACCTTGAGTATTGGGTCTGATACTGGTCAGACCGCACCTTGAGTATTGGGGCTCATACTGGTCAGACCACACCTTGAGTACTGGGTCTGATACTGGTCAGACCACACCTTGAGTACTGGGTCTGATACTGGTCAGACCACACCTTGAGTACTGTGTCTGATACCGGTCAGACCACACCTTGAGTACTGGGTCCGATACAGGTTGGACCACACCTTGAGCACTGTGTCCGATACTGGTCAGACCACAAATTGAGTATTGTGTCCGATACTGGTCAGACCACACCTTGAGTATTGGGTCTGAAACTGGTCAGACCACACCTTGAGTACTGGGTACGATACTGGTCAGACCACACCTTGAACACTGTGTCCAATATTGGTCAGACCACACCTTGAGTACTGTGTCGGATACTGGTTCGACCACACCTTGAGAACTGGGTCCGATACTTGTCAGACCACACCTTGTGTAATGTGTCCAATACTGGTCAGACCACACCTTGAGTATTGGGTCTGATACTGGTCTGACCACACCTTGAGTACTGGGTCTGATACTGGTGAGACCACACCTTGAGTACTGGGGCTCATACTGGTCAGACGACTCCTTGAGTACGGGGTCCGATACTGGTCAGATCATACCTTGAGTACTGTGCCGATACTGGTCAGACCATACCTTGAGTATTGTGGTTCATACTGGTCAGACCACACCTTGAGTACCATGTCTGATACTGGTCGGACGTCACCACGAGTACTGTATCCGATACTGGTCAGACCACACCTTGAGTATTGTGTGCGATACTGGTAAGTCCACACTTGAGTATTGGGGCTCATAATGGTCAGACCACACCTTGAATACTGGGGCTGATACTGGTCGGACCACACCTTGAGTAATGGGTCTGATACTGGTCAGACCACACCTTGAGTATTGGGTCCGATACTGGTCAGACCACACCTTGAGTACTGAGGCCGATACTTGTCAGACCACACATTCAGTATTGGGTCTGATACTGGTCAGAGCACACCTTGAGTACTGTTTCCGATACTGGTCAGACCTCTCCTTGAGTATTGTGTCTGATACTTTTCAGGCCACACATTGAGTATTGTGTCTGATACTGGTCAGAACACACCTTGAGTATTGTGTCCGATACTGGTCAGACCACATCTTGAGTATTGGGTCTGATACTTATCAGACCACACCTTGAGTACTGTGTCCGATACTGGTCAGACCACACCTTGAGTATTGGGTCTGATACTTGTCAGACTACAACTTGACTAATGTGTCCGATGCTTGTCAGACCACACCTTGAGTATTGTGTATGATATTGGTCAGACCACACCTTCAGTACTGCGTCCGATACTGGTCAGACCATACCTTGAGTACTGGGGCCGATACTGGTCAGACCACACCTTGAGTACTGCGTCCGATACTAGTCAGACTACACCTTGAGTACTGTGTCCGATACTGGTCAGACCAAACCTTGACTACTGTGTCCAATACTGGTCAGACCACACCTTGAGGACTGTGTCCAATACTGGTCAGACCACACCTTGAGTACTGAGGCCGATACTGGTCAGACCACACATTCAGTATTGGGTCTGATACTGGTCAGAGCACACCTTGAGTACTGTTTCCGATACTGGTCAGACCTCTCCATGAGTATTGTGTCTGATACTTTTCAGGCCACACATTGAGTATTGTGTCTGATACTGGTCAGAATACACCTTGAGTATTGTGTCCGATACTGGTCAGACCACATCTTGAGTATTGGGTCTGATACTTGTCAGACCACACCTTGAGTACTGTGTCCGATACTGGTCAGACCACACCTTGAATATTGGGTCTGATACTTGTCAGAACACACCTTGAGTATTGGGGCTCATACTGGTCAGACCACACCTTGAGTACTGGGTCTGATACTGGTCAGACCACACCTTGAGTACTGGGTCTGATACTGGTCAGACCACACCTTGAGTACTGGGTCTGATACCGGTCAGACCACACCTTGAGTACTGGGTCCGATACAGGTTAGACCACACCTTGAACACTGTGTCCGATACTGGTCAGACCACAAATTGAGTATTGTGTCCGATACTGGTCATACCACACCTTGAGTATTGGGTCTGATACTGGTCAGACTACAACTTGACTAATGTGTCCGATGCTTGTCAGACCACACCTTGAGTACTGTGTCCGATACTGGTCAGACCACACCTTGAGTATTGGGTCTGATACTTGTCAGACTACAACTTGACTAATGTGTCCGATGCTTGTCAGACCACACCTTGAGTATTGTGTATGATATTGGTCAGACCACACCTTCAGTACTGCGTCCGATACTGGTCAGACCATACCTTGAGTACTGGGGCCGATACTGGTCAGACCACACCTTGAGTACTGCGTCCGATACTAGTCAGACTACACCTTGAGTACTGTGTCCGATACTGGTCAGACCAAACCTTGACTACTGTGTCCAATACTGGTCAGACCACACCTTGAGGACTGTGTCCAATACTGGTCAGACCACACCTTGAGTACTGAGGCCGATACTGGTCAGACCACACATTCAGTATTGGGTCTGATACTGGTCAGAGCACACCTTGAGTACTGTTTCCGATACTGGTCAGACCTCTCCATGAGTATTGTGTCTGATACTTTTCAGGCCACACATTGAGTATTGTGTCTGATACTGGTCAGAATACACCTTGAGTATTGTGTCCGATACTGGTCAGACCACATCTTGAGTATTGGGTCTGATACTTGTCAGACCACACCTTGAGTACTGTGTCCGATACTGGTCAGACCACACCTTGAATATTGGGTCTGATACTTGTCAGAACACACCTTGAGTATTGGGGCTCATACTGGTCAGACCACACCTTGAGTACTGGGTCTGATACTGGTCAGACCACACCTTGAGTACTGGGTCTGATACTGGTCAGACCACACCTTGAGTACTGGGTCTGATACCGGTCAGACCACACCTTGAGTACTGGGTCCGATACAGGTTAGACCACACCTTGAACACTGTGTCCGATACTGGTCAGACCACAAATTGAGTATTGTGTCCGATACTGGTCATACCACACCTTGAGTATTGGGTCTGATACTGGTCAGACTACAACTTGACTAATGTGTCCGATGCTTGTCAGACCACACCTTGAGTATTGTGTATGATATTGGTAAGACCACACCTTCAGTACTGCGTCCGATACTGGTCAGACCATACCTTGAGTACTGGGTCCGATACTGGTCAGACTACACCTTGAGTACTGTGTCCGATACTGGTCTGACCAAACCTTGAGTACTGTGTGCAATACTGGTCAGACCACACCTTGAGTATTGGGTCTGATACTGGTCAGACTACAACTTGACGAATGTGTCCGATGCTTGTCAGACCACACCTTGAGTATTGTGTATGATATTGGTAAGACCACACCTTCAGTACTGCGTCCGATACTGGTCAGACCATACCTTGAGTATTGGGTCTGATACTGGTCAGACTACAACTTGACTAATGTGTCCGATGCTTGTCAGACCACACCTTGAGTATTGTGTATGATATTGGTCAGACCACACCTTCAGTGCTGCGTCCGATACTGCTCAGACCACACCTTGAGTACTGCGTCCGATAGTGGTCAGACCAAACCTTGAGTACTGTGTCCAATACTGGTCAGACCACACCTTGAGGACTGTGTGCAATACTGGTCAGACCACACCTTGAGTACTGTGTCGGATACTGGTCAGACCACACCTTGAGAACTGGGTCCGATACTAGTCTGACCACATCTTGAGTATTGGGTCTGATACTTGTCAGACCACACCTTGAGTATTGGGGCTCATACTGGTCAGACCACACCTTGAGTACTGGGTCTGATACTGGTTGGACCACACCTTGAGTACTGGGTCTGATACTGGTCAGACCACACCTTGAGTACTGGGTCTGATGCCGGTCAGACCACACCTTGAGTACTGGGTCCGATACAGGTTAGACCACACCTTGAGCACTGTGTCCGATATTGGTCAGACCACACCTTGAGTACTGTGTCGGATACTGGTTAGACCACACCTTGAGAACTGGTTCCGATACTTTTCAGACCACACCTTGAGTAATGTGTCCAATACTGGTAAGTCCACACTTGAGTATTGGGGCTCATACTGGTCAGACCACATCTTGAGTATTGGGTCTGATACTTATCAGACCACACCTTCAGTACTGTGTCCGATACTGGTCAGACCACACCTTGAGTATTGGGTCTGATACTGGTCAGACTACAACTTGACTAATGTGTCCGATGCTTGTCAGACCACACCTTGAGTATTGTGTATGATATTGGTCAGACCACACCTTCAGTACTGCGTCCGATACTGGTCAGACCATACCTTGAGTACTGTGTCCGATACTGGTCAGACCAATCCTTGACTACTGTGTCCAATACTGGTCAGACCACACCTTGAGGACTGTGTCCAATACTGGTCAGACCACACCTTGATTACTGAGGCCGATACTTGTCAGACCACACATTCAGTATTGGGTCTGATACTGGTCAGAGCACACCTTGAGTACTGTTTCTGATACTGGTCAGACCTCTCCTTGAGTATTGTGTCTGATACTTTTCAGGCCACACATTGAGTATTGTGTCTGATACCGGTCAGACCACACCTTGAGTACTGGGTCCGATACAGGTTGGACCACACCTTGAGCACTGTGTCCGATACTGGTCAGACCACAAATTGAGTATTGTGTCCGATACTGGTCAGACCACACCTTGAGTATTGGGTCTGAAACTGGTCAGACCACACCTTGAGTACTGGGTACGATACTGGTCAGACCACACCTTGAACACTGTGTCCAATATTGGTCAGACCACACCTTGAGTACTGTGTCGGATACTGGTTCGACCACACCTTGAGAACTGGGTCCGATACTTGTCAGACCACACCTTGTGTAATGTGTCCAATACTGGTCAGACCACACCTTGAGTATTGGGTCTGATACTGGTCTGACCACACCTTGAGTACTGGGTCTGATACTGGTGAGACCACACCTTGAGTACTGGGGCTCATACTGGTCAGACGACTCCTTGAGTACGGGGTCCGATACTGGTCAGATCATACCTTGAGTACTGTGCCGATACTGGTCAGACCATACCTTGAGTATTGTGGTTCATACTGGTCAGACCACACCTTGAGTACCATGTCTGATACTGGTCGGACGTCACCACGAGTACTGTATCCGATACTGGTCAGACCACACCTTGAGTATTGTGTGCGATACTGGTAAGTCCACACTTGAGTATTGGGGCTCATAATGGTCAGACCACACCTTGAATACTGGGGCTGATACTGGTCGGACCACACCTTGAGTAATGGGTCTGATACTGGTCAGACCACACCTTGAGTATTGGGTCCGATACTGGTCAGACCACACCTTGAGTACTGAGGCCGATACTTGTCAGACCACACATTCAGTATTGGGTCTGATACTGGTCAGAGCACACCTTGAGTACTGTTTCCGATACTGGTCAGACCTCTCCTTGAGTATTGTGTCTGATACTTTTCAGGCCACACATTGAGTATTGTGTCTGATACTGGTCAGAACACACCTTGAGTATTGTGTCCGATACTGGTCAGACCACATCTTGAGTATTGGGTCTGATACTTATCAGACCACACCTTGAGTACTGTGTCCGATACTGGTCAGACCACACCTTGAGTATTGGGTCTGATACTTGTCAGACTACAACTTGACTAATGTGTCCGATGCTTGTCAGACCACACCTTGAGTATTGTGTATGATATTGGTCAGACCACACCTTCAGTACTGCGTCCGATACTGGTCAGACCATACCTTGAGTACTGGGGCCGATACTGGTCAGACCACACCTTGAGTACTGCGTCCGATACTAGTCAGACTACACCTTGAGTACTGTGTCCGATACTGGTCAGACCAAACCTTGACTACTGTGTCCAATACTGGTCAGACCACACCTTGAGGACTGTGTCCAATACTGGTCAGACCACACCTTGAGTACTGAGGCCGATACTGGTCAGACCACACATTCAGTATTGGGTCTGATACTGGTCAGAGCACACCTTGAGTACTGTTTCCGATACTGGTCAGACCTCTCCATGAGTATTGTGTCTGATACTTTTCAGGCCACACATTGAGTATTGTGTCTGATACTGGTCAGAATACACCTTGAGTATTGTGTCCGATACTGGTCAGACCACATCTTGAGTATTGGGTCTGATACTTGTCAGACCACACCTTGAGTACTGTGTCCGATACTGGTCAGACCACACCTTGAATATTGGGTCTGATACTTGTCAGAACACACCTTGAGTATTGGGGCTCATACTGGTCAGACCACACCTTGAGTACTGGGTCTGATACTGGTCAGACCACACCTTGAGTACTGGGTCTGATACTGGTCAGACCACACCTTGAGTACTGGGTCTGATACCGGTCAGACCACACCTTGAGTACTGGGTCCGATACAGGTTAGACCACACCTTGAACACTGTGTCCGATACTGGTCAGACCACAAATTGAGTATTGTGTCCGATACTGGTCATACCACACCTTGAGTATTGGGTCTGATACTGGTCAGACTACAACTTGACTAATGTGTCCGATGCTTGTCAGACCACACCTTGAGTACTGTGTCCGATACTGGTCAGACCACACCTTGAGTATTGGGTCTGATACTTGTCAGACTACAACTTGACTAATGTGTCCGATGCTTGTCAGACCACACCTTGAGTATTGTGTATGATATTGGTCAGACCACACCTTCAGTACTGCGTCCGATACTGGTCAGACCATACCTTGAGTACTGGGGCCGATACTGGTCAGACCACACCTTGAGTACTGCGTCCGATACTAGTCAGACTACACCTTGAGTACTGTGTCCGATACTGGTCAGACCAAACCTTGACTACTGTGTCCAATACTGGTCAGACCACACCTTGAGGACTGTGTCCAATACTGGTCAGACCACACCTTGAGTACTGAGGCCGATACTGGTCAGACCACACATTCAGTATTGGGTCTGATACTGGTCAGAGCACACCTTGAGTACTGTTTCCGATACTGGTCAGACCTCTCCATGAGTATTGTGTCTGATACTTTTCAGGCCACACATTGAGTATTGTGTCTGATACTGGTCAGAATACACCTTGAGTATTGTGTCCGATACTGGTCAGACCACATCTTGAGTATTGGGTCTGATACTTGTCAGACCACACCTTGAGTACTGTGTCCGATACTGGTCAGACCACACCTTGAATATTGGGTCTGATACTTGTCAGAACACACCTTGAGTATTGGGGCTCATACTGGTCAGACCACACCTTGAGTACTGGGTCTGATACTGGTCAGACCACACCTTGAGTACTGGGTCTGATACTGGTCAGACCACACCTTGAGTACTGGGTCTGATACCGGTCAGACCACACCTTGAGTACTGGGTCCGATACAGGTTAGACCACACCTTGAACACTGTGTCCGATACTGGTCAGACCACAAATTGAGTATTGTGTCCGATACTGGTCATACCACACCTTGAGTATTGGGTCTGATACTGGTCAGACTACAACTTGACTAATGTGTCCGATGCTTGTCAGACCACACCTTGAGTATTGTGTATGATATTGGTAAGACCACACCTTCAGTACTGCGTCCGATACTGGTCAGACCATACCTTGAGTACTGGGTCCGATACTGGTCAGACTACACCTTGAGTACTGTGTCCGATACTGGTCTGACCAAACCTTGAGTACTGTGTGCAATACTGGTCAGACCACACCTTGAGTATTGGGTCTGATACTGGTCAGACTACAACTTGACGAATGTGTCCGATGCTTGTCAGACCACACCTTGAGTATTGTGTATGATATTGGTAAGACCACACCTTCAGTACTGCGTCCGATACTGGTCAGACCATACCTTGAGTATTGGGTCTGATACTGGTCAGACTACAACTTGACTAATGTGTCCGATGCTTGTCAGACCACACCTTGAGTATTGTGTATGATATTGGTCAGACCACACCTTCAGTGCTGCGTCCGATACTGCTCAGACCACACCTTGAGTACTGCGTCCGATAGTGGTCAGACCAAACCTTGAGTACTGTGTCCAATACTGGTCAGACCACACCTTGAGGACTGTGTGCAATACTGGTCAGACCACACCTTGAGTACTGTGTCGGATACTGGTCAGACCACACCTTGAGAACTGGGTCCGATACTAGTCTGACCACATCTTGAGTATTGGGTCTGATACTTGTCAGACCACACCTTGAGTATTGGGGCTCATACTGGTCAGACCACACCTTGAGTACTGGGTCTGATACTGGTTGGACCACACCTTGAGTACTGGGTCTGATACTGGTCAGACCACACCTTGAGTACTGGGTCTGATGCCGGTCAGACCACACCTTGAGTACTGGGTCCGATACAGGTTAGACCACACCTTGAGCACTGTGTCCGATATTGGTCAGACCACACCTTGAGTACTGTGTCGGATACTGGTTAGACCACACCTTGAGAACTGGTTCCGATACTTTTCAGACCACACCTTGAGTAATGTGTCCAATACTGGTAAGTCCACACTTGAGTATTGGGGCTCATACTGGTCAGACCACATCTTGAGTATTGGGTCTGATACTTATCAGACCACACCTTCAGTACTGTGTCCGATACTGGTCAGACCACACCTTGAGTATTGGGTCTGATACTGGTCAGACTACAACTTGACTAATGTGTCCGATGCTTGTCAGACCACACCTTGAGTATTGTGTATGATATTGGTCAGACCACACCTTCAGTACTGCGTCCGATACTGGTCAGACCATACCTTGAGTACTGTGTCCGATACTGGTCAGACCAATCCTTGACTACTGTGTCCAATACTGGTCAGACCACACCTTGAGGACTGTGTCCAATACTGGTCAGACCACACCTTGATTACTGAGGCCGATACTTGTCAGACCACACATTCAGTATTGGGTCTGATACTGGTCAGAGCACACCTTGAGTACTGTTTCTGATACTGGTCAGACCTCTCCTTGAGTATTGTGTCTGATACTTTTCAGGCCACACATTGAGTATTGTGTCTGATACTGGTCAGAACACACCTTGAGTATTGTGTCCGATACTGGTCAGACCACATCTTGAGTATTGGGTCTGATACTTGTCAGACCACACCTTGAGTACTGTGTCCGATACTGGTCAGACCACACCTTGAATATTGGGTCTGATACTTGTCAGACCACACCTTGAGTATTGGGGCTCATACTGGTCAGACCACACCTTGATTACTGGGTCTGATACTGGTCAGACCACACCTTGAGTACTGGGTCTGATACTGGTTAGACCACACCTTGAGTACTGGGTCCGATAGAGGTCAGACCACACCTTGAGTATTGGGGCTCATACTGGTCAGACCACACCTTGAGTACTGTGTCTGATACTGGTTGGACCACACCTTGAGTACTTGGTCTTATACTGGTCAGACCACACCTTGAGTACTGGGTCTGATACCGGTCAGACCACACCTTGAGTATTGGGTCTGATACTGGTCAGACTACAACTTGACTAATGTGTCCGATGCTTGTCAGACCACACCTTGAGTATTGTGTATGATATTGGTAAGACCACACCTTCAGTACTGCGTCCGATACTGGTCAGACCATACCTTGAGTACTGGGTCCGATACTGGTCAGACTACACCTTGAGTACTGTGTCCGATACTGGTCAGACCAAACCTTGAGTACTGTGTGCAATACTGGTCAGACCACACCTTGAGTATTGGGTCTGATACTGGTCAGACTACAACTTGACTAATGTGTCCGATGCTTGTCAGACCACACCTTGAGTATTGTGTATGATATTGGTCAGACCACACCTTCAGTACTGCGTCCGATACTGGTCAGACCATACCTTGAGTACTGGGTCCGATACTGCTCAGACCACACCTTGAGTACTGCGTCCGATACTGGTCAGACCAAACCTTGAGTACTGTGTCCAATACTGGTCAGACCACACCTTGAGGACTGTGTCCAATACTGGTCAGACCACACCTTGAGTACTGTGTCAGATACTGGTCAGACCACACCTTGAGAACTGGGTCCGATACTAGTCTGACCACATCTTGAGTATTGGGTCTGATACTTGTCAGACCACACCTTGAGAATTGGGGCTCATACTGGTCAGACCACACCTTGAGTACTGGGTCTGATACTGGTTGGACCACACCTTGAGTACTGGGTCTGATCCTGGTCAGACCACACCTTGAGTACTGGGTCTGATACCGGTCAGACCACACCTTGAGTACTGGGTCCGATACAGGTTAGACCACACCTTGAGCACTGTGTCCGATACTGGTCAGACCACAAATTGAGTATTGTGTCCGATACTGCTCAGACCACACCTTGAGTATTGGGTCTGATACTGGTCAGACCACACATCGAGTAGTGGGTCCGATACTGGTTAGACCACACCTTGAACACTGTGTCCAATATTGGTCAGACCACACCTTGAGTACTGTGTCGGATACTGGTTAGACTACACCTTGAGAACTGGTTCCGATACTTGTCAGACCACACCTTGTGTAATGTGTCCAATACTGGTCAGACCACACCTTGAGTATTGGGTCTGATACTGGTCTGACCACACCTTGAGTACTGGGTCTGATACTGGTGAGACCACACCTTGAGTATTGGGGCTCATACTGGTCAGACGACTCCTTGAGTACGGGGTCCGATACTGGTCAGACCATACCTTGAGTACTGTGTCCAATACTGGTCAGACCACACCTTGAGTATTGTGGTTCATACTGGTCAGACCACACCTTGAGTACGAGGTCTGATACTGGTCGGACGTCATCACGAGTACTGTATCCGATACTGGTCAGACCACACCTTGAGTATTGTGTGCGATACTGGTAAGTCCACACTTGAGTATTGGGGCTCATACTGGTCAGACCACACCTTGAATACTGGGGCTGATACTGTTCGGACCACACCTTGAGTAATGGGCTGATACTGGTCAGACCACACCTTGAGTATTGGGTCTGATAGTTGTCAGTCAACACCTTGACTTCTGGATCTGATACTGGTCAGACCACACGTTGAGAACTGGGTCCGATACTGTTCAGACCACATCTTGATTACTGTGTCAGATACTGGTCAGACCACACGTTGAGTATTGGGTCCGATACTGGTCAGACCACACCTTGAGTACTGTTTCCGATACTGGTCAGACCTCTCCTTGAGTATTGTGTCTGATACTTTTCAGGCCACACATTGAGTATTGTGTCTGATACTGGTCAGAACACACCTTGAGTATTGTGTCCGATACTGGTCAGACCACATCTTGAGTATTGGGTCTGATACTTGTCAGACCACACCTTGAGTACTGTGTCCGATACTGGTCAGACCACACCTTGAGTATTGGGTCTGATACTGGTCAGACTACAACTTGACTAATGTGTCCGATGCTTGTCAGACCACACCTTGAGTATTGTGTATGATATTGGTCAGACCACACCTTCAGTACTGCGTCCGATACTGGTCAGACCATACCTTGAGTACTGGGTCCGATACTGGTCAGACCACACCTTGAGTACTGCGTCCGAAACTGGTCAGACTACACCTTGAGTACTGTGTCCGATACTGGTCAGACCAAACCTTGAGTACTGTGTCCAATACTGGTCAGACCACACCTTGAGTATTGGGTCTGATACTGGTCAGACTACAACTTGACTAATGTGCCCGATGCTTGTCAGACCACACCTTGAGTGTTGTGTATGATATTGGTCAGACCACACCTTCAGTACTGCGTCCGATACTGGTCAGACTACACCTTGAGTACTGTGTACGATACTGGTCAGACCAAACCTTGAGTAATGTGTCCAATACTGGTCAGACCACATCTTGAGGACTGTGTCCAATACTGGTCAGACCACACCTTGAGTATTGTGTCGGATACTGTTCAGACCACATCTTGAGAACTGGGTCCGATACTAGTCTGACCACATCTTGAGTATTGGGTCTGATACTTGTCAGACCACACCTTGAGTATTGGGGCTCATACTGGTCAGACCACACCTTGAGTACTGGGTCTGATACTTGTTGGACCACACCTTGCGTACTGGGTCTGGTACTGGTCAGACCACACCTTGAGTAGTGGGTCTGATACCGGTCAGACCACACCTTGAGTACTGGGTCTGATACTGGTCAGACCACACCTTGAGTACTGGGTACGATACTGGTCAGACCACACCTTGAACACTGTGTCCAATATTGATCAGACCACACCTTGAGTACTGTGTCGGATACTGGTTAGACCACACCTTGAGAACTGGGTCCGATACTTGTCAGACCACACCTTGTGTAATGTGTCTAATACTGGTCAGACCACACCTTGAGTACTCTATCGGATACAGGTCAGGCCACACCTTGAGAACTGGGTCTGATACTGGTCAGAACACACCTTGAGTACTGGGTCTGATACTGGTCAGACCACACCTTGAATATTGGGTCTGATACTGGTCAGACCACACCTTGAGTATTGGGGCTCATACTGGTCAGACCACACCTTGAGTACTGGGTCTGATACTGGTTGGACCACACCTTGAGTACTGGGTCTTATACTGGTCAGACTACAGCTTGAGTACTGGGTCTGATACCGTTCAGACCACAACTTGAGTACTGGGTCCGATACAGGTTAGACCACACCTTGAGCACTGTGTCCGATACTGGTCAGACCACACCTTGAACACTGTGTCCAATATTGGTCAGACCACACGTTGAGTACTGTGTCGGATACTGGTTAGACCACACCTTGAGAACTGGGTCCGATACTTGTCAGACCACACCTTGTGTAATGTGTCCAATACTGGTCAGACCACACCTTGAGTATTGGGTCTGATACTGGTCTAACCACACCTTGAGTACTGTGTCGGATACTGGTCAGACCACACCTTGAGAACTGGGTCCGATACTAGTCTGACCACATCTTGAGTATTGGGTCTGATACTTGTCAGACCACACCTTGAGTATTAGGGCTCATACTGGTCAGACCACACTTTGAGTACTGGGTCTGATACCGGTCAGACCACACCTTGAGTACTGGGTCCGATACAGGTTAGACCACACCTTGAGCACTGTGTCCGATACTGGTCAGACCACACCTTGAGTACTGGGTCCGATACAGGTTAGACCACACCTTGAGCACTGTGTCCGATACTGGTCAGACCACAAATTGAGTATTGTGTCCGATACTGCTCAGACCACACCTTGAGTATTGGGTCTGATACTGGTCAGACCACACATTGAGTACTGGATTCGATACTGGTCAGACCACACCTTGAACACTGTGTCCAATATTGGTCAGACCACACCTTGAGTACTGTGTCGGATACTGGTTAGACCACACCTTGAGAACTGGGTCCGATACTTGTCAGACCACACCTTGAGTAATGTGTCCAATACTGGTCAGACCACACCTTGAGTATAGTGTCTGATACTGGTCTGACCACACCTTGAGTACTGGGTCTGATACTGGTGAGACCACACCTTGAGTATTGGGGCTCATACTGGTCAGACGACTCCTTGAGTACGGGGTCCGATACTGGTCAGACCTTACCTTGAGTACTGTGTACGATACTGGTCAGACCACACCTTAAGTATTGTGGTTCATACTGGTCAGACCAAACCTTGAGTACGAGGTCTGATACTGGTCGGACGTCACCACGAGTACTGTATCCGATACTGGTCAGACCACACCTTGAGTATTGTGTGCGATACTGGTAAGTCCACACTTGAGTATTGGGGCTCATACTGGTCAGACCACACCTTGAATACTGGGGCTGATACTGGTCGGACCACACCTTGATTAATGGGTCTGATACTGGTCAGACCACACCTTGAGTATTGGGTCTGATAGTTGTCAGTCAACACCTTGACTTCTGGGTCTGATACTGGTCAGACCACACGTTGAGAACTGGGTCCGATACTGTTCAGACCACATCTTGATTACTGTTTCCGATACTGGTCAGACCTCTCCTTGAGTATTGTGTCTGATACTTTTCCGGCCACACATTGAGTATTGTGTCTGATGCTGGTCAGAACACACCTTGAGTATTGTGTCCGATACTGGTCAGACCACATCTTGAGTATTGGGTCTGATACTTGTCAGACCAAACCTTGACTACTGTGTCCGATACTGGTCAGACCACACCTTGAGTATTGGGTCTGATACTGGTCAGACTACAACTTGACTAATGTGTCCGATACTTGTCAGACCACACCTTGAGTATTGTGTATGATATTGGTCAGACCACACCTTCAGTACTGCGTCCGATACTGGTCAGACCATACCTTGAGTACTGGGTCCGATACTGGTCAGACCACACCTTGAGTACTGCGTCCGATACTGGTCAGACTACACCTTGAGTACTGTGTCCGATACTGGTCAGACCAAACCTTGAGTACTGTGTCCAATACTGGTCAGACCACACCTTGAGTATTGGGTCTGATACTGGTCAGACTACAACTTGACTAATGTGCCCGATGCTTGTCAGACCACACCTTGAGTATTGTGTATGATATTGGTCAGACCACACCTTCAGTACTGCGTCCGATACTGGTCAGACCATACCTTGAGTACTGGGTCCGATACTGATCAGACCACACCTTGAGTACTGCGTCCGATACTGGTCAGACTACACCTTAAGTACTGTGTCCGGTACTGGTCAGACCAAACCTTGAGTACTGTGTCCAATACTGGTCAGACCACATCTTGCGGACTGTGTCCAATACTGGTCAGACCACACCTTGAGTACTGTGTCGGATACTGGTCAGACCACACCTTGAGAACTGGGTCCGATACTAGTCTGACCACATCTTGAGTATTGGGTCTGTTCCTTGTCAGACCACACCTTGAGTATTGTGGCTCATACTGGTCAGACCACACCTTGAGTACTGGGTCTGATACTGATTGGACCACAACTTGAGTACTGGGTCTGATACTGGTCAGACCACACCTTGAGTACTGGGTCTGATACCGGTCAGACCACACCTTGAGTACTGGGTCCGATACAGGTTAGACCACACCTTGAGCACTCTGTCCGATACTGGTCAGACCACAAAGTGAGTATTGTGTCCGATACTGGTCAGACCACACCTTGAGTATTGGGTCTGATACTGGTCAGACTACAACTTGACGAATGTGTCCGATGCTTGTCAGACCACACCTTGAGTATTGTGTATGATATTGGTAAGACCACACCTTCAGTACTGCGTCCGATACTGCTCAGACCATACCTTGAGTATTGGGTCTGATACTGGTCAGACTACAACTTGACTAATGTGTCCGATGCTTCTCAGACCACACCTTGAGTATTGTGTTTGATATTGGTCAGACCACACCTTCAGTGCTGCGTCCGATACTGCTCAGACCACACCTTGAGTACTGCGTCCGATAGTGGTCAGACCAAACCTTGAGTACTGTGTCCAATACTGGTCAGACCACACCTTGAGGACTGTGTGCAATACTGGTCAGACCACACCTTGAGTACTGTGTCGGATACTGGTCAGACCACACCTTGAGAACTGGGTCCGATACTAGTCTGACCACATCTTGAGTATTGGGTCTGATACTTGTCAGACCACACCTTGAGTATTGGGGCTCATACTGGTCAGACCACACCTTGAGTACTGGGTCTGATACTGGTTGGACCACACCTTGAGTACTGGGTCTGATACTGGTCAGACCACACCTTGAGTACTGGGTCTGATGCCGGTCAGACCACACCTTGAGTACTGGGTCCGATACAGGTTAGACCACACCTTGAGCACTGTGTCCGATATTGGTCAGACCACACCTTGAGTACTGTGTCGGATACTGGTTAGACCACACCTTGAGAACTGGTTCCGATACTTTTCAGACCACACCTTGAGTAATGTGTCCAATACTGGTAAGTCCACACTTGAGTATTGGGGCTCATACTGGTCAGACCACATCTTGAGTATTGGGTCTGATACTTATCAGACCACACCTTCAGTACTGTGTCCGATACTGGTCAGACCACACCTTGAGTATTGGGTCTGATACTGGTCAGACTACAACTTGACTAATGTGTCCGATGCTTGTCAGACCACACCTTGAGTATTGTGTATGATATTGGTCAGACCACACCTTCAGTACTGCGTCCGATACTGGTCAGACCATACCTTGAGTACTGTGTCCGATACTGGTCAGACCAATCCTTGACTACTGTGTCCAATACTGGTCAGACCACACCTTGAGGACTGTGTCCAATACTGGTCAGACCACACCTTGATTACTGAGGCCGATACTTGTCAGACCACACATTCAGTATTGGGTCTGATACTGGTCAGAGCACACCTTGAGTACTGTTTCTGATACTGGTCAGACCTCTCCTTGAGTATTGTGTCTGATACTTTTCAGGCCACACATTGAGTATTGTGTCTGATACTGGTCAGAACACACCTTGAGTATTGTGTCCGATACTGGTCAGACCACATCTTGAGTATTGGGTCTGATACTTGTCAGACCACACCTTGAGTACTGTGTCCGATACTGGTCAGACCACACCTTGAATATTGGGTCTGATACTTGTCAGACCACACCTTGAGTATTGGGGCTCATACTGGTCAGACCACACCTTGATTACTGGGTCTGATACTGGTCAGACCACACCTTGAGTACTGGGTCTGATACTGGTTAGACCACACCTTGAGTACTGGGTCCGATAGAGGTCAGACCACACCTTGAGTATTGGGGCTCATACTGGTCAGACCACACCTTGAGTACTGTGTCTGATACTGGTTGGACCACACCTTGAGTACTTGGTCTTATACTGGTCAGACCACACCTTGAGTACTGGGTCTGATAGCGGTCAGACCACACCTTGAGTATTGGGTCTGATACTGGTCAGACTACAACTTGACTAATGTGTCCGATGCTTGTCAGACCACACCTTGAGTATTGTGTATGATATTGGTAAGACCACACCTTCAGTACTGCGTCCGATACTGGTCAGACCATACCTTGAGTACTGGGTCCGATACTGGTCAGACTACACCTTGAGTACTGTGTCCGATACTGGTCAGACCAAACCTTGAGTACTGTGTGCAATACTGGTCAGACCACACCTTGAGTATTGGGTCTGATACTGGTCAGACTACAACTTGACTAATGTGTCCGATGCTTGTCAGACCACACCTTGAGTATTGTGTATGATATTGGTCAGACCACACCTTCAGTACTGCGTCCGATACTGGTCAGACCATACCTTGAGTACTGGGTCCGATACTGCTCAGACCACACCTTGAGTACTGCGTCCGATACTGGTCAGACCAAACCTTGAGTACTGTGTCCAATACTGGTCAGACCACACCTTGAGGACTGTGTCCAATACTGGTCAGACCACACCTTGAGTACTGTGTCAGATACTGGTCAGACCACACCTTGAGAACTGGGTCCGATACTAGTCTGACCACATCTTGAGTATTGGGTCTGATACTTGTCAGACCACACCTTGAGAATTGGGGCTCATACTGGTCAGACCACACCTTGAGTACTGGGTCTGATACTGGTTGGACCACACCTTGAGTACTGGGTCTGATCCTGGTCAGACCACACCTTGAGTACTGGGTCTGATACCGGTCAGACCACACCTTGAGTACCGGGTCCGATACAGGTTAGACCACACCTTGAGCACTGTGTCCGATACTGGTCAGACCACAAATTGAGTATTGTGTCCGATACTGCTCAGACCACACCTTGAGTATTGGGTCTGATACTGGTCAGACCACACATCGAGTAGTGGGTCCGATACTGGTCAGACCACACCTTGAACACTGTGTCCAATATTGGTCAGACCACACCTTGAGTACTGTGTCGGATACTGGTTAGACTACACCTTGAGAACTGGTTCCGATACTTGTCAGACCACACCTTGTGTAATGTGTCCAATACTGGTCAGACCACACCTTGAGTATTGGGTCTGATACTGGTCTGACCACACCTTGAGTACTGGGTCTGATACTGGTGAGACCACACCTTGAGTATTGGGGCTCATACTGGTCAGACGACTCCTTGAGTACGGGGTCCGATACTGGTCAGACCATACCTTGAGTACTGTGTCCAATACTGGTCAGACCACACCTTGAGTATTGTGGTTCATACTGGTCAGACCACACCTTGAGTACGAGGTCTGATACTGGTCGGACGTCATCACGAGTACTGTATCCGATACTGGTCAGACCACACCTTGAGTATTGTGTGCGATACTGGTAAGTCCACACTTGAGTATTGGGGCTCATACTGGTCAGACCACACCTTGAATACTGGGGCTGATACTGTTCGGACCACACCTTGAGTAATGGGCTGATACTGGTCAGACCACACCTTGAGTATTGGGTCTGATAGTTGTCAGTCAACACCTTGACTTCTGGATCTGATACTGGTCAGACCACACGTTGAGAACTGGGTCCGATACTGTTCAGACCACATCTTGATTACTGTGTCTGATACTGGTCAGACCACACGTTGAGTATTGGGTCCGATACTGGTCAGACCACACCTTGAGTACTGTTTCCGATACTGGTCAGACCTCTCCTTGAGTATTGTGTCTGATACTTTTCAGGCCACACATTGAGTATTGTGTCTGATACTGGTCAGAACACACCTTGAGTATTGTGTCCGATACTGGTCAGACCACATCTTGAGTATTGGGTCTGATACTTGTCAGACCACACCTTGAGTACTGTGTCCGATACTGGTCAGACCACACCTTGAGTATTGGGTCTGATACTGGTCAGACTACAACTTGACTAATGTGTCCGATGCTTGTCAGACCACACCTTGAGTATTGTGTATGATATTGGTCAGACCACACCTTCAGTACTGCGTCCGATACTGGTCAGACCATACCTTGAGTACTGGGTCCGATACTGGTCAGACCACACCTTGAGTACTGCGTCCGAAACTGGTCAGACTACACCTTGAGTACTGTGTCCGATACTGGTCAGACCAAACCTTGAGTACTGTGTCCAATACTGGTCAGACCACACCTTGAGTATTGGGTCTGATACTGGTCAGACTACAACTTGACTAATGTGCCCGATGCTTGTCAGACCACACCTTGAGTGTTGTGTATGATATTGGTCAGACCACACCTTCAGTACTGCGTCCGATACTGGTCAGACTACACCTTGAGTACTGTGTACGATACTGGTCAGACCAAACCTTGAGTAATGTGTCCAATACTGGTCAGACCACATCTTGAGGACTGTGTCCAATACTGGTCAGACCACACCTTGAGTATTGTGTCGGATACTGTTCAGACCACATCTTGAGAACTGGGTCCGATACTAGTCTGACCACATCTTGAGTATTGGGTCTGATACTTGTCAGACCACACCTTGAGTATTGGGGCTCATACTGGTCAGACCACACCTTGAGTACTGGGTCTGATACTTGTTGGACCACACCTTGCGTACTGGGTCTGGTACTGGTCAGACCACACCTTGAGTAGTGGGTCTGATACCGGTCAGACCACACCTTGAGTACTGGGTCTGATACTGGTCAGACCACACCTTGAGTACTGGGTACGATACTGGTCAGACCACACCTTGAACACTGTGTCCAATATTGATCAGACCACACCTTGAGTACTGTGTCGGATACTGGTTAGACCACACCTTGAGAACTGGGTCCGATACTTGTCAGACCACACCTTGTGTAATGTGTCTAATACTGGTCAGACCACACCTTGAGTACTCTATCGGATACAGGTCAGGCCACACCTTGAGAACTGGGTCTGATACTGGTCAGAACACACCTTGAGTACTGGGTCTGATACTGGTCAGACCACACCTTGAATATTGGGTCTGATACTGGTCAGACCACACCTTGAGTATTGGGGCTCATACTGGTCAGACCACACCTTGAGTACTGGGTCTGATACTGGTTGGACCACACCTTGAGTACTGGGTCTTATACTGGTCAGACTACAGCTTGAGTACTGGGTCTGATACCGTTCAGACCACAACTTGAGTACTGGGTCCGATACAGGTTAGACCACACCTTGAGCACTGTGTCCGATACTGGTCAGACCACACCTTGAACACTGTGTCCAATATTGGTCAGACCACACGTTGAGTACTGTGTCGGATACTGGTTAGACCACACCTTGAGAACTGGGTCCGATACTTGTCAGACCACACCTTGTGTAATGTGTCCAATACTGGTCAGACCACACCTTGAGTATTGGGTCTGATACTGGTCTAACCACACCTTGAGTACTGTGTCGGATACTGGTCAGACCACACCTTGAGAACTGGGTCCGATACTAGTCTGACCACATCTTGAGTATTGGGTCTGATACTTGTCAGACCACACCTTGAGTATTAGGGCTCATACTGGTCAGACCACACTTTGAGTACTGGGTCTGATACCGGTCAGACCACACCTTGAGTACTGGGTCCGATACAGGTTAGACCACACCTTGAGCACTGTGTCCGATACTGGTCAGACCACACCTTGAGTACTGGGTCCGATACAGGTTAGACCACACCTTGAGCACTGTGTCCGATACTGGTCAGACCACAAATTGAGTATTGTGTCCGATACTGCTCAGACCACACCTTGAGTATTGGGTCTGATACTGGTCAGACCACACATTGAGTACTGGATTCGATACTGGTCAGACCACACCTTGAACACTGTGTCCAATATTGGTCAGACCACACCTTGAGTACTGTGTCGGATACTGGTTAGACCACACCTTGAGAACTGGGTCCGATACTTGTCAGACCACACCTTGAGTAATGTGTCCAATACTGGTCAGACCACACCTTGAGTATAGTGTCTGATACTGGTCTGACCACACCTTGAGTACTGGGTCTGATACTGGTGAGACCACACCTTGAGTATTGGGGCTCATACTGGTCAGACGACTCCTTGAGTACGGGGTCCGATACTGGTCAGACCTTACCTTGAGTACTGTGTACGATACTGGTCAGACCACACCTTAAGTATTGTGGTTCATACTGGTCAGACCAAACCTTGAGTACGAGGTCTGATACTGGTCGGACGTCACCACGAGTACTGTATCCGATACTGGTCAGACCACACCTTGAGTATTGTGTGCGATACTGGTAAGTCCACACTTGAGTATTGGGGCTCATACTGGTCAGACCACACCTTGAATACTGGGGCTGATACTGGTCGGACCACACCTTGATTAATGGGTCTGATACTGGTCAGACCACACCTTGAGTATTGGGTCTGATAGTTGTCAGTCAACACCTTGACTTCTGGGTCTGATACTGGTCAGACCACACGTTGAGAACTGGGTCCGATACTGTTCAGACCACATCTTGATTACTGTTTCCGATACTGGTCAGACCTCTCCTTGAGTATTGTGTCTGATACTTTTCAGGCCACACATTGAGTATTGTGTCTGATGCTGGTCAGAACACACCTTGAGTATTGTGTCCGATACTGGTCAGACCACATCTTGAGTATTGGGTCTGATACTTGTCAGACCAAACCTTGACTACTGTGTCCGATACTGGTCAGACCACACCTTGAGTATTGGGTCTGATACTGGTCAGACTACAACTTGACTAATGTGTCCGATACTTGTCAGACCACACCTTGAGTATTGTGTATGATATTGGTCAGACCACACCTTCAGTACTGCGTCCGATACTGGTCAGACCATACCTTGAGTACTGGGTCCGATACTGGTCAGACCACACCTTGAGTACTGCGTCCGATACTGGTCAGACTACACCTTGAGTACTGTGTCCGATACTGGTCAGACCAAACCTTGAGTACTGTGTCCAATACTGGTCAGACCACACCTTGAGTATTGGGTCTGATACTGGTCAGACTACAACTTGACTAATGTGCCCGATGCTTGTCAGACCACACCTTGAGTATTGTGTATGATATTGGTCAGACCACACCTTCAGTACTGCGTCCGATACTGGTCAGACCATACCTTGAGTACTGGGTCCGATACTGATCAGACCACACCTTGAGTACTGCGTCCGATACTGGTCAGACTACACCTTAAGTACTGTGTCCGGTACTGGTCAGACCAAACCTTGAGTACTGTGTCCAATACTGGTCAGACCACATCTTGCAGACTGTGTCCAATACTGGTCAGACCACACCTTGAGTACTGTGTCGGATACTGGTCAGACCACACCTTGAGAACTGGGTCCGATACTAGTCTGACCACATCTTGAGTATTGGGTCTGTTCCTTGTCAGACCACACCTTGAGTATTGTGGCTCATACTGGTCAGACCACACCTTGAGTACTGGGTCTGATACTGATTGGACCACAACTTGAGTACTGGGTCTGATACTGGTCAGACCACACCTTGAGTACTGGGTCTGATACCGGTCAGACCACACCTTGAGTACTGGGTCCGATACAGGTTAGACCACACCTTGAGCACTCTGTCCGATACTGGTCAGACCACAAAGTGAGTATTGTGTCCGATACTGGTCAGACCACACCTTGAGTATTGGGTCTGATACTGGTCAGACCACACCTTGAGTACTGGGTCCGATACTGGTCAGACCACACCTTGAACACTGTGTACAATATTGGTCAGACCACACCTTGAGTACTGTGTCGGATACTGGTTAGACCACACCTTGAGAACTGGGTCCGATACTTGTCAGACCACACCTTGTATAATGTGTCTAATACTGGTCAGACCACACCTTGAGTACTGTGTTGGATACAGGTCAGGCCACACCTGGAGTACTGTGTCGGATACTGGTCAGACCACACCTTGAGAACTGGGTCCGATACTAGTCTGACCACATCTTGAGTATTGGGTCTGATACTTGTCAGACCACACCTTGAGTATTGTGGCTCATACTGGTCAGACCACACCTTGAGTACTGGGTCTGATACTGGTTGGACCACACCTTGAGTACTGGGTCTGATACTGGTCAGACCACACCTTGAGTACTGGGTCTGATACCGGTCAGACCACACCTTGAGTACTGGGTCCGATACAGGTTAGACCACACCTTGAGCACTGTGTCCGATACTGGTCAGACCACAAAGTGAGTATTGTATCCGATACTGGTCAGACCATACCTTGAGTATTGGGTCTGATACTGGTCAGACCACACCTTGAGTACTGGGTCCGATACTGGTCAGACCACACCTTGAACACTGTGTCCAATATTGGTCAGACCACACCTTGAGTACTGTGTCGGATTCTGGTTAGACCACACCTTGAGAACTGGGTCCGATACTTGTCAGACCACACCTTGTGTAATGTGTCTAATACTGGTCAGACCACACCTTGAGTACTGTGTCGGATACAGGTCAGGCCACACCTTGAGAACTGGTTCCGATACTGGTCAGACCACACCTTGAGTACTGGGTCTGATACTGGTCAGACCACACCTTGAATATTGGGTCTGATACTGGTCAGACCACACCTTGAGTATTGGGGCTCATACTGGTCAGACCACACCTTGAGTACTGGGTCTGATACTGGTTGGACCACACCTTGAGTACTGGGTCTTATACTGGTCAGACCACACATTGAGTACTGGGTCTGATACCGGTAAGACCACACCTTGAGTACTGCGTCCGATACAGGTCAGACTACACCTTGAGTATTGGGGCTCAGACTGGTCAGACCACAAATTGAGTATTGTGTCCGATACTGGTCAGACCACACCTTGAGTATTGGGTCTGAAATTGGTCAGACCACACCTTGAGTACTGGGTACGATACTGGTCAGACCACACCTTGAACACTGTTTCCAATATTGGTCAGACCACACCTTGAGTACTGTGTCGGATACTGGTTAGACCACACCTTGAGAACTGGGTCCGATACTGGTCAGACCACACCTTGAGAACTGGGTCCGATACTTGTCTGACAACATCTTGAGTATTGGGTCTGATACTTGACAGACCACACCTTGAGTATTGGGGCTCATACTGGTCAGACCACACCTTGAGTACTGGGTCTGATACTTGTTGGACCACACCTTGCGTACTGGGTCTGGTACTGGTCAGACCACACCTTGAGTAGTGGGTCTGATACCGGTCAGACCACACCTTGAGTACTGGGTCTGATACTGGTCAGACCACACCTTGAGTACTGGGTCCGATACTGGTCAGACCACACCTTGAACACTGTGTCAAATATTGATCAGACCACACCTTGAGTACTGTGTCGGATACTGGTTAGACCACACCTTGAGAACTGGGTCCGATACTTGTCAGACCACACCTTGTGTAATGTGTCTAATACTGGTCAGACCACACCTTGAGTACTCTATCGGATACAGGTCAGGCCACACCTTGAGAACTGGGTCTGATACTGGTCAGAACACACCTTGAGTACTGGGTCTGATACTGGTCAGACCACACCTTGAATATTGGGTCTGATACTGGTCAGACCACACCTTGAGTATTGGGGCTCATACTGGTCAGACCACACCTTGAGTACTGGGTCTGATACTGGTTGGACCACACCTTGAGTACTGGGTCTTATACTGGTCAGACTACAGCTTGAGTACTGGGTCTGATACCGTTCAGACCACAACTTGAGTACTGGGTCCGATACAGGTTAGACCACACCTTGAGCACTGTGTCCGATACTGGTCAGACCACACCTTGAACACTGTGTCCAATATTGGTCAGACCACACCTTGTGTAATGTGTCCAATACTGGTCAGACCACACCTTGAGTATTGGGTCTGATACTGGTCTAACCACACCTTGAGTACTGTGTCGGATACTGGTCAGACCACACCTTGAGAACTGGGTCCGATACTAGTCTGACCACATCTTGAGTATTGGGTCTGATACTTGTCAGACCACACCTTGAGTATTAGGGCTCATACTGGTCAGACCACACTTTGAGTACTGGGTCTGATACCGGTCAGACCACACCTTGAGTACTGGGTCCGATACAGGTTAGACCACACCTTGAGCACTGTGTCCGATACTGGTCAGACCACACCTTGAGTACTGGGTCCGATACAGGTTAGACCACACCTTGAGCACTGTGTCCGATACTGGTCAGACCACAAATTGAGTATTGTGTCCGATACTGCTCAGACCACACCTTGAGTATTGGGTCTGATACTGGTCAGACCACACATTGAGTACTGGATTCGATACTGGTCAGACCACACCTTGAACACTGTGTCCAATATTGGTCAGACCACACCTTGAGTACTGTGTCGGATACTGGTTAGACCACACCTTGAGAACTGGGTCCGATACTTGTCAGACCACACCTTGAGTAATGTGTCCAATACTGGTCAGACCACACCTTGAGTATAGTGTCTGATACTGGTCTGACCACACCTTGAGTACTGGGTCTGATACTGGTGAGACCACACCTTGAGTATTGGGGCTCATACTGGTCAGACGACTCCTTGAGTACGGGGTCCGATACTGGTCAGACCTTACCTTGAGTACTGTGTACGATACTGGTCAGACCACACCTTGAGTATTGTGGTTCATACTGGTCAGACCAAACCTTGAGTACGAGGTCTGATACTGGTCGGACGTCACCAGGAGTACTGTATCCGATACTGGTCAGACCACACCTTGAGTATTGTGTGCGATACTGGTAAGTCCACACTTGAGTATTGGGGCTCATACTGGTCAGACCACACCTTGAATACTGGGGCTGATACTGGTCGGACCACACCTTGAGTAATGGGTCTGATACTGGTCAGACCACACCTTGAGTATTGGGTCTGATAGTTGTCAGTCAACACCTTGACTTCTGGGTCTGATACTGGTCAGACCACACGTTGAGAACTGGGTCCGATACTGTTCAGACCACATTTTGATTACTGTTTCCGATACTGGTCAGACCTCTCCTTGAGTATTGTGTCTGATACTTTTCAGGCCACACATTGAGTATTGTGTCTGATGCTGGTCAGAACACACCTTGAGTATTGTGTCCGATACTGGTCAGACCACATCTTGAGTATTGGGTCTGATACTGGTCAGACCAAACCTTGACTACTGTGTCCGATACTGGTCAGACCACACCTTGAGTATTGGGTCTGATACTGGTCAGACTACAACTTGACTAATGTGTCCGATACTTGTCAGACCACACCTTGAGTATTGTGTATGATATTGGTCAGACCACACCTTCAGTACTGCGTCCGATACTGGTCAGACCATACCTTGAGTACTGGGTCCGATACTGGTCAGACCACACCTTGAGTACTGCGTCCGATACTGGTCAGACTACACCTTGAGTACTGTGTCCGATACTGGTCAGACCAAACCTTGAGTACTGTGTCCAATACTGGTCAGACCACACCTTGAGTATTGGGTCTGATACTGGTCAGACTACAACTTGACTAATGTGCCCGATGCTTGTCAGACCACACCTTGAGTATTGTGTATGATATTGGTCAGACCACACCTTCAGTACTGCGTCCGATACTGGTCAGACCATACCTTGAGTACTGGGTCCGATACTGATCAGACCACACCTTGAGTACTGCGTCCGATACTGGTCAGACTACACCTTAAGTACTGTGTCCGATACTGGTCAGACCAAACCTTGAGTACTGTGTCCAATACTGGTCAGACCACATCTTGCGGACTGTGTCCAATACTGGTCAGACCACACCTTGAGTACTGTGTCGGATACTGGTCAGACCACACCTTGAGAACTGGGTCCGATACTAGTCTGACCACATCTTGAGTATTGGGTCTGTTCCTTGTCAGACCACACCTTGAGTATTGTGGCTCATACTGGTCAGACCACACCTTGAGTACTGGGTCTGATACTGGTTGGACCACACCTTGAGTACTGGGTCTGATACTGGTCAGACCACACCTTGAGTACTGGGTCTGATACCGGTCAGACCACACCTTGAGTACTGGGTCCGATACAGGTTAGACCACACCTTGAGCACTCTGTCCGATACTGGTCAGACCACAAAGTGAGTATTGTGTCCGATACTGGTCAGACCACACCTTGAGTATTGGGTCTGATACTGGTCAGACCACACCTTGAGTACTGGGTCCGATACTGGTCAGACCACACCTTGAACACTGTGTACAATATTGGTCAGACCACACCTTGAGTACTGTGTCGGATACTGGTTAGACCACACCTTGAGAACTGGGTCCGATACTTGTCAGACCACACCTTGTGTAATGTGTCTAATACTGGTCAGACCACACCTTGAGTACTGTGTCGGATACAGGTCAGGCCACACCTGGAGTACTGTGTCGGATACTGGTCAGACCACACCTTGAGAACTGGGTCCGATACTAGTCTGACCACATCTTGAGTATTGGGTCTGATACTTGTCAGACCACACCTTGAGTATTGTGGCTCATACTGGTCAGACCAAACCTTGAGTACTGGGTCTGATACTGGTTGGACCACACCTTGAGTACTGGGTCTGATACTGGTCAGACCACACCTTGAGTACTGGGTCTGATACCGGTCAGACCACACCTTGAGTACTGGGTCCGATACAGGTTAGACCACACCTTGAGCACTGTGTCCGATACTGGTCAGACCACAAAGTGAGTATTGTATCCGATACTGGTCAGACCACACCTTGAGTATTGGGTCTGATACTGGTCAGACCACACCTTGAGTACTGGGTCCGATACTGGTCAGACCACACCTTGAACACTGTGTCCAATATTGGTCAGACCACACCTTGAGTACTGTGTCGGATTCTGGTTAGACCACACCTTGAGAACTGGGTCCGATACTTGTCAGACCACACCTTGTGTAATGTGTCTAATACTGGTCAGACCACACCTTGAGTACTGTGTCGGATACAGGTCAGGCCACACCTTGAGAACTGGTTCCGATACTGGTCAGACCACACCTTGAGTACTGGGTCTGATACTGGTCAGACCACACCTTGAATATTGGGTCTGATACTGGTCAGACCACACCTTGAGTATTGGGGCTCATACTGGTCAGACCACACCTTGAGTACTGGGTCTGATACTGGTTGGACCACACCTTGAGTACTGGGTCTTATACTGGTCAGACCACACATTGAGTACTGGGTCTGATACCGGTCAGAACACACCTTGAGTACTGCGTCCGATACTGGTCAGACTACACCTTGAGTATTGGGGCTCATACTGGTCAGACCACAAATTGAGTATTGTGTCCGATACTGGTCAGACCACACCTTGAGTATTGGGTCTGAAACTGGTCAGACCACACCTTGAGTACTGGGTACGATACTGGTCAGACCACACCTTGAACACTGTTTCCAATATTGGTCAGACCACACCTTGAGTACTGTGTCGGATACTGGTTAGACCACACCTTGAGAACTGGGTCCGATACTTGTCAGACCACACCTTGTGTAATGTGTCCAATACTGGTCAGACCACACCTTGAGTATTGGGTCTGATACTGGTCTGACCACACCTTGAGTACTGGGTCTGATACTGGTGAGACCACACCTTGAGTATTGGGGCTCATACTGGTCAGACGACTCCTTGAGTACGGGGTCCGATACTGGTCAGACCATACCTTGAGTACTGTGTCCGATACTGGTAAGTCCACACATGAGTATTGGGGCTCATATTGGTCAGACCACACCTTGAATACTGGGGCTGATAGTTGTCAGTCAACACCTTGACTTCTGGGTCTGGTACTGGTCAGACCACACCTTGAGAACTGGGTCCGATACTGTTCAGACCAAATCTTGATTACTGTGTCTGATACTGGTCAGACCACACATTCAGTATTGGGTCTGATACTGGTCACAGCACACCTTGAGTACTGTTTCCGATACTGGTCAGACCTCTCCTTGAGTATTGTATCTGATACTTTTCAGGCCACAGATTGAGTATTGTGTCTGATACTGGTCAGAACACACCTTGAGTATTGGGTCCGATACTGGTCAGACCACATCTTGAGTATTGGGTCTGATACTTATCAGAGCACACCTTGAGTACTGTGTCCGATACTGGTCAGACCACACCTTGAGTAATGTGTCCAATACTGGTCAGACCACACCTTGAGTATAGTGTCTGATACTGGTCTGACCACACCTTGAGTACTGGGTCTGATACTGGTGAGACCACACCTTGAGTATTGGGGCTCATACTGGTCAGACGACTCCTTGAGTACGGGGTCCGATACTGGTCAGACCTTACCTTGAGTACTGTGTACGATACTGGTCAGACCAGACCTTGAGTATTGTGGTTCATACTGGTCAGACCAAACCTTGAGTACGAGGTCTGATACTGGTCGGACGTCACCACGAGTACTGTATCCGATACTGGTCAGACCACACCTTGAGTATTGTGTGCGATACTGGTAAGTCCACACTTGAGTATTGGGGCTCATACTGGTCAGACCACACCTTGAATACTGGGGCTGATACTGGTCGGACCACACCTTGAGTAATGGGTCTGATACTGGTCAGACCACACCTTGAGTATTGGGTCTGATAGTTGTCAGTCAACACCTTGACATCTGGGTCTGATACTGGTCAGACCACACGTTGAGAACTGGGTCCGATACTGTTCAGACCACATCTTGATTACTGTTTCCGATACTGGTCAGACCTCTCCTTGAGTATTGTGTCTGATACTTTTCAGGCCACACATTGAGTATTGTGTCTGATGCTGGTCAGAACACACCTTGAGTATTGTGTCCGATACTGGTCAGACCACATCTTGAGTATTGGGTCTGATACTTGTCAGACCAAACCTTGACTACTGTGTCCGATACTGGTCAGACCACACCTTGAGTATTGGGTCTGATACTGGTCAGACTACAACTTGACTAATGTGTCCGATACTTGTCAGACCACACCTTGAGTATTGTGGTATGATATTGGTCAGACCACACCTTCAGTACTGCGTCCGATACTGGTCAGACCATACCTTGAGTACTGGGTCCGATACTGGTCAGACCACACCTTGAGTACTGCGTCCGATACTGGTCAGACTACACCATAAGTACTGTGTCCGATACTGGTCAGACCAAACCTTGAGTACTGTGTCCAATACTGGTCAGACCACATCTTGCGGACTGTGTCCAATACTGGTCAGACCACACCTTGAGTACTGTGTCGGATACTGGTCAGACCACACCTTGAGAACTGGGTCCGATACTAGTCTGACCACATCTTGAGTATTGGGTCTGTTCCTTGTCAGACCACACCTTGAGTATTGTGGCTCATACTGGTCAGACCACACCTTGAGTACTGGGTCTGATACTGGTTGGACCACACCTTGAGTACTGGGTCTGATACTGGTCAGACCACACCTTGAGTACTGGGTCTGATACCGGTCAGACCACACCTTGAGTACTGGGTCCGATACAGGTTAGACCACACCTTGAGCACTCTGTCCGATACTGGTCAGACCACAAAGTGAGTATTATGTCCGATACTGGTCAGACCACACCTTGAGTATTGGGTCTGATACTGGTCAGACCACACCTTGAGTACTGGGTCCGATACTGGTCAGACCACACCTTGAACACTGTGTACAATATTGGTCAGACCACACCTTGAGTACTGTGTCGGATACTGGTCAGACCACACCTTGAGAACTGGGTCCGATACTTGTCAGACCACACCTTGTGTAATGTGTCTAATACTGGTCAGACCACACCTTGATTACTGTGTCGGATACAGGTCAGGCCACACCTGGAGTACTGTGTCGGATACTGGTCAGACCACACCTTGAGAACTGGGTCCGATACTAGTCTGACCACATCTTGAGTATTGGGTCTGATACTTGTCAGACCACACCTTGAGTACTGGGTCTGATACTGGTCAGACCACACCTTGAGTACTGGGTCTGATACCGGTCAGACCACACCTTGAGTACTGGGTCCGATACAGGTTAGACCACACCTTGAGCACTGTGTCCGATACTGGTCAGACCACAAAGTGAGTATTGTATCCGATACTGGTCAGACCACACCTTGAGTATTGGGTCTGATACTGGTCAGACCACACCTTGAGTACTGGGTCCGATACTGGTCAGACCACACCTTGAACACTGTGTCCAATATTGGTCAGACCACACCTTGAGTACTGTGTCGGATTCTGGTTAGACCACACCTTGAGAACTGGGTCCGATACTTGTCAGACCACACCTTGTGTAATGTGTCTAATACTGGTCAGACCACACCTTGAGTACTGTGTCGGATACAGGTCAGGCCACACCTTGAGAACTGGGTCCGATACTGGTCAGACCACACCTTGAGTACTGGGTCTGATACTGGTCAGACCACACCTTGAATATTGGGTCTGATACTGGTCAGACCACACCTTGAGTATTGGGGCTCATACTGGTCAGACCACACCTTGAGTACTGGGTCTGATACTGGTTGGACCACACCTTGAGTACTGGGTCTTAACTGGTCAGACCACACATTGAGTACTGGGTCTGATACCGGTCAGACCACACCTTGAGTACTGCGTCCGATACTGGTCAGACTACACCTTGAGTATTGGGGCTCATACTGGTCAGACCACAAATTGAGTATTGTGTCCGATACTGGTCAGACCACACCTTGAGTATTGGGTCTGAAACTGGTCAGACCACACCTTGAGTACTGGGTACGATACTGGTCAGACCACACCTTGAACACTGTTTCCAATATTGGTCAGACCACACCTTGAGTACTGTGTCGGATACTGGTTAGACCACACCTTTTGAACTGGGTCCGATACTTGTCAGACCACACCTTGTGTAATGTGTCCAATACTGGTCAGACCACACCTTGAGTATTGGGTCTGATACTGGTCTGACCACACCTTGAGTACTGGGTCTGATACTGGTGAGACCACACCTTGAGTATTGGGGCTCATACTGGTCAGACGACTCCTTGAGTACGGGGTCCGATACTGGTCAGACCATACCTTGAGTACTGTGTCCGATACTGGTCAGACCACACCTTGAGTATTGTGGTTCATACTGGTCAGACCACACCTTGAGTACTAGGTCTGATTCTGGTCGGACGTCACCACGAGTACTGTATCCGATACTGGTCAGACCACACCTTGAGTATTGTGTGCGATACTGGTAAGTCCACACATGAGTATTGGGGCTCATACTGGTCAGACCACACCTTGAATACTGGGGCTGATAGTTGTCAGTCAACACCTTGACTTCTGGGTCTGATACTGGTCAGACCACACCTTGAGAACTGGGTCCGATACTGTTCAGACCAAATCTTGATTACTGTGTCTGATACTGGTCAGACCACACCTTGAGTATTGGGTCCGATACTGGTCAGACCACACCTTGAGTACTGAGGCCGATACTTGTCAGACCACACATTCAGTATTGGGTCTGATACTGGTCACAGCACACCTTGAGTACTGTTTCCGATACTGGTCAGACCTCTCCTTGAGTATTGTATCTGATACTTTTCAGGCCACAGATTGAGTATTGTGTCTGATACTGGTCAGAACACACCTTGAGTATTGTGTCCGATACTGGTCAGACCACATCTTGAGTATTGGGTCTGATACTTATCAGAGCACACCTTGAGTACTGTGTCCGATACTGGTCAGACCAAACCTTGAGTATTGGGTCTGATACTGGTCAGACTAAAACTTGACTAATGTGTCCGATGCTTGTCAGACCACACCTTGAGTATTGTGTATGATATTGGTCAGACCACACCTTCAGTACTCCGTCCGATACTGGTCAGACCATACCTTGAGTACTGGGTCCGATACTGGTCAGACCATACCTTGAGTACTGGGGCCGATACTGGTCAGACCACACCTTGAGTACTGCGTCCGATACTAGTCAGACTACACCTTGAGTACTGTGTCCGATACTGGTCAGACCAAACCTTGACCACTGTGTCCAATACTGGTCAGACCACACCTTGAGGACTGTGTCCAATACTGGTCAGACCACACCTTGAGTACTGAGGCCGATACTTGTCAGACCACACATTCAGTATTGGGTCTGATACTGGTCAGAGCACACCTTGAGTACTGTTTCCGATACTGGTCAGACCTCTCCTTGAGTATTGTGTCTGATACTTTTAAGGCCACACATTGAGTATTGTGTCTGATACTGGTCAGAACCCACTTTGAGTATTGTGTCCGATACTGGTCAGACCACATCTTGAGTATTGTGTCTGATACTGGTCAGACCAAACCTTGACTACTGTGTCCGATACTGGTCAGACCAAACCTTGTGTATTGGGTCTGATACTGGTCAGACTACAACTTGACTAATGTGTCCGATACTTGTCAGACCACACCTTGAGTATTGTGTATGATATTGGTCAGACCACACCTTCAGTACTGCGTCCGATACTGGTCAGACCATACCTTGAGTACTGGGTCCGATACTGGTCAGACCACACCTTGAGTACTCCGTCCGATACTGGTCAGACTACACCTTGAGTACTGTGTCCGATACTGGTCAGACCAAACCTTGAGTACTGTGTCCAATACTGGTCAGACCACACCTTGAGTATTGGGTCTGATACTGGTCAGACTACAACTTGATTAATGTGCCCGATGCTTGTCAGACCACACCTTGAGTATTGTGTATGATATTGGTCAGACCACACCTTCAGTACTGCGTCCGATACTGGTCAGACCATACCTTGAGTACTGGGTCCGATACTGATCAGACCACACCTTGAGTACTGCGTCCGATACTGGTCAGCCTACACCTTAAGTACTGTGTCCGATACTGGTCAGACCAAACCTTGAGTACTGTGTCCAATACTGGTCAGACCACATCTTGAGGACTGTGTCCAATACTGGTCAGACCACACCTGGAGTACTGTGTCGGATACTGGTCAGACCACACCTTGAGAACTGGGTCCGATACTAGTCTGACCACATCTTGAGTATTGGGTCTGATACTTGTCAGACCACACCTTGAGTATTGTGGCTCATACTGGTCAGACCACACGTTGAGTACTGGGTCTGATACTGGTAGGACCACACCTTGAGTACTGGGTCTGATACTGGTCAGACCACACCTTGAGTACTGGGTCTGATACCGGTCAGACCACACCTTGAGGACTGGGTCCGATACAGGTTAGACCACACCTTGAGCACTGTGTCCGATACTGGTCAGACCACAAAGTGAGTATTGTATCCGATACTGGTCAGACCACACCTTGAGTATTGGGTCTGATACTGGTCAGACCACACCTTGAGTACTGGGTCCGATACTGGTCAGACCACACCTTGAACACTGTGTCCAATATTGGTCAGACCACACCTTGAGTACTGTGTCGGATTCTGGTTAGACCACACCTTGAGAACTGGGTCCGATACTTGTCAGACCACACCTTGTGTAATGTGTCTAATACTGGTCAGACCACACCTTGAGTACTGTGTCGGATACAGGTCAGGCCACACCTTGAGAACTGGGTCCGATACTGGTCAGACCACACCTTGAGTACTGGGTCTGATACTGGTCAGACCACACCTTGAATATTGGGTCTGATACTGGTCAGACCACACCTTGAGTATTGGGGCTCATACTGGTCAGACCACACCTTGAGTACTGGGTCTGATACTGGTTGGACCACACCTTGAGTACTGGGTCTTATACTGGTCAGACCACACATTGAGTACTGGGTCTGATACCGGTCAGACCACACCTTGAGTACTGCGTCCGATACTGGTCAGACTACACCTTGAGTATTGGGGCTCATACTGGTCAGACCACAAATTGAGTATTGTGTCCGATACTGGTCAGACCACACCTTGAGTATTGGGGCTGAAACTGGTCAGACCACACCTTGAGTACTGGGTACGATACTGGTCAGACCACACCTTGAGAACTGGGTCCGATACTTGTCAGACCACACCTTGTGTAATGTGTCCGATACTGGTGAGACCACACCTTGAGTATTGGGTCTGATACTGGTCAGACCGCACCTTGAGTATTGGGGCTCATACTGGTCAGACCACACCTTGAGTACTGGGTCTGATACTGGTCAGACCACACCTTGAGTACTGGGTCTGATACTGGTCAGACCACACCTTGAGTACTGGGTCTGATACCGGTCAGACCACACCTTGAGTACTGGGTCCGATACAGGTTAGACCACACCTTGAGCACTGTGTCCGATACTGGTCAGACCACAAATTGAGTATTGTGTCCGATACTGGTCAGACCACACCTTGAGTATTGGGTCTGAAACTGGTCAGACCACACCTTGAGTACTGGGTACGATACTGGTCAGACCACACCTTGAACACTGTGTCCAATATTGGTCAGACCACACCTTGAGTATTGGGTCTGATACTGGTCTGACCACACCTTGAGTACTGGGTCTGATACTGGTGAGACCACACCTTGAGTATTGGGGCTCATACTGGTCAGACGACTCCTTGAGTACGTGGTCCGATACTGGTCAGACCATACCTTGAGTACTGTGTCCGATACTGGTCAGACCACACCTTGAGTATTGTGGTTCATACTGGTCCGACCACACCTTGAGTACTAGGTCTGATTCTGGTCGGACGTCACCACGAGTACTGTATCCGATACTGGTCAGACCACACCTTGAGTATTGTGTGCGATACTGGTAAGTCCACACATGAGTATTGGAGCTCATACTGGTCAGACCACACCTTGAATACTGGGGCTGATAGTTGTCAGTCAACACCTTGAGTACTGGGTCTGACACTGGTCAGACCACACCTTGAGAACTGGGTCCGATACTGTTCAGACCAAATCTTGATTACTGTGTCTGATACTGGTCAGACCACACCGTGAGTATTGGGTCCGATACTGGTCAGACCACACCTTGAGTACTGAGGCCGATACTTGTCAGATCACACATTCAGTATTGGGTCTGATACTGGTCAGAGCACACCTTGAGTACTGTTTCCGATACTGGTCAGACCTCTCCTTGAGTATTGTGTCTGATACTTTTCAGGCCACACATTGAGTATTGTGTCTGATACTGGTCAGAACACACCTTGAGTATTGTGTCCGATGCTGGTCAGACCACATCTTGAGTATTGGGTCTGATACTTGTCAGACCATACCTTGAGTACTGTGTCCGATACTGGTCAGACCACACCTTGAGTATTGGGTCTGATACTTCTCAGACTAAAACTTGACTAATGTGTCCGATGCTTGTCAGACCACACCTTGAGTATTGTGTATGATATTGGTCAGACCACACCTTCAGTACTGCGTCCGATACTGGTCAGACCATACCTTGAGTACTGGGGCCGATACTGGTCAGACCACACCTTGAGTACTGCGTCCGATACTAGTCAGACTACACCTTGAGTACTGTGTCCGATACTGGTCAGACCAAACCTTGACTACTGTGTCCAATACTGGTCAGACCACACCTTGAGGACTGTGTCCAATACTGGTCAGACCACACCTTGAGTACTGAGGCCGATACTTGTCAGACCACACATTCAGTATTGGGTCTGATACTGGTCAGAGCACACCTTGAGTACTGTTTCCGATACTGGTCAGACCTCTCCTTGAGTATTGTGTCTGATACTTTTCAGGCCACACATTGAGTATTGTGTCTGATACTGGTCAGAACACACCTTGAGTATTGTGTCCGATACTGGTCAGACCACATCTTGAGTATTGGGTCTGATACTTGTCAGACCATACCTTGAGTACTGTGTCCGATACTGGTCAGACCACACCTTGAATATTGGATCTGATACTTGTCAGACCACACCTTGAGTATTGGGGCTCATACTGGTCAGACCACACCTTGAGTACTGGGTCTGATACTGGTCAGACCACACCTTGAGTACTGTGTCTGATACTGGTTAGACCTCTCCTTGAGTACTGGGTCTGATACCGGTCAGACCACACCTTGAGTACTGGGTCCGATACAGGTTAGACCACACCTTGAACACTGTGTCCGATACTGGTCAGACCACAAATTGAGTATTGTGTCCGATACTGGTCAGACCACACCTTGAGTATTGGGTCTGATACTGGTCAGACTACAACTTGACTAATGTGTCCGATGCTTGTCAGACCACACCTTGAGTATTGTGTATGATATTGGTAAGACCACACCTTCAGTACTGCGTCCGATACTGGTCAGACCATACCTTGAGTACTGGGTCCGATACTGGTCAGACTACACCTTGAGTACTGTGTCCGATACTGGTCAGACCAAACCTTGAGTACTGCGTCCAATACTGGTCAGACCACACCTTGAGTATTGGGTCTGATACTGGTCAGACTACAACTTGACTAATGTGTCCGATGCTTGTCAGACCACACCTTGAGTATTGTGTATGATATTGGTCAGACCACACCTTCAGTACTGCGTCCGATACTGGTCAGACCATACCTTGAGTACTGGGGCCGATACTGGTCAGACCACACCTTGAGTACTGCGTCCGATACTAGTCAGACTACACCTTGAGTACTGTGTCCGATACTGGTCAGACCAAACCTTGACCACTGTGTCCAATACTGGTCAGACCACACCTTGAGGACTGTGTCCAATACTGGTCAGACCACACCTTGAGTACTGAGGCCGATACTTGTCAGACCACACATTCAGTATTGGGTCTGATACTGGTCAGAGCACACCTTGAGTACTGTTTCCGATACTGGTCAGACCTCTCCTTGAGTATTGTGTCTGATACTTTTCAGGCCACACATTGAGTATTGTGTCTGATACTGGTCAGAACACACCTTGAGTATTGTGTCCGATACTGGCCAGACCATATCTTGAGTACTGGGTCCGATACTGGTCAGACCACACCTTGAACACTGTGTCCAGTATTGGTCAGACCACACCTTGAGTATTGTGTCGGATTCTGGTTAGACCACACCTTGAGAACTGGGTCCAATACTTGTCAGACCACACCTTGTGTAATGTGTCTAATACTGGTCAGACCACACCTTGAGTACTGTGTCGGATACAGGTCAGGCCACACCTTGAGAACTGGGTCCGATACTGGTCAGACCACACCTTGAGTACTGGGTCTGATACTGGTCAGACCACACCTTGAATATTGGGTCTGACACTGGTCAGACCACACCTTGAGTATTGGGGCTCATACTGGTCAGACCACACCTTGAGTACTGGGTCTGATACTGGTTGGACCACACCTTGAGTACTGGGTCTTATACTGGTCAGACCACACATTGAGTACTGGGTCTGATACCGGTCAGACCACACCTTGAGTACTGCGTCCGATACTGGTCAGACTACACCTTGAGTATTGGGGCTCATACTGGTCAGACCACAAATTGAGTATTGTGTCCGATACTGGTCAGACCACACCTTGAGTATTGGGTCTGAAACTGGTCAGACCACACCTTGAGTACTGGGTACGATACTGGTCAGACCACACCTTGAACACTGTGTCCAATATTGGTCAGACCACACCTTGAGTACTGTGTCGGATACTGGTTAGACCACACCTTGAGAACTGGGTCCGATACTTGTCAGACCACACCTTGTGTAATGTGTCCAATACTGGTGAGACCACACCTTGAGTATTGGGTCTGATACTGGTTAGACCGCACCTTGAGTATTGGGGCTCATACTGGTCAGACCACACCTTGAGTACTGGGTCTGATACTGGTCAGACCACACCTTGAGTACTGGGTCTGATACTGGTCAGACCACACCTTGAGTACTGGGTCTGATACCGGTCAGACCACACCTTGAGTACTGGGTCCGATACAGGTTAGACCACACCTTGAGCACTGTGTCCGATACTGGTCAGACCACAAATTGAGTATTGTGTCCAATACTGGTCAGACCACACCTTGAGTATTGGGTCTGAAACTGGTCAGACCACACCTTGAGTACTGGGTACGATACTGGTCAGACCACACCTTGAACAGTGTGTCCAATATTGGTCAGACCACACCTTGAGTATTGGGTCTGATACTGGTCTGACCACACCTTGAGTACTGGGTCTGATACTGGTGAGACCACACCTTGAGTATTGGGGCTCATACTGGTCAGACGACTCCTTGAGTACGTGGTCCGATACTGGTCAGACCATACCTTGAGTACTATGTCCGATACTGGTCAGACCACACCTTGAGTATTGTGGTTCATACTGGTCCGACCACACCTTGAGTACTAGGTCTGATTCTGGTCGGACGTCACCACGAGTACTGTATCCGATACTGGTCAGACCACACCTTGAGTATTGTGTGCGATACTGGTAAGTCCACACATGAGTATTGGAGCTCATACTGGTCAGACCACACCTTGAATACTGGGGCTGATAGTTGTCAGTCAACACCTTGAGTACTGGGTCTGATACTGGTCAGACCACACCTTGAGAACTGGGTCCGATACTGTTCAGACCAAATCTTGATTACTGTGTCTGATACTGGTCAGACCACACCGTGAGTATTGGGTCCGATACTGGTCAGACCACACCTTGAGTACTGAGACCGATACTTGTCAGACCACACATTCAGTATTGGGTCTGATACTGGTCAGAGCACACCTTGAGTACTGTTTCCGATACTGGTCAGACCTCTCCTTGAGTATTGTGTCTGATACTTTTCAGGCCACACATTGAGTATTGTGTCTGATACTGGTCAGAACACACCTTGAGTATTGTGTCCGATGCTGGTCAGACCACATCTTGAGTATTGGGTCTGATACTTATCAGAGCACACCTTGAGTACTGTGTCCGATACTGGTCAGACCACACCTTGAGTATTGGTTCTGATACTTGTCAGACTAAAACTTGACTAATGTGTCCGATGCTTGTCAGACCACACCTTGAGTATTGTGTATGATATTGGTCAGACCACACCTTCAGTACTGCGTCCGATACTGGTCAGACCATACCTTGAGTACTGGGGCCGATACTGGTCAGACCACACCTTGAGTACTGCGTCCGATACTAGTCAGACTACACCTTGAGTACTGTGTCCGATACTGGTCAGACCAAACCTTGACTACTGTGTCCAATACTGGTCAGACCACACCTTGAGGACTGTGTCCAATACTGGTCAGACCACACCTTGAGTACTGAGGCCGATACTTGTCAGACCACACATTCAGTATTGGGTCTGATACTGGTCAGAGCACACCTTGAGTACTGTTTCCGATACTGGTCAGACCTCTCCTTGAGTATTGTGTCTGATACTTTTCAGGCCACACATTGAGTATTGTGTCTGATACTGGTCAGAACACACCTTGAGTATTGTGTCTGATACTGGTCAGACCAAAAATTGAATACTGTGTCCGATACTGGTCAGACCACACCTTGAGTATTGGGTCTGATACTGGTCAGACTACAACTTGACTAATGTGTCCGATACTTATCAGACCACACCTTGAGTATTGTGTATGATATTGGTCAGACCACACCTTCAGTACTGCGTCCGATACTGGTCAGACCATACCTTGAGTACTGGGTCCGATACTGGTCAGACCACACCTTGAGTACTCCGTCCGATACTGGTCAGACTACACCTTGAGTACTGTGTCCGATACTGGTCAGACCAAACCTTGAGTACTGTGTCCAATACTGGTCAGACCACACCTTGAGTATTGGGTCTGATACTGGTCAGACTACAACTTGACTAATGTGCCCGATGCTTGTCAGACCACACCTTGAGTATTGTGCATGATATTGGTCAGACCACACCTTCAGTACTGCGTCCGATACTGGTCAGACCATACCTTGAGTACTGGGTCCGATACTGATCAGAACACACCTTGAGTACTGCGTCCGATACTGGTCAGACTACACCTTGAGTACTGTGTACGATACTGGTCAGACCAAACCTTGAGTACTGTGTCCAATACTGGTCAGACCACATCTTGAGGACTGTGTCCAATACTGGTCAGACCACACCTTGAGTACTGTGTCGGATACTGGTCAGACCACACCTTGAGAACTGGGTCCGATACTAGTCTGACCACATCTTGAGTATTGGGTCTGATACTTGTCAGACCACACCTTGAGTATTGTGGCTCATACTGGTCAGACCACACCTTGAGTACTGGGTCTGATACTGGTTGGACCACACCTTGAGTACTGGGTCTGATACTGGTCAGACCACGCCTTGAGTACTGGGTCTGATACCGGTCAGACCACACCTTGAGTACTGGGTCCGATACAGGTTAGACCACACCTTGAGCACTGTGTCCGATACTGGTCAGATCACAAAGTGAGTATTGTATCCGATACTGGTCAGACCACACATTGAGTATTTATTGGGTCTGATACTGGTCAGACCACACCTTGAGTACTGTGTCGGATACTGGGTAGACCACACCTTGAGAACTGGGTCCGATACTTGTCAGACCACACCTTGTGTAATGTGTCTAATACTGGTCAGACCACACCTTGAGTACTGTGTCGGATACAGGTCAGGCCACACCTTGAGAACTGGGTCCGATACTGGTCAGACCACACCTTGCGAACTGGGTCCGATACTGGTCAGACCACATCTTGAGTATTGGGTCTGATACTTGTCAGACCACACCTTGAGTATTGGGTCCGATACTGGTCAGACCACACCTTGAGTATTGGGTCTGATTTTGGTCAGACCACACCTTGACTCACGTGTCTGATGCTTGTCAGACCACACCTTGAGTATTGTGTATGATATTGGTCAGACCACACCTTCAGTACTGCGTCCGATACTGGTCAGACCAGACCTTGAGTACTGGGTCCGATTCTGGTCAGACCACACCTTGAGTACTGGGTCCGATACTGGTCAGACCACTCCTTGAGTACTGGGTCCGATACTGGTCAGACCACACCTTGAGTATGGTGTCTGATACTGGTCAGACTACACCTTGAGGACTGTGTCCGATACTGGTCTGACCACACCTTGAGTACTGTGTCCAACACTGGTCATACCACACCTTTAACACTGTGTCCAATATTGGTCAGACCACACCTTGAGTACTGTGTCGGATACTGGTTAGACCACACCTTGAGAACAGGGTCCGATACTTGTCAGACCACACCTTGTGTAATGTGTCCAATACTGGTCAGACCACACCTTGAGTATTGGGTCTGATACTGGTCTGACCACACCTTGGGTACTGGGTCTGATACTGGTGAGACCACACCTTGAGTATTGGGGCTCATACTGGTCAGACGACTCCTTCAGTACGGGGTACGCTACTGGTCAGACCATACCTTGAGTACTGTGTCCGATACTGGTCAGACCACACCTTGAGTACTAGGTCTGATACTGGTCGGACCACACCTTGAGTAATGGGTCTGATACTGGTCAGACCACACCTTGAGTATTGGGTCTGATAGTTGTCAGTCAACACCTTGAGAAATGGGTCTGATACTGGTCAGACCACACCTTGAGAACTGGGTCCGATACTGTTCAGACCACATCTTGATTACTGTGTCTGATACTGGTCAGACCACACCTTGAGTATTGGGTCCGATACTGGTCAGACCACACCTTGAGTACTGAGGCCGATACTTGTCAGACCACACATTCAGTATTGGATCTGATACTGATCAGACCACACCTTGAGTACTGTTTCCGATACTGGTCAGACCTCTCCTTGACTATTGTGTCTGATACTTTTCAGGCCACACATTGAGTATTGTGTCTGATACTGGTCAGAACACACCTTGAGTATTGTGTCCGATACTGGTCAGACCACATCTTGAGTATTGGGTCTGATACTGGTCAGACTACAACTTGACTAACGTGTCCGATGCTTGTCAGACCACACCTTGAGTATTGTGTATGATATTGGTCAGACCACACCTTCAATACTGCGTCCGATACTTGTCAGACCATACCTTGAGTACTGGGTCCGATACTTGTCAGACCACACCTTGAGTACTGCGTCCGATACTGGTCAGACTACACCTTGAGTACTGTGTTTGATACTGGTCAGACCACACCTTGAGGACTGTGTCCAATACTGGTCAGACCACACCTTGAGTACTGGGTCCGATACTGGTCAGACCACACCTTGAGTACTGCGTCCGATACTGGTCAGACTACACCTTGAGTACTGTGTCCGATACTGGTCAGAACAAACCTTGAGTACTGTGTCCAATACTGGTCAGACCACATCTTGAGGACTGTGTCCAATACTGGTCAGACCACACCTTGAGTACTGTGTCAGATACTGGTCAGACCTCACCTTGAGAACTGGGTCCGATACGACTCTGACCACATCTTGAGTATTGGGTCTGATACTTGTCAGACCACACCTTGAGTATTGGGGCTCATACTGGTCAGACCACACCTTGAGTACTGGGTCTGATACTGGTTGGACCGCACCTTGAGTACTGGGTCTGATACTGGTCAGACCACACCTTGAGTACTGGGTCTGATACCGGTCAGACCACACCTTGAGTACTGGGTCCGATACAGGTTAGACCACACCTTGAGCACTGTGTCCGATACTGGTCAGACCACAAATTGAGTATTGTGTCCGATACTGGTCAGACCACAACTTGAGTATTGGGTCTGATACTGGTCAGACCACACCTTGAGTACTGTGTCCGATATTGTCAGATCACACCGTGAGTATTGTGTCTGATACTGGTCAGGCCACACATTGAGTATTGTGTCTGATACTGGTCAGAACACACATTGAGTACTGTGTCCGATACTGGTCAGACCACACCTTGAGTATTGGGTCTGATACTGGTCAGACTACACCTTGACTAATATGTCCGATGCTTGTCAGACCACACCTTGAGTATTGTGTATTATATTGGTCAGACCACACCTTCAGTACTGCGTCCGATACTGGTCAGACCATAACTTGAGTACTGGGTCCGATACTGGTCAGCCCACACTTTGAGTACTGCTTCCGATACTGGTCAGACTACACCTTGAGTACTGTGTCCAATACTGGTCAGACCACACCTTGAGTACTGTGTCCAATACTGGTCAGACCACACCTTGAGTACTGTGTCCAGTACTGGTCAGACCACACCTTGAGTAATGTGTCGGATACTGGTCAGACCACACCTTGCGAACTGGGTCCGATACTGGTCAGACCACATCTTGAGTATTGGGTCTGATACTTGTCAGACCACACCTTGAGTATTGGGTCCGATACTGGTCAGACCACACCTTGAGTATTGGGTCTGATTTTGGTCAGACCACACCTTGACTCACGTGTCTGATGCTTGTCAGACCACACCTTGAGTATTGTGTATGATATTGGTCAGTCCACACCTTCAGTACTGCGTCCGATACTGGTCAGACCAGACCTTGAGTACTGGGTCCGATGCTGGTCAGACCACACCTTAAGTACTGGGTCCGATACTGGTCAGACCACTACTTGAGTACTGGGTCCGATACTGGTCAGACCATACCTTGAGTATGGTGTCCGATACTGGTCAGACTACACCTTGAGGACTGTGTCCGATACTGGTCTGACCACACCTTGAGTACTGTGTCCAACACTGGTCATATCACACCTTGAGTACTGTGTCTAATACTGGTCAGACCACACCTTGAGTACTCTGTCGGATACAGGTCAGGCCACACCTTGTGAACTGGGTCCGAAACTGGTCAGACCACACCTTGAGTACTGGGTCTGATACTGGTCAGTCCACACCTTGAATATTGGGTCTGATACTGGTCAGACCACACCTTGAGTATTGGGGCTCATACTGGTCAGACCACACCTTGAGTACTGTGTCCGATACTGGTTGGACCACACCTTGAGTACTGGGTCTTATACTGGTCAGACCACAGCTTGAGTACTGGGTCTGATACCGGTCAGACCACACCTTGAGTACTGGGTCCGATACAGGTTAGACCACACCTTGAGCACTGTGTCCGATACTGGTCAGACCACAAATTGAGTATTGTGTTCAATACTGGTCAGACCACACCTTGAGTACTGGGTCCGATACTGGTCAGACCACACCTTGAGTACTGCGTCCGATACTGGTCAGACGACACCTTGAGTACTGTGTCCGATACTGGTCAGACCAAACCTTGAGTACTGTGTCCAATACTGGTCAGACCACATCTTGAGGACTGTGTCCAATACTGGTCAGACCACACCTTGAGTACTGTGTCGGATACTGGTCAGACCTCACCTTGAGAACTGGGTCCGATACTAGTCTGACCACATCTTGAGTATTGGGTCTGATACTTGTCAGACCACACCTTGAGTATTGGGGCTCATACTGGTCAGACCACACCTTGAGTACTGGGTCTGATACTGGTGAGACCACACCTTGAGTATTGGGGCTCATACTGGTCAGACGACTCCTTGAGTACGGGGTCCGATACTGGTCAGACCATACCTTGAGTACTGTGTCCGATACTGGTCAGACCACACCTTGAGTATTGTGTATTATATTGGTCAGACCACACCTTCAGTACTGCGTCCGATACTGGTCAGACCACAAATTGAGTATTGTGTCCGATACTGGTCAGACCACACCTTGAGTATTGGGTCCGATACTGGTCAGACTACACCTTGAGTACTGTGTCCGATACTGGTCAGACCACACCTTGAGTACTGTGTCCAATACTGGTCAGACCACACCTTGAGTACTGTGTCCAGTACTGGTCAGACCACACCTTGAGTAATGTGTCGGATAATGGTCAGACCACACCTTGCGAACTGGGTCCGATACTGGTCAGACCACATCTTGAGTATTGGGTCTGATACTTGTCAGACCACACCTTGAGTATTGGGTCCGATACTGGTCAGACCACACCTTGAGTATTGGGTCTGATTTTGGTCAGACCACACCTTGACTCACGTGTCTGATGCTTGTCAGACCACACCTTGAGTATTGTGTATGATATTGGTCAGACCACACCTTCAGTACTGCGTCCGATACTGGTCAGACCAGACCTTGAGTACTGGGTCCGATACTGGTCAGACCACACCTTGAGTACTGGGTCCGATACTGTTCAGACCACTCCTTGAGTCCTGGGTCCGATACTGGTCAGACCACACCTTGAGTATGGTGTCTGATACTGGTCAGACTACACCTTGAGGACTGTGTCCGATACTGGTCTGACCACACCTTGAGTACTGTGTCCAACACTGGTCATACCACACCTTTAACACTGTGTCCAATATTGGTCAGACCACACCTTGAGTACTGTGTCGGATACTGGTTAGACCACACCTTGAGAACAGGGTCCGATACTTGTCAGACCACACCTTGTGTAATGTGTCCAATACTGGTCAGACCACACCTTGAGTATTGGGTCTGATACTGGTCTGACCACACCTTGGGTACTGGGTCTGATACTGGTGAGACCACACCTTGAGTATTGGGGCTCATACTGGTCAGACGACTCCTTCAGTACGGGGTACGCTACTGGTCAGACCATACCTTGAGTACTGTGTCCGATACTGGTCAGACCACACCTTGAGTATTGTGGTTCATACTGGTCAGACCACACCTTGAGTACTAGGTCTGATACTGGTCGGACCACACCTTGAGTAATGGGTCTGATACTGGTCAGACCACACCTTGAGTATTGGGTCTGATAGTTGTCAGTCAACACCTTGAGAAATGGGTCTGATACTGGTCAGACCACACCTTGAGAACTGGGTCCGATACTGTTCAGACCACATCTTGATTACTGTGTCTGATACTGGTCAGACCACACCTTGAGTATTGGATCCGATACTGGTCAGACCACACCTTGAGTACTGAGGCCGATACTTGTCAGACCACACATTCAGTATTGGATCTGATACTGATCAGAGCACACCTTGAGTACTGTTTCCGATACTGGTCAGACCTCTCCTTGACTATTGTGTCTGATACTTTTCAGGCCACACATTGAGTATTGTGTCTGATACTGGTCAGAACACACCTTGAGTATTGTGTCCGATACTGGTCAGACCATATCTTGAGTATTGGGTCTGATACTGGTCAGACCACACCTTGAGTACTGAGGCCGATACTTGTCAGACCACACATTCAGTATTGGATCTGATACTGGTCAGAGCACACCTTGAGTACTGTTTCCGATACTGGTCAGACCTCTCCTTGAGTATTGTGTCTGATACTTTTCAGGCCACACATTGAGTATTGTGTCTGATACTGGTCAGAACACACCTTGAGTATTGTGTCCGATACTGGTCAGACCACATCTTGAGTATTGGGTCTGATACTTGTCAGACCACACCTTGAGTACTGTGTCCGATACTGGTCAGACCACACCTTGAGTATTGGGTCTGATACTGGTCAGACTACAACTTGACTAACGTGTCCGATGCTTGTCAGACCACACCTTGAGTATTGTGTATGATATTGGTCAGACCACACCTTCAATACTGCGTCCGATACTGGTCAGACCATACCTTGAGTACTGGGTCCGATACTTGTCAGACCACACCTTGAGTACTGCGTCCGATACTGGTCAGACTACACCTTGAGTACTGTATTTGATACTGGTCAGACCACACCTTGAGGACTGTGTCCAATACTGGTCAGACCACACCTTGAGTACTGGGTCCGATACTGGTCAGACCACACCTTGAGTACTGCGTCCGATACTGGTCAGACTACACCTTGAGTACTGTGTCCGATACTGGTCAGAACAAACCTTGAGTACTGTGTCCAATACTGGTCAGACCACATCTTGAGGACTGTGTCCAATACTGGTCAGACCACACCTTGAGTACTGTGTCAGATACTGGTCAGACCTCACCTTGAGAACTGGGTCCGATACGACTCTGACCACATCTTGAGTATTGGGTCTGATACTTGTCAGACCACACCTTGAGTATTGGGGCTCATACTGGTCAGACCACACCTTGAGTACTGGGTCTGATACTGGTTGGACCGCACCTTGAGTACTGGGTCTGATACTGGTCAGACCACACCTTGAGTACTGGGTCTGATACCGGTCAGACCACACCTTGAGTACTGGGTCCGATACAGGTTAGACCACACCTTGAGCACTGTGTCCGATACTGGTCAGACCACAAATTGAGTATTGTGTCCGATACTGGTCAGACCACAACTTGAGTATTGGGTCTGATACTGGTCAGACCACACCTTGAGTACTGTGTCCGATACTTGTCAGATCACACCGTGAGTATTGTGTCTGATACTGGTCAGGCCACACATTGAGTATTGTGTCTGATACTGGTCAGAACACACATTGAGTACTGTGTCCGATACTGGTCAGACCACACCTTGAGTATTGGGTCTGATACTGGTCAGACTACACCTTGACTAATATGTCCGATGCTTGTCAGACCACACCTTGAGTATTGCGTATTATATTGGTCAGACCACACCTTCAGTACTGCGTCCGATACTGGTCAGACCATAACTTGAGTACTGGGTCCGATACTGGTCAGCCCACACTTTGAGTACTGCTTCCGATACTGGTCAGACTACACCTTGAGTACTGTGTCCAATACTGGTCAGACCACACCTTGAGTACTGTGTCCAGTACTGGTCAGACCACACCTTGAGTAATGTGTCGGATACTGGTCAGACCACACCTTGCGAACTGGGTCCGATACTGGTCAGACCACATCTTGAGTATTGGGTCTGATACTTGTCAGACCACACCTTGAGTATTGGGTCCGATACTGGTCAGACCACACCTTGAGTATTGGGTCTGATTTTGGTCAGACCACACCTTGACTCACGTGTCTGATGCTTGTCAGACCACACCTTGAGTATTGTGTATGATATTGGTCAGTCCACACCTTCAGTACTGCGTCCGATACTGGTCAGACCAGACCTTGAGTACTGGGTCCGATGCTGGTCAGACCACACCTTAAGTACTGGGTCCGATACTGGTCAGACCACTACTTGAGTACTGGGTCCGATACTGGTCAGACCACACCTTGAGTATGGTGTCCGATACTGGTCAGACTACACCTTGAGGACTGTGTCCGATACTGGTCTGACCACACCTTGAGTACTGTGTCCAACACTGGTCATATCACACCTTGAGTACTGTGTCTAATACTGGTCAGACCACACCTTGAGTACTCTGTCGGATACAGGTCAGGCCACACCTTGTGAACTGGGTCCGAAACTGGTCAGACCACACCTTGAGTACTGGGTCTGATACTGGTCAGACCACACCTTGAATATTGGGTCTGATACTGGTCAGACCACACCTTGAGTATTGGGGCTCATACTGGTCAGACCACACCTTGAGTACTGTGTCTGATACTGGTTGGACCACACCTTGAGTACTGGGTCTTATACTGGTCAGACCACAGCTTGAGTACTGGGTCTGATACCGGTCAGACCACACCTTGAGTACTGGGTCCGATACAGGTTAGACCACACCTTGAGCACTGTGTCCGATACTGGTCAGACCACAAATTGAGTATTGTGTCCGATACTGGTCAGACCACACCTTGAGTATTGGGTCTGATACTGGTCAGACCACACCTTGAGTACTGTGTCTAATACTGGTCAGACTACACCTTGAGTACTGTGTCCGATACTGGTCAGACCAAACCTTGAGTACTGTGTCCAATACTGGTCAGACCACACCTTGAGTACTGTGTCGGATACTGGTCAGACCACACCTTGAGAACTGGGTCCGATACTAGTCTGACCACATCTTGAGTATTGGGGCTCATACTGGTCAGACCACACCTTGAGTACTGGGTCTGATACTGGTTGGACCACACCTTGCGTACTGGGTCTGATACTGGTCAGACCACACCTTGAGTACTGGGTCTGATACCGGTCAGACCACACCTTGAGTACTGGGTCCGATGCAGGTTAGACCACACCTTGAGCACTGTGTCCGATACTGGTCAGACCACAAATTGAGTATTCTGTCCGATACTGGTCAGACCACACCTTGAGTACTGGGTCCGATACTGGTCAGACCACACCTTGAACACTGTGTCCAATATTGGTCAGACCACACCTTGAGTACTGTGTCGGATACTGGTTAGAACACACCTTGAGAACTGGGTCCGATACTTGTCAGACCACACCTTGTGTAACGTGTCTAATACTGGTCAGACCACACCTTGAGTACTGTGTCGGATACAGGTCAGGCCACACCTTGAGAACTGGGTCCGATAATGGTCAGACCACACCTTGAGTATTGGGTCTGATACTGGTCAGACCACACCTTGAGTACTGGGTCCGATACTGGTCAGACCACACCTTGAACACTGTGTCCAATATTGGTCAGACCACACCTTGAGTACTGTGTCGGATACTGGTTAGACCACACCTTGAGAACTGAGTCCGATACTTGTCTGACCACACCTTGTGTAATGTGTCCAATACTGGTCAGACGACACCTTGAGTATTGGGTCTGATACTGGTCTGACCACACCTTGAGTACTGGGTCTGATACTGGTGAGACCACACCTTGAGTATTGGGGCTCATACTGGTCAGACGACTCCTTGAGTACGGGGTCCGATACTGGTTAGACCATACCTTGAGTACTGTGTCCGATACTGGTCAGACCACACCTTGAGTATTGTGGTTCATACTGGTCAGACCACACCTTGAGTACTAGGTCTGATACTGGTCGGACCACACCTTGAGTAATGGGTCTGATACTGGTCAGACCACACCTTGAGTATTGGGTCTGATAGTTGTCAGTCAACACCTTGAGAAATGGGTCTGATACTGGTCAGACCACACCTTGAGAACTGGGTCCGATACTGTTCAGACCACATCTTGATTACTGTGTCTGATACTGGTCAGACCACACCTTGAGTATTGGGTCCGATACTGGTCAGACCACACCTTGAGTACTGAGGCCGATACTTGTCAGACCACACATTCAGTATTGGATCTGATACTGGTCAGAGCACACCTTGAGTACTGTTTCCGATACTGGTCAGACCTCTCCTTGAGTATTGTGTCTGATACTTTTCAGGATACACATTGAGTATTGTGTCTGATACTGGTCAGAACACACCTTGAGTATTGTGTCCGATACTGGTCAGACCACATCTTGAGTATTGGGTCTGATACTTGTCAGACCACACCTTGAGTACTGTGTCCGATACTGGTCAGACCACACCTTGAGTATTGGGTCTGATACTGGTCAGACTACAACTTGACTAACGTGTCCGATGCTTGTCAGACCACACCTTGAGTATTGTGTATGATATTGGTCAGACCACACCTTCAGTACTGCGTCCGATACTGGTCAGACCATACCTTGAGTACTGGGTCCGATACTGGTCAGACCACACCTTGAGTACTGCGTCCGATACTGGTCAGACTACACCTTGAGTACTGTGTTTGATACTGGTCAGACCAAACCTTGACTACTGTGTCCAATACTGGTCAGACCACACCTTGAGGACTGTGTTCAATACTGGTCAGACCACACCTTGAGTACTGGGTCCGATACTGGTCAGACCACACCTTGAGTACTGCGTCCGATACTGGTCAGACTACACCTTGAGTACTGTGTCCGATACTGGTCAGACCAAACCTTGAGTACTGTGTCCAATACTGGTCAGACCACATCTTGAGGACTGTGTCCAATACTGGTCAGACCACACCTTGAGTACTGTGTCGGATACTGGTCAGACCTCACCTTGAGAACTGGGTCCGATACTAGTCTGACCACATCTTGAGTATTGGGTCTGATACTTGTCAGACCACACCTTGAGTATTGGGGCTCATACTGGTCAGACCACACCTTGAGTACTGGGTCTGATACTGGTGAGACCACACCTTGAGTATTGGGGCTCATACTGGTCAGACGACTCCTTGAGTACGGGGTCCGATACTGGTCAGACCATACCTTGAGTACTGTGTCCGATACTGGTCAGACCACACCTTGAGTATTGTGTATTATATTGGTCAGACCACACCTTCAGTACTGCGTCCGATACTGGTCAGACCACAAATTGAGTATTGTGTCCGATACTGGTCAGACCACACCTTGAGTATTGGGTCCGATACTGGTCAGACTACACCTTGAGTACTGTGTCCGATACTGGTCAGACCACACCTTGAGTACTGTGTCCAATACTGGTCAGACCACACCTTGAGTACTGTGTCCAGTACTGGTCAGACCACACCTTGAGTAATGTGTCGGATACTGGTCAGACCACACCTTGCGAACTGGGTCCAATACTGGTCAGACCACATCTTGAGTATTGGGTCTGATACTTGTCAGACCACACCTTGAGTATTGGGTCCGATACTGGTCAGACCACACCTTGAGTATTGGGTCTGATTTTGGTCAGACCACACCTTGACTCACGTGTCTGATGCTTGTCAGACCACACCTTGAGTATTGTGTATGATATTGGTCAGACCACACCTTCAGTACAGCGTCCGATACTGGTCAGACCAGACCTTGAGTACTGGGTCCAATACTGGTCAGACCACACCTTGAGTACTGGGTCCGATACTGGTCAGACCACTCCTTGAGTACTGGGTCCGATACTGGTCAGACCACACCTTGAGTATGGTGTCTGATACTGGTCAGACTACACCTTGAGGACTGTGTCCGATACTGGTCTGACCACACCTTGAGTACTGTGTCCAACACTGGTCATACCACACCTTTAACACTGTGTCCAATATTGGTCAGACCACACCTTGAGTACTGTGTCGGATACTGGTTAGACCACACCTTGAGAACTGGGTCCGATACTTGTCAGACCACACCTTGTGTAATGTGTCCAATACTGGTCAGACCACACCTTGAGTATTGGGTCTGATACTGGTCTGACCACACCTTGGATACTGGGTCTGATACTGGTGAGACCACACCTTGAGTATTGGGGCTCATACTGGTCAGACGACTCCTTGAGTACGGGGTACGCTACTGGTCAGACCATACCTTGAGTACTGTGTCCGATACTGGTCAGACCACACCTTGAGTATTGTGGTTCATACTGGTCAGACCACACCTTGAGTACTAGGTCTGTTACTGGTCGGACCACACCTTGAGTAATGGGTCTGATACTGGTCAGACCACACCTTGAGTATTGGGTCTGATAGTTGTCAGTCAACACCTTGAGAAATGGGTCTGATACTGGTCAGACCACACCTTGAGAACTGGGTCCGATACTGTTCAGACCACATCTTGATTACTGTGTCTGATACTGGTCAGACCACACCTTGAGTATTGGGTCCGATACTGGTCAGACCACACCTTGAGTACTGAGGCCGATACTTGTCAGACGACACATTCAGTATTGGATCTGATACTGGTCAGAGCACACGTTGAGTACTGTTTCCGATACTGGTCAGACCTCTCCTTGACTATTGTGTCTGATACTTTTCAGGCCACACATTGAGTATTGTGTCTGATACTGGTCAGAACACACCTTGAGTATTGTGTCCGATACTGGTCAGACCACATCTTGAGTATTGGGTCTGATACTTGTCAGACCACACCTTGAGTACTGTGTCCGATACTGGTCAGACCACACCTTGAGTATTGGGTCTGATACTGGTCAGACTACAACTTGACTAACGTGTCCGATGCTTGTCAGACCACACCTTGAGTATTGTGTATGATATTGGTCAGACCACACCTTCAGTACTGCGTCCGATACTGGTCAGACCATACCTTGAGTACTGGGTCCGATACTGGTCAGACCACACCTTGAGTACTGCGTCCGATACTGGTCAGACTACACCTTGAGTACTGTGTTTGATACTGGTCAGACCACAGCTTGAGGAATGTGTCCAATACTGGTCAGACCACACCTTGAGTACTGGGTCCGATACTGGTCAGACCACACCTTGAGTACTGCGTCCGATACTGGTCAGACTACACCTTGAGTACTGTGTCCGATACTGGTCAGACCAAACCTTGAGTACTGTGTCCAATACTGGTCAGACCACATCTTGAGGACTGTGTCCAATACTGGTCAGACCACACCTTGAGTACTGTGTCGGATACTGGTCAGACCTCACCTTGAGAACTGGGTCCGATACGAGTCTGACCACATCTTGAGTATTGGGTCTGATACTTGTCAGACCACACCTTGAGTATTGGGGCTCATACTGGTCAGACCACACCTTGAGTACTGTGTCCGATACTGGTCAGACCACACCTTGAGTATTGGGTCTGATACTGGTCAGACTACAGCTTGACTAATGTGTCCGATGCTTGTCAGACCACACCTTGAGTATTGTGTATTATATTGGTCAGACCACACCTTCAGTACTGCGTCCGATACTGGTCAGACCATAACTTGAGTACTGGGTCCGATACTGGTCAGCCCACACTTTGAGTACTGCTTCCGATACTGGTCAGACTACACCTTGAGTACTGTGTCCAATACTGGTCAGACCACACCTTGAGTACTGTGTCCAATACTGGTCAGACCACACCTTGAGTACTGTGTCCAGTACTGGTCAGACCACACCTTGAGTAATGTGTCGGATACTGGTCAGACCACACTTTGCGAACTGGGTCCGATACTGGTCAGACCACATCTTGAGTATTGGGTCTGATACTTGTCAGACCACACCTTGAGTATTGGGTCCGATACTGGTCAGACCACACCTTGAGTATTGGGTCTGATTTTGGTCAGACCACACCTTGACTAATGTGTCCGATGCTTGTCAGACCACACCTTGAGTATTGTGTATTATATTGGTCAGACCACACCTTCAGTACTGCGTCCGATACTGGTCAGACCAGACCTTGAGTACTGGGTCCGATGCTGGTCAGACCACACCTTGAGTACTGGGTCCGATACTGGTCAGACCACTACTTGAGTACTGGGTCCGATACTGGTCAGACCACACCTTGAGTATGGTGTCCGATACTGGTCAGACTACACCTTGAGGACTGTGTCCGATACTGGTCTGACCACACCTTGAGTACTGTGTCTAACACTGGTCATACCACACCTTGAGTACTGTGTCTAATACTGGTCAGACCACACCTTGAGTACTCTGTCGGATACAGTTCAGGCCACACCTTGAGAACTGGGTCACAAACTGGTCAGACCACACCTTGAGTACTGTGTCTGATACTGGTTGGACCACACCTTGAGTACTGGGTCTTATACTGGTCAGACCACAGCTTGAGTACTGGGTCTGATACCGGTCAGACCACACCTTGAGTACTGGGTCCGATACAGGTTAGACCACACCTTGAGCACTGTGTCCGATACTGGTCAGACCACAAATTGAGTATTGTGTCCGATACTGGTCAGACCACACCTTGAGTACTGTGTCTAATACTGGTCAGACTACACCTTGAGTACTGTGTCCGATACTGGTCAGACCAAACCTTGAGTACTGTGTCCAATACTGGTCAGACCACACCTTGAGTACTGTGTCGGATACTGGTCAGACCACACCTTGAGAACTGGGTCCGATACTAGTCTGACCACATCTTGAGTATTGGGTCTGATACTTGTCAGACCACATCTTGAGTATTGGGGCTCATACTGGTCAGACCACACCTTGAGTACTGGGTCTGATACTGGTTGGACCACACCTTGCATACTGGGTCTGATACTGGTCAGACCACACCTTGAGTACTGGGTCTGATACAGGTTAGACCACACCTTGAGCACTGTGTCCGATACTGGTCAGACCACAAATTGAGTATTCTGTCCGATACTGGTCAGACCACACCTTGAGTACTGGGTCCGATACTGGTCAGACCACACCTTGAACACTGTGTCCAATATTGGTCAGACCACACCTTGAGTACTGTGTCGGATACTGGTTAGACCACACCTTGAGAACTGGGTCCGATACTTGTCAGACCACACCTTGTGTAATGTATCTAATACTGGTCAGACCACACCTTGAGTACTGTGTCGGATACAGGTCAGGCCACACCTTCAGAACTGGGTCCGATAATGGTCAGACCACACCTTGAGTATTGGGTCTGATACTGGTCAGACCACACCTTGAGTACTGGGTCCGATACTGGTCAGACCACACCTTCAACACTGTGTCCAATATTGGTCAGACCACACCTTGAGGACTGTGTCGGATACTGGTTAGACCACACCTTGAGATCTGGGTCCGATACTTGTCAGACCACACCTTGTGTAATGTGTCCAATACTGGTCAGACCACACCTTGAGTATTGGGTCTGATACTGGTCTGACCACACCTTGAGTACTGGGTCTGATACTGGTGAGACCACACCTTGAGTATTGGGGCTCATACTGGTCAGACGACTCCTTGAGTACGGGGTCCGATACTGGTCAGACCATACCTTGAGTACTGTGTCCGATACTGGTCAGACCACACCTTGAGTATTGTGGTTCATACTGGTCAGACCACACCTTGAGTACTAGGTCTGATACTGGTCGGACCACACCTTGAGTAATGGGTCTGATACTGGTCAGACAACACCTTGAGTATTGGGTCTGATAGTTGTCAGTCAACACCTTGAGAAATGGGTCTGATACTGGTCAGACCACACGTTGAGAACTGGGTCCGATACTGTTCAGACCACATCTTGATTACTGTGTCTGATTCTGGTCAGACCACACCTTGAGTATTGGGTCCGATACTGGTCAGACCACACCTTGAGTACTGAGGCCGATACTTGTCAGACCACACATTCAGTATTGGATCTGATACTGGTCAGAGCACACCTTGAGTACTGTTTCCGATCCTGGTCAGACCTCTCCTTGAGTATTGTGTCCGATACTTTTCAGGCCACACATTGACTATTGTGTCTGATACTGGTCAGAACACACCTTGAGTATTGTGTCCGATACTGGTCAGACCACATCTTGAGTATTGGGTCTGATACTTGTCAGACCACACCTTGAGTATTGTGTCCGATACTGGTCAGACCACACCTTGAGTATTGGGTCTGATACTGGTCAGACTACAACTTGACTAACGTATCCGATGCTTGTCAGACCACACCTTGAGTATTGTGTATGATATTGGTCAGACCACACCTTCAGTACTGGGTCCGATACTGGTCAGACCACACCTTGAGTACTGCGTCCGATACTGGTCAGACTACACCTTGAGTACTGTGTTTGATACTGGTCAGACCAAACCTTGACTACTGTGTCCAATACTGGTCAGACCACACCTTGAGGACTGTGTCCAATACTGGTCAGACCACACCTTGAGTACTGGGTCCGATACTGGTCAGACCACACCTTGAGTACTGCGTTCGATACTGGTCAGACTACACCTTGAGTACTGTGTCCGATACTGGTCAGACCAAACCTTGAGTACTGTGTCCAATACTGGTCAGATCACATCTTGAGGACTGTGTCCAATACTGGTCAGACCACACCTTGAGTACTGTGTCGGATACTGGTCAGACCTCACCTTGAGAACTGGGTCCGATACTAGTCTGACCACATCTTGAGTATTGGGTCTGATACTTGTCAGACCACACCTTGAGTATTGGGGCTCATACTGGTCAGACCACACCTTGAGTACTGGGTCTGATACTGGTTGGACCGCACCTTGAGTACTGGGTCTGATACTGGGCAGACCACACCTTGAGTACTGGGTCTGATACCGGTCAGACCACACCTTGAGTACTGGGTCCGATACAGGTTAGACCACACCTTGAGCACTGTGTCCGATACTGGTCAGACCACAAATTGAGTATTGTGTCCGATACTGGTCAGACCACAACTTGAGTATTGGGTCTGATACTGGTCAGACCACACCTTGAGTACTGTGTCCGATACTTGTCAGATCACACCGTGAGTATTGTGTCTGATACTGGTCAGGCCACACATTGAGTATTGTGTCTGATACTGGTCAGAACACACATTGAGTATTGTGTCCGATACTGGTCAGACCACATCTTGAGTATTGGGTCTGATACTTGTCAGACCGCACCTTGAGTACTGTGTCCGATACTGGTCAGACCACACCTTGAGTATTGGGTCTGATACTGGTCAGACCACACCTTGACTAATGTGTCCGATGCTTGTCAGACCACACCTTGAGTATTGTGTATTATATTGGTCAGACCACACCTTCAGTACTGCGTCCGATACTGGTCAGACCATAACTTGAGTACTGGGTCCGATACTGGTCAGCCCACACCTTGAGTAACGTGTCGGATACTGGTCAGACCACACCTTGCGAACTGGGTCCGATACTGGTCAGACCACATCTTGAGTATTGGGTCTGATACTTGTCAGACCACACCTTGAGTATTGGGTCCGATACTGGTCAGACCACACCTTGAGTATTGGGTCTGATTTTGGTCAGACCACACCTTGACTCACGTGTCTGATGCTTGTCAGACCACACCTTGAGTATTGTGTATGATATTGGTCAGACCACACCTTCAGTACTGCGTCCGATACTGGTCAGACCAGACCTTGAGTACTGGGTCCGATACTGGTCAGACCACACCTTGAGTACTGGGTCCGATACTGGTCAGACTACACCTTGAGTACTGTGTCCGATACTGGTCAGACCACACCTTGAGTACTGTGTCCAATACTGGTCAGACCACACCTTGAGTACTGTGTCCAGTACTGGTCAGACCACACCTTGAGTAATGTGTCGGATACTGGTCAGACCACACCTTGCGAACTGGGTCCGATACTGGTCAGATCACATCTTAAGTATTGGGTCTGATACTTGTCAGACCACACCTTGAGTATTGGGTCCGATACTGGTCAGACCACACCTTGAGTATTGGGTCCGATTTTGGTCAGACCACACCTTGACTCACGTGTCTGATGCTTGTCAGACCACACCTTGAGTATTGTGTATGATATTGGTCAGACCACACCTTCAGTACTGCGTCCGATACTGGTCAGACCAGACCTTGAGTACTGGGTCCGATACTGGTTAGACCACACCTTGAGAACTGGGTCCGATACTTGTCAGACCACACCTTGTGTAATGTGTCCAATACTGGTCAGACCACACCTTGAGTATTGGGTCTGATACTGGTCTAACCATACCTTGAGTACTGTGTCGGATACTGGTCAGACCACACCTTGAGAACTGGGTCCGATACTAGTCTGACCACATCTTGAGTATTGGGTCTAATACTTGTCACACCACACCTTGAGTATTAGGGCTCATACTGGTGAGACCACACTTTGAGTACTGGGTCTGATACTGGTTGGACCACACCTTGAGTACTGGGTCTGATACTGGTCAGATTACACCTTGAGCACTGGGTCTGATACCGGTCAGACCACACCTTGAGTACTGGGTCCGATACATGTTAGACCACACCTTGAGCACTGTGTCCGATACTGGTCAGACCACAAATTGAGTATTGTGTCCGATACTGGTCAGACCACACCTTGAGTATTGGGTCTGATACTGGTCAGACCACACATTGAGTACTGGATTCGATACTGGTCAGACCACACCTTGAACACTGTGTCCAATATTGGTCAGACCACACCTTGAGTAATGTGTCGGATACTGGTTAGACCACACCTTGAGTATTGGGTCTGATACTGGTCTGACCACAACTTGAGTACTGGGTCTGATACTGGTCAGACCACACCTTGAGTATTGTGGTTCATACTGGTCAGACCACACCTTGAGTACGAGGTCTGATACTGGTCGGACGTCACCACGAGTACTGTATCCGATACTGGTCAGACCACACCTTGAGTATTGTGTGCGATACTGGTAAGTCCACACCTTGAGTATTGGGGCTCATACTGGTCAGACCACACCTTGAATACTGGGGCTGATACTGGTCGGACCACACCTTGAGTAATGGGTCTGATACTGGTCAGACCACACCTTGAGTATTGGGTCTGATAGTTGTCAGTCAACACCTTGACTTCTGGGTCTGATACTGGTCAGACCACACGTTGAGAAGTGGGTCCGATACTGTTCAGACCACATCTTGATTACTGTGTCTGATACTGGTCAGACCACACCTTGAGTATTGGGTCCGATACTGGTCAGACCACACCTTGAGTACTGTTTCCGATACTGGTCAGACCTCTCCTTGAGTATTGGGTCTGATACTTGTCAGACCACACCTTGAGTACTGTGTCCGATACTGGTCAGACCACACCTTGAGTATTGGGTCTGATACTGGTCAGACTACAACTTGACTAATGTGTCCGATGCTTGTCAGACCACACCTTGAGTATTGTGCATGATATTGGTCAGACCACACATTCAGTACTGCGTCCGATACTGGTCAGACCATACCTTGAGTACTGGGTCCGATACTGGTCAGACCACACCTTGAGTACTGCGTCCGATACTGGTCAGACTACACCTTGAGTACTGTGTCCGATACTGGTCAGACCAAACCTTGAGTACTGTGTCCAATACTGGTCAGACCACACCTTGAGTATTGGCTCTGATACTGGTCAGACTACAACTTGACTAATGTGCCCGATGCTTGTCAGACCACACCTTGAGTATTGTGTATGATATTGGTCAGACCACACCTTCAGTACTGCATCCGATACTGGTCAGACCATATCTTGAGTACTGGGTCCGATACTGGTCAGACTACACCTTGAGTACTGTGTCCGATACTGGTCAGACCAAACCTTGAGTACTGGGTCCGATACTGGTCAGACCACACCTTGAACACTGTGTCCAATATTGGTCAGACCACACCTTGAGTACTGTGTCGGATACTGGTTAGACCACACCTTGAGAACTGGTTCCGATACTTGTCAGACCACACCTTGTGTAATGTGTCCAATACTGGTCAGACCACACCTTGAGTATTGGGTCTGATACTGGTCAGACGACTCCTTGAGTATTGGGGCTCATACTGGTCAGACGACTCCTTGAGTACGGGGTCCGATACTGGTCAGACCATACCTTGAGTACTGTGTCCGATACTGGTCAGACCACACCTTGAGTATTGTGGTTCATACTGGTCAGACCACACCTTGAGTACTAGGTCTGATACTGGTCGGACCACACCTTGAGTAATGGGTCTGATACTGGTCAGACCACACCTTGAGTATTGGGTCTGATAGTTGTCAGTCAACACCTTGAGAAATGGGTCTGATACTGGTCAGACCACACCTTGAGAACTGGGTCCGATACTGTTCAGACCACATCTTGATTACTGTGTCTGATACTGGTCAGACCACACCTTGAGTATTGGGTCCGATACTGGTCAGACCACACCTTGAGTACTGAGGCCGATACTTGTCAGACCACACATTCAGTATTGGATCTGATACTGGTCAGAGCACACCTTGAGTACTGTTTCCGATATTGGTCAGACATCTCCTTGAGTATTGTGTCTGATACTTTTCAGGCCACACATTGAGTATTGTGTCTGATACTGGTCAGAACACACCTTGAGTATTGTGTCCGATACTGGTCAGACCACATCTTGAGTATTGGGTCTGATACTTGTCAGACCACACCTTGAGTACTGTGTCCGATACTGGTCAGACCACACCTTGAGTATTGGGTCTGATACTGGTCAGACTACAACTTGACTAACGTGTCCGATGCTTGTCAGACACACCTTGAGTATTGTGTATGATATTGGTCAGACCACACCTTCAGTACTGCGTCCGATACTGGTCAGACCATACCTTGAGTACTGGGTCCGATACTGGTCAGACCACACCTTGAGTACTGCGTCCGATACTGGTCAGACTACACCTTGAGTATTGTGTTTGATACTGGTCAGACCAAAACTTGACTACTGTGTCCATTACTGGTCAGACCACACCTTGAGGACTGTGTCCAATACTGGTCAGACCACACCTTGAGTATTGGGTCTGATACTGGTCAGACTACAACTTGACTAACGTATCCGATGCTTGTCAGACCACACCTTGAGTATTGTGTATGATATTGGTCAGACCACACCTTCAGTACTGGGTCCGATACTGGTCAGACCACACCTTGAGTACTGCGTCCGATACTGGTCAGACTACACCTTGAGTACTGTGTTTGATACTGGTCAGACCAAACCTTGACTACTGTGTCCAATACTGGTCAGACCACACCTTGAGGACTGTGTCCAATACTGGTCAGACCACACCTTGAGTACTGGGTCCGATACTGGTCAGACCACACCTTGAGTACTGCGTTCGATACTGGTCAGACTACACCTTGAGTACTGTGTCCGATACTGGTCAGACCAAACCTTGAGTACTGTGTCCAATACTGGTCAGATCACATCTTGAGGACTGTGTCCAATACTGGTCAGACCACACCTTGAGTACTGTGTCGGATACTGGTCAGACCTCACCTTGAGAACTGGGTCCGATACTAGTCTGACCACATCTTGAGTATTGGGTCTGATACTTGTCAGACCACACCTTGAGTATTGGGGCTCATACTGGTCAGACCACACCTTGAGTACTGGGTCTGATACTGGTTGGACCGCACCTTGAGTACTGGGTCTGATACTGGGCAGACCACACCTTGAGTACTGGGTCTGATACCGGTCAGACCACACCTTGAGTACTGGGTCCGATACAGGTTAGACCACACCTTGAGCACTGTGTCCGATACTGGTCAGACCACAAATTGAGTATTGTGTCCGATACTGGTCAGACCACAACTTGAGTATTGGGTCTGATACTGGTCAGACCACACCTTGAGTACTGGGTCCGATACTTGTCAGATCACACCGTGAGTATTGTGTCTGATACTGGTCAGGCCACACATTGAGTATTGTGTCTGATACTGGTCAGAACACACATTGAGTATTGTGTCCGATACTGGTCAGACCACATCTTGAGTATTGGGTCTGATACTTGTCAGACCGCACCTTGAGTACTGTGTCCGATACTGGTCAGACCACACCTTGAGTATTGGGTCTGATACTGGTCAGACCACACCTTGACTAATGTGTCCGATGCTTGTCAGACCACACCTTGAGTATTGTGTATTATATTGGTCAGACCACACATTCAGTACTGCGTCCGATACTTGTCAGACCATAACTTGAGTACTGGGTCCGATACTGGTCAGCCCACACCTTGAGTAACGTGTCGGATACTGGTCAGACCACACCTTGCGAACTGGGTCCGATACTGGTCAGACCACATCTTGAGTATTGGGTCTGATACTTGTCAGACCACACCTTGAGTATTGGGTCCGATACTGGTCAGACCACACCTTGAGTATTGGGTCTGATTTTGGTCAGACCACACCTTGACTCACGTGTCTGATGCTTGTCAGACCACACCTTGAGTATTGTGTATGATATTGGTCAGACCACACCTTCAGTACTGCGTCCGATACTGGTCAGACCAGACCTTGAGTACTGGGTCCGATACTGGTCAGACCACACCTTGAGTACTGGGTCCGATACTGGTCAGACTACACCTTGAGTACTGTGTCCGATACTGGTCAGACCACACCTTGAGTACTGTGTCCAATACTGGTCAGACCACACCTTGAGTACTGTGTCCAGTACTGGTCAGACCACACCTTGAGTAATGTGTCGGATACTGGTCAGACCACACCTTGCGAACTGGGTCCGATACTGGTCAGACCACATCTTAAGTATTGGGTCTGATACTTGTCAGACCACACCTTGAGTATTGGGTCCGATACTGGTCAGACCACACCTTGAGTATTGGGTCCGATTTTGGTCAGACCACACCTTGACTCACGTGTCTGATGCTTGTCAGACCACACCTTGAGTATTGTGTATGATATTGGTCAGACCACACCTTCAGTACTGCGTCCGATACTGGTCAGACCAGACCTTGAGTACTGGGTCCGATACTGGTTAGACCACACCTTGAGAACTGGGTCCGATACTTGTCAGACCACACCTTGTGTAATGTGTCCAATACTGGTCAGACCACACCTTGAGTATTGGGTCTGATACTGGTCTAACCATACCTTGAGTACTGTGTCGGATACTGGTCAGACCACACCTTGAGAACTGGGTCCGATACTAGTCTGACCACATCTTGAGTATTGGGTCTAATACTTGTCACACCACACCTAGAGTATTAGGGCTCATACTGGTGAGACCACACTTTGAGTACTGGGTCTGATACTGGTTGGACCACACCTTGAGTACTGGGTCTGATACTGGTCAGATTACACCTTGAGCACTGGGTCTGATACCGGTCAGACCACACCTTGAGTACTGGGTCCGATACATGTTAGACCACACCTTGAGCACTGTGTCCGATACTGGTCAGACCACAAATTGAGTATTGTGTCCGATACTGGTCAGACCACACCTTGAGTATTGGGTCTGATACTGGTCAGACCACACATTGAGTACTGGATTCGATACTGGTCAGACCACACCTTGAACACTGTGTCCAATATTGGTCAGACCACACCTTGAGTAATGTGTCGGATACTGGTTAGACCACACCTTGAGTATTGGGTCTGATACTGGTCTGACCACAACTTGAGTACTGGGTCTGATACTGGTCAGACCACACCTTGAGTATTGTGGTTCATACTGGTCAGACCACACCTTGAGTACGAGGTCTGATACTGGTCGGACGTCACCACGAGTACTGTATCCGATACTGGTCAGACCACACCTTGAGTATTGTGTGCGATACTGGTAAGTCCACACCTTGAGTATTGGGGCTCATACTGGTCAGACCACACCTTGAATACTGGGGCTGATACTGGTCGGACCACACCTTGAGTAATGGGTCTGATACTGGTCAGACCACACCTTGAGTATTGGGTCTGATAGTTGTCAGTCAACACCTTGACTTCTGGGTCTGATACTGGTCAGACCACACGTTGAGAAGTGGGTCCGATACTGTTCAGACCACATCTTGATTACTGTGTCTGATACTGGTCAGACCACACCTTGAGTATTGGGTCCGATACTGGTCAGACCACACCTTGAGTACTGTTTCCGATACTGGTCAGACCTCTCCTTGAGTATTGGGTCTGATACTTGTCAGACCACACCTTGAGTACTGTGTCCGATACTGGTCAGACCACACCTTGAGTATTGGGTCTGATACTGGTCAGACTACAACTTGACTAATGTGTCCGATGCTTGTCAGACCACACCTTGAGTATTGTGCATGATATTGGTCAGACCACACATTCAGTACTGCGTCCGATACTGGTCAGACCATACCTTGAGTACTGGGTCCGATACTGGTCAGACCACACCTTGAGTACTGCGTCCGATACTGGTCAGACTACACCTTGAGTACTGTGTCCGATACTGGTCAGACCAAACCTTGAGTACTGTGTCCAATACTGGTCAGACCACACCTTGAGTATTGGCTCTGATACTGGTCAGACTACAACTTGACTAATGTGCCCGATGCTTGTCAGACCACACCTTGAGTATTGTGTATGATATTGGTCAGACCACACCTTCAGTACTGCATCCGATACTGGTCAGACCATATCTTGAGTACTGGGTCCGATACTGGTCAGACTACACCTTGAGTACTGTGTCCGATACTGGTCAGACCAAACCTTGAGTACTGGGTCCGATACTGGTCAGACCACACCTTGAACACTGTGTCCAATATTGGTCAGACCACACCTTGAGTACTGTGTCGGATACTGGTTAGACCACACCTTGAGAACTGGTTCCGATACTTGTCAGACCACACCTTGTGTAATGTGTCCAATACTGGTCAGACCACACCTTGAGTATTGGGTCTGATACTGGTCAGACGACTCCTTGAGTATTGGGGCTCATACTGGTCAGACGACTCCTTGAGTACGGGGTCCGATACTGGTCAGACCATACCTTGAGTACTGTGTCCGATACTGGTCAGACCACACCTTGAGTATTGTGGTTCATACTGGTCAGACCACACCTTGAGTACTAGGTCTGATACTGGTCGGACCACACCTTGAGTAATGGGTCTGATACTGGTCAGACCACACCTTGAGTATTGGGTCTGATAGTTGTCAGTCAACACCTTGAGAAATGGGTCTGATACTGGTCAGACCACACCTTGAGAACTGGGTCCGATACTGTTCAGACCACATCTTGATTACTGTGTCTGATACTGGTCAGACCACACCTTGAGTATTGGGTCCGATACTGGTCAGACCACACCTTGAGTACTGAGGCCGATACTTGTCAGACCACACATTCAGTATTGGATCTGATACTGGTCAGAGCACACCTTGAGTACTGTTTCCGATATTGGTCAGACATCTCCTTGAGTATTGTGTCTGATACTTTTCAGGCCACACATTGAGTATTGTGTCTGATACTGGTCAGAACACACCTTGAGTATTGTGTCCGATACTGGTCAGACCACATCTTGAGTATTGGGTCTGATACTTGTCAGACCACACCTTGAGTACTGTGTCCGATACTGGTCAGACCACACCTTGAGTATTGGGTCTGATACTGGTCAGACTACAACTTGACTAACGTGTCCGATGCTTGTCAGACACACCTTGAGTATTGTGTATGATATTGGTCAGACCACACCTTCAGTACTGCGTCCGATACTGGTCAGACCATACCTTGAGTACTGGGTCCGATACTGGTCAGACCACACCTTGAGTACTGCGTCCGATACTGGTCAGACTACACCTTGAGTATTGTGTTTGATACTGGTCAGACCAAAACTTGACTACTGTGTCCATTACTGGTCAGACCACACCTTGAGGACTGTGTCCAATACTGGTCAGACCACACCTTGAGTACTGGGTCCGATACTGGTCAGACCACACCTTGAGTACTGCGTCCAATACTGGTCAGACTACACCTTGAGTACTGTGTCCGATACTGGTCAGACCAAACCTTGAGTACTGTGTCCAATACTGGTCAGACCACATCTTGAGGACTGTGTCCAATACTGGTCAGACCACACCTTGAGTACTGTGTCGGATACTGGTCAGACCTCACCTTGAGAACTGGGTCCGATACTAGTCTGACCACATCTTGAGTATTGGGTCTGATACTTGTCAGACCACACCTTGAGTATTGGGGCTCATACTGGTCAGACCACACCTTGAGTACTGGGTCTGATACTGGTTGGACCGCACCTTGAGTACTGGGTCTGATACTGGGCAGACCACACCTTGAGTACTGGGTCTGATACCGGTCAGACCACACCTTGAGTACTGGGTCCGATACTGTTCAGACCACATCTTGATTACTGTGTCTGATACTGGTCAGACCACACCTTGAGTATTGGGTCCGATACTGGTCAGACCACACCTTGAGTACTGTTTCCGATACTGGTCAGACCTCTCCTTGAGTATTGGGTCTGATACTTGTCAGACCACACCTTGAGTACTGTGTCCGATACTGGTCAGACCACACCTTGAGTATTGGGTCTGATACTGGTCAGACTACAACTTGACTAATGTGTCCGATGCTTGTCAGACCACACCTTGAGTATTGTGCATGATATTGGTCAGACCACACATTCAGTACTGCGTCCGATACTGGTCAGACCATACCTTGAGTACTGGGTCCGATACTGGTCAGACCACACCTTGAGTACTGCGTCCGATACTGGTCAGACTACACCTTGAGTACTGTGTCCGATACTGGTCAGACCAAACCTTGAGTACTGTGTCCAATACTGGTCAGACCACACCTTGAGTATTGGCTCTGATACTGGTCAGACTACAACTTGACTAATGTGCCCAATGCTTGTCAGACCACACCTTGAGTATTGTGTATGATATTGGTCAGACCACACCTTCAGTACTGCATCCGATACTGGTCAGACCATATCTTGAGTACTGGGTCCGATACTGGTCACAGCACACCTTGAGTACTGTGTCCGATACTGGTCAGACCAAACCTTGAGTACTGGGTCCGATACTGGTCAGACCACACCTTGAACACTGTGTCCAATATTGGTCAGACCACACCTTGAGTACTGTGTCGGATACTGGTTAGACCACACCTTGAGAACTGGTTCCGATACTTGTCAGACCACACCTTGTGTAATGTGTCCAATACTGGTCAGACCACACCTTGAGTATTGGGTCTGATACTGGTCTGACCACACCTTGAGTACTGGGTCTGATACTGGTGAGACCACACCTTGAGTATTGGGGCTCATACTGGTCAGACGACTCCTTGAGTACGGGGTCCGATACTGGTCAGACCATACCTTGAGTACTGTGTCCGATACTGGTCAGACCACACCTTGAGTATTGTGGTTCATACTGGTCAGACCACACCTTGAGTACTAGGTCTGATACTGGTCGGACCACACCTTGAGTAATGGGTCTGATACTGGTCAGACCACACCTTGAGTATTGGGTCTGATAGTTGTCAGTCAACACCTTGAGAAATGGGTCTGATACTGGTCAGACCACACCTTGAGAACTGGGTCCGATACTGTTCAGACCACATCTTGATTACTGTGTCTGATACTGGTCAGACCACACCTTGAGTATTGGGTCCGATACTGGTCAGACCACACCTTGAGTACTGAGGCCGATACTTGTCAGACCACACATTCAGTATTGGATCTGATACTGGTCAGAGCACACCTTGAGTACTGTTTCCGATATTGGTCAGACATCTCCTTGAGTATTGTGTCTGATACTTTTCAGGCCACACATTGAGTATTGTGTCTGATACTGGTCAGAACACACCTTGAGTATTGTGTCCGATACTGGTCAGACCACATCTTGAGTATTGGGTCTGATACTTGTCAGACCACACCTTGAGTACTGTGTCCGATACTGGTCAGACCACACCTTGAGTACTGCGTCCGATACTGGTCAGACTACACCTTGAGTATTGTGTTTGATACTGGTCAGACCAAACCTTGACTACTGTGTCCATTACTGGTCAGACCACACCTTGAGGACTGTGTCCAATACTGGTCAGACCACACCTTGAGTACTGGGTCCGATACTGGTCAGACCACACCTTGAGTACTGCGTCCAATACTGGTCAGACTACACCTTGAGTACTGTGTCCGATACTGGTCAGACCAAACCTTGAGTACTGTGTCCAATACTGGTCAGACCACATCTTGAGGACTGTGTCCAATACTGGTCAGACCACACCTTGAGTACTGTGTCGGATACTGGTCAGACCACACCTTGAGTACTGGGTCTGATACTGGTTGGACCGCACCTTGAGTACTGGGTCTGATACTGGGCAGACCACACCTTGAGTACTGGGTCTGATACCGGTCAGACCACACCTTGAGTACTGGGTCCGATACAGGTTAGACCACACCTTGAGCACTGTGTCCGATACTGGTCAGACCACAAATTGAGTATTGTGTCCGATACTGGTCAGACCACAACTTGAGTATTGGGTCTGATACTGGTCAGACCACACCTTGAGTACTGGGTCCGATACTTGTCAGATCACACCGTGAGTATTGTGTCTGATACTGGTCAGGCCACACATTGAGTATTGTGTCTGATACTGGTCAGAACACACGTTGAGTATTGTGTCCGATACTGGTCAGACCACATCTTGAGTTATGGGTCTGATACTTGTCAGACCGCACCTTGAGTACTGTGTCCGATACTGGTCAGACCACACCTTGAGTATTGGGTCTGATACTGGTCAGACCACACCTTGACTAATGTGTCCGATGCTTGTCAGACCACACCTTGAGTATTGTGTATTATATTGGTCAGACCACATCTTGAGGACTGTGTCCAATACTGGTCAGACCACACCTTGAGTACTGTGTCGGATACTGGTCAGACCTCACCTTGAGAACTGGGTCCAATACTAGTCTGACCACATCTTGAGTATTGGGTCTGATACTTGTCAGACCACACCTTGAGTATTGGGGCTCATACTGGTCAGACCACACCTTGAGTACTGGGTCTGATACTGGTTGGACCGCACCTTGAGTACTGGGTCTGATACTGGGCAGACCACACCTTGAGTACTGGGTCTGATACCGGTCAGACCACACCTTGAGTACTGGGTCCGATACAGATTAGACCACACCTTGAGCACTGTGTCCGATACTGGTCAGAACACAAATTGAGTATTGTGTCCGATACTGGTCAGACCACAACTTGAGTATTGGGTCTGATACTGGTCAGACCACACCTTGAGTACTGGGTCCGATACTTGTCAGATCACACCGTGAGTATTGTGTCTGATACTGGTCAGGCCACACATTGAGTATTGTGTCTGATACTGGTCAGAACACACATTGAGTATTGTGTCCGATACTGCTCAGACCACATCTTGAGTATTGGGTCTGATACTTGTCAGACCGCACCTTGAGTACTGTGTCCGATACTGGTCAGACCACACCTTGACTAATGTGTCCGATGCTTGTCAGACCACACCTTGAGTATTGTGTATTATATTGGTCAGACCACACCTTCAGTACTGCGTCCGATACTGGTCAGACCATAACTTGAGTACTGGGTCCGATACTGGTCAGCCCACACTTTGAGTACTGCATCCGATACTGGTCAGACTACACCTTGAGTACTGTGTCCGATACTGGTCACACCACACCTTGAGTACTGTGTCCAATACTGGTCAGACCACACCTTGAGTACTGTGTCCAGTACTGGTCAGACCACACCTTGAGTAATGTGTCGGATACTGGTCAGACCACACCTTGCGAACTGGGTCCGATACTGGTCAGACCGCATCTTGAGTATTGGGTCTGATACTTGTCAGACCACACCTTGAATATTGGGTCCGATACTGGTCAGACCACACCTTGAGTATTGGGTCTGATTTTGGTCAGACCACACCTTGACTCACGTGTCTGATGCTTGTCAGACCACACCTTGAGTATTGTGTATGATATTGGTCAGACCACACCTTCAGTACTGCGTCCGATACTGGTCAGACCAGACCTTGAGTACTGGGTCCGATACTGGTCAGACCACACCTTGAGTACTGGGTCCGATACTGGTCAGACCACTCCTTGAGTACTGGGTCCGATACTGGTCAGACCACACCTTGAGTATGGTGTCCGATACTGGTCAGACTACACCTTGAGGACTGTGTCCGATACTGGTCTGACCACACCTTGACTACTGTGTCCAACACTGGTCATACCACACCATGAGTACTGTGTCTAATACTGGTCAGACCACACCTTGAGCACTGTGTCGGATACTGGTCAGGCCACACCTTGAGAACTGGGTCCGATACTGGTCAGACCACACCTTGAGGACTGGGTTTGATACTGGTCAGACCACACCTTGAGTATTGGGTCTGATACTGGTCAGACCACACCTTGAATACTGGGTCTGATACTGGTCAGACCACACCTTGAGCACTGGGTCGGATACTGGTCAGGCCACACCTTGAGAACTGGGTCCGATACTGGTCAGACCACACCTTGAGGACTGGGTTTGATACTGGTCAGACCACACCTTGAGTATTGGGTCTGATACTGGTCAGACCACACCTTGAGTACTGGGTCCGATACTGGTCAGGCCACAACTAAAGTACTGGGTCTGATATTGGTCAGACCACACCTTGAGTACTGTGTCCGCTGCTGGTCAGACCACATCTTGAGTACTGGGTCCGATACTGGTCAGACTATACCTTGAGTACTGGGTCGAACAGGCGAGCAATATTATTCCAGCTGTTTTGCATCCCGCCAAGTCCAAATTCACCCCTTCGTCATTTCACCCTAGAAAGCAAGCATCTGAGAGCTTATTTAAATGAATTATGAGGTGTTAAATGTTCTGGAAAGATTAATTTGGAATACTACATTAAATGTGAGCAAGTCGATGGGACATGGAATCAAACTAGAGAAAGATAACTCTCGGATTACTATCAGAGGATGCTCAACATCTGGAATGGACTATTGAACACCATGGAATCATTTGAAAAAACAACTCGATGTAGCAATGGAGGGGTATGCAGGCTTCTTCTGGATGGATATATTAAGATGTCTCATCTGAAACACAGCACCTCCAACAGTGCAGAATCCCCTCAGTATTGTACTGCAGTGTCAGGCTAGATTTACGTGCTCAAATATCTGAAGTGGGACTTGAACCCACAAACTTCTGCCTCAGAGGCAAGGAGTGCTACCAAGTGAGCCATGATTGATACTCTATCTGCTGTAGTCTTGCCCATTCCCTTAACCCTTTGCAGCCTCTTTCTGTCCACCTCATTATGCTTTCCCACCTAGCTTTGTATCAGCAATAAACTTGGATACATTACACTTGATCCCTCATCTAAGTCATTGATATGGATTGTAAATAGCTGGGGCCCAAGCACTGATCCTTGCAGTACACCACTAGTTATAACCTATCAACATGAAAATGAGCCGTTTATTCCTATTCTGTTTTCTGTTCGTTAACTAATCCTCAATCCACGAGCCATAATTTTTGTGCAATAACCTTTTGTGTAGCACCTTATCGAGTGTGTTTTGAAAATCCAAATATACTCCATCTACTGATTCCCCCTTATCTCCCTCAAAAACCTCTAATAGATTTGTCAAACATGACTTCCCTTTTGTCAACAAATCATATTATGATTTTTTTAGATGCCCTGTTACTACGTCCCTAATAATGCACAGTATTTCATGCAGTAAGACATCCCAAGGCACGTCACAGGAGCGCTATCAACTCATATTTGATACCGTGCCAAAGATAAGACATTGACCGTAATTTTCTGTACCTGGGCGGGGTGGGTGCAGTGCGGGAAATGCATCAATGATCAGGAAAGGTGAGTGCAAAGCCACACTCATCCTCATCCTGCTGTGCCTGTGATCACATCCCCATCACTCTGCCTTATCAAGCCTGCTCCTGCACATCATTACTCACACCAACATACATTGCACGTCCATCCATTCCTTTCTCTATCTATATTATCACATCCTCATCTGACTAACCATCCCTCACACTCACCCTCATCATAATGCAATCATACCAACTAACACCACGGAAGGAGGCAATTTTGCATTGGCACCCCACTTCTTCTTAGTCACCCTCTACAGATGTAACCCATCCATTCTTTACACTCATTCCATCACTCTCACTCAAACTTCTCTTCTTTCCCTCCTTGCGGGGGCGGTGGACCTGTGGGAGGGTAAAGAGATAAGTTAGATGTGGCATATCAACAATGGGTATAGATAACATTATGCACATGATGAACATTCTTTCCCTCCTTGCAGGAGAAGAGATCCCACAATAAGAGGGAGAGGGAACCAGTTAGCCCTCCATCATTGGCCTCCTTAACTGCAGCAGAGGAGATCGCTCTGGAAGTCTCAGGAGTCACAGAGCAACTGGAGGTAGGAGACGGAGAGAGGGGAACATCCCAGCAACCTGGTGACAGACTATATCTCATACAGCCACATGGCATACAGCAGTATCTCATATGGGGACTGATGTCAGCAGCCAGTGAATGTTCATCATGTGCATAATGTTATCTATACCCATTGTTGATATGCCACATCTAACTTATCTCTTTACTCTCCCACAGGTCCACCGCCCCCGCCTCCCCCCCCCCCCCCGTGCCCCCAACTGTCCAGCCGGAGGAGGAAGACGACTCCTCAGTGGAGCCTCCAGACTCTGAGGATGCACTGTCACCAGACATAAGCACACCCAGCACCAGCGCAGATTACACACACCTCGGCGGGTCCCACGCGAGACAGAGTAGTGTTGTCACCTGGTGTGTCACAAATGAGCAAGAGCCGATGGTGTTGACAGGGACAGCAGTGATGACTCCTGGCCAGAGGGCGCAGGACACTCCCAGCTCTGCTCAGCTGCAGACAGATGCTAAGCCTCGGGGGCCGTCCAAAATGACGGCGATCTTGGAGGTGCATCAAGAAGTGCCAGGGGCTTTGATAGGTTTTGCGATCACGATGTCTGCAAATGTGCAGAGAATGGAGGAGCCCATCCCCAACATGAGCACCATCATGTTGCAGGCGATGGCGACTGTAGGCTCTTCTATGGAAAGGATGGCCACCTGCCTGGAGCAGCAATGCATCACTCACAGGAACACATGGTCTTTATGGAGAACAGATGGCAGAGGTTTGTAGACCTCCTCTCTCGAAAGGATGTCAGCAGAGTCCTGGGTCCTCATGGCCCCACTGCTGTGTAGCAAGGTGCTCTCCAGCTGCTTGCTAACAGAGAGGTGAGGGTGGTCCATGAGAGGGATGACGGTAAGAGGGGACATGTAAAGTGGGGGCTCCTCTTAAAGCACTCACATTTCTCCCCCATTGCCTCGTCCTTAGTCAGAGCTGTACACGCCTCCTGGGATCTTGATGGCCAAGTCTGCCCCTGCACAGTCGCAGGAGGAGCAGACTTTGGTGGGGCCATCACAGGATCTAAAACCCAGAGGACATCCGCTAAAAGTGTCTATGCAGACGCAGCAGTGAAATGAGGAAGCTGCCTCTTCCTCTGCTGAAGCCACAGGGGTTGTACCTTGTAGAAGCGCATGTAAGAGAAAGATGAAACACAAGTAGATGCACAAGGGTAAACACTTGAGTGTTTTAACAACTGTGTGAAGTTTCTGTTAATCTGATGTCACAGATAAAAAATTATTATTTTCACCACTTTCCAGTTATAGCCAATTCTGTCTGCAACTTTGGAAGTGGCTTAGTGAGTTGGAGCGAACGGTGAGACATAACTTTACCTTCAGCAATGGTGGCCAGTGTGAAAGAAATGGCCTAGTCATTGTCGGGATGCTTTCTGGTGTTGCTGTGGGGTGGTGAGAATCTAGTGCAGCATGAGTCAGCTTTATGAGTGTAATTCTGGATGTTAAGTAAATCTGGCCATGGTGAGGTCATCCCTGGCCTCCCGAGCAGCAATGTACTTGGTGCTGGTGGGAGCTGGACCTCAGGTTCCTCCTGCTCCTCCTCCTACTCATCTTCCAGCTGATGTTCCTCCTTCTCCTCCAAAGAGGCTGTGCGCTCAGCGCCTTGCTCCTCATGCAGCGCTAATCCTCGCTGCTGTGCTATGTTGTGCAGCGCACAACAGACCACGACGATTCTGGAGACCCTGTCTGGTGCATAATGAAGGGCTCCTCCAGATTGGTCAAGGCATCTGGTGCATTTTCAGCATGTCTATTGTCTACTCTATGACACATCTGGTGGACATGTGAATTTAATGGTATATCTCTCCTCGGCCTCAGTACTCGGCCTCCTCGAGGGCCGTCATGAACAATGTTTTGAGTGAATAGCCCTTGTCGCCAAGCAGCCAGACGGTAAATGAGTTTGGAGGAGTGAAGAGCTGAGGCTGGGTGGACTGGCGCAGCACGAAAAAGTCATGGCGGCTGCCAGGGAACCTGGCGCACACATACATGATCTTTTTATGGTTGTAGACAAGCTGCACATTGAGGGAGTGGAAGCCCTTGCGGTTCACAAACCGCACCTGGGTGATGATGGGGTGCCCTGATGGCCACATGTGAGCATTCCGTGATGCCCTGAACTGTAGGAAGCCAGCCAGAGCTGCAAAGGCCAGCGCCCGCTCATTAACACTGGCTTCATCGGTGGCAATGTTAATATCATTGGCTGATTTGTCAAATATGACATCAGTGACCTGTGTGATGCATCTGTTGCCGGCCGACTGTAAGATGCATCAAATGTCTGCTGCAGATCCCTGGAAATAGCCTGAGATGAAGACGTTGAGGGCTCTGGTGACTTTGACAGTCACTGGTAAGGCATGTCCACCAGCTCCTCTGAACTGCAGGTCTTGCTCGAGCAATGTACAAATGTCTGCGACGACCTGGCACAATAGCCTGAGCCTCCTTTGGCACTGCTGCTCCGTCATGTTGAGGAAGCTCATCCTCTGCCTGTATGCCCTGTGCTGGGGGTATTGCCTCTGGTGTGGTGCAGCCCTGCACTGATGCTCTCTGTCCTGCACAGCATCAGGTGGTCGAGGAGAAGTTTTTTGGTGGTAGTGTTGGTGCTGCTGGTGTTGGGGCTCATCGTGGTCCGATTTTGAGGACTAAGGTTGGACAGTACAGGTGCAGCGTCGAGAATCCGGAGTTCAGGAATGTTCCCGAATCCGGACTCTGGGCCGATCGGTGGCAGGGTCGTCTGGAATCCATAAAATGTTCCGCAATCCAGACCCAACAACCCTGCCGACCTCGGGCCTCCTCGCCGGCCTGCCCGATGACCTCCTCGGCGGGTACCCCCCTCTTCCCCCCATTCCTCGGCTCGGGTGTTTCCGGATTCGTGACGTCGGAAAGCAAATTGAAAGCCCGGAATCCTCCGTCCCGAGGATTCTGGATTTTAGGTGCTGCACCTGTATAAATGGCACCAATGCTTATGTAATAGATGGCAGGTCAAGTAGAGATGACCAAAGCTGTCTGTCGCTGTTCTGGTAGGTTCTACCAATGAGGTGACCGTGAATCCCGACTTTGCTGGAAACACTCGTAAACTCTCGAAAGTTAAATTTGCAACAAAAATAGAAAATGCTGGAAATACTCAGCAGGGCAGCATCTATGGAGAGAGAAACAAAGGTAAAATTTCAATTCAATGACCTTTCTTCAGAACTAAAGCTAAATCTGTGCTGACAATGCAATCAGCAACAGCATCTGCCTTAGTAAAGTGACCGGGTGCCAGATGGGAGTATTTATTGTGCTGTACACCCATGATCAATGGCCACTCACCTCCCGCCTCAGTTTACAGACGTGGTTCCCAAGGTTCGTGATTCCTGTGGTCTTAGAAAACATAGAAAACATAGAAAAATAGGTGCAGGAGTAGGCCATTTGGCCATTCGAGCCTGCACCGCCATTCAATAAGATCATGGCTGATCATTCCTTCAGTACCCCTTTCCTGCTTTCTCTCCATACCCCTTGATCCACTTAACCGTAAGAGCCATATCTAACTCCCTCTTGAATATATCCAGTGAACTGGCATCAGCAACTCTCTGCGGCAGGTTAACAACTCTCTGAGTGAAGAAGTTTCTCCTCATCTCAGTCCTAAATGGCCTACCCCTTATTCTAAGACTATGTCCTCTGGTTCTGGACTTCCCCAACATCGGGAACATTCTTCCCGCATCTAACCTGTCCAGTCCTTTCAGAATCTTATATGTTTCTATGAGATCCCCTCTCATCCTTCTAAACTCCAGTGAATAAAGGCCCAGTTGATCCAGTCTCTCTTCATATGACAGCCCAGCCATCCCTGGAATCAGTCTGGTGAACCTTCGTTGCACTCCCTCAATAGCAAGAATGTCCTTCCTCAGACTAGGCACATGGGATTGGGGGTAGTCTGCTGACGTGGATTGAGAATTGGTTGGCAGACAGGAAGCAAAGAGTAGGAGTAAATGGGTACTTTTCAGAATGGCAGGCAGTGACTAGTGGGGTACCGCAAGGTTCTGTGCTGGGGCCCCAGCTGTTTACATTGTACATTAATGATTTAGATGAGGGGATTAAATGTAGTATCTCCAAATTTGCGAATGACACTAAGTTGGGTGGCAGTGTGAGCTGCGAGGAGGATGTTATGAGGCTGCAAAGTGACTTGGATAGGTTAGGTGAGTGGGCAAATGCATGGCAGATGAAGTATAATGTGGATAAATGTGAGGTTATCCACTTTGGTGGTAAAAACAGAGAGACAGACTATTATCTGAATGGTGACAGATTAGGAAAAGGGGAGGTGCAACGAGACCTGGGTGTCATGGTACATCAGTCATTGAAGGTTGGCAAGCAGGTACAGCAGGCGGTTAAGAAAGCAAATGGCATGTTGGCCTTCATAGCGAGGGGATTTGAGTACAGGGGCAGGGAGGTGTTACTACAGTTGTACGGGGCCTTGGTGAGGCCACACCTGGAGTATCGTGTACAGTTTTGGTCTCCTAACTTGAGGAAGGACATTCTTGCTATTGAGGGAGTGCAGCAAAGGTTCACCAGACTGATTCCCGGGATGACGGGACTATCAAGAAAGACTGGATCAATTGGGCTTGTATTCACTGGAGTTCAGAAGAATGAGAGTGGATCTCATGGAAACGTTTAACATTCTGACGGGTTTAGACAGGTTAGATGCAGGAAGAATGTTCCCAATGTTGGGGAAGTCCAGAACCAGGGGTCACAGTCTAAGGATAAGGGGTAAGCCATTTAGGACCGAGATGAGGAGAAACTTCTTCACCCAGAGAGTGGTGAACCTGTGGAATTCTCTACCACAGAAAGTTGTTGAGGCCAATTCACTAAATATATTCAAAAAGGAGTTAGATGTAGTCCTTACTACTAGGGGGATCAAGGGGTATGGCGAGAAAGCAGGAATGGGGTACTGAAGTTGCATGTTCAGCCATGAACTCATTGAATGGCGGTGCAGGCTCGAAGGGCCGAATGGTCTACTCCTGCACCTATGGGAACTATAACCTTTCTGTGCACTTTTAATCAATGTTCGCCTAACTTACAATAGTCTGCAATGGACGGTTTGATGAGGATGGGAATGGTTGGAGTGTAGGACGTTGTGCAGAGAAAATGGAAGCTCCAGTGTTCTGAATGAACCATCACAATAATGGGGTGTGGTTTTGCAGGAAGGCTTGAGTTGGGTCCGTTTCACACCTGCTGAGTTGATACAATAACTCGATGCACTTGCAGTAAAGCAGTGCAGCAACTCGCCAAGGCTTCTTCGACAGCACCTCCCAAACCCGCGACCTCTAACACCTCCGAAGGACAACGGCAGCAGGCGCTTGGAACACCACATCCACATTCCCCTGGAAGTCATAAGTCTCAGACATATCTCACCGTTCCTTCATGGTCACTGGGTCAAAATCTAGGAACTTCCTCCCTAACAGCGCTGTGGGAGCACCTCCACCACACGGACTGCAGCGGTTCAAGAAGGCGGCTCACCACCACCTTCTCAAGAGCAATTAGGGATGGGTAATAATGCCGGCCTTGTCAGTGACGCCCACATCCCACGAATGAATACATTTTAAAAAGGGGAAGAGAAGACAAAGGTACCTCAGAGGAAGGGTTCAGCAGGGTTTTCTCTGCAGTAATGTTGGATGTGTTGATTATGATAACCAGCAGATTATGATATTGGCCAAGTGGAGCTGCAACCCTGCCCTAGATACAGCTCCAAATGTTTTCTCTGAGGGTTTGTTCTCTACAAACAGGATGAAACAACACCGAGGCCATTCGGCCCATTGTGCCTGTGTCGGCTTTTTGAAAGCTATCCAATTGGTCCCATCATCATCATAGGCGGTCCCTCATATCGAGGAAGACTTGCTCCCACGCCAAAAAGGGATGAGTTCACAGGTGTTTCAATGAAGGACCTAATATTCCCGGTCCAGAACTACATCCTGAAGGGTGGAAGATGCCTGTGCATGGATTTTTTTAACGTGGGGTGGCTGTTTCACACCAGCCACCACACGGGCTTGACAGAGCTTGGTCTTGGTCCAATGGCAAGGGTTAACCAAGTTGACTGGTGACCAGCTGTGCTACACGGACCTAGTGCGCACACATATTGCAGTGTGGGCTGGCCCGTGCTGCCCCTGGGCCCTCGTCTCTTCTGGGCCCTGAACTCACGCCTCCCCGGGCCCCGATCACGTCGCTCTACAATCTCTCGCCGCACCTTCGCCCCGACCTCACTGCTCCTGATGTATTTGCCTGCGCTCCAATTAGCGACCTGGATTTTGGTGATGTCCAATCCAGTTGCCCTCTTCACAGCCGTCGCCCTCCTGCACCAGCACGTGCTGCTCCCTGAAGTGCATGCTCCACACTGCTCGTCCTCCAAGGCCCCGACCCACTACTGATGGTCGGGGCACACCGCAGACAGCGATCGGTGCCACTCCCCTGCTCGTTCCCTATAACCCTGCAAAGTGTATATCCAATTCCCTTTGGAAAGTTAATTTGAAGCTGGTCCCACCACCCTTTCAGCCTTGATCATAATAACTTGCTGCGTAAAATAAATTCTCCTCATCTCCCCTCTCTGGTTCCTTTGGTCACAACGTGATATTTACATCAGCCCGGAGGGGAAGTGAACATCAAACCCATTTAAAGTCCACAACAGCAGTACAATAAGCGCTCTGTACACACATCCATTACTCACACATTCAAAGACCAAGATGTCAGGACACAATGTTCTCAATGTTTCTTGAGAAATAATAAATGGTAAAAATAAGGGCAGCATTTTGCGCAGCCAATTAGAACTGAGGCTGAGGCTTCCCTTACAAACTAATTTCTCTCTTCTAAACTCTGGTGATTGAGCATTTTTTTAAATACACTCAAACAAGATCCTGTACTTGTGCCCAATAATACTGTTGCAGACTAGTCTTCAGTGCATTGTGAGCTTGGAACAACAACTGCTCTATACTTACCATCCTGGAGGGCCTCAAAGAAGCACAAAGGATGAAAGCTGCTCATTGCAACACCTGTAGGCTCGCTCAGTGGTCTTCAGTCACACACACACACTACATGCTTCAGCTCTTGACGTCAATAACTGGGCTCTTTAATGCACCCTGGATACTTCATTTCCTTATTAGTAGGTCAGTAAAGCATTTTACCCAAAACACTAATAAAAAGGAGGCTTAATTAGCAACGGTATATTTAAAATGAGTAACAGTCTTCTAAAAACAAAAAAAAAACAATGAATAGTCAGGAATAATATGGTGCTGTTATAATATTATTGGTAGCACAGTGGATTGGCTAGGAGGGAGCTTTAGTTAACAAAAGCTGAGTCCTCCCTGAGTTTATACTGTCTGAAGGTTGTGAGTTCAAGTCCCACTTCAGAGCACAAAATACAGGCTGACGCCCTGGAGTGGTACTGAGCAAGTGCTGCACTGTCCAAGGTGCCGTCTTTTGATGAGGCTTTAAACCGAGCCCAATCTGCCCTGTCGGGTAGATGTGAAATATCCAAAGGCACTTTTCAAAGAAGAGCAGGGGCATTCTCTGATGTCCAGGTCAATATTTATCTCTCAACCAACATCACTGAAACAGTCATTTATCTCATTGGTGTTTGTGGGAGCTTGCTGTGTGCAAACTGGCTGCAGTGGTTCCCTGCATTGCAACGGTGACTCCACTCTAAACGCACTTCATTGGCTGGATAGCGTGAAAGGCGCTATATAACTGCACGTTCTTTGACAAATGTTTCACTATTTCCTCACAAATTGGCTTTACACCCTCGTTTGGGTCAGTCTTTGTGCTGTTGATATTAACATTCACTCGTTAAACAGAACCAGAATCATAAATGACAGAAATTCAGCAACAGCACAAGAAGGGGACAAAGGAACACGCTATTGGTTTTGGAAGGATTAGATTTTGAAAAAAAGGTCCTGATGGCATAATTTTCTCTTTAAAGTTTTATTGGTGTATAAATAAACCCCCTCGACATTGACAGGGGTGGGTTGCGTAGGTGGGGGGCAGAGTTCCAGATGCCTCCTGGGAGCAGGTCCGCTGCCCGCCCTTTGTCAGAATCAGGTTTGTGATTCAACATTTTTTAACATCTGACCCAACCTCAATGCACTCATTTTTTGGGGGTTAAAATTCACCCCTTATAACTCTGCAGTGTCAACTTAGATAGAATGAGATGCAATAAATCCTGCCATTCCTCTCTGCTCCCCGCCCCTGCCCTTTCCCGACGATTCTGTGTTTCGATTAGACCTCATGTGACTCACAGCTCAGCAACCAGTAATCTTTTTGAAACAATATATTGTTCTCCTCAACTTTCTGCACTCCTCTGGATGTGCACTGTTCCACAGGCGTTTGAGATTCCCACTGCTGTCCCACATGTGAGCTATGGCAGTGAGTGCCAAACAGGCTATTCGACCATGGGTGGAATCATAGCCAAGTCTAATCCAGTCCCCATCCAATGTCCCACGCACTTGCACTTTCCAATCGGAGCCACTGGAACGTATAAGATTATGAGGGGGCTTGACAAGGTGGCTGCAGAGAGGATGTTTCCACTGATGGGGGAGACTAGAACTAGAGGGCATAAACTTAGAATAAGAGGCCGCCCATTTAAAACTGAGATGAGGAGATATTTCTTTTCTCAGAGGGTTGTGAATTTGTGGAATTCGCTGCCTCAGAGAGCTGTGGAAGCTGGGACATTGAATAAATTTAAGACAGAGATAAACAGTTTCTTAACCGATAAGGGAATATGGGGTTATGGGAAGCGGGCAGGAAAGTGGACCTGAGTCCATGATGAGATCAGCCATGATCGTATTAAATGGCAGAGCAGGCTCAAGATGCCGTATGGCCTACGCCTGCCCCTATTTCTTATGTTCTTATGTGAGTAGCTGGAGGACTATTCCAGGCCAAATGTCCCCTCCCTAATCCACAGTGCATGAGAACCAATCTATTGCCAGTCTTGCTGTTTAACTGTGAGCCTAACAGTTTGTAGCTCGACCATATTTATATTTATATATATATATATATATGTACGCACTACCACGCACCCCTCCCCCAGAAAATTCCCTTTTCCTGATGCTCTCAATCTTTGTGTAATTACCAAGTCTAATTGGTGCGTGGACAATATGTTCCCAGGCTCCTGCCAATGCGGCTCGGAAATTAATGCGGGAGCAGCTCAAGGCAATGCTCTCCTGATTTTGTGCCCCCCCCCTCCCTTCATGCGGAAGCACTTAGCTGCATCTGACTGCATTTCAAATCAACAATACTGAAATTACAAATTCAATATGTGGGGGGAGGGGGGGCGGTCAAGGCACGAGAGGATGGAAAAGAAATACAGGCTGCCATGGGATGTCATAATTAAACGGGCGCAATGCTTCCAATACAGCTACCAATTCCCATTGTCAATTGCCCGTGTGTAAATATGGATTTGAGTCCTGAGATTAATAAAAGCTTACCCTCGGCAAGGCACCATTCAGATCGCTGTCTTTAATAACAAAAAGATCTCAATCCCAGGTGCACTTGCAGGCAATGAAAGTCGACATTGAAAGTGCCAGGAACATTTTGAATTGGCGTTGGAAAATCTTTAGGGAAGCTTTGCTCAGGTCACTATGTGTTAGCGAGATTGTAAATTTAAATGTTAGAACACTGACTGGAAACAGCGATAAGGGGAATGTCGCTCTTCCCCCAGCCCTCCCTCATGATATTTCAATAACTACGTGAGAATGGATTAGCAGATCTCAAGAGCGACATCACGATGAGTGACTCCAGCTGCCTGTGGATGAAGTGCGTGGCAGACATTGGCCATCTGGCTCTCTCTTCCAGCAACGCCTCAATTTTAAAATTCTCGTCGCCATGTTCAAATCCCTCCATGGCCTCGCCCCTCCCCATCTCTGCAACCTCCTCAAGCCCTCCAGCCCTCCAACTCTCCAGCCCTCCAGCTCTCCAAGAACTCTGCCTTCCTCTAACTTTATCCTCATGCATCCCCCATTTTCTTCACCCCATCATCGATGGCCGTGCCTTCAGCTGCCTGGGCCCCAAGCTCTGGAATTCCTTCCTTAAACCGCTCTGCCTCTCTTTCCTCCTTTAAGATGCTACTTAAAATCTATCTCTTTGACATGTCTCAATATTTCTTTATGTTGCTCAGTGTAAATCTTTGCCTGAATACTGGAATGTTTTACTACATTAAAGGCACTATATAAATGCAAGTCTTTCTTTCTATAGGTTTGTTTGATGGAGAGGAATAAGAAGTGACATTTGTACGAATTCATGGAGAACACAATGACTCACTCAGACTCCCAACTAATGGATAGACCGCTTGCTAACTAAACAAACTGTCAAGTTAGCTCTGAGTGAATTGGCACGGTCACATTTTAATTGGCTATCCACTAGGCCATGCCCAATAAAAATCAGCACATCAGACCATTCCATATTCCCAAAGTGCCAAAGTCAACTGCAATCAAAACAGGCAGTGAGCATACAGGGAAATGTGACAGGGGAGGCATTTGCTGAAGGTATTTTGAGTTCATGCTACCTCCTGTTTTTAGTATGAAACATGCTTTTGTAAATAATGGAAGTCCCCTGGACATTTTACCAATCAATTGCCACTGACCCTGTTAATGTATAAAATTATGAGGGGGCTTGACAAGGTGGATGCAGAGAGGATGTTTCCACTGATGGGGAGTCTAGAACTAGAGGGCATGATCTTAGAATAAGGGGCCGCCCATTTAAAACAGAGATGAGGAGAAATTTCTTCTCTCAGAGGGTTGCAAATCTGTGGAATTTGCTGCCTTAGAGAGCTGTGGAAGTTGGGACATTGAATAAATTTAAGACAGAAATAGACAGTTTCTTAAACAATAAGGCAATAAGGGGTTATGGGGAGCGGGCAGGGAAGTGGAGCTGAGTCCATGATCAGATCAGCCATGATCTTATTGAATGGCGGAGCAGGCTCAAGGGGCCGTATGGCCTACTCCTGTTCTTATTTCTTATGTTCTTAACTCTTCAGAGATACAGTTACTGTATATACAATTGGTTTTGAGAAGCCCGGCTTTTTATTAATGGAACAAGTGAAAACACTATCCTTCTGATTAAAAGAACATGCCTTGCTCTGGGAAAACCTGCATCTGGGACTGAATGCTTTGTAGAGTCGATGTAGAAAGCTATACCATTACTACAGAGGCTAATCTCAGGGCCATTGATCTCTTTATTCAAGGACTAAAATCAATAGGCACATAGGGAGGATTGTAACCTTTATTTCTGTTAGATTCTGGAATGCTTAGGATTAGGAAAAACATTTTCACACAAGGTTATGAAGCTTTACTGTGGCTCCTTGGGGCGTCTGCGACTCACAGATCTCATTGACTTGACACACGCTGTTCTTGTAGAGATCTCTGGCTATAATAATCCCTTTGTTCCTTTTAGTTGGCAGACTTGCCCTCTGGGGCACTGTTCTGCATTGAGTTGCTGGGGTGCAATGTGTAGCCGACTCAGATACCAGTTGTTCCAATCTTCTGACGCACGCGTTTCCCCTTCATTCTGCTTCCCTGGATCTCTTTTCTTCAGGTGAATCCTTTTCCACCTCTTTAAATATAAGGCTTTCCTTCTCCCTTGAAGATTTACTGGTTTCTCCCTGCAAGACATGAGCAGTGGGTTAGAAGAAGCCATTTTAAATCGCAAAGAAAATGCCAGAATTCAGGCCTTTTTTCCCCAGCAACTCTTTCCCCCTGCTCCACACTCCATCCATCGCTCAGAGGACAGGCAAGTGACTTGTGAACTGGCTTGTTCTGGTCGTATTCTGAAACCAGCCACCAGGAGGCGAACCAGAGCAACCAGCGACGACCTTCCCCGACCTCCGCTCAGTCCCCTCCCACAGCAACACAGCGAAGATTGAGAGCTTGGGAGTAAGGGAGGCGCAGATGGCAATCTACACCTACCTCTCCATGGCAACGAAGCAGGGACTATAATATCAATAATTTCACAGCAAAGATTGGGACAGAATGCCATCTACGATTAGCCAGCTGTTTCTGAAAGCGACTTTCACTCTTGATCTAATCAGATAAAACTGGTTTCCTGATGTTAGTTGGCAGAATGTTTCTTTTTTATACTTGGTTGATATGCGTTCATGAATGGAGTGGTTGTAAGGGGACAAAGTGTACGTTCATGTCTAGGGACTGGAAGGGGAATCAGAGGCTGGGTGCACGGCCTCGTGACAGAGTGGGTGTGGGGTGAGCGGGGAGAAAATCAAAGGCTAGGTCCATGGCCTGGGGACAGAGGGGGGCTGTGGGGTGAGCGGGGAGAGAATCAGAGGCTAGGTCCATGGCCTAGTTACAGAAGGGGGATGTGGGGTGAGCGGGGAGAGAATCAGAGGCTAGGTCCATGGCCTAGTGACAGAGGGGGGATATGGGGTGAGCGGGGACAGAATCAGAGGCTAGGTCTATGGCCTAGTGACAGAGGGGGGATGTGGGGTGAGCGGGGAGAGAATCAGAGGCTGGGTGCATGGCCTAGTGATGGGGAGGGGGGGGTGCGGGGTAGTGGTTGGGGAGAAGTAGAGGCTGGGTGTAAGTCCTGGGGAAATATTCTAAATAAAATACTCAAGCATAGAAGCATTGCAGCATAGAAGGAGGCCATTCAGCCCATCGTCTCTGTGGGAGCTCTTTGTTAGAGCAATCCAAAATGAATTCCACTGTTCTGCTCCTTCCCCATAGTCCTGTATATGTCTCTGCTTCAAACATTTCTCCATTCTTCCATTAATAGATGCAATGGTCTCTGTCTCAAACAAACAGTTAACCACTAAAATAAAGAATTTGCATTCATATAGCATCTTTCATGTCCTCAGTATGTCCCAACGCATTTCACAGCCAATGAAATACTTTTGAAGTGTAATTATTGTTGCCTTGTAGGAAAGGCAGCAGTCAATTTGTGCACAGCAAGCTCCCACTAACAGCAATCTGATAATGACCAGACACTCTCTTTCAGTGGTGTTTATTGAGGTCGGAATTTTGGCCTCTTCTTCAAATAATCTTTTATGTCGACTTGAGTAAACACAGGGCCTCGGCTTAAGTTCTCCTCTGACAGTGCAGCACTCCGTCAGTACACCATTGATTATACATTGATGTCTCCGGAGTTGGAGCAAGACCCCACGAGTCTGCGGTGAGAGTGCCACTGAGCCATGGCTAGCGCTCGAGAGAACCAGGTAATTACCGCATCGGGCAGTGTCCCTGATAATTGTTTCTAAAGGACAGCAAGTACCATAAACATTACATTAATCTGACATTACAAGCACGATGACACTTCAAAAGTACTTCATTGGCTGTACCATGCTTTGGGATGTCCTGAGGCCATGCAAGGCGCTATATAAATGCAAGTCTTTCTTTAGTCATTCCTCCTGAGCCCTTTCCACGCACCTTTGAGTCTCTGTCTGCGAACTTTTGGAACATGTTGGCGTAAATCTTTTTGTTCCTCTGGTGGTGCTCCTTTATCCTGTTCTGGCACAGGACAATCTGAGTCTTTGCGGCCTTGTTTTCAGGGTTGACTTGAAGCACCTTCTGGAAATCGGCCTTTGCCAGATCAAACTCATTAACACAAAGTCTTGCCTCGCCTCGTCTGTACAGTGCTTTCTCATTGGCTCTGTCAATCTCTAATGCCTGCACGGACATACAAATGAAGGTTGAGTTTTACACCATTACTGTAAATTAACTGTGTATTGATGGCAATTATTGAGAGTCATTTAATTCCAAAACTGAAGCTATCAAATCTGAAATCGTGAAAAATAATGGTCTAAAATACATTGGCAACAGCCAAAACAATTTAATTTCCTAAAAAAATCCTTTGGACCATATTCCATTCCACCCAATTCTGTCCAAGATTTAAATTTTGCTCTCATGTCTGGGGAAGCTCTTTCAGCACCTCTGTCACACTCCTGGGCAAAGCTATTTTAATGATTCATTCTGGGGATGTAGTTGTCGCTAGCAAACCCAGCATTTATTGCCCAGCCCTAGTTGCCCTGGAGATGATGGTGATGGGCTGACTTCTTGAACCGCTGCAGTCCGTGTGGTGAAGGTGCTCCCACAGTGCTGTTAGGTCAGACGTTCCAGGAATTTGGCTCAGTGACAATAAAGGAACATCCTTTTATATCCAAGTCAGGATGGTGTGTGAATTTCATAGGAACCCAAGAACAGGAGGAGGCCATTCAGCCCCTTGAGCCTGTTCCGCCATTCAATGAGATCATGGCTGATTTATATTTTACCTCCATCCACCTACCTCAGCTCTGTATCCTTTTATACCCTTAGCTGGCAAAAATCTATCGATCTCAGATTTAAAATGATTCATTGAGCTAGTATCTATTGTTTTTTGTGGGAGAGAGTTCCAAACTTCTAATCCCGCCCACCGCCCCCAGGTTGCATGAAGAAGTGTCTCCTAACCTCTCTCCTGATTGGCTGGTCTCTGATTTTATGGTGCTGTCCCCTTGCTCGAGACTCCGCACCAGCGGAAAAAATTGTGGAATTTTCCTGTTGTGTGCTTCCCGTTTGTGCCTCCAGGGGGTGCTAACGGAGCGGAAAGGTCTTCCGCCCGGAGGTGGGGGGGGGGGGCGATGGACAATACCGGCTCCCACAAAATTGCAAGTGCATTAGCGGAGGCGTGAATCCGGTAGCGCTGCGCCCTACTGGTCACGCTATGGCCGCCGTGCCTCTGGTGATAATGTCATCGCCATGTGCGGCGACCCCTTTGCGCAGCAGTCCGTTTCCACCATGCGCCGGAAATTGTGCAGACTCACGGGTCACAAACCGGGCCGCACATCGATCACGGGGAGAAACTAAAAGGGGAGGTGCGCTGCGCCGCCATCTTTTTTTAAAAATCTACTTGGCGGTCAGTCCGTTGTCCGATGCTTTCGCGGGGTCCGAGCTGCCATCGTGCACTCCAGCACTGTGTTTTTCTGCCGGTGCTGTGTTCACGACCCCCCCGCATCCCGGGTGGCACAGGGGAGGCAATCGAAGGGTCTGCAGAGCTCATAACGCCCCTCCCCTTTAACAGAAGGGGAGGGACGCTACAACGCATCAGCGCCACACAGACTGGCCACCTTGCGCTCCGCGATCTGCCCGCATAGCGCCCCCAAGCCCGCACCGAAAAGAAGTGAAGTACACGGCATTGCGTTACACTTCCTGTGAGGGGCGGTAACCACAATTTCGATTCCGCTGCGGGGGTTCTGCGCTGGGCGTCGGAAAGGTTCCTGTCCCCAACTGGGGCAATAGCCAATCATGGCCCCTTTCTCTCCATCTGCCCTATCAATTCCTTTCAAAACCCCAAAACCGCAATCAAATCACCCCTGAACCTTCTATATTCCAGGGAATGCAAGACTGCTTTATGGAAGCTCTCCTCATATAATCTAACACTTGGAGCCTTGGTCACATTCTGGTGAATCTCTGCTACACTCCTTCCAAGGCCAATATATCCTTTCTAATTTGCAGTATTCAAAACTGTACACAGTACTCCCGATGTGGTCTAACCAGGGCTTTATATTACCTGCAGCAAACTTGGAGGTGATAATGTTCTCGTGACCCTGCTGCACTCTCCTTCTAGCTGGTGGAGGTCATGGGTTTGGGAGCCACTGCCAAAGAAGCTTGCTGATTGACGGGCAATCCCCCTCTCGCCTTTAGCGTCTAACTATTCTCTCCATCGCTACCTTTCTTGTCATTGTTTTATTGATAGAGTATTCAAAAGAAAATCTCTTACAGAAGATTGGATCTTTAAAATAGCTCCTAGAATACAAACTTTCACCCCAGAGCAAGCAGCAACAGGCCATCTAACTGCGTCAGAGAATCCAGCGCTGCTTGACAATCCAATGCAAAAGTATTGATGGAATTGGCTTTTGAAGCCCCCTGATTACGCAGTTGTAGTACAAGATAAAAAGTGTGGCTCAGTGATAGCCCTCGCAGTCAGAAGGTTGTGGCTTCAAGACCCACTCCAGAGACCTGAGCACATAATCCAGATTGACACTCCAGTATAGTGCTAAGGGTGTGCTGCACTGTTAGAGATGTCGTATTTTGGATAAGACGTTGAACTGAGACCTCATCTGCCCTCTCAGGTGGATGTAAAGATTCCATGGCACTATTTTGAAGAAGAGCAGGGATGAGAGGGTTGTCCTAAGAAGAGATTGAGTAGATTGGGCCTATACTCTCTGGAGTTTAGAAGAATGAGAGATGATCTCATTGAAATATATAAGATTCTGAGGGGGATTGACAGGGTAGATGCTGAGGGGTTGTTTCCCCTGGCTGGAGCGTCTAGAACTAGGGGGCATAGTCTCAGGATAAGGGATTGGCCATTTAAGGCTGAGATGCGGAGGAATTTCTTTACTCAGAGGCTTGTGACTCTTTGGAATTCTCTAACCTAAAGGGCTGTGGATGCTGAATTGTTGAGTATATTCAAAGCTGAGATAGATTGATTTTTGGACTATAGGGGAATCAAGGGATCTGGGGATCGGGCGAGGAAGTGGTGCTGAGGTCTAAGATCAGCCATGATCTTATTAACTGACGGAGCAGGCTCGAGGGGCCATATGGCCTACTCCTGCTCTTAATTCTTATGTTCTTATAGTGCCCGTTCTGCATTATGGGCTGTCCTGCATTGAGCTATGCCGGTGAAGGGTGTTTGCATTGCTTAAAGCAACTATTGTGAATAACTTGTGACCTGAATTGGCCTTTCTCCTAGGTCTCTCATAGGAACACAGGAACAGGAGGAAGCCATTTAGCCCCTCGAACCTATTGCACCATTTCATGAGATCGTGGCTGATCTGTGACCTATCTCCATATATCTGCCTTTGGCCCATATCCATTAATAAGGCGACTGTAGTCCAGGATTATGGCTGACTGAATAGAGTTTGGACACATGTAGTTCTGGCAAAGCCCCATGTAATCACGGGGCACGGAAACCAGAATCGATTGAAACAGAACAACCAGGAGAAGCAGCCTGAATGTTCTCAAAAGTGTTTCCATAATCTGCTGAGAACCTTGTTCAAATAAATACAGCCGCAGATTCTCACTCTTCAATTCGAATCACATCCAGAAACATGGCGCAGTTCAATCATTTATTCAGTAGGTCACCCAGCCTGCCCACAATGCAGTTCCTCATTCAGTCCTCCATGACTATATATCTCTCAGTATCAAATTCCATCTCCTATTTATTTGCTCGGTTGGCAAGTTTTTTGAACCTCCTCCTTTGTCACACGAGATGAATAGTTCTTTAGCACACACTTATAAATAATTGAAACCACGCCAATCTCTGCAGAGTTCCAACATTTGCAACGTAATTGATATCTACCCTCTGCTTCCTGGTCCTTTATGATTTATCCAACTTATGACATTCTCCTTCAATCACATGAACTATTACTTCAGTCACATACCACTTGTAGAAACCATATCAAATGCTTTCTGACGATTGATATTATCATCAATTAATTCGATTGCAGACAGTTCCAATGCATTTGTTCTTTATATTTTTAAGTCCGTATTTTCTCTCAATAGTTTTCCAACATTTTGGGCTGAGCCCATCAAAAGGTTCTCAGCTTATTGTGCTCTCTGACTAAGGGCACTACTGGCAAGTCTGCAGAACACGTCTCTCTCTCTCTCTCTTTCTACTGCACTAGTTTCTATTTTTCTCCTTATCCTTCTCTCTCCTTTATTCCCCATTCTCTTTTACTCTTCTTTCCTTTTCTCTCTCGCTCCTCTCCTTCATTTCTCACTCCCCTTTTCTCTTCTGCTCTTCTTCATGGGATCATTTACATACACCTGAGAGGGCAGGTTTAACGTTCCATCCTAAAGGAGCAGCACTCCCTCAGCACCGCACTGGAGAGTTAGCCAAGATTATGTGCTCATGTCCCTGGAGTGGGACTTGAACCCACGACCTTCTGATTTGGAGGTGAGAGTGCAACCCACTGAGCCACGGCTGACAAGCAGCTAGTCAGTCAGTCAGGCTAGCAAGTTGGACTGAATCACAAAGGACCAACTGGGCCAAGAAACACTCGGGGAAGGTGAGCTTGTGCATTTGGGCCAGGACGGATGGGTGGGCTCAGGTCTTGAATCATTTGGGTGGGTGCAGAAGTTGTACCAGACGCCACTTGGGTGAGTGAGTAAGGCATCTTCTGAACCCACTCTCTCTGCCCAGAGTCCTTTGCAGTCCAGCTAACAACATCTCACCCCCCAAAAAACACCCCTTTTGCATATAATTTATCCCACCGTCCCACCATATCCCGCAATCCCATTTCTCTTCAGAAAGGCATCCATCTGTTCTTTTCAATCCACATTGTCAGGTTCAACTTCCTTTCCTGGCGATGCATTCTACGAGCTGGTCACTCTCTGTAAGTAATTGTTTAACCCATGTCCCTGCTATGGGAACTCCACATGTGCCAGTGATAAACAGAGGATGAGAGTTGTGCTCTCTGGGACTGGGTGATAACTCTGGCTGATGGTTGAGATTCACTGCAAACCAGTGCTGCCTTCGGAAAATGATCCCAAATGGGCTGCTTCAACCCAGTTAGCCCCGAGTTTGTACACACATTCTCCATTTGAAAATGACCCCAACTGAAGTAACTAGAGTGGATGGAGGCTCGGTGGAGCATAAACACCGGCATAGACCATTCTGTGCTGTAAATCCTATGGTAAGGATCACGACCTGCATGTCGTTGTGGAGCAGGCGGAGGATGGTGACGAACTTCTGGGGGCATCCAAAACGGAGGAGGATGCTCCATAGACCCTCGCGGTTGATAGTGTCAAAGGCCTTTGTAATGTTGAAAAAGGCCATGTATAAGGGCTGGTGCTGTTCCCTGCATTTTACATGGCAAACGAGCCAAAAGAGGGCAGAGGAAACGTTACAAGGACACCCTCAAAGCCTCCCTGATAAAGTGCAACATCCCCACCGACACCTGGGAGTCCCTGGCCAAAGACCGCCCTAAGTGGAGGAATTGCATCCGGGAGGGCTCTGAGCACCTCGAGTCTCATCGCCGAGATCATGTGGAAATCAAGCGCAGGCAGCGGAAAGAGCGTGCGGCAAACCTGTCCCACCCATTCCTTCCCTCAACGACTGTCCCACCTATGACAGGGACTGTGGTTCTTGTATTGGACTGTTCAGCCACCTAAGGACTCATTTTTAGAGTGGAAGTAAGTCTTCCTCGATTCCAAGGGACTGCCTATGATGATGATGAAATCCTATGTAAAGGCACCCGCCTCACTAAGCCATGATTGGTGTCACCCAGTCCACTACCTGGCACTGCGCACTGCTCACCCTGTCACAGCTCTCCACGGCCTTTTGGTACTCAGTCAGCTTCAGGTAGCACATGGCCACGTTGAGATGCGCTGCCAGAATGAAGGCCTTGGCACGCCGACTGTCCTCTTGTGTCAGGCAGTATTCCTGCTCCAGCCATGCCACGATCTTCCGGTACTGGATCTGAGCCTGCTTGTACTTGCCGGCCTGGTAGTGAGAAAAATTCCAGGAAACGGGACACATTTAGAACTACATGCACCAATATGGAGACTTACTGCATAGCCTAAGGGAGTCAGAGAGGAATTTTCCAGATTTTTTAATTCCCAAATTCCCAAATTAGCCTGGGTTTTTAAATCTGTTTTTTCGCCTCTCCCAAGAGATGGGGAATGTGTATATTGTGCGATGCAAGGCATCGCTGTTGTGTGGAACAGGCTGGATCAACCAGAAGGTCTTTTATGTCCATCATCTTTCGTATGTTCATATGTTAATGCACACGTGTGATCCATTCTGGCAATTTTTTATTTTACTGTGGGCTGCTTCAGCAACATACAATCAACAAAATCTTAAACACTCAGGGAGAAGGTTTAAAACTATTTAGATCGGATCACCCTCATTTATTTCATTTTATTCTCCCTTCTTAGAGTCTCCTCATCATCGACACAAGTCCCGAACTGATAGAGCAGGGAGAGGTGCCTCTTTGGCTCGAGTCTATATATGCCAACCGTCAGCCTTTCAACCCATGTGTTAGCTTGCCTGTTTTACAAGAAAAATAATTTATTTTTCCAGTGGTGGAAGTCAGTTTCAACCAGTCGCTCAGTTACGAGGTTCGACTGGAGCCTATCAGAACCAAACAGAGCAGAGCTGGACCCAATTAAATGGTTCTTTCATTTACTTCCTTCATGTTACTTTCTTCCATTGTTGATTGCATACAACCTTAAGGTAGAAACATTTAAAATGAGTTGATGGTTTCGGAGAGTCCCAGTTTGGGTACGTTTATTTAGCATTTGTCCCCAAAAGTTACATTTACCAATAAACTGCTAAACTGCAGCTTCTAAAAACATTTTATTTTCCTTCAATGGAACCTTCTGGGGCATACTTGACTGTTGTCTTATGTGAAGTTTTCTTTACTTCAGTACTGTTTGTACAACCACTGAAATTAAATGGCGCAGATTAACCCTTTTGAGTAATGAATATCTTTTCAAACTTGCATGTTTGTTAATGACCACAAATCATTTTTGTTTTAATATCAATGAATTGTCCAGAGACCCCCCCCCCCCAGGCCCCACCTTATGGTACCTTCCCTAAACACACAGGAACCTCAGACACCAATGCAACCCTCGAGGAGGAAAATATACAAAGTGCCATTGGTTTGTGATGTCATTTGATTTTCCTCTTTAGGACTTATCCCACACCATGAACCCTGGGATATGAGGAGGAGCTCGAGTCCTCTTCCTGGGATCTGCCAATGCCACTCTGTAATCGGGCACTAGGGGCTGAGTGAGAGTAGGCAGAGGTGACTGGCTATCATTTGTTCCCTCCTTTTGAGAGCAGCACACTTGAGACCCCGAGCCAGCTTATAGGCAATAATGGGCAAGAACCCCAATTATTTGTACCCTGTGATGGCCCAATTGGCTGCAACACGGTCCATCCCCATTCCGTTGGAGCATTTACCTTGTGACACCAGCATCTTACCACAGATTTTATACTGGGGGGTGATGGCAATTAATAAACTCCAACACTTAAACTGAGCTGTCATACAGTAAAGTCAGCTCATGAATAACAGTAGCACCAGTTCTGTTGGAGGTAGATCTTTCCACACAGGTACCTTAAAATAGAACGTTCCTTTCTCCTTGACGATAGCCGCTCGCTCCAGTTTCTCTTGAGTGCTCATTTCCCAGGATTCTTTAGCCTGTTTGGTAAAATAAAGCAATGTAATGTCGTCACAGTTCAAACTGCCCATCGCAACACGCCCACACACACACACCCACACATATACACCCACACGCACCCCCACACACACACACTCTCACACACACCCAACCACCCTCATGCACCCACACCCACCCCCCCACACACCCACCCATATGCACCCAGCCACACCCCCACACACACACCCACCCACATCCTCACACCCACCCACACGCACCCACCCACACAACCACCCACATCCATACCCCCACCCACACCCACACACATAACTTTGCACCAGCTTCTTCAGAATAAACCTTACACTGAGCAAGTATGCTCACTCCCCCGGCAGAGGCTGGGCACACCGCAAGATAAGATGATAATAGCACGAGGCCAGAGACCGGGGTCAGGGGCACAACTTTCTTGATGGGTGGAAGTCTCGCCATGCTAGCAAAATGCCCCAATTCTGTGGAAGCAGAAAGAATGCACCACTGAATCTTCCCTGTGTGTGGGATATCTGAACTGTACAATGGGGCAGGATTATTAGGATACAGAACTGATTAAAGGCTTTGAAAATCCACGGTTCACATTGCACTGAAAACTACGTGCACCCACTATAATCAAAAGGGCCCATGGAATGTTGGCCTTTATCTCAAGGGGATTGGAATACAAAGGAGAGGAAGTGGTGCTGCTTGGACCCCATCTGGAGCAGTGCGTTCAGTTTCTGACACCGCACCTCAGGAAAGATATATCGACCTTGCATGGGGCACCGCGCAGAATGATGGCGGAGCTTGAAGGGTTAAATTATGAGGTCCGGTCACATTAACCTGGCTGGTGGTCTCTGGAATTTAGAAAGTTGGGTGATCTAATTGAGCTATTTAAAATGATAAAGGGATAGGATAAGGTAGATAAGGGATTTGACAGAGTCGATAGAGAAACTGTTTCTCATGGTGGGGGACCCAAGAACAAGCAATCTTACAATTAGAGCCAGGCCATTTGGAGTGAAGTCAGGAAGCACGTTTACACACAAAGGGTCGAGGAAATCTGGAATTCTCCCCAAAAAGGCTGTGGATGCTGAGGAAGAACTATAATTATCAATTGTGATTGGTAGATTTTTGTTCGGTAAGGGATATGGACGGGTAAAGGAAGTTGATGCACAGAGCAGCCATGATCTAATTGAATGGCGAAACAGGTTCAAGGGCTGAACGGCCTGCTTCTGTTCTTATGTTCGTATAAACGAATGCAAATGAACACTTTGCAGTCAACCATAGTATGTGTTCTGCCCGTTTATTTAGCAGTATTATCAGGCTAAAGATGCATCACTCAAGCTTCTTCTTACTACAAGGAAACAAATACTCAGCCTTTTTCCTTCACCTTTTCAAAGTTCTTCAGCAATAGTTCATAATCTAGCTCTGCATTTGGCGGAACATTGAATCCAGGTTTTCCAAGATCTCCAAAGCCATATCTAGAACAAATAATTGAAGCCTTTCTTTTTAATTTTAACAACAAAACAAGTACATAATGTCATGAACTCCTCCCCATCCCTTACCCAGATGCCATGGGTCTCACACTAGCTTCCAGCATTTCCCAAACCCTTTCCTTCATTATTTTGGTGGGTAATCTTCAGACTGCTCTCTGACTGCTGCAGGACGCGGATCGCTGTGAGTAATAGCTGGGGCTGGGGGGGGATTCGAAAGGCCCAATGTGCACCATACGTTGAGGCCACAGCTTCTCCTCCCTGCAATACGTGTGATCCCAAAAATAACAAATAATTCTTTGCAGCTGCTAGAATTTGGGCAAAACAGCACAGCCTTGAAAGAGTTCAAAATGTTCTGTGCTCAGTTATCTGACAAGGAAGGACCGAAAGAAATAAAAACAAAAACATATGCCGGGGCGTAGGAACTTCTAAGCAGTTAAACCTGCCAGGCGTGGGCTGGGTGAGGGGGAGCTGTAGGAACAAAGCTTCTCCTGGGGACCAGTCCCTAAGTTCACTGAGAGGGAAGGGAAAGGGCGAGAACAATAATCAGACACAAGCAAGCTGAAAAAATGTAGTGTATTCACCATTGGGATCGATAGTCTCGGATTGAAGTTATACTTGATATACTAAAGTGAGTCAACCAGGCATCCTTTTTCATGTCTTCATCCTATGACAGCATTTGTGCTTGGGATGCACTGGCTGTCCCTTCCTTAACTAAAGAATGCCACCTTCGGAAGCCTTCATGCAGAAGGTTAGAGGGCACTAACAAATTGGCCAAATTAGGCAGAGTGATCATAGTCCTCATCCTTTGAGTGCTCCTCCAACGCCTTTCCTCAGTTCTGTGAGACTGCGCTCATCTTTTTCCACTCTAAGCAACCCAATTGCATCCTGCAATGGCTTCTCTTCCCGTCTCCACACTGTTACCTCTGGAGTGCACCAAGGATCTACCCACGGCTGCTTCACAACTACATGCTTCCCCTGGGCAACATAATTCAAAGATATGAGGTCAAGTTCCACATGTACTCTGAGGACACCCAACACTTTCTCACCACCTCTCGCAAAACATCCACTTGTTGTCAGCCTGCTTGTCCGACATCCAGGCTTGGATCAGCCACAATTTCTTCTAATTAATTATTGGAAAGACCATTGTCTTCGGCCCCTGCCGCAAACTCTGTACCCTAGCCATTGATTCCATCCCGCACCCTGGTCACTGTCTTTGGCTGAACCAGACTGTTCACAACGACAGCATCCTATTTTTCACCATTGCCAAGATCACAGTAACGTCGCCCATCTTTACCCTGCCTCAGCCCATCTGCTGCTGAAACCCTCATCAATGCTTTTGTTACCTCCAGACCCGACCATTCCAATGCTTTATGGCCGTCTCCCCATCTACCACCCTCCCTAAACTGGAGCTCTTCCAACTTGAGTTGCCCGTATCCTAACTTGTAGCAAGCCCCCTTCACGCATCACCCTGCACTCAAAATCATGAGGGGTCTGGACAGAGTAGAGAGAAAGAAACTGTTCCCATTGGCAGAAGAGTCGAGAAGCAGAGGACACAGATTTAAGGTGATTGGCAGAAGAACTAAAGACGACTGGAGGAAAAACGTTTTTACGCAGCAAGTGGTTATGATCTGGAATGCAATGCCCGAAAGGGTGGTGGAGGTAGACTCAATTGTGGCTTTCAAAAAGGAATTGAATAAGTACCTGAAGGTAATTTCTTTTGCAGGGCTACGGAGAAAGGGCGGGGGGTGGGACTAGCTGACGTGTTCTTGCAGAGAGCCGGCACAGGCTCGACAGGCCAAATGGCCTTATTCTGCGCTGTAACCACTCTATGATTGTATGTTGAGAGGAATGGAGCGTTCTGGTTATCCTGGACAACATTCTCCCTTCAATCAACAATATCAAAAACACTGGCCATTTAACTCATGGCTGTTTGTGGGATCTCGCTGTGAACAATAGCTGCTGCACTTGAACATTTAAACAATCACAGTGCTTCAACAAAATGTAATTGTGAGTGTTCTGATATGTTTTGGGAGGTTATAAGCTGCTACATAAATGCCAGTCTGTCTTCCTCCTTCTTTGGCCATGGGGGGCAGAATGTAGAGATATCTCAGGGTGGTGGAATCGCCACCTTTCAGAAGCAGGGACTGCAGAGTCTTAGTCTTAGAATAAGGGGCCGCCCATTTAAAACTGAGTTGGGGAGAATTTTTTCTCTCAGAGGGTTGTAAATCTATGGAATTCTCTGCCCCAGAGAGCTGCGGAGGTTGGGTTATTGAATATATTTAAGGCGGAGATAGACAGATTTTTGAACGATAAAGGAATAAGGGATTATGGGGAGCAGGCAGGGAGTGGAGCTGAGTCTATGATCAGATCAGCCATGACCTTATTAAATGGCGGAGCAGGCTCGAGGGGCCAAATGGCCGACTCCTGCGCCTATTTCTTATGTTCAGAGATTGAAATACAAAGAGGCAACTCTTTCTGTCAGGTACATTGCCCTGCAATCGCCAACATGCTCGGCTCACACTTACTTTGGTTTCAGATGGAGAATGCAATGCTCTCCTCTCTGCATTTTCTCCAAGGCTTTGTCGACTCCTATGGGAATATCTTGGTCTTCTCCCTCCCCGACCACAAACTTAACCTCACGTTGGTCAAACAATACACCACAGCTCCTACCTTCGACATAAACTGTGGGTGGGAAAAGAAAAGATTACAAAGACAACTTTGACCGTGTCCCTTCCACTGAATGCTTTACAAGATACTTTTTCATTCCAATCTATATGGATTGACTAAGAAAATGTTTTAAATCCACAGAGCTGCTAATGGATTTGAGCAGACCTCCAGCTTCTGGATAAAGGTTGGGCATTGAAAGTGACTGGAAAAGTTTAATAGAAAGTTTTAAAAGGGTATCTGCTCCCCTTTAGCATCTTACACTCCGCAGCTTTTCAGGCTGAGCGGCCTGGTGGGGAGCTGATCCCAGTTCTCTACAACTATTTTTGTTGCCTCTGTAAATCAAATGTTCCCTGATTAAAGGGGGACACCAAAAACTGACACATTAAACAAATTAAACTTGAGACACTAACAGATCAAATTAAAATTTGGTTGCCGGGGTGATGGTGCACTCCAGTCCCTCTGGCGTCCACCTCTCGCGGAAGGCTGCGAGCGTACCAGTTGACACTGCATGCTCCATCTCCAGGGACACCCTGGCTCAGATGTAACCGCGGAAGAGAGGCAGTTGGACTGAACGACCCCCTCGACCGCCCGTTGCCTGGCCCTCTTGGCCATGCCCAGGAGCAGTCCTACGAGGAGGCCTTCTGACCTGCCCGCTCCCCTCCGCACAGATCAGGAGTGTGGGACTGAAGTGAAACCAGAATTTGAGGTGCAGCCCCTTCAAATATTGGAAGAGGGGCTGCAACCTCGTACATTCAATAAAAACATGGAACACGGACTCTTCCATACCGCAGAAACTGCAGGCGGCCTGGGAGCCTATGAACCAACTAAAAAACTTATTGCACTGCTTCGTGCAACACCCTCCAGGCCAAGTCCCCAATAAATGGACGGAGGACTCCTGCATAGAGTGCACTCCATTGGGGACCCCCGCCTCCTCCGGATGGAAAGATGGTGCGCCATGGCGTGTCCGGATGGCAGACGAGGATAGCAACGTGGAGAGTGTGTAAGAGCTGAAAGGCACGGAGGGGATTTCCCGGAGGAGGCTCAAGTTGTGAGGCGCCGGCTCCCAACAGCTCTGCAAACTTGTGAGCATGCTCACAGCTACATACATTACACCAGGCAGAGCCAAGAATATGACATAGGAAACTCTCGCTTTGATTGTCACCCCACCCCTGTGGAGAGCGAGCCTCCATGCTGCGTCTGCCTATAATGGTGAGCTACCAATTTCAGCCGTGCCACACAGAGGACCATGCACACAAACCTGAACTACTACTTCGCACTATGTCACTGCACTGGCCAGCGTTGAAAACAGTCTGTACACACAACAACTTACATGTGATATTGCACTGCTCACAAAACACAATCTCTCTGAGCTCTGGGCAAATCAGTGAGCGTGCCTGCTTTCGCTTTGATATGGTCCTGGTTGCAATAGGACTTCACTTCAACAGGCTTCTGCTACTTCCTACTCGTGCTACTGGGTTTTATTTACATAGAGTATATTAACCCTGTGCACCAAACTGGAATATAAAACTCACTGCATTAACTTGTGCTTGCCAAAGAGAAATCATTTATATCGACCCACAATACACACATGCCCACATGCAGCAAGACTGGACGACAATCAGGCTTGGGCTGATAAGTGACAAGTACCATTTTCACCACACAAGTGCCAGGCAATGACTATCTCCAACAAGAGAGAGTCTAACCACTACCCCTTGACATTCAATGGAACTACCATCGCCAAATTCCCCACCATCAACATCCTGGGGGTGTCACCATTGACCAGAAACTTAACTGGACCAGCTACATAAATACTGTGTCTACAAGAGCGGGTCAGTGGCTGGGTATTCCGCAACAAGTGTCTCACCTCCTGACTCCCCAAAGCCTTTCCACCATCTACAAGACACAAGTCAGGGGTGTGATGGAATACTCTCCACTTGCCTGGATGAGGGCAGCTCCAACAACACTCAACAAGCTCAACACCATCCAGGACAAAGCAGCCCACTTGATTAGCACCTCATCCCCATCATAGGCAGTCCCTCGGAATCGAGAAAGACTTGCTTCCACTCCTGAAGTGAGTTGTTTGGTGGCTGTACAGTCTAATACAAGAGCCACAGACTCTGTCACAGGACAGTCGTTGAGGGAAGGGGTGGGTGGGACTGGTTTGCCGCACACTCGTTCCGCTGCCTGCGCTTGA